>NC_137775.1:140481757-141681757 GCF_963455305.1 Plecotus auritus | reverse complement strand
CAGAAGCTTCCCCCTGGTAGTCAGTGTACTCCCACAGGGGGAGCACTGCTCAGCCAGAAGCCAGGCTTACGCTGGCGAGTGCAGGGGTGGTGGCAGGAACCTCTCCCACCTCTGCAGCAGTGCTAAGGATGTCCAACTGGTGGCTTAGGACTAAGCCGCCAGTCGGACATCTCCTGAGGGCTCCCGTTCTGCGAGAAGGCGCAGGCTGGGCTGAGGGACACCCCCCCCCCCACTTGCCAAGTGCACGAATTTCATGCACTGGGCCTCTAGTTATATATATTCCCTATGCTATACTTTATATCCCCATGACTATTATGTGACTATCAATTTGTATTTCCTAATCCCTTCATCTTTTTCACGCAGCCTCCCAATCCCCTCCAATCTAGCAACCCTCAGTTTATTCTCTGTATCTATGAGTCTGTTTTTGTTTTGTTTGTTAGTTTATACTGTCTTAGATTCCACATATGAGTGACATCATATGGTGTTAGTCTTTCTTATTTCACTTAGCATAATAACCTGTAGGGTATTATGGCATCACAAATGGTAAGATTTCATTCTTTTTATGGCTGAGTAATATTCCATTATATATATACTAGTAGCCCTGCGCATGTGCCAGTAGCTTGCCAGTAGCTCACTGCTGCCCTCCAGTAGCTCTCTGCCTGATGCCCCGCCCTCCTGTAGGTCCCTCCGCCCCCCAAGCTTGTTGCCCTGCCCCCTCCTGTAGCTCTCCACCGCTGCTTGTAGCTCGCTTCCCCACCCTGCTGCTGATCCATGAACCGGTCATTACGCGGTCGGTTGGTCGTTATGCTTCACGATGTAATGACCATTTGCATATTACATCTTATATAGGCTGTATCTCATCTTCTTTATCCAATAATCTATTGATGAACAATTAGTTTTCTTCCTTATCTACTATCAGGACCTGGAGCAAACTTGCACCAGATGTCTTTATATTTTGTACTTTCATTTCCTTCAGGTATTTATTAACATTTTAACACTTCAAACCGAAGCCTGTACTCACTTCTTCTTCCCTGCTATATTTTTTTCTATAGCAATATTATCACCTGTCATGCTATGTAATTTATGTAAGCACATGTATGTGTGTATATGTTTGTTTCTTTCTCCATTTGTTTGTGTACCTGCCTCTCCTGTTGCCTCATAAGGTGAGGATTTTCCGCTGCTTTGTTCATTGCTGCACCTGATATGCAAAGAATGTGCCCGACACAGAGGAAGCACTTTAATAAACTCCCACTGTGGAATGACTGAAAGAATGAAGTCAAGATTACCATTGTTTGCACCTGAAATACATTTTACTTATGGTTATGAATGAGCACATGGAGGGTCACAGAATGAGAACACACTTCTCAATATCTCCGACCTTTTGGATTATATTTTCAAAGGAAGTCCAGTCTATTCTACTTCTCCTATGTGGCAAGAATCATCACTCTGCACTATAGACATGATTTTTCAGCAAGCCATTAGAATTTAAAGACTATTTTTCAAATCAGTTGCCCTTATGCAGGTGGTAAAACAAAACAACAATCTCTATTGTCAAATTCAGGAAGGCTAATTTTTGATATTCTAACAGCTCTGTTTAAAGCACATGGCAAACAGACCCATGGGGAAATTTCTTCACTGCTGTGTTTGCTTTTATAGTTTTAAACACTGCAGTTTTATGCAAGAGGAAATAGATTTTTGAGACAGC
Source organism: Plecotus auritus (assembly GCF_963455305.1). NCBI lineage: Eukaryota > Metazoa > Chordata > Mammalia > Chiroptera > Vespertilionidae > Plecotus > Plecotus auritus. Next base: position 141,680,052 of record NC_137775.1, on the reverse strand, counting down.
AATGACAGGTGAAATATGATGTGGGAAATGATAGTTTAGATACTCATATGTCAACAAAATAAAATAAATTGTATTTCAAATATGTCTTCCATCCAGCTCATACTTCTGATTGTTTTTAAAAGATACATGAAAAGGAAACAATCTACCCATAAATAAAAATGCAGAATCCTTAATGAGCAACAGACAGTCAAGGTGAATTAACATGGTGCCCATTCAAAAGCTTGGCTTTAAGTTTTGACTTGTAAGTTATAACTTCTTCCAGTAGGTCCCATTCATAACTAATTAGTCTATATATTTTTTTTTTGTTAAAAACAGTTTTGGTAAACTCTCATTTAACACAATTGTCATAAATGACTTACTAGTTAGATTAGTAGACTGTTAGATTATATATCATAGTTCTATTACCAATTTCCTAAAACTTAATAGAGCATGAAGTAGTTAACATTACAACTTTCCTGAACATATGTAACAGTGTAGAAAGTAATTCTGGATAATGCAGAGCCATCAGTGGTCATTCTATTAGAACTTGCAAAAGTGATAAATAGCATAACATTAGATAACAAGGGCCTACTGTGTTACTATCCATTAATAAGTTGGGAGGTACTTCAGAATGTGGTTGAAAAGTGAATAGGTGTATCCATGTAAAATATTTGCTAATACTAAAGATTCACAGATGAATCAAATTTGCCTCATTGTCTTTTACAGGGATCTGAAACTCACAACAGTATTTATATTTGAAAATAATACTTTGAAGATTTAAAGTTCCTTTTGGGAACTTCAATAGTTTGAAGAGAAGAAATTACTTTTTTCAATGGACTTAAGATCCATGGTGATGAAGCACACTGATCATTCCTCCTGGAAGCAGAGATGAAGGTTAAACCTTACACATTGAAAACATAACATGCTGACAAGGGCACATGAGGGGGGAACAGCAACTCTTGTAACATTTTATTCTGAAATAGAAAATTTGGTTCATCTTTTAGAAAGCAGACTAATTTTTGAAAAATTTTATGTCACTTTTTCCTTAAAGTGCTAGTAATTGAAGCAATTAACTGTTATCTAGGTCTCTGAATGATCAGCAATATTACTGAAATATGTGCGTGGGTATGAAGTGAATGAGATGTAAGCATTAGAGTCCCCGTACCTGTTAAAACAGCAGTCTCACCCTACAGTTATGTACCCGATGTGTGCTACAGATTATTACTTGGTGTGGCTTATAGATTGTCTTTTCACAAAGTACTTTCAAACTAAGTTAAATGTCAACTAATAACTGTAATGAATGTTGCAACTACTTTTCCCTACTTTAACATTAGTTTCATGTCCTTTATTATAAAATACTGTACACATGTAAATTTCACATAATTAGATTGGCTCATCAATCTGTTATTTCCCAATTACATAAAAAAATAGTTACTGAAGGAGATTTATGGGTAATGTGCTAGAAAATATTTCTAAGGCTTCGGAAACCTTTATTTGCATATTTTAATTAGCAGTTTATTAATCTTAAATGCATATGGAAATTAACTGCAGCTTAATCTCATAAAATTCCTCACTGTAATCCTTTATTACATTGCTTTGATATACATTATTTTTTTAGCAGTTTATATATTAGAGTAATGACTACAAGATTAAAAAAAATTCCATTTTCCTTATTCCAATTACAGGTCTTTCTCCACTTACAACACCCTGATCTACATTATATTAAATTTTTATAATTTCTAATAACCTTTGCTTTCATTAATTATTTTACTATTTTCTGCTTTTCTCCAACAGTCCTTTTTCATTACCGTCTTTCAGTATCCCACTTTTCTCCCCCAAAGCAGATATAAGAATAACTTTCTGCTGACAAATCATCTTCAAATCATCAGGTGATAATGTTCATGAAGAAAATTATATCAACTCAGATATAATTTTTATTAAATCACATTTATTAAATCACATCTACATACCAGAGACTGGATGTAACGCTCAGAATAGGAGATAAACTTCAGAAGTTTACCACCCTGGAAAGTTCTACAACGAGGATGTCTGGGAAGAAAAGTATAATTTATCCTGGTCCAAACCCCATCTGGTACTGGGGATAACAGATATCAGGAGGTTCTCATATGTCTTTAGGTTTTTAGGGTTCATACATGGGGGGCCTTGCTCCCCACAGCACAAATGTAGCCCACTGAGTGTCTGTATAATGGTACGGAAGAGTGGCATTCATTCAGGTGCTAAGAGAGGATATCTGTTGGTCACGCCCACAAGCTCTAAGCAGTTTAGAGATTTAAGAAAAGCTTCTTAAGTCTTGACCAGTTCATAGTGTTTGTAGTGAGCTTCTAAATCCAATCAATTCATATAAAAGAACCAAATGAAACAAATATAAATAACTGATGACAGTAAAAAATATGTTCTTTAGTTTCTCATCACATACACATAGAACTTGCCCTTTTATAGATGTGAGGAATGATTATGAATAACTGACATTAATTTTCTTATGTGATGTAAAAGGAGATTTGGAAGGCAATTCCAAACAAGGATATAACATACCGATATGATATTCCAATGCTGTAATTTCTCTCTCTCTCTCCATATATAGGGTGTCCCCCAAAATGAATATTATAAAGGCAGTGTTTATTAAAATATATTTCATTTTCAAAATTGAGCTATCAGCTGGTAATGTATGTATACATCTTTTGGGACACCCTGCATATGCATATAATATAATAGCATAATGTATAAATATATAATAACATAAAATTATATATATGTAGATATAAAATGTTAATTGTACTCCAGCCTTCTGAGTATACTTATTTTATTCAAATAAAATCCTTAACTAGGTACAAGAATACTTCTAATATGCCTTTATGCTATTACATATTTTGTGTATATTATATATCATAGATTTTATATATATATATACTAGAGGCCCGATGCACGAAGATTTGTGCAAGAATGGGCCTTCCTTCCCCTGGCTGCCAGCACTGCCTTCGCTCTGGCCCAGAGCTGCCTTTCTGCCTTAGCTCTGGCACTTGCCTTTCTGTCTTCCCATGCTGCCCAGAGGCCCAGAGCTGCTGGGGTGGTGCCATGGTAATGACACAAATGTCCAGCCCTGCCCCCAGCCGCTCGATGACTGCATATGCAAATTAACCCGCCATCTCTGTTGGGTTAATTTGCATACTCACTCCTGATTGGCTGGTGGGTGTTGCGAAGGTATAGTCAATTTGCATCTTTCTCTTTTATTAGTGTAGATATATAATAATCTATATATATAAAAGCCTAAGTGACCATTTGACCATTTGACCAGTAGCTATGACGTGCACTGACCACCAGAGGGCAGATGCTCAACGCACAGGCATGGAAACATGGAACAGACTGATGATTCACAGAGGAAAGGTGGGAAGGGTGAGGGAGGGAAGAGATTAACCAAAGATCTTATATGCATACTAGAGGTCTGCTGCATGGATTCATGCACCAGTGGGATCCCTTGGCCTGGCCTGTGGGGATTGGGCCAAAACCAGCAGTCTGATATCCCCTGAGGGATTCTGGATTACGAGAGGGTGCAGGCCAGGCGGAGGGACACCACTGTTGCATGAATCGGTGCACCAGGCCTCTAGTATATATATAATGGAGCATGGTGGGTGGGGGGAAATGCAATGGCAGTAACAATGGAAGAACTTTACTTTCTCAGAGTGATTTCTTTAGGTGTCTATTTACTTTGATTTACATGGTCTATGGCTGATATTTAGTGAATGCATCCTGGTTTGGACCTAACAGTTGTTAAAATATAGAAATACTTTGGTAAAATTGGTAAATGGCTATTGCTGAAGATCTCTGAATCTAGTCCCCATATGCCCTATACCAGTGGTTGGCAAACTCATTAGTCAACAGAGCCAAATATCAACAGTACAACGATTGAAATTTCTTTTGAGAGCCAAATTTTTTAAACTTAAACTTCTTCTGACGCCACTTCTTCAAAATAGACTCGCCCAGGCCGTGGTATTTTGTGGAAGAGCCACACTCAAGGGGCCAAAGAGCCGCATGTGGCTCTCGAGCTGTGGTTTGCCGACCACTGCCCTATACCAACTGTACTGGTCTCTCTCCCAAAATACCTCCCCAAATGTCTCCATGTCTCAGATTTAGCTAGGGTGGTGGCGGGGGCAGGTCCCAGGATGTTGCTTTAGCACTTGGCTAGTGTCCATTATAAATGGTCAGTGCCCATGACATTCTGGTGGTTGAAAATTTTCAATGCCATTCCTGATATGTCTTAATGTTCTTGATTAAAACCATGACCACCAAACCACAGAAGATCGTCCCAGGATACTATAACCACGCACTGTACAAACACTATAGTTATAATATAAACATGCAAAGAGCTCACCTACTTTTAAGGAATAAACATAGAAATGGAGTTCTGCAGGGTCCTGGACTCAAGGATGGTCACATCCACGATTTCCTCACATACATGCTGCAGGTGGCCACCTGAACTTGTCATGCAGATTTTTATCTATTCGTGCATGTCTAGAACAATATCCATATTACTCACTGCTACATGGCTGATCATAAGCAACTGAATTGGGGATCTGAGTGAGGACACATGTGACAGATCATGGGTTAACAAGGAAAGAATGCATAAAATTTAGAATCTGTATCCAGTGGAATTAAAAAGCACACCAAAACTAGCACATTCAGAGCTGACCAATTTGAATCAGCACAGCTAAGAACATCTTTTAGACTTTCCTGGTTGACTGAATTCAGGTATTTTTGCAATCCTGGTTTGATATATGATGATCCTGGCCTGGAAACTAAAGATGTCTCAACTAAACAAGGTAAACATTAAAGAAGTAATATTACTCCAAAGCAAGGTACAAGGGCATTTGTTTGAAACAACAACAAAAAAAAACACAAACAAACAAACAAAAAAGGGCCCTAGAGTTCTGTAGTTCCCAGAATGCCAGAATGGGGCCTACCAGAGGGTACTTATGAGGCAGACCCAGACTAAGGCGCAGGGGCCAAAACGGTCAGGAGACTAGGCCTTCCGACAATGAGCAATTAGTGAGGAAATAAATGCACCTTTACAACACAATCATATTTTTGGAAAATGCTGTCCATTTTTTCTGAGTCCACTTTTAAACTAGTTCTTTAATGTATTTCTCAATCAGTCGCTCCTAGGAAGGAACTTCTAAGCCAACTTCAGGCAGTTTCCATCTCTTTATTCTCTGTTTATGATTGCTTAATAGTTTCTCTGTGGGGAAAGCAAAACCAAGAAAAATCAAAATATAAGTGTTGTTTGGATGATTGGCACACCATTTCCTCAGTGTATGTAATATTATAAAAATGGATGTTCCTGACCCAAAACCATAAAATTTTTTATTATATTTCTAAAAACATTTGTTTCCTCAATTATGTTTTTCAGAAAGCCCTTTCCTTAAATCTTTCAGATAATGGATCACACTGTACGACGTCAGCTCAAGTTATTCCACTCATACATCACCCTGCTCTGCACAGAGGAACTGAGAAAAATGGATAAGTCACCAGAGGAGGGATGACACACTCTCATTAAAAACAGACAGACCACAAAGTTCTTTTGAAAATTCCTCTAAGGTAAGTACACTAGTTGAAAAGGGGTTTGAAATGTGATTTTCAAACATTTCCATTTAATGATGGCAAGCTCGAGGTGTAGCATCCCTTGGCCTCATGATTTTCTGAAGAAAAGTCTCAGACTTCCTTAAGCGTCCCCTGTGAGATTGTTAAGCACATCTCTAATGTAGCTCTTCCTTCAGATCCACTGATGCTTTGAGGATTTATTGACTCCATCCCCACCCCCACTCATAAGAAGTAAACTAGATGTGTTTTTAATTGCTCTTTAAATTTCATAAACCAGAATACCATACGGTTGTTTACAAAGATCTAATTAGCACATTTACCTAAATATGCTTTCATGGTCCTAAAGACATTAAAATTAAAATGCAAATGATAATGTGTATATGAGAAGGAAGGGAGAATATCATTAGCCATACTGCCCACAGGCACATGATTCCCTGTGCTCTTTAGCCTGTCATCTTGCTGGATCCTGTCCTCAGTAAGGGAGGCAGAGCCTTTACCTACAAGTTAGAAGCATTCATTCTGTAGTCTCTCAAGACACTCTTTAAAAAGCTGAGGATATTGTCTTGATTTTATTAGAGAGAGAGAGAGAGAGAGAGAGAGAGAGAGAGAAAACAATCAATTTGTTGTTCCACTTATGTATGTATTCAATGGTTGCTTCTAGTATGTGCCCTGACCGGGGATCAAACCCACAATCTTTGTGTATCAGGATGACACTCTAAGCAACTGAACTATCTGGACAGGGCACAAAGCTGAGGATTTTAAAGACATTATTAATATAGTAAAGTCAACTCAGATACAGCCAACATCTGATTCATGCCATTAAAGAAACCAATAACAAAGAGGATAGCTGCTAGGGAAGAAGAACATTCAATGATTACTAAACTAGTCCTAGTACAGTTAGTATTTGGGGAGAGAAATCCAAACAGATTTTCTAGAGAAACTACATCTTCAGACCCTTTTCAAAGCCAGTTGAGACCACAGTTGGGTATAAGGCAAAGGTAGAAGACAGCTAGAAGGCACTATAGACTTTTGGAGGGCTGAGTTTTTATGAACTTAACTGGAGATTCCTACAGCAATCCTGGGTAGGTATGTGTGAAAAAAAATAACAGGATTCAGGGCAAGTTAGGAACCATCAGTTGGTGAATAAAACTGCGATTAGTTATCAATGTTTGCAATACATATGACTTATTTGGAGACACACAATTATATCTATACATTTATTAATTGCATCAAATGCCCTAAAGGATTCTGAGGTTTGAAAAGGCAGTTGTGTTGCCATGGTCCCTGTAAAACTAGCAGGTTTCAGTGAAATGCAGATAATTGTAGCTAACACTAAATACTAGTGCTCAGCACTTTCCATACATTATTTCCAGTTGATCCTTACAACATATCCTTCTGTCTGGGCAAAATTAGTCATCATATATATGAGTTTCAATACAGACATGATACATGTAACTTCCCTTTCTCCTTTGTAATTTCTATTGTTTGAAAAGAGGAACTCCATGGAAATTGAAGCCAGTATAACTTAAAACAACAATAACTACCATTTATTAACAAGGCAAGGGGCTAACCACTTTATACCTATTATCTCACAGCACAGTGTGGAGTATCTCACACAATATCATCGCCCATGATTTAAAGAGGAGGACACCGAAGCTCTGAGGAATTATGGACATGAAGATACTTCTTCCATGCAAGTGGCAGAGTCACGCTTCTAATCCAGTTTTGCCTAACCTCAAAGTCTGTTCCTAATCCTTTGTTATGGATTCAATTGTGCCTCTTCAAAAGACATTTTCAGATCCTCACTCCTGCCTATGAATGTGAACTTATTTGGAGATAGGATCCCAGTAGGTGTAACTAACTTAAAGGATCTCAAAATAAATCCATCCTGGATTTAGGATAGGCTGTAAATCCAATGACTGATATTCTTGTAAGAGAAAAGAGATTTGAGACACACAGGGAAACGGAGGAGAAGGCCATGTGAAGATGGAGGCAGACAGAAATTGGAGTGATGCAGCCACAAGCCAAGGAACACCTGGAACCACCAGAAGCTGGAAGAGGCAGGAAGGATTCTCTCCAAGAGCCTTTGGAGAGAGCTTGACACCTTAAATTCAAACTTTTGGCATTGAGAACTGAGATAATACATTTCTATTGTTTTAAGTCACCAAATTTTTGGTAATCATTGTGGCAGTCCTAGGTGACTAATATACCTAAGAAATTAGGAATAATTTCTTAAGGTGAAAGATCTAAGGTAAGTAGCTGATAGGAAAGGAGAAGACAGCTGATGGTGCATGATTTTAATAATACTCACTAAAAATCAGAAAAATCTTCAAAGAACAGATTGGATGCTCCAAGGACTTTTTCAAGTATCAATTGGAGAATCTCAAGTCCAAATAGGGAAAATCTAACCTCAGCTTATTTGAGGAGAAAAAAAGGGGCAACCTATATTTTATATTGTGATAAGGAATGTATTTTATCTATAAGCTCCAACTACCAATGCAAAGTTCTTTGGATGTTATGATGTAGATAATTACTTGAACACTATTGCATTTAAACAACTATGTAAAATATGTTTTCTCAGAGCTTCTGCTATGAAATATCTCAAAAACTCAACACAGTGCATTGAAATACTACTTATATGAATACCTCTCTCTAAATAATATTGTATTGTTATACTGCTCATGTTTTTATAATAAAATGAGAGCTTTTTTATAGGGAAAAACTTTAATACCATGTCTTTTCATTGCCTGCAGCTTTAACCATTTTCACAGGCAGAAACTATAGTAATAGCAGTTTGCAAATGAAGTGGTTTGTAAATATTAAACTGCAATTTTCTCCCAAACAACACAATGACAACTAGAAAAAAATCTCTAAGGAGAAATGAAACTATAAAGTCTTTCATTTGGTATTCAGATATTACTGGATATGTTTTCAATAAATTTTTCCTGCATTTAAATAGCATCTACAACTTTCCACCAAAATCTTTTCTTCCATATTATTTGCCCACAATGGGAGTGAGGCTAAGCATCTCAGGCTAGCCCAATTATTCAGATGCATTATTCATTTCCTTTCTGCCTATGCTTTCCACTGTTCAAAATTTCCTTCAGGATTAAAAAAATAATAATAAATATAAATCATCAGAGCGGCAATGTATCTCTTGTTTATTAAGCTTCTCCCAAACAGCCAGTGTTATTAACGATCCACCATTTACATTTAACAGTATCTAGGTATATTTTGGCATGTATATTATTTTATTTCATTACATTTGGATTTTTTAAAAGCTTCAACTGATTATTGTATCACTTCACATATATTGCAAATTACATTTTTACTTGACAGTCATAAAGAAATGCAGGTCTCTCTTGATTCCTATCTCTTCAACTTCCTCTATTTTTTCCCCAATGATTCATTTAAATTTGTATTATGAATGGAACACATAGCCTCATTTCAATTAGTCTGCCTCTGGGAATGTATTACCCCTGAATCCAGTCTTGGTCATTCTTCCCACTTGGTCTGGAACCAGGGTTCATGCCTCCCTAGGGCTGCAGTCATCACAAGCAGGCATTTAATTTAGATTCAACAGGACCTACATAACACAGGCAGCCGAGGGAGGGGAGAAGATGTAACAGTAGTTTCTACAAGGAGTTGTAGAATAATGAGATTTTTTTCTTGTATAGTTAGGAGGCAGCATATACTATACTAAATAGGATAAGCTTTAGTTTCATTACAAAGTAATCCAAACTGCTGATCTGCCCTCTCCATGGGTAATTACTTCACTTCTTAGAACCTCATTTTTCACTGGGCTGAAAAATGGGAACAAGGATGTTGCAAGGATTAAATAAGAAAGCATATGTAATAGATAGTGCAGCAATCAGAACCTGAGTGATACTCAGTTACATGGTAATTACCTTCAATTAGCTCCCACCCTCCCACAACTTTCCTTTTTCCTTCCAGAAAGACAATCTCAACGTGGAACTGTAGCAGAGCAGTCATTTGGCTGTACAAGTCATACCTCATGTGGAATTTGTGGAATAACAGAAACTGTAGACTTATGCCATTTGCTTTGTTTGGTAACATTGCTGGTTATTGGAAAATGGGCAGTAGAATGAAATCCATGGATTCTAGTCTGGAATAGGAATCTTCTTCCTATTATGTTTTCCCATGATAGAGAAAAATTAAATGCTGCCTCTAGTGATGGTTCCTGTCCATTGTTATAAACCAAGTGCAGAACGTATGCTGAAATGGAAATACTTTTGCTTCTGTGAACTCAGGATCAAACTGGGCTTTGGATAGCTTTGAATGCAGCTGCATTCTAACCAAAGCTATGAGATTTTTTTTGAAACAGAAGCAGCAACATTGTCAAGAGTCAAGAAATATTTTTTAAAACCTCAGAGGGAAGTCAAGGGGGAGTGGGGGAAGGGGGAGAGATCAACCAAAGGACTTGTACGTATGCATATAAGCATAACCAATGGACACAGACATTAGGGGGGTGAGGGCATGAGTGTGGGGGGGGTGGGAGCAATGGGGGGAATAATGACACATATGTAATACCTTAATCAATAAAGAAAATAAATAAATAAATTTAAAAAATCAATGCAGATAAGAATGGCCTTGTGAATTGCAGCCATGGTGGTACCTTTAAAAACAGCAGGTTCCACTGTAGATGTACCACAGCCTGTGGAAGATCCCCCCATGAAAGAAGATACCCCCAGGAAGGTGATGTTTTGAAGTCTGAAGATCACCTAAAAATGTGATATGTGTCATACCTATATTTTATCATGGAAATAAATATAACTTTTAGAAAGGCAGCTCCATGGCTAACTTTCTCAAAAAGTCATTAAATAGCTTTAAATCTCTCCAAAGTGCCTGCTGAGAAGTCAGTTCAAATTTTCCCAAGAAACACTTTCTGAATTCCATGAATCTTCTAAAAGTTATTCCCTGCTATGCTAATTGCTTTGCCATACCTTAAAAATGGGGGGGGGGGGGAAGACTAGAAATTATAAGGAAGCTAAGACTTTTATATAAAAGCCTCTGATACTGAATCATGTTAAATATCATTTTCTGTAACTGTTTGCCATCCTATATAAATAATTCAAATTTAGAAAGTTTAGCAGGGTACGTGTATGTTGTTTATATTTGATTAGTTGAGCATTTATGGCAATTCCTATTAACTTTGGGGTATCAGGAACAGGGTCAGGACTGTATCTCTCTATAATACAAGTTTTCCTATGAAAAAAATCTGATTTGACATATAATTTCAATTTATATCACCTTGCCTAGGAATTTAGCCCAACTTAAAGCTCAGGATTCACTGCAATGATTTAATTCTGACACTTTAAAGTATGTCTTTAAAGGGAAACATCTCTTGAGTGTAGAAACCAGCATTTATTTGCCTCAGTCTGATATTTGATTCTCTAGAGAATTCTCTACCAAAGGGAGATACAATCGCAAAGGGCTTCCCTTAATTTGGGAAAAAGCAGCCCCCTTCAAAAAACAACAATAACATCTGCAATAGCTAACGAGGGGAAGACTGAACAGACAGCTCTATAAATAGGTATAGTCCCGTGGTTGGCAAACTGTGGCTCGCGAGCCACATGCGGCTCTTTGGCCCCTTGAGTGTGGCTCTTCCACAAAATACCACGGCCTGGGCGAGTCTATTTTGAAGAAGTGGCGTTAGAAGAAGTTTAAGTTTAAAAAATTTGGCTCTCAAAAGAAATTTCAATCGTTGTACTGTTGATATTTGGCTCTGTTGACTAATGAGTTTGCCAACCACTGGGTATAGTCCATCTCCTGGTACAAGCTCACACTGCCGCATGTACTTCGGGGCCATCCCATTCAAATTGGCCTTCCCTTCAGCGGGGACTTGGTCTAATTAATGAGGAGAGCATTGGCCTTGAGGCTGGAGTACTTGAGAAGCCCACAAAACATCTCCAGACTTGAGCTTCACACACCATGCCTTGCAATGAACACGAGTGTTCTACACATTCCTATTAGCTATTCTATGTAAACAATTTGGGAAACATTCTATATTGCATCCTACTTTTAGGAATTTCAAAGACTTATTAGAAGGCGTAAGGTAAATCAACGTAGTAATTTTTTCTCCAGTGAACATCACTGGCCATTCACTTTTCATGAGATAAAGCTTGAAAAATGAAGCTTCTGAGCCTGTAGTTATAGCTTAGGGACCATTTTCTCAGCAGTTGTTCTAAGAACTGCGGCCTTGCTTGGGAGGTCAGGTGAGATGTCTGTGCCCACCTCGCCCTGGTTCCCTTACTATCACTGTCCTGTGGCTGGGGCATTTGTTCCAGACACACAGGAAATCATCAAGGGGCACTCTCACACCTTGTGCACTGGGACCCGGGCCTCAAGCCTCCTCTTTATCGCTGTTGCCGTGTATTCAGGTGGGAGGAAGGGTTTGGGCCACATGGACCCAAGAACGCAGGGGAAAATAAACCCCAGAAGATTCATAATTACTGTTTCATATCTTTCTATATGGAGTAGCATGCCATCCCATAGATTTTACAGGTTACTTCATTCACTTTAGCCAGAAGCTATTCATAACAAAAGAACTCCCAATGGAGAAAGAGAGATAAAAAAAGATTAATGCCACCTCTAAAAGACAGGATCCAGGGATAATCGAAACTCCCAGCTTTCTGGAAGAGTGTAATAAACAAGATCCTAGGTTACCTGCCATTACTGCTGCTTCCTGAAGAGCTGGTGTATGTTAGAAAAGGAGATAGACTTAGAGGGGAGAACACAGTCTAGCTTGTGGCTTTAAGGAAATCTTGGGGGCAGAGTCCAAACTCGGAAGTGAGACTGGTCTAAGAGAAGAATGAATGAGCCTAATAGATGAAGCCCAGAAATGTTCAATGGTGATGCTAACAGGAAGCAAAAAGATGGAGATGTGCCCAGACCCCCAGATACACTTTCTAGTTAGACAAGCTGAGTGCAAATTAAATTGCAGTCATTGCTTCCTGAACAGTAAAGCCTACCGATAAAATAGTGTCACACCTAAATAAGAATTCTCACAGCCAGCATGGGAAAAGATGCAGGAGGCTAACAGCATATGGCAGGGTGGAGTACAATAGTATTGGACCAACATCCTTCAAAAACCTGAACAAAGGACATAGCTTTGACTCAGCAATTCCATGTTAGGATTTTATTTTTAAAAAATTAATGAATGAGAGACCTATGCAAAGATATGGTCACAATATGTTAATTTTAACACTAATGGACATTAAAATTCAATTTACAGCCTTAGCTGGTTTTGCTCAGTGATTAGAGCATCGGCTTGTGGACTGAAGGGTTGCAGGTTCAATTCCGGCCAAGGGTATGTACCTGGGTTTTAGGCTCCATCCCCGGCCCTGGTAGGGGTGTGTGTGGGAGGCAACCAATACTAGGTGTACCGGTTAATAATGCGGATTTTTTTCAATAGATGGAGTTACACATATGTTGATATATATGCAATTTGATATGTATGCTATTTTGTTGTGTTGGCAGCAAGCTTCAAAACTTCATATGTCAAATTTGCTGAAGGTGTTAACATCATAGATATTTTTACGCTTAAAAATGTCAAATTTCATGCCAAAAAAAGAGCATTTGCAGGAAGTTTTAATTCATTACTTTATTTTGAAGAAAAGTGCTGCTGAATACTTCGGGAAGCTGATGGTGAACATGCTCCATCTCAAGGTGCTTATGAACGCTGGTTTAAATGCTTTAAAAGTGATGATTTCAATGTGAAAGATGTGTCTCTCTCACATCCATGTTTCTCTCTGTCTCACCATCACTTCCACTCTCTCTAAAAATTAATGGAAAAAATGTCCTTGGATGAAGATTAACAAACAAAAAAAACCAAAAAAAAAAATGTTGCAGAAATATATTTATCTGTAATGAAAGTTTTTCACTGCATTTTTGTTAAATTAGGTAACACAAAGCCAAGTATAACCTTGTTTTCTGTATTATAAAGCATAAATACAGAACAAGTCTAAGAGTAACATTATCTCTGGGTGGTGAACTGCAGGTAATTTTTAATATCTCATCTCTGTTTGCTTTGCTAAACTTAATTAATGTCTCTCCTTTGTTTATCTGAGTCATCCTTTGTTTCATAAAGTTAACATGAATTAGTTATTTTAAGAAAAAATGTTTTTTGTTTGTTTTTTTTGAAAGAGCTGGCTGGTATCACTATGTACCCAGGCGAATGGCTAAAATGATATAGACACACTTACAAATATTGGCAAGGATACAAAGTCATGGGAACTCTCATATATTTGCTGGTAGAATTACTTTGAAAAACCTGCAGCCCTAGTAAAAGCTGAACACACACATATGACAAAATCTAGAATCTAGATATCTCTCTCACAGAGTATATATATGTATGTACTCACCAGAAGACATACACACATTGTTCATGGCAGTGCTATGTGGATCATCTCCAGGTTGGAAACAACCCAAATGTCCACCTACTGTAAAACAGAAACCCAGCTGTAGTGCACTCACATACACAGGAATGAGAAATGAGAATACCGTCAACACAGATGAATCGCCCAAATTCAACACTGAGCAAAGGAAGCCAGGCACAAAAAAGTACATATTGTACTCTTACATGGAGTTCAAACACAGAAAAACACATCTGTGGTTTCAGAAGTCAGGACAGTGCTCTCCCTGGGGAAAGCAGATTCTGGGGGCTGCCAGGGGTCTGCTGGGGCACGGCAATGTCTTATGTCTTGTGCTGGGTCTTGGTTACCTGGGTGTATTTACTCTGTGAAAAGTACTGACGCTTTGTGACTATGATTTTTACACATATCCCTATGAATATTATACTTTAACAAAATTGGGCTTCAAGAAGATTGCTGGTTTGAGGTTAAGGACAGGATTGCAGTTAGACCTGTGTGCCTCCTGGTGTGTACACTGTATGTGAGCAGGTGAGGAACCTGCAATGACACTGTAGTGTGTTGACTAAAAGCACTGGGGTTAGAGCCCAGAGCCAGATCAGAATCCCTGCTTTTTGGCTCCTAGCTATGCAAGCAACAGAAAGAACAGATGAGGTCAGAGACATAGTTAGGAGCCAGACTCTGAAAGACCCTGGAAAGTCAAGATAAAAATACTGGTTTTCATCCTCAGCATGATGGGAAGCCATTCCTATTAGCAGCCCAGGTCCAAAGAGATTTCATGGTAATCAAAGAACAGGAGCCCTGCTCTATCGGTAAAGAGGAAAGTAACATGTCAGAATGCCTCATCTCCTGATCTAGCTGAAGCACAGCATTATCTTGAAGGAGAATATGGATTCTGATGATAAATCTTACAATTGTGGTAGAAAAACCAAAGGGATCCAAGGATAGCAAGACTATACATTCCTGAGACAGATTTTTCACATTATGTGAGTTTGCAGACCCAGTGGCAGGTTAAGAAGCAGGTGAAATGTTATTCTGGGGTGAAATGAAATACATTTCTCATCCTCTTCTCCCCTCAAAAGACAATTCTTTTTGTTTTATCCTCTCCCTGTTCTATCCCTACTATCACAGACAAATACCCAAATACAACATTTTCTTCTCCATGACAGTGGATGTCCTCAAATCACTTAGTAATGTTTCTTGGCCAGAAATGCATTTAAGAGAAATGTAAGGCTCTTACTTGGTGAAACTCACTTAAAGATAAATAGGATTTTACAATGACAATGATTAAAATGAAACTACTTATATTATAAAATGAATAAAACCTCCTAAAATCTAGGAGGCAGTTTATTTTGAAAGGAAAAGTTATATCATATCTCTACATAGGGATGCTCACGTGTCTTCTGTGTTCGATTTTCAATCATCCTAATGGTTATTTTAATAATGTATATTCTTATGTGCCAGGTACACTTCTAAATGCTGGGACACTTTTCTTATGGAGCTAACATTCTTGACCAAAACAAGGCTAGGAAGCCCCAATCTAACTCACAAGGTTTTTGTTTTTGTTTCCTCCTTGTATTCCAAAAATGAATAACTACCCTAACTGATTGGTTTACAGACATCTTCCAAGTCATTTATAAGCATTAAGGCATTTTGCTTGTTCCCATTAAAGAAGTCATTATGGGAAATCATGTTTACTACTTCTAAATTATATCCCTATAAATTGTATATATAAATTTATATATTTGTATATATGATTATAATAGAGGCCGGGGCACAAAATTCGTGCCCGGGGGTGGGGGGTGTTCCTCAGCCCAGCGTGCACCCTCTCCAATCTGGGACCCTTTGAGGTATGTCTGACTGTAAATGGGCAGTCGGACATCCCTCTCACAATCCAGGACTGCTGGCTCCCAACCGCTCACCAGCCTGCCTGCCTGATTGCCCCTAACCGATTCTGCCTGCCAGCCTGATCACCCCCTAACCACTCCCCTGCCAGCCAGATCAATACCTAATTGCTCCCCTGCCAGCCCGATTGCCCCTAACTGCCCTCCCCTGCTGGCCCTGTCACCCCTAACTGCTCTCTCCTGCTGGCCTGGTCGCCCCCAACTGCCCTCCCATGCTGAGCCTGTCACCCCTAACTTCCCTCCCTTGCCAGCCTGGTCACCCCTAACTGCCCTGTCCCGCAGGCCTGGTCCCCCCAAACTGCCCTCCCCTGCCGGCCATCTTGTGGTGGCCATCTTGTGTCCACATGGGGGCGGCCATCTTGTGTTGTTGGAGTGATTGTCAATTTGCATATCACCTTTTTATTATATTACTAGAGGCCCAGTGCACAAAATTTGTGCATGGGTAGGGTCCCTAGGCCGGACCAGCAATCAGGGCTGATCAGGGCCTTCCTTCCCCTGGGTGCCGGCCGGGGCCTTCCTTCATTCCGCGCTGCCCCTTGGTGGTCAGCACACATCATAGTGAACAGTTGAACTCCCAAACTCCTGAGGAGACAATTTGCATATTAGCCTTTTATTATATGGGATAGGATAAGAACCATTGTTTTCAATTATTTCACTACTCTGAATTTTCACCTCATATAAAATGGAAAATTTGTTTTAGTTTAATACTCTGCTAATGTTTTAGTGCTTAAACAGATTTTTTTTAAATTTAATAAATCTTTACTGTTCAGATTATTACAATTGTTCCTCTTTTTTCCCCCATAGCTCCCCTCCACCTGGTTCCCACCCCACTCTCTGCCCTTACTTCCCCCCCCCCGCCCCACACTGTCCTCATCCATAGGTGTACGATTTTTGCCCAGTCTCTCCCCGCACCCCCCACACCCCTTTCCCCCTGAGAATTGTCAGTTCACTCCCTTTCTATGCCCCTGATTCTATTATATTCACCAGTTTATTCTGTTCATCAGATTTTTTTATTCACCTGATTTTTAGATTCACATGTTGATAGACATGTATCTGTTGTTCATAATTTTTACCTTTACCTTTTTCTTCTTCTTCCTCTTCTTAAAGAATACCTTTCAGTATTTCATATAATACTGCTTTGGTGGTGATGAACTCCTTTAGCTTTTTCTTATCTGTGAAGCTCTTTATCTGCCCTTCAATTATGAATGATAGCTTTGCTGGGTAGAGTAATTTTGGTTGTAGGTTCTTGCTATTCATCACTTTGAATATTTCTTGCCACTCCCATCTGGCCTGCATAGTTTCTGTTGAGAAATCAGCTGATAGTCATATGGATGCTCCTTTATAGGTAACTAACTGTTTTTCTCATGCTGCTTTTAATATTCTCTCTTTGTCTTTTACTCTTGGCATTTTAATTATGATGTGTCTTGGTGTGGTCCTCTTTGGATTCCTTTTATTTGGGGTTCTCTGTGCTTCCTGGAGTTGTAAGTGTATTTCTTTCACCAGGTGGGGGAAGTTTTCTGTCATTATTTCTTCAAATAGGTTTTCAGTATCTTGCTCTCTCTCTTCTTCTGGCACCCCCATAATTCTGATGTTGGTACGCTTGAAGTTGTCCCAGAGGCTCCTTACACTATCTTCATATTTTTGGGTTCTTTTTTTTTTTTGCTTTTCCGGTTGAGTGTTTTTTGCTTCTTTGTATTTCAAATCTTTGACTTGATTCTTGTGATCCTCTAGTCTGCTGTTAGATCTCTGTATATTTTTTATTTCAGTCAGTGTATGCTTAATTTCTAGTTGGTCCTTTTTCATATCCTAGAGGGTCTCACTAAATTTATCGGCCTTTTCTAGAAAATTCTTGAAAAGCCTTATAACTGTGGTTTTGAACTCTATATCCAATTGTTTGCTTTCCTTCATTTCTTTCATTTGTGATCTGCTTCTTTGTCTCCACATTTTGGCTGCTTCCCTGAGTTGATAGAGTGGCTTTGTGTGCTAGGTGTCCTATAGGGCCCATTGGCTCAGCCTCCCCAGTTACCTGAGGTGGACACTCTTGGTGCACCCCTTTGTGGGCTGTGTGCACAGTCTTGTTGTAGTTAAGCCTTGATTGTTGTTGGTGTCACGGGGAGGAATTGACCTCCAGGCCAATTGGCTGTGAGGATCAGCTGTCTCTACGCTGGGAGAACTTCTGTGCTGGAGACACCCTTATGAGATAAGACTTGCAAAAAGCCTCTGTGCTCAGCTTGGATGGGGTGGAGTCTCAGGGTGGAGCAGACATCATTGGTTTCCCATCAGCCTTGCCCTAATAGGCCCCTGTGTCTCATTGTCCTGCGGTAATAGCTGCAAGCACCTCTAAGAGAAAGCCGCCCTCGAGTTCTGCCCACTGCCAGACAGTCCAGTTTCTCCCCAATGAGTCTGGGTCCCCAGAGTCTTGCCTGGAACTGGAGTTCAGCGTAGTCGGGAGCTCTTGTCTCCCTCCCGCTTGAGAAAGCTAGCCGAGTACTCAGTTGCCTGCCCTCTCCGTGCATGCCTCGATACCTCTGCCTTCCACAGTTCCTCTGAGTCTCAGTGTGCTTTTCTCTTTCCTGACAGTCCAGTTTCACCCCATATGAGCCTGGGTCCCCAGAGTCTCACCTGGAACTGGAGTTCAGCACAGTCGGGAGCTTTTGTCTCCCTCTTCCTTGAGAAAGCCAGCCACGCACTCAGTTGCCAGTCCTCTCCACGTGCGCATCTCAGTACCTCTGTCTCCTGAAGCTCCTCTGAGTCTCAGTGTGCTTTTCTCTTTCCTTCTAGTTGTAGAATTTCCACTCAGCCAGCCTTCCTGTGGTTCTGGATGATGTCCGTTTTGTCTTTTAGATGTAGTTTTGAAATTGTTGTGCGAGGCAGCAGTTTAGGTGTTTACCTATGCCACCATCTTGGTTTCTCCTTAAACAGATTTTAGTACACAGAAAACTGGACTTTATTTTTATTCTTCACAGAACTTAGCAAAGTAACTTACACAGAGTCAATATTCAGGAAATATTGGTACAAAGAATAAGTTGCAGCATGGATGAATGGGTAAGTAAACATGTCCATATTTAGAAATATAGGGTTTTAAAAACTAAACTGCTTTTGTGATTATAATTGCAAACAGTATACAGCCCAATAATTCCAGGTTACCACTTCACGAGGGACATACAATTAAAACCCATTTCCTACAAGCAGCATAGTCTTGGCCAGGTTACTTTTAACATCCTAAGATGCCTATACATTATAGATCAAGGGAAAGAGCAAATTAGACCTTCCATCACATTTAACTTTGTCTATTATATAAACAGAAACCAGAACCCTTCTAGTATCAGGTCACCCTCTCTCCACAGTACATTCCTTGAACCAACAGGACTTTATTTTACCTTGCTTTTTATTGTCTTTATTTTTTAAAATATATTTATATTTATTTCAGAGAGTAAGGGAGATGGAGAGAGAAATAGAAATATCAATGAAGAGAGAGAATCATTGATTGGCTTCCTCTGCAGTCCCCACACTGGGGATCAAGCCCTAAACCCAGGCATGTTCCCTGACCAGGAATGGAACTGTGACCTTCTGGTTCATAGATCAATGCTCAACCACTGAGCTATAACCAGCCAGACTCTTCCTTTATTTTAAACAACCTTGTGATGACAGGGCTACTTAAAGAGCCACCATTGAAGCAGGAGCACTCAATGGGCCAAATATCTCACTCTAGACCTGAGTAATCTTCTCTTTTCTAGAAACCCAAATGTATCACAGCATTTTTAAGGAATAAAATAAAAAAAATATATATACCACCAATTGTTGCCATCATATTCAAATTGATTGAATTTGTTGGCTTTCCTTGGTTGTATTAATTTACTAGGTAGTTTTAGGTGGTAAGACGAGAGAAGCCAAGAGGCTTATAGAGATGTTACTGAAATTTTCCAGAACATTTTAAAAGAATGCAATAATTGCACTAGCCCAAAGCAATGGAAGGCATAGAAATAATGAGCTATTAAGCTAACGATTTATCGTCAATAGGAAATCCTATAACCAAATTCTGAGCAGGCTATTCTTGAGGTAAGAAGTGTCCATTACTCACCTACATGCATACAAGTCCCATCTGCTTCTTGATGGCATCACTTATCTCTTTGCAAAAAAAGAAGCCTTTAGGGATGGAAGGCCTGATGTTCTGGGCTAATTATAAGTTAGGTAATTATATCTTGCTTAGCTACATTTCCCAAGTCATTTTATCTGCATTTTCTGCCTAACCCTTACACCTTAATTTTATTTCCTGCTCTGTCTTGCCAAGAGCTGCAATGCACTGTTAATCAGCCCCTCGATGTGGGAGCAGGTGTAAGGACTGTGCCAAACCATCCGAAGGCTAAATGACTCCTGACGAGGCTGGGATGTCATCCTCTGGACAGTGATGGAGATGCAGGACCTGGGATGTTGTTTGTAAAAGACACGGGGTTCCTTGAGGAATGGAGGCTCTTTATTGGAAAAAGTGTCTGATGTTGCGTTTATATTAAAGAAATCAGATTTGGGGGTTTTTGTATTTAATTAACATATGTATGACCTGGGTATTATTAGGAGATAAATTAAAAATTGGTATTGAATTTTCTAAGAAAGGACTGGCCTTTCTTGCAAGCCTACAAGAGCTCTAAGATTCAAGCATACCTCCTGAGAAGTTAGGCGGATGGACCACTTAGTGATATAGATGGAAAGGACAAAGGGTTGTGGTTACGGAGATGGAAGTCAAACTTTTTATTAGGGTAGTGTCATGTCACGGTACAGGCGGTAGACCAGAAAGTGCTCATATGAAGAAGCAGTCACCAGAGCTAAGGGCTGAATTTGAAAGGTCAGAGCAGAAGAATTTTATCTGAAGCCCAGCAGTAGCACACACCACACTAGATTCTAAAAAAAAAAAAAAAAAAAAAAAAAAACCTATCAAAAGGTTTTCAAGCAAAGGTAAAAGTTATATACAATTCCATCTATTCTCTATACCTGTGTTTGAGATTAAATTGGCAACACTAAAAAATAACCAAAATATAGGGTGTCCCCCCAAAAAAAATGTATATAGAGTTTAATAGCTGATAACTCACTTAGTTTTAACTCCTTTTCAGATATAACTGATTTGAAATAATGGATGAAGCCAGAACAAGCTTTGAACAAAGAAAATTTATCCTGCCCTGCCGGTGTGGCTCAGTGGTTGAGCACTGACCCAGGAACCAAGAGGTTACCAGTTCAATTCCCGGTCAGGGCACATGCCTTGGGCTCCAGGCTCAATCCCCTGTAGGGGGCGTACAGGAGGCATCCCATCTCTTTCCCCCTCTCCCTTCCTGTCTATTATCAATAAAAACATAATTTAAAAAAATGTATCCTAAAGTACCACTGGATTTTAAAAGATAAAAGTTTATGGTACAAGACCAGCAACAGTCAACAAATAGAGGGCACACAAATACTGAAGAAATTATTCTTGAGGTTTGCGATTCCATTGCTTCGAGTTATCAGCAGTGCCTGGACCAGAAGGTCATCAGTTTGAAAACAGGCATTGACCAAAAAAAATTATTCATTTCTGTAGATTCTTTTAAATTTTGAAAATGAACTGTATGTTAATAAATAGCGACTTTATAATCATTCAAAGTGTGTATACATTTTTTGGAACACCTGTATATGGCTTCAAGTAAAAATGCAAGAATGTTAGAAAAGAGGAGTTAGAGAAAGAAAGTGATATCAAATATGCAATAAGAACATTTGGGTGCTTGAGACAAAGGGAGAGAAAACACTGAAACTATAGGAGTTTGGGGCTCAATTAACTGGAGCATTATACATCCAATATGGCTGGGAGAGGTGGGGAGGGCCCAGGGCAGAGAAGGGACCTGGGATTGACACAAACATCATCAAGAAACAGATTTATAATAAATATATCACAACCACAACCAGGACAGCAGCACCTTGAACACAGGAGTCTGGAGATAAGCACTTCTGTGTTAATGTGTATGTTTGTTGGGGGGGAGGGGGAAGGGCATGAGGGTGCTGGCACCTCAGAGCAATCTAAAACTTTTCCTCTTTGCATAAGCAGAGTTGCTCAGAAACCAGGTACCTATAGGAAGAGAAAGTTCTCCCAATAAAAGAAAAAATAAAAGTACAAAATAAATGGAATAAATGCCAAAAGATAGACTTCTTTGAACAATCTAGTTAGTTAAAGGCTGGCATATTTACCATAACAGTTTGTGTATCAATTAAAGCTGATTATGGGAGTTCGTCTGGTGCTGAGTAACAGGGCAGCACTCACACAACCATCGCTTTGCATGATTCAGAAATAGAGATGAATATTATGTACCTTAGTGGCACAGTTATAAAGAAATCGAAATCCCAAAGTATTAATTAATTTAAGTATCATTTTACATTCTGAGAACATCGAGGCAGGCTCTCAAGAGAAAGAATGAATCTGATGGTAGGAAGTTATTTTTATTATTTGTAAACATTGAGACAATATTTGTGTTTGGTTATTTTGTTTTCTACCTCACTTCATTTTCTCTGTTATTCTTTCAAAGCAATCTCTTCAGGGGAAAAAAGGCATTATGCAAATGTAGCATCAAGTAATACTACTTATTACATCACCTCATTAGGCAACATCTTGGTAGGTTCCTGGAGTTCTTTAAATTAACATTCATCCCGTTGTCTCCTTTTCCTTCCCAAGGGTAAATCTACTGTCAATCTTAGACTCACTATATCTGGCTATAAATTATTGTATAATTCTCAGTCACTGCCATTTGTATTGCTTTTGCATTATCTTTTTTCTATTATATGATAGCTTTCCAGTGGAGTTTCACCTGAAACACATGGCTTGCATTTAGTATTTTCAACAATAACACACAGATAGATAATAAGATTTATTTATCCCAATGGTTTCTCATCTTCTAGTATTTGTTATCACAAAAGCTTCCAGGAAGTAAATGGTTTCACATAAGACTTGTTTTTTTTCCTGAGCAAATTTCTTCCTTTTACAGCCCATTCCAAATTGGAGGCTGTAATGTGAAGAAAATGATCAAAATATCTATAAAAGCTACTAAGAAGCAAACTATTACATCTGCATAAGTATTTCATTCAGTCCCCTGGGGAGCCAAAATTCAAGTTTCCTGGAAGTGAATACAAACATCTATCATTTTTTCCCTTTTCAGAACTGAAAAAAACACCAAAAAAACACACACCACAAAACAAAACATGAAAGATTTAGTTATATGGAGGCCTCCCTCTTCTAAGTCTATGAAGTTTTCATTTTCTTTGTCTTTCCTCTTCTCTGGAAAGGAAATTTGGATATCTGTGTGTAATAGTATAGCACTAGAAACATTTTCCCCCCCACAAAATATAGGATTGGAAAGAACTTTAAGTAATTGTCTCAGTTATCTGTTGTCCTATGTCAGTGGTCGGCAAACTGCGGCTTGAGAGCCACACGCGGCTCGCGAGCTGTGGTTTGCCACTCTGTTGACTAATGAGTTTGCCGACCACTGGGATAGGGGCTTAATCACAAGGAACAACAGCAGCCTGTAATTATTGGAATCGAGAGTCTAGGTCAGTGGTCGGCAAACTCATTAGTCAACAGAGCCACAGTTTGCCGACCACTGTCCTAGGTCATCAGTGTTGGGGTCTTGAGGGACTCACTGAAGTATTGTATGTTATTTATTTATTAATTAATCCTCACTGGAGGATATGTTTATGGATGTTTTTAGAGATAGAAGACCAGGGGCAGGAGAGAGAGAGACATCAATGTGAGAGAGAAACATTGATCAGTTGTTTCTGGTATGCACCCCAACCTGGGATAGAACCCACAACCTAGGTATGTGTTCTGACTTGGAATCAAACCCACAACCCTTTGATGTACGGGATAATACTCCAACCAACTGAGCCACCTGGCCAGGGCTGAAGTATTTTAAAAATAAAAGTGTCCTCTGCAAGTTAAACTAAAATAGCAACACTTACTGAAAGGATTGGAAAAAAATTAGCACAAAGAGACTAAATGACTCCCAAGCCAGCAAGACTCCACTGTAACCTGACTGATAATATTAACAGAGCTAAATAATAAAGGATGGGGTCAGGAGGAAGCTGGAAAGACAGGTCAATGTGGAGGCCAAAGCAGAGGAAGCAAGATGTACTTTGTATCCAACTACTTCCAAACAAAGAGGGCTTCATGGTCCAAAGAGTCCATTCCCTTTAACTCCATCATCTGCTCCTGGTGTTCCGATTCCATGCTCAAGAAGCAGGCATCTGATTCTAATTTGGCGCCCCGTATGGTCAGCCTACAGGGAGAGATTTGGCAGGGTGAAGAATGAGTCCCCAGTCCCTCCAGCATTATATATTTTTTCATTATAAACTGATGCATTGGCATCCTGGTGTGTAATTTGGCTCTCCATACATCTTGCCTGCTTAGAATGTACCAGACAGACCGTCCTATCCTTTCAGTAATTGCTCTTCTTATTTTAAATTAATACAGCGACATTTTGATTGTAGAGCTCAATCTTGCAGATTCTGATACATTTGAGTTCAAACTGGAGTGTGCTGATAGATCAAGTTCTGTCAAAAGAATCTGACTTTCAACAGCAGAAAACTCATTAGAGGTAATGTCAGGTATCTTGAGAGACAGCTTTCAAGACTTCCCCATGTGATGTAATTTCAGCCTCCAGAATTGCATGAGGTGCGCTAAGTTCCTTTCCCCTTTGAAACTTCTAGGCATTTCATCTACACGATCCGAAGAAGCCGTTTTAGATAAAATCTCTGCTAAATCCTCTCTCATATAAGTGAAGCCCAATTTCTTTGTTTTTCTATTTTCTCGTTAAAAATGAAATTTCCAAGGCAGTTCAACATTATTTTTGTTTTCTCAAGGGCTCATTTTTATAGACCTTTCTCCTACATATATATCCCCAATTGTATTCATCCTCCTCAGATGATGGTTGTTTTTTATGTCTCTAAACCATGCGTGCACATGTTCTATCCAGGCGTCCTCAAACTACGGCCCGCGGGCCACATGTGGCCCGCCGAGGACATTTATCCAGCCTGCCAGGTGCCGCTGCCTGTCCTGCTTAGCAGCCGACTCGTCCCGGGCCCGCAGTGTGCATAGGAAATTGTTCATAGTTTTTTTTTTTAAACTATAGTCCGACCCTCCAACGGTCTGAGGGACAGTGAACTGGCCCCCTGTTTAAAAAGTTTATTTGAGTTGCATTGTCCCTATGTTGAGATGATACTCAAAATAGTACAACAGCAATACTGAGTGGTTCTGAAAATTCCAGTTTATCTTTTAAAAAAGGTTATATATTTCTAGACTATTTTATCCCAGGTGAGTTTTTATTCATATTTTTGTTTGTGTTGCCATAGATCTTTATCTCCCATATTTGAATAAAATCAACCCCTAACACCGAATATGTATCTGTTCTCAGTAAAATACTCTGGTTTCAGCAGTATGGTATCAAGTTACATTTAATTTTCTCCTGCCTCTGTCACTTTTAACCTCCAATTCACTTGTAGTTAACAATTTAGTAAATTACAGTCAACTTTTAGTTGTTTGAAGCCTGATTATTTTCCCCACAAATGCCGTTTTCAAATTTAAGAACAAACCCGTATTTCATGTAAGTAGTTTGATTTGTTTGTATTTCCAATGAGCTCTGGACAGTGTTGTTTTCCAGAATTCTGTGTCGCATATAATGGAAATCTGTTGGAACTATGCACTGTTACATACCCCAATGGATGAAAATTATATATATTTATATGGGTGGGTGTTTTCCATAATATGAACAATATTTATTCCAAAAATGGAAGAAAGAAAAAGAATAAATTGTCTATGAATAGAAGAAAGAAAACTAGTCTTTGTCACAGAATATCTTGTAACTTCATTATCATGTTTCCAATGTATTTTTAGATATTGGTTATACTCATATCTAAAAACATTATTTTAAAACACCCCAAAGCCAAATATTAATTTTAAAAGTACATAGTATATTAACTCACCTTTGGGCTGCCTTTTATTAGTTTGGTAATTCCAAAATTGTAGTTGTTTGTGAAGTTTATGTGACTACTCATTTGGAAAGAACACAGGTATGTACTTCCCTGCCTTGGTTGATATGATTTCAATTAACACTTCCTATTTTTACCTTAAAACTTTATAAGTTATTATACCAGTTCTATTTAGGCAAATTCGTAACTGCTATTAGTAGAGCTGAAACATTTACTGTCTGTGATTATGCACTAAGCTTCTTTAGTAGACTTGAACATCTCATAATATTGGTCCCTTTAATTCTGTTGATTTGATCACCATTTTGATGTTTTGAAATGAAACAGAATAAACACATATCTTTTTGGTTTCTAGAGACCTTTAGATGGCCGCCTTCTAAGAAGGAAGATGGATTGATTTTAACATTTGGGCTAATACAATTTTATGAAAAACTAAATGTAATCAACAGTTTCGCTGGACAGTACTACAGAGTGGCCTGTATCTTCCCAGGTTCCTTTTATTTTTATTTTTTAAAGTGTATTTTTATTGCTTTCATAGAGGAAGGGAGAGGGAGAGAGAAATAGAAACATCAATGATGAGAGAGAATCATTGATCAGCTGCCTCTTGCACACCCGCTACCAGGGATCGAGCTCACAACTTGGGCATGTGCCCTGACATGGAATTGAATCATGACCTCCTGATTCATAGGTCAATGCTCAACTACTGTGCCACACTGGCTGGACCCCATGTTCCTTCTGACATCTACCTCCTACCTATGTGCCCTTCTCCTCCCCTCACCCGCACTCTGCATACTAAGTCCCCTCCCTTCTGTTACCCAGCATGGAGACACCTTTCCTGTCCTCTCTACCTCCCACTTATAAGAGCAAACAGAGTTACTTTATTCTTTTGATAGAAAGCAATGCTCTCTCCAAGAGAATACATTTCTACAGATATTATGTCAGTGTCCTAGGCCTTACCCCAGGGCACTATCACCCACTGGCAGACCTAGCCCTCTCCTTCCTCATTCTAATAGGATTTCTGAACAAGCTGTCAATAGCAAATTGCTGAGGTAAGAATGCAGCATTGGGCAGGTTGAATGTATTAGGCTTCTGTATTCAAGTTTCTTCAGAAAAGATTTAAAAAAAAAAAAGGAAAAAAGAAAACATCAACTTTTTTTTCATATCTTATGTCGGAATGGAAGTGGATAACCTTTTGCAACATTTTTCTATTTCATCAATATACAATGCAGCTGCTCTCTTTGAAATACCTTGATATTAAAAAACATGAAAGTCAAGTACCCATAGAAAGAAAGGTACATTTTCTATTTCTTTCACATCAAATGTTTTTCAACATGGTTCCAAAAATAATACTGTCATCTGAACCATATTTTTAAAAATATACTTATCAAGGCCAAATTGGGAATATTGTAGGGGAAAAGGTAGTATTTCAAAATGAGTCTTTTATAAAAGTCTCTTCTGACCTATTGCTTAACAAAAATGCCTCACCCTTCATTTTAATTATGCTGAAAGCACATGGTAATTCTTCAGTCTAGAAAAAATGAAAAATCTCTAAACTGATTAGCTTATTAGGTAGCCAGCCCCATTTTCTTTTTTCTCTCCTCCCTCTCTCCCTCCCTCCCTTCCTCCTTACCTCCCTCCTTCCTTACCTCCTTCCCTCCCTCCTTATCTCCCTCCCTCCCTCCCTCTCCTTCCTTCTTCCCTCCTTCCCTTTTTCTTTCCCTTCATTCATTTTTTAACATTTGGCCAAAAATACATGATGTCTAGAGGCATATAAGCCTAGACTTTAATCTTGGTTTGGACTCTCAACACTGTATTTACTGTTTTTCCTTTAGTGAGTTAATTAATCCTTATAAAGTTAAGTTTCTTCAGTGATAAAGTGGAAATAGTGACATATAACTTACAATGTTTGGGGGTGGACTGAATGTGCATACACACACACACACACACACACACACATATATACACACACACACACATATATATATATATATATATAAATGTCTGTGGTAAGCACTTAATATTAATGCCATTTTCCCTTAATTTATATCTTAAACTAATTTGGAGATAACCATTTTAAAATATTATTTATCTAACTATAGAAGAGAATATATTTAGCCTGAATTCCAGATCCAATACCAAGAGGAAAAAAGTCATCATTTTCTTTAAGAGAATTGAAGATAGGAGACAAAGGTTGAAATGGCCATGACATTGCTAGCCCACTAACACTTTGCAACATTACACAACTGTCATAAAAACCACCCAGTGGCTGGTTTTGGTAAATTGTAGGAAAAAGCAACAGCTTAGATTCCAGCTGCCATTTAGTGACTTAGTATTTTAGAGAAGTTTGATCCTTCACTGGTGGGAAAATAACATATTGGAAACATATTGGCTTTGAAGTAAAGTGTATGTATTATTTCATTTGTATACAATTCTATAAAAATTATTCTTTCAACTAGTTTTCACTGGGTTTCTTTAACTTTTCTTTGACTTTGCATGGTGATGGGATTTGATTCAATTGTAAGAGAGAAAAATAAACTGCAAAATAATGTTGTTGGAGTGACAGACTATTCTGCAGTTTTCCTAAGGTTATGGGTATAGACGTTCTTATTCAGATCAATGGAGATGTTTCCCTTTAGGCAGAACTCTGAGCCAATAATAAGTTAATAATGTCATCTTATGGTGCACATAGATCATCTTGGTTAAAATGTGGAATAAAGGTATCAACTTTTTTATTTTTATTTTTGAAGCAACAGAGATGGGAAAAATTTTGTCTTTGACTTATCTTCCTGAGTAAAGTTGATCTTCTGGATTCATTTAAATTGCCATTGCTACAACCATATAAAATGATATTTTATTTGGCGATCTGACACCAGAAATGAAGAGTTATGAGAAAGAAAGCTCCCTCAACACCTTGAACAGGTCAATTATACCTGTCTATGCTGACATAGAGAGGTACGTGTGGAACAACTGAAGGAATAAATCATTGCCACTCTAGAATTTCTCAGCTGTGCATTTAAAAAATAATCATAGCTGGCTGGTATGGTCAGTTTTATGTGTCAATTTTGCAAGAATACAGCATCCAGTTATTCAACCAAACACTGATCTGGGTGTTGCTATTTTACAGATGTCCTAAAAGTCCATTCTCAGTTGACTATAAGTGAGAGTGACTGTGTCAGATAATCTGGGTGGGCCTGATCCAATCCACTGAAAAGCCTTAAGGGTTAGGCTGAGTATTCTTGAAGAAATTCTCTCTGTGAATTCTCAAGAAGTAGCCTCAGCTGCTTCCTGAGGGTCCCAGTTTGCCTTTACTGACAATTGCATGAACCAATTCTATGCAATTAATCTCAATGTAACTTTTACTGGTTCTGTGTCTCTGATTGAATCCAGACTGAAATGTTGGCCAACAGAACACTAAACCCCTATCTAATTTCATTCCCTGAGCTTCCCCCAAACTCCTGATATTCCCTCCAGATGTAACCTTTGTAAATAGGGAAAAAGGGATGACACAATGCAAAATACACATACCAAATTTTCTAGAAATCACCATGAATTCTAAATGTATTCCACATTTTATCCAAGGTGTACCAGCAAAATCCCTTCAGTTTGTATAAAGTTCATATACAAAATGACTTCTCATTATTAAAAAATTTCAGTCTAGCCCTGGTTGGGTAGCTCAGATGTTTAGAGCATCATCCCAATATGCCAACGTTGTGGATTCAATCCCCTGTCAGGGCACATACAAGAAACAAGCAATGAATGCATAAATGCATGGAACAACAAATCGATGTTTCTTTCTTCTCTTTCTCTTTCTCTCTCTCTCAAATAAATTTTTTTAAAGGTGGTGTTTTTGTTTTTTTTTTTGCTTAAAAAAGATTATTTTTTAAGGTAAATACTACTTAAAAAGTAATTTTTGCCTTCTGTGTACTCTCACAACATCTAAAAGAGTATTTTGTATTCAATAAAATGTTTGCTGAATAACAACTTCTTACTAATACTCTAGATATCTCCAACAGATTTTTATAGTAAAACTAAGATTCTTTTTTTAAGTATCCTGTTTGGGAGAGGTATTTTTAAATATAATTTACAAAATCTGATCAAATAGTTGATGTCATTAAAAGTGGTAATTTTTAAGATAATGTAAATATTTCTGATTTAGGTACTTGAGAAGACAATTTCCAAATACTAAAGTGATATAGGATCACTTCAAAGTTTCCTTTCAGTCTTACTTTAGCCATTACAAAAACTAAGCTACACACATTGGCACTCACAAAATTAAATGGCAGAAATAAAAACAGTCATCAAGTTACAGAAAGTCAATGTTCCTCAGAGTCTCACCCAAAAGCTCCACAGGATGGCAACAGGAAAGGCAGTACCTGTTTAGTCAAGTCAAGCTATCCTGAACAATTTTACCTTAAGATTAATGTATTCATCAGAAATACTAGACTTGACTAAAAGTCACAGAAAGAGAACTTCTAATTATAGACAGAAAAACAAATGAGAGGAAGGAAAATGTTCTTCCCTGTGGTTGAAGAGATGGGGTGGTACAGACCCTGCCTCGGTTAGTGGTAGCCTCACTCTGGTGACTGGGCATTGGCCTCCATGCATCCTCAGTTCCTCAGAAAGGTTCAAGATAAGATAGACGTACATTTCCCACTTACAGGTATAATGACCTTCATGGAATTTATTCACCTCTCTGAGCCCTATTTGGCAAAATGGAGATAATAAAATCTACTTTGTATAACATTGATAGTTAAATGAGATAAAATGTCAAGAATGTTATTGGTCAATAGAATTTAATGAAAATCTGTACCCTTTCTTTTATCTCCCTTCTCATAGAGGATTTTTAAAATTTTACTTTATTTATTTATTTATTTTTATTAACCACGCCAAATTCCATACTCTTTTTCTCTCCTGGGGCCTTTTCTTTTCCGGTTCTGCTTATATTTTTAACCTCATCCTCTCCACTGCCTCCTCCATTTATAAACCTTAAAAATATTTTAAAAGTCCCAAATGCTTGCTTTGCCTCTGCCTTCTTATTTGCAGTTCTGTATTTAGCCATCCTGTTAGCATCAAACTTTTTGAAAACCTTCACTTACTGTTTCCACTTCCCATTAGTTGTTCAGTGGCTCTGCCCACCAGACCCCACCAACAGGACACTCCAGGGGCCTCCCAAGGCCAAAGCCTGGGAGCTTCTCGTCTGTGATTTCTCACCACTGACCACATCTTGTTTTTCTTGTTTTTTGTTTTGTTTGATTTTTACTTGTTTGTTTATTGTTAAGCACTCATTTCTCTTAGCTTCCCCCTGTAAGGCTTTCCTAATTTGATGCTCTTTCTACTGCTCTGATCATTATTTTTAAGTCCCTTAGTTAGCTGTGTCCTCTCCTTTTTCACGTTGGTGTTTTCTTTCCCTCTATGTTCTTTTCCTTGCTCCTCCCATGAACTCCCTGAGTCATCTTAAGGAGGTATTACAACTGTGCACAGTCATCCACTTTATCTTTATTCCTGGGTACTTGTGAAGATTGTATTTTCCCTTCCCTAACGTAACGCCACATATAAACAATAATGAATCCTGCAGTCTCTACTATCTGTACTTAAAAACAAGAATCTGTCCTCTTAATTCCCAGTGAACCTTCCAGCCATCTAGTCTCATCTATACTCCTGAGACACTGCGCTGAAGGGCAGTCTCTTCATACTAGCTCTGCCTTTCCTCCATTCTATTCTCTGCATAAAAGACAGAATCCTCCGTACTTAGAATCATTTCCCTGGCCTTCCAGTGAAATCTGTATCATCATGCAGAGGCTCTAAACTCCTCTGTCTCCTTTTCTTTCTCTCTCTCTCTCTCTCGTTCTCTATTCCAGCCCTTCTGATCTCTCCATTTCCTCCAAGTACTGTGTTCCTTGACCTTCATCCCAGAATCATTGCACATTCTGACATCTCTAATCTACAATTCCCCCTGATTTTTTTTTCTTAGTTAACTCATATGAATCCTTCACATCTCAGGTTATACATCACAATTTCTGATACACAAGAAATAATAAATATATGCAGGTTGACTGAATAGCTCATTCATGATTCCAGTTCATTCTTTCAACTCCTATCTCTAGTGTGAAATAATATTAGATTTAATCTTCTAATTTTACCTTTTAGTTATTACTATCTTCCTTGCTTGTCCCATTTAATTATATCCTCCAATTTTAGTACAATTATTTAACACAATAATTAATTAAATGATTAATATTTTGGTTAATATACTGATTAGTCACAATAAATCTCATTTATTGAAAATGCTACTCTTTAGTTGTAATTGGGCCATGTTTTTAGTTGTGTTGTTTCAAAAGTTAAACACCAGGGTTTCTTAGAATGCATAACACAGACTTGGAAAATTCATTTTGCCAAAGTTTAGAATTTTTTTCTAAAAATAGGTTATAAGTTATAATGCCAGAGTCATGCTTTCCTGTCATTTGGATGCCACTAAATCACAGTTTAGTATCATGAAAGTATATTGAATTTTACACAGCTTACTTTACAGGCAAAAATTGTGAACATAACTCTTTTTCAATAAATACAAAATCTAATAGTAAACCACCCAAAAGGATGGATAATTTATATTGCTTCTTTCAACAAAAGAAGCAATAAAACTATGACTTATGAGAACTAGACTACATTGAGAAATTAAAAGAAATGAGACACTGTAAAACAATGAAAACAATAGGAAATATCATCAGAAAATATAAAATATAAACTTTATACCTCCACAATTAAATAAATCTTTATATATGTAGGGAACAAATACTTCAGTAGGAAATTCTTAAGCAGTAATGATTTGTAGAATGAATACATGACTCAGTGTATTTATGGTACACACATAGCATTTTAAAAGCAGGTGTGGGACTTGTTGAGATACAGAGAAATGTGTTGGCCATCTAAAAGCATGAGGATTATTGACTAAAATTTCACTCAAATGGGGTCTAATGAAACTTTCCCTTGGTGTCTAAATTATCAAATTCAAATTCTTGGGTTTTTATTTCAGAAGTAGATTTCATTGTTTAATGATTCTTGCCTTTCATTACTTCAGATATTATTACATTTGTAATTCTTGGAATATAAATATAATATACTAACTATTTTGTGGGTTTTAGATAGCATTAATGGTTTTCACTGGGTATAATTAATTTCTCCATTCCCAAATTAGTATTTCTCATTCCAAACAGGCTTTTCTGTGGAAGAAAATAGTTTTGTATTGTTTCTATAAAGTTGGTTAAGGACAACTGAATTAATAGCTACATTGCAGGAACAGATATGACCAAGAATTACTTTAAAATTGATTCCATTTTTAAATTTTGTGGTGAAAAAGAAGATATAACATTGCAAGTCATATATTACTATCCTTTTAAAAGTTGTGAGAAATCAATAATGAGTAATTCTACATTTGTTAGCTAATGGTATGGCACAACCAAACATCTATCAAAATAAAAGAGCCCATATGCATACAAAATCACCTCTTTATCATAAATATCATTAGAAACTATAAAGTCCCAACTGCAGTCTTTGAGTAGGACTCTTAAAAAAAAAAAAGAATAACATTTTAAATGCATAGCTATTATAAACTCATTTGATATTCATTTTAATTGCCATGACTATAATGAATATACTTTGTATTCCAACAGATGTCACAAGTACTACTACAGAAGTTGTAATATAATTCAGTCTTAGTTAAGAATGAGTAAATGGAATTTTAAAATTGAATGTTACCAGGAATAGGGGCAAAACAATTATAGCAACATCAGCTCCCTAAAAGAGCAAAGTAAAGATTTTTATTAAATTGTGTTCTTTCTTATTTGGACACTAGAGGCCCGGTGCATGAAATCTGTGCACTCAGGGAGGGGGGACCCTAAGCCCAGATTGTGAGAGGGTGCAGGCCAGGCCAAGGGACCCCAATGGTGCACAATCAGGCCTGGGGAGGGACACAGGAAGTTGGCCAGACAGGGAGGGATCATGGGAGGGATCCAGGGCATGTCCGGCCTGTCTCACTCAATCCTGATCGGCCAGACCCCAGCAGCAAGCTAACCTACCAGTTGAAGCATCTGCCCCTGGTGATCAGTGCACATCATAGTGAGCAGTTAAGTGGCCTTAGCATATCATTAGCATATTATGCTTTGATTGGTTGAACGACAGGACACTTAGCATATTAGGCTTTTATTATATAGGATATATAGAACACAACAACACAGGAAAGCCGGCTATATCAACCAATCCTTTTCCTTGCCTCAGCTGTTCTACAGATTAGTGGGCCTGAAACACAAAAATTGGGAATGTGAAAAAATGACTCAGAAGGGCAGGCTGAAATTCACTTTACAATATTTAGAAACTGGTCTATGAAAAAGATTTAAAAAGGACTACTATGCCAATTTATTTTAGCTGAAGGAGCAGATAATTATGTATGGCATTTTATTTCAATGGGTCAGACATGTCCTAATATTCCCTTTAATCTTCTCCCACATGGAGGACTGGCACCTTAAAATCTTACCTGAGAAACCTTCAGGCCAGAAATGAAAGATGGTGTTTGTCAATGTCCTCCAGAGAATTACCCAGGGATGTTTGTTGAAAGCAAACATTCACGGGCCCAACCAAGTTCTATCAAATCTGTTCGGGCAATCAGCACTTTTGACAAGCTACCCAAAAATTCTGATGCACACACTTATTTAAAAACAACTGCCTGGTCCAGGCCAGGTGGCTCAGTTGGTTGGAGCATCATCCCATACACCAAAAGGTTTCAGGTTCGATCCAGATCAAGGCACCTCAGGGAGACAACCGATCAATGTTTCTCTCTCACAATGATGTTTCTCTCTCTTCTCTCTCTCTCTCTCTCTCTCTCTCTCTCTCTCTCTCTCTCTCTCTCTCTCTCAAATCAATAATATCCTCCAGTGAGGATTTAAGAAATAGTAATAATAAAAATAAAAACAACTGTCTGAAGTTTGGATGAGGCAACATTTAAAACTATATATTTTTCATTTCATTCCAATCAGTAAATATTAAGTACCAATGTGAGTAAAAATTTGATACTTAGAGGGTATCCAAAAGGCAGGAAGCATATGATAAATTGATTGTCAAGGTCAATTCATTAAGAATAGTATCCTACACATATCTGAAAACACAAAGAAAATAATGTGTTTATCATGCAGATGAATGATTCACTCTTTAAAAAAAAAAAAAAACCTTTATTGTTAACAACTCACTCTTAATTTCAGTTTAGTAGTTCTTCCCCAGAAAAGGTGTCTTGAAGTTGAAGTTGTATCTAGCTTATTATTAGAAATGTAAGTAAAGCATTGTTTAAAATCAAATTTATCCTATTCTTCTGATGTTCGGGACACTGTGTTTTGAAAAGGAGGGTGATAGTGAGCGAGGCTGCTTGGTGGCTGGGGGCAAGGACAGAGGGTCTCAACGAGGGAAGAGAGGAATGAACTGCAAGACCAAAGCTCTAAAGGCAAATTGCTTTTCTTACCTCCAACCTTATTCCCCTGGTGTCTGAACTGTAAGTTAAACTCATTTGGAAGTTGCATTGTGAGTGTGTGTGTGTTTTTAACCACCAAAACAAAATTGAAAAAGTCAAAGTTGACTTTGGAGTTTAATAGAAGGGGAGAAAATAAAGCGGATGGTACCAAGTTATTTTTCTGGTCAGCAATTTCCCCTTATCCTCATCCTCACCCAGAATTGGAGACCAACTGATGGAAATCTTGGAATAAACTTCAATCAGGAGCCCTCACTCATGAAACTGAGCGCAGACAAGCTGATGAGATTCATTCATTGTGCCTAGCGCCCTCAATTTTTACAGTCCTTTGTTGACTTTTCTTAGCACTGGAAACAGGATCAAAAAGCAGTCTCTCACCCAGTAATGTCAGCATCACTTGGGAACTCACTGTTATCAGTCTGCTTGGGCTGCCATAACAAAACCTCAAAGGCTCTGGCTTAAACAAGATATTTATTTTCTCACAGATCTGGGGGCTAGAAGTCCAAGACCAAGGTGCTGGCCAGTTTGCTTTCTAATGAGAGCTCTCTTCCAGGCCTTCTCATATGTCCTCACATGGCGGAGAGAGAGAAAGAGCTCACTGTTCCCCTTTTTAAAAGGCCACCAATCCAATCAGATCAGGAACACAGACTTATGACCTCATGTCTAATTATCCCCTAAAAGCTCTATCTCTAATACTCATTGGGGGTTAGGACCTCAACATATGAATTGGGGGTGGGTTGGGCACAATCTAGTCCATAGCATGCATTACAAATGCAAATTCCCAAGTCATACCTCAGACCTGTGAAATCAGAGACTCAGGAAGGGGGCCCAGCAGTCCGTTTTATTCGCCTCTGCAGGTTATTCTAAGGCACATTAAATTCGGAGAAGCCCCGTCCTTCAGGAGAAATCCCAACTCCAGGGCATGGCATCTGTGTCCTCCGGTTCTTCTCTCCAACCAGTGTCCTACTGCTCTTCAACAGCAACTCTGCTTTTGCTGTACTACTCCCAGAATGGCCTGAAGGTCATTCACGTTCTTTCTTCTAGACTTTTGCTTGTGCTCTTTCACCAGCCTTGAGCCTTTCTGCCTCTGTAATGAGGCGTCACATCTACAACCAAGCCACAAGCCTCTCTTTCTCCCAACAGCAGACAGCGGATGCTCTAACTGCCCTAAACCAGTGGTCGGCAAACCACGGCTTGCGAGCCACATGCGGCTCTTTGGCCCCTTGAGTGTGGCTCTTCCACAAAATACCACGGCCTGGGTGAGTCTATTTTGAAGTGGCGTTAGAAGAAGTTTAAGTTTAAAAAAATTGGCTCTCAAAAGAAATTTCAATCGTTGTACTGTTGATATTTGGCTCTGTTGACTAATGAGTTTGCCGACCACTGCCCTAAACCAATTGTCTTCCTATTTTACAGATTTTACTTTCCTGGAGTTCATACGTTACACTCGTCTGTAATTTTAGCACTAGACTTTGGACATAAAGAACACTCAAGTCTTCATAATATTGTGTACTGTTTTGCTTATAATTCTTCTCTGTAAGTTACTCCTTACAACACGAGCTCTGATACAACATGATCAGTCCATTGGTCTCTGACATAATGCCACTTCCAAAATTGCTTAATATTAAAAAAATAATCATTATACTTTATTAAGTCCTTAAATGCATCAAACCCTATAATAAACAGTACATAACCTCATTAAATCCTCACAATTACCCTGAAATAAGCATCATGATCCCTATTTGACTGAAAAGACATTGGACACTGAGGAATGAATTCAACAAACACCCCTAAAGTCACACACCTGGGGAGAGCAAGGCCCGAGCCACTGTTTCTCTGAATCCCAGTGCATCCTTTACTCCCACTCTTACATCATAGATGGGGGCATTGACTTTCCTATCAACATGTTCAATTGACTGCCAAGAACCTCAGAACAGATGGCTTTTGGGGTAAAGATATTTCCAGTATATCCTTTGGAAACACAGACCAGCATTCTATTTTGCGTTCTCACAGCTGCCAGCATTCTCCACTCTGGGCTCTATGCTAGCAAGCTACACCTGTTGGATTGTTTGGGCAATTCCAAGCACCAGCTGAGACCATAATTAAAAATAACATTCTACTGGCAGCCTACCTGGGGTGTTCAACAACCTGGACATCTTGCAGAAGTAGGAGACGTACTGCTCGCAGTGCTCGGCGCTGCTGGTGATGGCGCTGATCTGGTCCATGGAGGCGCTGTACACGAGCTGGGTCACCGAGTACTTCTCCGGGGTGTAGCCCACCACCGTGGTTTGCATTTGCAGATCATGAGACACGATGGTCCACACTTTGTCCTCTGTGGGGAGAAAAATGCCACCGCAATGGGTCATTAGTATGCAAATGCTCCCTCCAATGCCAGAAAATAATTGAGCTACACTTTCACTGGTATTTTTCAGGAGCTGATGTAGACAGAGTTAAGTAGAGTAATTCTTAAAGTGACCACTACCCTTTTCTCATACCTAAAT
Organism: Plecotus auritus; assembly: GCF_963455305.1. NCBI lineage: Eukaryota > Metazoa > Chordata > Mammalia > Chiroptera > Vespertilionidae > Plecotus > Plecotus auritus. The sequence goes on along the minus strand of NC_137775.1, from coordinate 141,642,173 downwards.
TCTGTTTACATGGACAAAGTAGAAAAGGGATTTTTTAAAAAAGAAAAACAAACACAAGATATATCCTGCAAGTGAAAACAAATAGCCTGAGTACCTGGTTGATGCTCTGATGTCACCAACATGGAAAGTGAGGCCCACTGTGTTCCCACTCCTCCTGACTCCAGCCCATCACTCCTCCAGCAGAACAGCATTCTGCTCCTTCCTAAATCACCTCCACTCTCTTAAGTCTCTGTATCCTGTATGTGCAAAATCTACCTCCTCATCTTGTCAACAATTGTTCTTTCCAACCTGACCTTTTGGGTGAAATTAGACACTGCATTCTTGGGTATTGAAATGCTCTACAGGTGAGATAATGCGCATGAGAAATTATCTTGGGGTTCTGAACTCTGAACATTTCAGTATGTGAAGAGGAGAAGCAGATATAAAAATGATGTGGCTAAATTAAAACCAGTGTATGTCTGAATTGGAAGCATTGCTATGTAGCCATGATTCTGATACTCTGCTCAAAGCCCTCACCTCGCACCTGGTTTTGTTTGGAGTAAAAGTCTAGGTCTTTAAATAGCTGAAGGCCCTCGATAATCCCAGCCCTCCTTGCCGCTTCTCCCTCTTGCCCTCCTAATCTCCCCCTGGCTCACTGGATTCCTGCCACACTGACCTCCAGGCACTCCTCCAACATGTCAGGCAGGTCCCTCCTGGAGGCTTCTGTCTTCTCCCCTGTCTTTGCTCCAAGGCTAACCTTTCCTTTGCTGAGTCCCACCCACCCCCACCCCACGCCCCAGGCCCATGCCCCACTCACAGCTGCCTTCCATCTCCCCATCCGCTTTGTTTTTCTCCATAGCATTGATCTCATCAAACTTAGTGCACATTTTAATTATTTTTTATGTCTGTCTCCTCACATTCGAAGGAAAGAAAGCAGGGATTGTTCTCAATGCTGTATGCAAGGTGCTTATAATGGCAATAGGCATATACGGGGCCTTTAAAAATATTAGTTGCATAGAAGAACGAGTTTACAAAAAAAAAAAAAAGAATACAAATACTTGATGAAGGAACTTTTAAAAATCACTTTAATTCCAGTTCTGCTCTGCTGTGATGATCTGGGCAGATTCTAGAAGGCCACCTCTTAGACTCCTCCAAGCAATAATTTCCCTTTATCTGTAACAACAGGCCTCTGCATTGGAATACTTTCCAGCTGCTCTTAAATCAATGGAAACAAATTCTGTTACGGTGCCTCCTACACTAAAGTATTCTCTACAGGATAATGATATTTCGAGTTTTACCTTTGGCCTGATCAGAACTGCCTTCCTTTAGCTCCTCTGATACAACAAAGCAGCTATAATATATTTGAGTAATTCTGTCATTTCTGACATGATTCTAACAGCAAACTGATTGTCATTTATATCCAGGCCAGCAGATTTACCTTCACCTAATTAAAGATCCATTAATTAAATTAGGTTACAATCAGCCTTTGGCATAGAATCCTTGAATCTTAAATTCTACGTCCCACCCTTTTTAAATCCTTACCAGTAACCTTGCCCTTTAGCAATACTTCAGAACTCTCTTTCTTTAACTTGTGATGGAATAGCATTCTAATCGTACCTTTTTCCAAAGAATAATGATCCCTTTTTTGATGTACACAAAATAAAGTTCATAAAGGGAAACATTAATTAAGCAAGTAAAGAAATGGTCATTCATTTATGTTCTCTGTCAATAACTGTAAAGACATTATTCCATTTGTTAATATTGATGAGTCTCTAATATTTTGGTCTTAGTGACTTTTTTGACCCTAAACTCAGCATCCATTCCCCTCCCTACACACATTCTAGTATCTACCCCCTGTGCACCATCTTCTTTACACAGCTGACCCTTGAACAGAATGGGGGTTAGGGGTGTTGACCCCTGTGCAGTCAAAAATTTGTTTATAACTTTTGACACTCCCAAAACTTAACTATTAATAGCCTACTATTGACCAGAAGCCTTATTGATAATATAGACAATTGATTAACACATATGTTGTATGTTATATGGGTCTTATGCTATATTCTTACAATAAAGTAAGCTATAGAAAAGAAAATGTTATTAAGAAGATCATATATATGAGAAAATACTGTTTTGCATTTGTTGAAAAAACTTCCACATATAAGTGAACCCGCCCAGTTCAAACCCTTTGTGTTCAAGGGTTATCTATGTTTGTTTTAGAGCCCACTTGTTCATTTATTATTGAGTCCCTACTTTATAACAGATATGGATGTAGGCACTGGGGAAACCACAGAGTGAAAAGCATTCATACATTTTTATAGCTTACATTCTTACGTTTTAGGGGGGCAAAACATAATAAGCAAAAAATTACAGTTTTATATGTATATATATGTGTGTGTAGGAACTAAATATATATATATAGATATATATATATACATATATTGTGTATATATATGTATATATATATATATATGGTTAGTTAGTTAGTTAGTAAGTGATCATGGTGAGGACAAAAACTAAATCAGGGAAGGGAAAAATAGACCATGTGTATGGGGATTGCATTTTTAAACACAGAGGAAATGTCATATTTAGATAAATAAGGTCATTATCAAGCAAGTCACGTGACTGGGGAAAATGATTCCAGACAGAGTGATGCAAATACAAATATTCTAACTCTGGAGTATTCTTGGTATCATTCAGGTGTATGAGGAGATCCGTGAGTGAGGAAGAAGGAAAGGATAGCAAGTGTGGAGGTCGGAGATGTAATGAGGATGGGTTGGGTGTGACCTCAAGTAAGATGGAAATCTATTGGTGTTAGAAATCTGGAGCAAGTTAAAGTAGCCTGCTTTACCTTATTATCTGACACTATTCTTTGAATCAATAACATTCTACCTTAGAAAAGTTTGGAAAAATATACATATATCTTTATAAACATTTAAAACTTTTAAATGTATGGCATTATAAAAAGTAATGCATAAGCTCTAATTGATGGCATAAAACAATCACTATTGATGCATCTTGCAAATTATTTTTTAATGCTTGCATATTACACATTGAAATGATTCCTTTGGAGCCATTAAAGCTTAAGTCATAAATGGATGTTAAGTATTTTGCAAGTATCCCATATCTAGAAGAAAGAAGGTGGTTATGGTGTATAGATTTTCTTTATTTTTGGTAGTATTTTATTTTTCCCATCAACATTTATCCCTTCTATGCCCTCTTCCACCTGCACCCCCACCTCCAAAATCACCACACTATTGTCCATATCTATGAGTTCTCTCTCTTTCTCTCTCTTTTGCTTAATCCCTCCCCTCTAACCCCCTGACCAGAGCTGTCTGCATGCTCTCTATCTATGAGTCTGCCTCTATGAGTCTGCCTCTATTTTGCTTGGTAATTCTGTTCATTAAATTCCATATATGAGTGCAATTTTCTAGTATAGTATCATAGTAGAAAAATAAAGAATTAATACTATATTCACAGTGTGCTTATATAATATGCATTATTAGATATGTGTGTAATGCAAACAGAAACTACTGTGTATGCTAAATTCTGTGTCTGACACTAATTTCATTTTTATAAAGAAGCAATTGACAGAGTAGTGTATTCCAAATACTCTCTTTGGATTAGCGTGTTTTGTAAAGGCCATCTGTAATTGCTGAGAGCTTAGTATCTATCTCATGCAATCACATATTTAAAAATTGTCACATTGTTCCCTGGCCAGGTGGCTCAGTTGGTTGGAGCATCATCTCCTGTACTGAAAGGTAGTGGATTCAATTCCTGGTTAGGGCACATACTTAGATTTCAGGTTCCATCCATTGGGACATGTATGGGAAAAAACTGTTCGATGTTTCTCTCTCTCCCTGCTCCCTCCCTCTCTAAAATCAATAAAAACATATCCTCAGGCAAGAATTAAAAAAAAAAAATTGTCCTATAGTAAATTGTTTTAAATACAGCTGATTTAATATGTTTCAAATACTGGGACACATATGGAACATATTGTGAATGCATCCCTCTCCCTGGCAATAATGGGGGGGTGGTCTCAAGATTACCCAGTTTTGTTATGTTGACATGAATACATTAGAAAGACCCCTCTGCTACTTATCCCAGTGACTGCATGTCCTTACCTTATTTGGAATTCTCAAGTAATTCACTCATGAGAACTCAATTCCTTGCATAGCTGGAGTTCTGACCAGGGACTGGTAAAGCCAGAAAAAGATCAGGGGGGAAAGGCAAAGAATAACTCCTCTCAGGATATAACCAGTTTCTATATGTCTGTGCTGTGCTTTGGATCTTTTTCGTGTTACCCATATACAATCTGAAGTTCACATTACAGAGCAGGTCTGTACAGTATATCTATAATAATAAAAGTATAATATGCTAATTAGACCAGATGAAGCTGGGGCTGCAAGGGAAGTCTGGGTCCCAGGTGTCTGCGGCAGCCAAAGGGAAGCCCGGGTCCCAGATGCCAGAGGGAAGCTGGTGCCAGCAGCCAGGGGAAGGAAGACCTACTCTCGCACGAATTTCATGCACCAGGCCTCCATTTTTAATATAAAGCCAATCTGAGCTGAGTTTAGTGGGAAAATGGTTTGTGTCCTATACATCTACATATGTATTTATATGTTTTTGATTTTCAAACAATATTGCTGTAGTGTTAACCAATTTGTTAATCTGAGAGCTTTTTTTCACTTTTAATCATAATAAATATGAAATAATCTTTAACAAGAGAATATTATATTATAAGCTACCTAAATTTGAAATGGTATATAAAACTTGTTTGATGGAAATAGCCAACATACAAATTCCTTAGCAGCCTTGTTAGCGATTCTAGCTACTCTTAAAGGATGATTGTGGGTCTCTCACTCTTAGGACAGGAGCTGAACTATAATATATGCTTCACTTAAGATTTTCCATATTGCACATACGCCTTGGCCTGCTGGACAAAACTAGTGACTCAGTTTTGTATACCCTTACATTTCTCCTTTGTATTCCAATAACTTTGCCTGTGGCTTTCTTTGGACAGAGAAGTCTTAATAGCTGTTATCCTGATTTAATCAACCAACAAATAAACATCAAGTATGAGGAAGATATGAGCAGGATCTCGAATTAAATACTATAGCATAACAAAAATGGCTTTTTTCAAAATTAAAAAATTTGCAGCCTTATGGGAGCACATATGCAAGTGAAGAAGCCCATCATTTAAAGGAAGCCATGCTTTGAGTTCCTAATCTGTTTCAGCTCTGTGTTAGTTTCTCAGGACATGTAGATGAAAAAAAAAATTATGTTTTTGTCCTCAGCAAGCTTGGAGTCCATTGGAGATGAGAAATTAGAAATTATAAGCTTGAAATTACAAATTACAAACAAGTGCTATAACAGATATTCACAGGGTGCTATGAGCTCATAGATTGAAAGTCCACATAACCCAGCTTTAGAAATTGTGAAGTGACCAACTAAACATGCTAGTTTCAATGAATTGCAAAGGTTAAAAAGGGATGAGCCATAAGAAGGAGAAGGAGATAAGAGCAATTTCATTCTTCTTAGAGCTCAAACTAAATATGTTGGAGATATAAAGGATTTAGCAGATGGGATCTGGATGGACTAGAAACCAGAGGGTCTGTAATAATGAAGTATACTATTGCAGAGTCATAATAATAGTCCATGGTTGAAAGATCTAGCACTATGGTCCTATGTGTGGGTGTTGAAAATCTTTGGAGAAAAAAGTTTAATTCATAGTTTTGAAACTATTTATGTATGACTATATGTGACAAGCCCATAGGTAACATCATACTCAACAGTGAGATGCTGAAAACTTTCTCTCTAAGATCAGGAACAAGAAGAGGGGAATAGGATTAGTGATTTACACGGGCTTTATTAAATCTAGAGTGTTTTAATGGAGTATGTACCAGGTGTACCATTTAATAATGCGGATTTTGCAATCAAAGAAAACACGATAATTTCAAGAGAAACATCAAAAGTGCTTTATTCAAAGTAATGTCCATCGCTAGCTACCCATTTCCCCCATCTTTCAGGTAATTTGTGGATACTGTCCCAATAGAACTTTTCTTGTTTTGAGGCAAACCATTCAGAGACCCAATTTTCCACTTCTTCATACGTTTTGAAATGCTGCTCAGAAAGTGCATGTGCCATCGATCAGTTTAAGTGGTAATCTGAAGGAGCAAGGTTTGGTGAATACAGTGTGGGGGTTAATACTTCTCAGGCAAGATCTTTTAACGTGTCTTTAACTGGTTTTGAAGTGTGTGATGGTGCGTTATCATGAAGCAAAATTACTTTGCCGTGTCTTCTGGCCCATTCTGGTTGTTTCATGATCAAAGTGTCGTTCAAATTGTTATTTGTTGTCGGTAGTGATCAGTATTAATGGTTTCACCTGGTTTTAGCAGCTCATAATACACCACACCTTCCCGATCCCACCAAACACAGAGCATTGTGTTCTTTCCAAAGCGAATTGGCCTTGTAGTCGATGTTGATGGTTGACCTGGATCAACCCATGATTTTGTGCATTTGGGATTCTCAAAATAAGTCTACTTTTCATTGTTAGTCACAATTCAATGCAAAAAAAGACTTTCTTTTGTGCCATTGAAGCAACATTTTACTGGTGACTTTTCGGTTTTCCATTTGTCTTTTGTTCAGTTGATGTGGCACCCATTTTCCTTCCTTTAAAATCTTGCCCATTGCTTATAAATGATCAGAAATTGTTTGCTGAGCAACGTTTAATCTTTCTGCAAGTTGTTTTTGAGTTTGACACACATCTTCATGCAATAATGCTTGTAATTGTTGGTCTTCAAACTTTTTTGGTTAACCTGGACATTGTCTTTCACATTGGAATTATTACTTTTAAAGCGTTTAAACCAGCATTCACAAGTATCTTGAGATGGAGCATGTTCACCATAAGCTTCCTGAGTATATGATAACTTTCAGCAGCACTTTTATTCAAAATAAAGTAATGAATTAAAACTTCCCACAAATACTCTTTCTTTGGCATGAAATTCAACATTTTTAAGCGTAAAAATATCTATGATGTTAACACCTTCAGTAAATTTGACCTATGAAGTTTTGGAGCTTGCTGTCAATACAACAAAATAGCATACATACCAAATTGCATATATATCAACATATATGTAGCTCCATCTATTGAAAAAAATCCTCATTATTAACCTGTACACCTGGTAGGATTTTCTATGTACAATATCATGTCATCTGTGAATAATGACAGTTTTACTTCCTCCTTCCCAATTTGGATGCCTTGTATGTTTCATTCTTGTCTGATCACTGTTGCTAGGACTTCCAGTACTGTGTTGAATAAGAGTGGTGAAAGCAGACATCCCTGTCTTGTTCCTATTCTTAGGGGAAATGGTTTTATTTTTTGCCCATTGAGTGTGATGTTGGCTGTAGGTTTTTCCAATAGGGTCTTTATTATAATCTCCCTACTCCCACTTTGCTGAGAGTTTTAATCAAAAATGGTTGTTGGATTTGTCAGATGCTTTTTCTGCATCTATTGATATGATCATGTGATTTTTGTCTTTCAATTTGTTTATGTGATGTATCACAATTTTTCAGTTGGGAATACTATATCAGCCCTGCATCCCTGGAATAAATACCACTTGGTCAATTGTATGGTCTTTTAAATATATTGCTGGATCCAATGTGTTAATATTTTTTTTGAGGATTTTAGCGTCAATGTTCATCAGGGATATTGGCCTGTAATTCTCTTTCTTTGTAGAGTCTTTATCTGATTTTGGAATTAGGATAATGCTGGTCTCATAAAAAGAGGTTGGAAGTGTTCTTTCCTCTTGGAATTTTTGGAATAGTTTGAGGAGGATAGAGTTTAATTTTATATTTGATATTATATTTATTTTTTAAAATATTTTTATTGATTTTTTACAGAGAGGCAGGGAGAGGGATAGAGAGTTAGAAACATCGATGAGAGAGAGAGATATCAATCTGCTGCCTCCTGCACACTCCCTACTGGGGAAATGCCCACAACCAAGGTACATGCCCTTGACTGGAATCAAACCTGGGACCCTTCAGTCTGCAGGCCGAACCTCTATCCACTGAGCCAAACCGGTCAGGGCTGATGTTATATTTCTTAATCTGGATATTGTATATCAACTAGAAGTATTTCATATTGAAACAAACAAGTAAGAGGTACCTTAATTCAGATCAATCTTATGTGATGATTTTGAATTATAAACATAATAGTTATAAACATAATAACATTACACGAGTTATGTATGTTTTACTGAATAAGTCAAAGTGATTTCTTAAGCAGTTACCACTCCTAGTTATTTAAAGTATTAATTTCCACAAAATTGTTTGAAAACTTTTATTTTTATTATTTTAATCACCACCCAAGGATATGATTTTATTGACTTGAGAGATAGAGGAAGAGAGAGAGAGAGAGAGAGAGAGAGAGAGAGAGAGAGAGAGAGATATCAGCTGCCTCCTATATGCACCCCAATTAGTGATCAAACCTGGAACCTAGGTACATGCCTTGACTAGGAATAGAACCCGCAATCTTTTTCAGTGTACAGGATGATGCTCCAATCAACTGAGCTACCAGGCCAGGGCAAAATTGTTCATAAAACTTTTAGATAGAAAGACCCAGAATAATGTTAGGTTATAACACAGTTTCTAAGTCATTTGTAAGGGGATCTATTTAATAGTTTCATCAGTGTTCCAGCTATATAAGTTTAATGACCACAAACTTTATAGAATACTAGAGGCCCGGTGCATGGAAATCGTGCACGGGGGGTGGTGTCCCTCAGCCCAGCCTGCACCCTCTTCAATCTGAGACCCTTTGAGGGATGTCCGACTAAACAGGCAGTCGGACATCCCTCTCACAATCCAGGACTGCTGGCTCCCAACCACTCACCTGCCTGCCTGCCTGATTGCCCCTAACCGCTTCTGCCTGCCAGCCTGATCATCCCCTAACCACTCCCCTGCCAGCCTGATTGATGCCTAACTGCTCCCCTGCCTGCCCGATTACCCCTAACTGCCCTCCCCTGCCAGCCTGGTCACCCCTAACTGCCCTCCCCTGGTGGACTGGTTGCCCTAACTGCCCTCCCTTGCTGGCCTAGTCCCCCCCAACTGCCCTCCGCTGCAGGCCTCATCCCTCCCAACTGCCTTCCCCTGCTAGCCTGGTCACCCCTAACTGCCCTCCCTTGCCAGCCTGGTTGCCCCTAACTGCCCTCCCTTGCTGGCCTGGTCATCCCTAATTGCCCTCTCCCTTGCTGGCCAGGTCACCCTCAACTGCCCTCCCTTGCCAGCCTGGTCATCCCCAACTGCCCTCCCCTGCAGGCCTCGTCCCCCCCAACTGCCCTCCCTGCAGGCCTGGTCCACCCCAACTGCCCTCCCCTGCTGGCTGGTCCCCCCTAACTGCCCTCCCCTGCAGGCCTGGTCGCACCCAACTACCCTCCTCTGCCAGCCCAATCATCCCTAACTGCCCTTCCCTGCAGGCCTAGTTGCCCCCAACTGCCCTCCCTTGCAGGCCTGGTCCCTTCCAACTGCCCTCCCCTGCTGGCCTGATTGCCCACCACTTCCCTTCCCTGCTAGCCATCTTGTGGTGGCTATCTTGTGTCCACATGGGGGCTGCCATCTTTGAGCACATGGGGGTGGCCATCTTGTGTGTTGGAGTGATGGTCAATTTGCATATTACTCTTTTTATTATATAGGACTAGAGGCCTGGTGCACGAAATTCGTGCAATGGGGGGGGGTGTCCCTCAGCCCAGCTTGCACCCTCTGCAATCTGGGACATCCCTCTCACAGTCCAGGACTGTTGGCTCCTAACCACTCACCTGTCTGGCTGCCTTATTGCCCCTAACCACTCTTCATGCCAGCCCGATAGCCCCCTAACTGCTCCCCTGCTGGCTTGATTGACACCTAACTGCTCCCCTGCTGGCCCAATCACCCCCAACTGCCCTCCCCTGCAGGCCTGGTTGCCCCCAACTGCCCTCCCCTGCAGGCCTGGTCACCCCCAACTGCCCTCCCCTGCTGGCCATCTTGTAACAATGTGGGGGCGACCATCTTGTGATGATGTGGGGGCAGCCATCTTGTGTTGGCCATCTTGTGATGATTTGGGGGTGGCCATCTTGTGATGACATGGGGGTGGCCATCTTGTGACAACATTGTGGTGGCCATCTTGTGACGCAAGGGCATGAGAGTCAATTTGCATATTGCCTCTTTATTATATAGGACTAGAGGCCCAGCATGCGATTGAAATCACTCAAGGATGTGCCTTGTCTCCTGCTGTGCAAGGAGGCACCCTGTGAGCTGCTGCAGGAGTCAGGCTGGACCAGTGCCACGGGCAGCTGGGACCCGCACCTGACTTCCGCCCCAGGCCCCCACTTCCTCCCTTCCTGTGTCTGCTCCAGGCCGCTGGAGCTGCCGTGCTGTCTTGGGCAGGCCCTCCTGTCTCTGTTTCCATCTCCGCTCCGGGCCTCACCTGCGCACGCAACCTCCTCCTGTCCGGTTGTGACCCGTTACAGCATCCTGACCTAATTTGCATATTACCTCTCTCTCTCTCTCTCTCTCTCTCTTTCTCTCTCTCTCTCTCTTTCTCTCTCTCTCTCTCTCTCTCTCTCTCTCTCTCTATATATATATATATATATATATATATATAATTTTGTTGAGAAGGTTTTCTCAATAATTATGATCCTATGGACACAGTTTAAATTATTAGAAATTTGATGTCACATTTTTTTCCTCCCAAAATAGATACTGTGTGAGTATTATGAGCATGTCTGTAGCCCAGACCCTCCGATTCTAGAGGCCACTTTGCCACGGCAGGCTGTGGTAATGGGCTTCTTAGAGCCAATTTGTACCACTAGCTATGTACGCAGCTCCAGTGGCATATGCAGCTTTAATCACATGTAGGAAAACAAGATATGTAAAGCAGATGGACCCTCTGCAGGAAGCATCAAGGAAATGAGCTCGAAGTACAGATGATGGTCTGCAGGTGGTGGAAAATATTTATTATCTTTATGCTCACCATTCCAGCCCAAAGATGGATGACAAACCCAGTGCTGTGAACAAGTATAAATAATAGTGCTCACTTTCGCCCACCTGATGAACAATTTGGAGCCTATAGGTGTCTTTTTTTCTGGGAAGACATTAGCTATTTTCTGAAAAGAAATGTATTTGTTAATGTGTTTGTTCCATGGTAGAGATGTGAAAATTATTTTACCATCAGCTGGAGTTAGAGACTACATTTATATCAATACTTCGACAAGCTAATCTTCCCTCTTCTTTCCTCTCACACTGAAAAGAGATGTGGTTTGTGTGTATTTAATAGCTGGAAGTCCATCTCTGTGGCAGCGAGGCATTTCCTACACTGTATAACATGTTGAAGCTACTCTTTGATTATTGTTTCCTATAATACTAGTTAGATTTTCATCTGAATTAAAACCTGGAGACTAAGTAAATCTCATCTTGGATCAATGACTGAACATTCCTGAGACCCTTTAAAGATAACATTTCTTATTATTTAAAAGTAAAATAGCAACATAAAAATATGTCTGAGGTACAATGGGCTTCTTAAATCCACCATTTTCTTCCTGGGTTAAACAGGAAGATAGTAATTATTCTGTGGCAGGTGTGTGTACATGTACTCCTGTGGTAAGAGTATCATGAGCACACGAACTTTCATTTATGAACAACCTGTTTTTTTCCAAACACTGTTTTAGGCTCTGGGCACATGAAGATGAATAACATACATTTATTTCCACCAAAGAACTTATGGGAAGAAGGTACCCAAAATAAGTAGTTCCAGTAAAACCTGAAAAAGTAAGTGCTAATGTTCAATAATATTCAAGCAACTGCTGGAATAATCTGAATCATGAGATTTAGTATATAAATCATGAACCCATCCATTACCTACACCAAATTCTTTAATATATGGGACACTTTAAATTTTTCTAGTATTATACTTTCTAGTATTATTGTTGGGAAATTTTATTTTCTCTTAGCACTTAGTTTAAACTCAAATTGGAACAGGCTGACCTGAGAAATTATATCCTTTCTGAAGTTTCTATCCAAAAAGCTTTGATGTCACAGAAAGCATACAATTGAAAATGGCAGTTTGATTCGCTGTTAACAAGACATAATCTTAGAAGATGGCACTTCCTTTCATGCTGACCCTCCTTCACATTGCTGTCTGCCCCATGAAACTTGGGAAGGTCACCTGAGTCCAGCAATTCACCTCTTTGGAGGCACTGAGGGCTGTGCTGTAGGTCACTTCCCCTTATAGGATTTGCAGCCCTTCCTCCCTCCCTCCAACCCATGCACCAGGCTTAATTAAAAAAGAATTTTTTTATGATACAGATAACATTTATCACCTTGGAAGAAAATCCCCTAATAACCAACTCCTCTAAGTATTTCATTTTTCCCATTAACTCAGTTCCTATTCACTGAAGCAACCCCCATTGTGAAACTGTCTGACAGATTAAGTTCCTTGCTGAGGATAATTAGCTAGAAATCACATTTTAGGGAAAGAAAACCCTTATGATATCAGAGTGAACATATTCAAAGGGACTGAACGTGTTCTCCCTTTAATTGTAGCAGAAGTGAAAATGTAGGAGGTGATGTCATTTTTACAAAGGATTCTGTGAGCCTTCCTGAAATACTAAAGCAATTCTAACCCCAGCATATTGTGTGCTGTGAGTCAGAGACACTCTCACTGAGCCAGCTCTTAGTCTATCAGGTACCATTTCTAAGCACTTTGCCAGAAAATATCACCCACTCCCAACCCCCAATAATACCACACCAAATTCAGATTAGATCTCCATTCTTCTCTTTCTGCTACCCTGACAGTCCATGTGTACCACTGGGTTTGTATTTTTCTTATATCATATTTATAACATTTGTTGTGGCCACAACTCTTGCATATGGGTATCCTTGTTGCTGCTTAACAATTACTGCCTAGCAGTGTACCTGGTATAGGTACTCAAGTGCTCAATAAATATTTACTGAACTAATGAAGTAATGTTAGGCATGATAAAGTTAATCCATATATCAGTACCCACAGAATGAAAGCCACCTCATGTCACAAATCTAACCCTACATCAGCCTGCACTTGGGGGAAGCACCGATTGAGAAAACCTAACCAATCAATCTTCCCACTCAGCTTGAGTTCCCTTAACTTCCCCTAGAAAATGGGACCTGCTGGCCTTACAAGGAAATCCCCGACCTCGCAGCCAATCCTGCCCTGTTTTCTGATTGTCTCTACTAACACTAACTCTATAAAATCCACTCTTGTCCAATATCCCTCAGAAAGACTGTTCCACTGCCTTTGAGGCGCTGTACTCCGTCAATCCATGGATTGTTCCCCCTTGAATAAAGGGCATCAGACGTGTTACCAAGTTCTTTCAGTTTTGTCATTAGACAGGCAATAATAAAAAATAAAACAAGGCCTCCTGCTTAGCCATCCGGCCAGCTGAAACTCAAAGACACACAGATAGTGTTTAACACATAGATAAGGTACAGCATCATTTTCCCCAAATGCTAAGCTACACATCTCTGATCTGGAAATTAAAAAGGTCAGATAAGAAAATGAATCTGCTCTTGAGCGTTTTGCAGGAAGACAATAAAGCGACTACTAAAGCGTTTTTTTTTCTTCTTCTTTTTTCTTTTTCTTTGCCATTTCAGTATGTTGGCAACACCAATGTGATTCATTTGTAAGTGTAGATTATTTCTGTGGCATAAAGGGCTACCAACCTGAATTAGGTCAAATGAGATAGTACACATTCTGTTATTATCATTATTAAAGAAAGTATTTTTTGAATTATGCTAGAAAAAAAACACTCAAGACCTGGACTGGGCTGAGGGATTACTATATATCCTTAGTGGACAGTTTAATTTTGTCCCTACAGGCCTGGGATTTGACTGGACTTTGTTTGACATCACTATTAAGGAGATGTCAACCACATAAATACTACTATTCTTATATTAGAAAGGAAGAAAGAAAGAAAGAAAGAAAGAAAGAAAGAAAGAAAGAAGAAAGAAAGAAAGAAAGAAAAAAAAAAGAAAGAAAGAAAGAGGGAAAGAGAAAGAGAAAGAGAAAGGAAGGAGGAAAGGAAGGAAAGAAGGAAAGATCTCTAAACCAAAAGATTGTTGAAATGAACAATGATCAATATAATTGATACTCAGTTATCTAACTTAGTTTCCAGGCAATAGATATTATAGAAAAACAATGGCTTAAAGGCCAGATGGTTTTGGTCTTAACTTTTCCAATAAGTTGTGCTATGAACTTAGACAAATCACTTGAAGTCTCAAGGCCTTAGCATCTTCAAGTAAAACTGGGGTATCAGATCAAATGCTTTCTACCGTCACTTTCTAAAAGCTGGAGGTATCATTCATTCCTTCACCTTAAGGAGCATAAGTTGAATCCCATAACGGCCACACATATCTGCTGTAACTGAACCATAGTGAGTGCATTAGAGGTCCAAAGGTCATGTTTCTGAAGGCCTTGGGGTGAGCCACAAGTGAGGTTGGTTTTGAGAATATGCCTCCATTGATCTCTGCAACATAATACAGGTGCAAGCCAAATGCATAGAGAAAAGTGAACTACCTATCTCTAATCTCAGCAGTATCAGAGTTGCTGCATTGGTTGGTTCCATGATTTAGTCTGCGATGTTGATGCTAGAAGAGCTACATTCTATTCTACCCTGTAAAACAGCAGGGTTTCCTGAGAGGTAAACAATGTATGCTTCCTACTCCAAATGAAGGTAGGAGAAGCAAAGGGGGAAGAAAGAGAAGTGTAAAACTTCAGATCTAGGGCAAAATATTAGCATAGACCATTTCATTTTAACCAAAATTGAGAAAGGACAGTGACTACTAGGGTCATATCAAAAAGATCTAAAAGCCAACTTGAAGGTGCTCACACTGGCCAAAGATGGGACAATATGATCGATCAATAACTCTAATTGCAATGGCTTATGGCCCATGAAACCAAACCTACAAAAATAACTTCATTTGTCACCTTTCTAGAATGCTAGAAACACAACTTATTTTGAAGACTTGTAAATGAAGAGAAATAATCAAATATTTATCCCACCTTCCCTATAAAAACTCAGGATAACTAACTAGTTGAAAAGGAAAAGTTTTCCTTTGTGGAAGTATTCCGAGTGCTTGAAGAACAAAGGACAATAAAGTCAGAATATCATGATTTTGCTAACACTAATGATTGCATTGATGGCCATTAATGGCTGCTAACCTCACAAAATAAAGACAACTAGACACTTGATGGATGGACATCCCACCAACTCTAAGGTATTACTGGCAAACAATTCCATCATGAGTCTGATCAAACCTCTAGGCCACTGGAAACATATCAGTTAACATGACTGGGAAACACAACTGGAAAAAACTTGGGTTCTTTCACAAATAAATTGTAAGGAGAGAGAGAGAGAAAGGGAGAGAGAGATTAAATCTATAAATTAAAAGAGACTAAAGAAACATATCAACAAGTCAGTGTGTGGACTTTTGTTAGATTCTAATTCAAATAAACTATACATAAAACAATTCTGAAACAGTTGGGGAAAAGTAACACTGGATATTTAAATATATGAATGAATTACAAATAATTGTTTTTTAGAGCTGATAATGTGATTGTAGATAGGCTTTAAAAAAAAGAATCACAAATGAGTGAGATCATGTGATATTTATCTTTCTCTGCCTGGCACTGGGAAGGCACTTGAGCATTCTATATTGGCCCCTCTTGGTTTTTGTGCCAAGAGGGACCCTCTTCTCACAATCCAATTGCCCTCAGCTGTTGCCTGAGCTTTCAGTTCATGCTGAGCTTGAAGCCTCGTGGTGGCTGGTACCATGGATCTGTCTCTCGCCCAATCGTGTGAGCTGGGCCCTCCCTGGAGAAGAAACCTGAGTTCCCCGAGATGTGTGATCAGTGCTGGGGCCCCGCCAGCAGGCCAGGGGATCCCAAGGCAGGTGCTGGGCGTGGAGGCCACGGGGGCATAGGCTACCAAGGAGACAGAACTGAACCTCACATCACCCTGCTTGGCCCCGGAGGATGACTGGTTAGCCAGAGACGGGTAAGATTCCTCAGGGAAGGAACAACCTAAGACAGGCACAGTCGCAGAGGGGCCATCAGGAGAGAACTTGGGGATCATCAGAGGTGGGGCACAGACCCCCACCCTCCCAACCTTGCAGGGGCCTGAACCCTCGCCCCGTCTGAGGGAGGTCTCCTGCTCCCATGGCTGCTTTGCTTCCCACGCCCAGCTCAGATCGGGACACAGGTGACAGACAGAGTGACTTGGCCCAGCTCAGATTGGGACCCAGGTAACAGACAGAGACTTGGCTGACAGCAGCTGCCCTATATCTAAATCCAGCCTAGCACCAGGAATGCTCAGGGCCTACTCAAGAATGCAAATAATCCTTTCCACTAATATTTACAGGGTAAACTAAGATTGTTGGTAGAGTATTAAATTTGACAGTAAAATAATAATCAAGTTTTCAGATTAATTTAAATAGGCTAATTCAAATAAGTGAATATTCAAGAAAATTTAATTGTACTGGACAAAAAGCTGTTCCTAAAGTGTTAACTAAAATTTCTATTGGTAGTTCATCTCATGGTAAAATTCCTGAACATGCAATGAAACTAAAGCAGTCATATTTTTGTGCAAAAAGTTAAAATTTAAAGTTATCAAGACTGCATTATAAAAATTTACAAAAGCCTCCATTAATCAAAAAAGGGGGGATAGTAGGGTAATATCATGTAAGGAAAAATATCCTATAAGTAAATTACATCCAGAAAATTTTTACTTTACAAAATTAATTTCTATTTGTAATGCTAACAGCAAAACGCACATGATGTCTAAATAAGGCAAAGGAAAATCGTTTGGGCAAAAATAAAAAGGATCCCAAATCAATTATATAGAAAAGATTCCTTTATTAACTTTTGGTCGAGAATATGTTTGTATATTTTCAGAAAACAACTCCAAGACCATGTGGATTCCTGCAACAGAGAGGAATTGACAGGTCTGCTCCAACCACGAAGACAAGAGGAGAAACAGTCCAGAGATGGGAGACGCTGACGACGCCTTGCCACGCTAGCAGTCAGAAGCTGAGCGACGCAGCACTTGCCTAGGACCAAACCAGAGAGGGTTGGACCTGCATTGCCACCATGTGCCCACCATCCAGATATCATTGCTGACATGTACACTTAAGGAACTGTTTGACATTGAAACGGGGAATCAGAACTGTTGGACATTGAAATTGGGACTCAAACATTTTTTGTTATTATATGTCTATTTCTAGTCTGCAGAGGCAAGATTTTTTAAAGGAAAGAAAAGGGGGAAAAATAGATACAGAAGCAAAGAAGCATTGAACAGACTGTCAAACTACAGTGGGAAGGCAGAGGAGGTTTTGGGGGGGAGGGGGGCTGTAAGAGATCAACCGAAGGACTTGTACGCATGCATATAAGCATAACCAATGGATAAAAGACACTGGGGGGGGGGGGGGGCGGGGGGCAGGTAAAGGCATGTACTGTGGGGAAGGGGAGGGTGGGGGGATGTCAATGGGGGAAAAAAAAGAGACATATGTACTACTATTTTTAATACTTCAAACAATTAAAAAAATGTAAAAAAATAAAATAAAATAAAATAAAATAAAATAAAAAAAGAATCATACTCTTTAAGAGATAGATGCTAAAATATCTACTGATGTGTGGAACTTGGTTCATGTTAATTCCATGAGGGCAAATGTAATTCCTGGGAGTGGTACAAATGAAACAAAATCAGCTATGGGTGGACATTTGGTGAGGCTGGGTAGTGGTGCACAGGACATTGTATTCTCTAATTTTGAATATGTTTGCAAGCTGATCACCCAGCAGAGAAAACACATGCTTCTAATAATAATCAAAAGATTATTACAATTTATATTCATTTTGCATGTAAAGACAATTTTGTATGTTAAATAAGGGAATGATTATCACATGAATATCACCATGACCTATATCGCTACCCTTCAATATTTAGAAAGTAGAAATGATTAAAATAATTGACTTACACTTATTAAATATAATTTAGAGGCAGTGGGGAAAAGTGAGGAGAAAAAAATGACATGGAATATTTTCAGAATATGCAGAATGTGCTCGATGCCTGAAGAGGAGAAGTGAAGGCAGACACCACAACCAGAGAGAAGGAACGAGACTTGGCAGGGGTTGGGAAACTCTGGCCCGCCTCCACTTTGTAATCTTCAAGGTGGGAATGCTTTATACAGTTTCAAATGGGTGGAAAAAAGTCAAAAGGAATAAAATTTCATGGCACACAGAAATACTACAAAGTTCATATAAATGAAGTTTTATTGGAACATAGACAAGCTGATGTATTTACTCACTGTCTCTGTTGCCACTCCACTGCACTGGCAGTCACAGAGCTGTGACAGAGTCCACGTGGCCCCAAAACCTAAAGTATTTACTCTCTGGCTCTTAGAGCAAGTTTGCTGACCTTTCAACAAAAATGACAAGTGAAAAAGCAGGAAGAAGGAAGAAAAATGACTAGAAACTTTTAAGTATCTGAGAATGAAACTGAGAGATGACAGTGGGTTCCAAAGAATTGATCAGACCCTGGGACAGATCAGTGGAGGATGACAGAGGAGGATTTAACACACCCATGTCCAGGGTCTGTTCCAATTTCCTGCACGAGGAAAGAATGGTGATCTGAGTATAAATTCTTTGACTAACATTTGCAATTTCCTGTGCAGGTATACCCAAATTCTAAAATTTAGTTATTTCATCTTCTGTTATGTGTATAAAGTTGCTTTCAAATATAAAAACCTCAAAAATACTATCAAGGTATTATCTGAGATATCTGAATCCAAGTGAACCTACTGTACTGCATTGAGAACTATCCCCTCAAAATTGATATCCACCCAGAACCTGTGGATGTGACCTTATTTGGAAATAGGGTCTTTGCTGATGTGATCAAGTTTAGATGAAGTACAAATCCAAAGACTGGTGTCCTTGGACTTAGGATGGGTCCAAGTCCAATGACTGGTGTTCTTATAAAGAGAACTTTTGGCACAGAGACATAAGGAAAGAACACCTAGTGACAATCAGACAAATGTTGGAATGATGCAACGACAAGCCAAGGAATACAAAGAATTGCATCCAACCAAAGATGGAAGAGATAGGAAAGAGTTTCTTCCAGAGCCTTCAGAGGGCACATGGCCCTGTGGACACCTTGATTTTAGACCAATAGCCTCCAAAACTATGAGAATATAAATTCCTCTTGTTTTAAGCCACCCATCCATGTGATAGTATTGTGTTACACCCATCAATCAACTTTTTGTCCTGTGGCAGCACTGAACCCTTGTTCTGTTTTCTAGGCAAAGGGGGAAGCTGTGAAGGAGTTTTTATAACATTGCCTTATATGTCTGGACGGTTCATTGCATTCATTCTTTATGGCGATGAAGGTAAGGAAAATATGTGGTTGATAGATATCTTTGGTAAGCTTACAGACCAGGAAGTCTGCACTGATGACCTCAATATGAGATGCTGGGGAGGCCTATAGCTTGGGATACCAAATAGAAAGGCTGTGATTTGTAGTCAGTGCCCATTTACATGGGTCAAGTTCTTATCCAACCACAATCACCCACAGGGGTATGGAATGCTTCATGCCTTTCGCTTCCTATGTTGGTACCATTCATGATTCCTAGAATTCCTTTCCCCACATTCCACATTCTAAGTGGTCCCTCCCACCTGTGCCTTTCACTTCAGCACAAACAGAAGGAGTCTTCTGCAGTTTTGGAGTTTGCCTGATGTGTTGCTGCTGGTGATACCTCCAGGACTGGAAAGCCTGGGGCTTGATTCCAGATCCACACACCACATGTGACAACACTACAGGGTGTCACTGCTTGGAGTGGGACACAGGTACCCAGCAAAGGGCCTGAAACAGAAGAAATATCATATGATTGGTGCCCCAGGAACAATATTTCTGAATTGCTAGTGAAAGTCAAATTGGAATTTCCCACTTTTGCTCAGAAGAGCCCCAGGTCTTTGTTAAGGAATGTGGGTTATATGGAGATGAGGCTGAAAGAGGGGCAGGGGGGTTAAACATGAGAAAAGTGCTTCTCTGAGATGAGCTTATGGTCTTTCTTATCTAACTTGTATGATATTATTGATGTATTCATTCATTCAATAAACATGCCCTGCTTACTCTGGGCCCCTAGGCAATGGGCTTATTAATGGTGAATACTAGTAAAACAGACCTGGACTTGACATATAGAGAATGTAATAGAGATGGACTAGAAAGCATAATTAAATAAGCATTCAATGGGTCAAGTCATTTGAAGGGATGAATAGAGGACATTGTAAAATAGAAACATGAAGGTGAATAGGAGGGTTCTCAGAGCAACTTAACATTCAAACTGGTCCCAAAAGATGCAAGGGCCCAAAAGATGCAGGGGTGGAGGATGAAGATGGGGTGGGAACCATGGACAAGGGCCGGATAGAGGAAAGTTCCAGGAAGAGGGAAGAGATGGTAAAAAGGTTTCACGGTGAGAAAGAACTTGGTGGGTTTAAGAAGCACATGGGCTGAATGAGGTAGGACATGCTGATGAGCCATACTGTGCAGGTGGGAGGCCCTGAGAAGGAGCATACAAATATGATAGGAAGGAGGACAGGTTCTGGGCAGGGAAGTACTGCAATCCATTTCTGTTGGTAACAGATCACACTGGCTGTTATTTAGAGAATAGGTTGGAGTGGGTGAGAGTGGAAGCAGGCAGCTCTGAAGATGGCAGCAAGGGTGAGGGTATGACAGTGGGTAGCTGAGTATGAAACATATTTAATAGAAATTATGGATAGGCTGGATATGACAGGTAGTGGAGAGAGAGAGAAGTGTAGTAAGACAAGAGAGAAGTGTATGATGACTGTCATCTTTCTGCATTAAATGAACAGGTAAATGGCAGAACACATTTTTGCTGGTGGAGTGATCAAAATTTCCATTTTTACCAAGTCAGATTTGAAATGCCTAAGAGCCAGTTAAATGCTGACATCAAGTAAACATTTCAATATAAACATCTGGGGCTTGAGAGAGAGTTCACAGCTGGAAATGTGGATGTTGAAGTTGTCACGTATACATTGTGTTTAGTGCATGGAAAGGAATGAGATAACTGAGGGGCAATGTGTAGAAAGCAAAGAGAAGAAAGCCCAGGACAAGGCTTGGGAAACTCCAACTTTTCGAGTCTTTAAAGGAGACTGAAGTCAATGAAATCTTGTGAGATTCTCACAGCCAGACATGGCATATCCTTATGACATCCTCATTTCCTGCCCTCTTCATCCCCAGCAACTATAACTTCTGAGGAGGGTCTCTGGACAGGCAATAAGGCAAAAAGGTAAAAGCACCACAAGAATTGTTCCGGCAAAGGGCTGCATGCTCAAATGCATGCTCAAATGATCATGTGCTGGCTGTAATTGGAGAAACATTTTGAAAAATAAGATAAGGCTGTAAGTTATGCGGAGCAAGATAGAGTACTCTTTAGTAGCTCATTTGCTTCCACTGAATACATTATTTCACCTGAGATAATGCACATTAGTAGGGAATATTTCAAGCCCCTTGATGTCTTTAAATGTCCCTATAAAAACCTGAAACTTTTTCAATTCAGAAGTATGAGTTATATATGGGATAGAGTAGCATTTATCCCAAACCTGCGTAACATTTCCAAAACAATGATTCTTTGGAGATTGAAAAATAAGGCGTAACAATACAATTGCATGCATAAATTGGTGAATTATTTGAATACTCAAGTGAACCGATGGTAAATACAGATCAGGGTTACTAAATCTAGGCATGAGTCACAGAGTTAAGAAGGGAACATGTAAAGAGTTTACTGACTAGAGCTGTTATAGGACAGAAACAGACACACAGAGAAGAGAGAACATTTATAGAAATATTTATCACCTTTCTTTAAAGTTTCCTGTTGCACTTCTCTCATATCCTACCTGTCTCCCTATCTCATTTTCCTGAAACAATCTGGATATTTCTACATTCCACCTACTCTCTGGATTTTGACACCAAGTAGAAGGTGGAGGAGAGGAGGTAATTTAGGAGTTTTGCTTTATTCTCTTCTCCCTGTCTTCTATCTGTCATGCTCTTTTTCACCTCAATCTCATTCCTTCTATTTCTCTTTCCTCTCCATGCCTTCTTTTCTCCCTTCCCCTTCTCCTTGTCCTTCTCCTTCTCCTTGTCCTTGTCCTTCTCCTTCTCCTCCTCCTCCTCCTCCTCCTCATCATCATCATCATCATCATCATCTTCCTCCTCCTCCTCCTCCTCCTCCTCCTTCTTCTTCTTCTCTCTTTCTCTTTCTCTCTCTTCCTCTCTTAACCCACCGTTGAAAGAAAGGCTTTTTTATTTATTGTGCAGCAAGGTTTTTGTTAATCATATTCTTTCTTATTCTGTAGATTACTTTAATTAATCTCTGTTTTTCCTGTGATAAAACCTAACTTTTTAAGTCAAGAAAACTAATTTCTTCATCTAA
Organism: Plecotus auritus; assembly: GCF_963455305.1. Lineage (NCBI taxonomy): Eukaryota > Metazoa > Chordata > Mammalia > Chiroptera > Vespertilionidae > Plecotus > Plecotus auritus. Next base: position 141,619,694 of record NC_137775.1, on the reverse strand, counting down.
AATTGCTATCTTGTTAAGTGTTTCTAAAAGCATGATTTGAAGCTTAAGCCTGAGTAATAGCTTAGTTCTAGTGAATATCTATCTTCCCTTCCCTAGGGCACTAGCCTTGTCTTAGTGCCTTGAAAAAGACAGAGAAGGGATGAAGAAGGGATGGGGAAGAGAATGACTTAGCAAGAACACAGATCAGATAGTATTTGAAAGATTATCTTGTACCAGTGCCATAACTTACATACTCTAACAGTGGTCAGCAAATTGCAGCTCGCGAGCCACATGCGGCTCGCGAGCCGCGGTTTGCCGCTCTGTTGACTAACGAGTTTGCCGACCACTGCCCTAATACATGCTGTGAGCTAATTTCTTACTAGGTATTTGAGCTCCTCACCAAAGGCTACCTTTTTGCTCTATAAACCTCTGCACACTGGGGTGTGTGGTGAGATGTGTGATATGACAGCCAAAAGACTGGTGGGATCCTCTCCTGCCTATGGGAAAGCCACTGTCACCTCCAGAAGCCAAAGGTCAGAATCAAGACCTGAGGAAGTGGCAAATCCCCTTGACTTGTGATGTTGGAGTTAGAGGAATGTTGTGGAAGATGGTAATAAGGTAACACCTTAGCACGTCTAATCTAATCCGTCTGTCTCCTCATTGTTAAAATGGGGTATCACAGTACCTGCCTACCTTTTGAAGTTGTTTGAGAAATAAATGGAAAAATACTTGAAAACCACTTTGAAGAAAACCAGTTTCAACCAAGCACTAAGCATCAATAACTATTGTTGTTTTGGGCCTTCCTTCCTTTGTCAGTCTTTAAAGATTCTAAGAAACAGGGATATTAAAACTTGAGACTTAACAAGTAGTCTGAGGCAAAAGTGATCAAGTTGCCATCTTCATAACCCTTAAGTCTTGATCTTCCAGAATGCCCCATCTCAAATAGTGGGAAAATATGTATAAACGACAACAACAATAACTAATACCAGTGTTACTAATGAACCCATGTATTCTACTAACCAGTTTCTCATTGAATTCTAACATGACTTTACACAGTTAAGTCCTTAAAAATTAGTACCTTACAAATGAGAATGTGCAAGTTTGAAAGAGCAAATAATTTACCTAAGATCATACTTGGGATTCCGGAACCCAGGTCTTTCTGAGTGCAGAGCCTGTGGACCAATGGGATGACTGAATAATAACAGAGACATGTTTTTATCATGCACTTCTTTCCAAGGCCTCCCACAGGAAGGAGACTGAATATATTTACCATGTTTCTTGGCTCCTCAGGGCTTTAATTTCCTCAACTGTAAATGAAGCTATACACACCAAGTAGTCTGTAAGATTTTTTTTTTATCTCTAAAACTCTATATGTCTATTATCTGGCACAGAGATAATCTGTACATGAAAGAAAACCAGTGGGAAGTCTCCCAGAAACCATACCATTATTTTCTCCTTTCCCTAAAATTAGAATGTTTATTCCTTTCTGCATTTCTTCTAAGTGAAAGTTATTCCACAAGTTTGCCTAAAGGGCAATATTCGTTTTGTTAGAGCTATAGAAAAATAAAAAATAAAAACATTCAGGGAATAGTGTGACTTTAATGGAAATAACGTTTTGAGTAAGGTTTAGTCTTTTTATCCAAGTCTTTGCCTTGCATTGCTGTACCTATGCCATATGTGAACTGTGGGGAGTGCTCACCTTTGAAGCAGCAGGGTGTGGTCATGTGGGAGAGTTTCTCTGTAATAGTAGATGATTTTAGCTTGAAGTAACCCTTGATCAAAGACTAGACTGTTCATTTGTCCTCAGGGCCAAGAGCTGGAGATGTTATAAAGGGCTTAATGGAAATTTCATGTGAGTCGGAGAAATGTATCCTCCAAGTTTTGTTATGTGTTTTATTTTGGTTCCCTTGAAAACATAGATTTGTGGCAATGTAATTTGTTGCACATACTTTTTATTTTTTAAACAGTGAAATGTAAAGGAGGGAACAATTTCAGACTGTTGAGGAAAAGGTGGTAAATTTGTTAACATCAGTAACATAGGACATTTCATAGAACTGAGGCTTTTTAAAAAATGCATAAATGTGGAAAAAGGAAATAAATTATATACACATTCATTGCCTATATACAAAATTCAACCAGTTTTAAATATCAGTTATTAATTCCTGGTGTCTTTTGCTACATATAAACTGTCATAATTATACCATGTATGCCATTTTATAGCCATCTTTTTTTGCTTAGTAAAACCTAGTGGTTTATTTTTAAACCATAATTGATAACTTTTAAAATACTGGCAATAGAGGATTGAAATAATATACAAAAATATTCCTTCTAGGTAATGGTTTTATCGATTCATTTATTCATTCATTCACTTATGTATCAAATATTTACTAAGTGCCTAAGTGGAGTACCCAGTTGGCTACCGTAAAGACACAAGAATAAATCAGGACACAGTCCCTGCTCCCAGTCCTCCTCACAGGCCAAGGTGGACATAGTTACATGGTATCACTTTGTGAACAGTCACTATGGTCTAGGAGAGCACACAGCAAGAACTGCTAACTTGGACACTGTTGAACATGGCAATCTGCTAATGTCTTTCATAGAAGAGGATATTGAACTGTGCCTGGTGCAATATGTTAATTAACCATGTAATCAGATTGGATTAGAACAGAGGTGGTATTTCAGGCAAAGATAATCTGCAAAGGCCCTAAACTGCAAGATGTTTACTATGGCTGCAGTAGAAGGGGGAGAATTTACCTGGTGGGAAAGAAGAGTGGACATGCAGGCATGTATGTAGCTCCTTGGCCATATAACGTGCTAGTGAGCATTATTCTGAAGGGGAACCAGTGAAGGATTCAAGCAGAATAGAACAGAATCACGTTTTCATTTTTGCATGATTATTCCACCAGCTATGGGAAGAACTGACCATAAGAGTATGAACCAGAATCAGAAAACTAATAAATATAAATGAAGAGAGAGGAACGTTAAGTAAGAAATGACATTAAAAATAGAGAAATGGGGGATTAAATTAAAGATTCTATTACAGGCCTAATGGTGTGCCTTCACAATTCATGTGTTGAAGCTCTAACTCCCCAGTGCCTCTGAATGTGACTGCATTTAGGGAAAGTGCCTTTAAAGAGGTGATTAAGTGAAAATGAGGCTGTTAGGGTGGGACCCAATCCAGTCTTGACTGGTATCTTCATAAGAAGAGGGAAAGACACGAGGGAAGCTCACACACAGAGAAAAGACCATGTGGCTGTCTGTAATCAAGACAAGGAGAGAGGCCTCAGAAGAATCCAGTCATGCCAACACCTTCATTTTGAACTTCAGCCTCCAGAACTGTGAGAAAATGAATTTCTGTTAAGTCACCCAGTCTGTGGCCTTTTGTTACAGCAGCCCTAGCAAACTAATACAGATACTGAGGAAATAGAAATAAAAGTATTTGTTGACTAAATAGATGTTTTAGGTAAAGTGGAAGAAAGAGGTAAATAAATTCAAAAAGTCTTTGGTCAGGATGATAGGCTAATAGAGATGTCTTTCCTTAAGTTGAGAAACCAAATATTGTAGTAGTTGATAAATTCAAATTGGCAAATGGAGTCAGAGGAGCTTGTGGCATATTTGGGGAGAGATGTCCAGCATGGCATTGGAAATACAAATATCATATAGTTTTGCTATTCTCTCTCACTGGAACAGTTTCCTCTCAGATATTTGTATGTCTCAATCCTCATCCTATATAATAAAGAGGTAATATGCAAATTGACCCTCCCATCCTCACAAGATGGCTGCCTATGACCAGGCCAGCAGGGGGTTGGTGAGGGGCGACCAAACGACTGAACAAGCAGGCTGAGTGGGGCGACCAGGCCAGCAGGGGGGTTAGTGATGGATGACCAAATGACTGAACAAGCAGGCTGCATGGGGTGAGCAGGCTGGCAGGAGGGTTAGTGAGGGACGAGACCAAACGACTGAACAAATAGGCTGCATGGGGTGACCAGGCTGGCAGGGAGGGGGCAGTTGGGGGTGATCTGACCAGTAGCGGGGGTCAGTTAGGGGTGACTAGGCCAGCAAGGGGTGGGGGGGCAGTTGGGGGTGACCAGGCCAGCAGGGGGGGCAGTAAGGGGTGACCAGGCTGGCAGGGGTGGGGGCAGTTAGGAGCAACCAGGCCAGCACAGAGGGGATAGTTAGGGATGACCTGGCTGGCAGCAGGGGCAGTTAGGGGTGATCAGGCCAGCACACAGAGGCAGTGAGGGGTGATCAGGCTGGCAGGGGGGCAGTTAGGGGCGACCAGGCAGGCAGGCAGGCAGGTGAGTAATTAGGAGCCAGCAGTCCAGGATTGTGAGAGGGATGTCCGACTACCAGTTTAGGCCTGATCCCCGGGATCAGACCTAAACCAGCAGTCAGACATTCCCTGAGGGGTCCCAGATTGAAGAGGGTGCAGGCTGGGCTGAGGGGACCCCCCTCCCATGCATGAATTTCATGCACTGGGCCTCTAGTTTAAATATAAGAGCTCAATGTCAATGATAAACCTGATAAGAAGTTATATCCAAAATTTATAAACAACTCATACAACAATTCAACAGCAAAATAATCCCAATTCAATTAATAAATGGGCAGAGGATTTGAATAGACATTTCTCCAAAGAGGAAATACAGATGGCCAATAGATATATGAAAATATGCTCTACTTTACTAATCATCAGATAAATAAAAATTAAAATCACAATGAGATATCACTCATACCTGTCAAAATGGCTACCATCAATAAATCAGCAAACAAGTGTTGACGAGAATGTGGAGAAAAGGGAACCTCCATGCACTGTTGGTAGAATTGCAAATTGGTGTAGCCACTGTGGAAAATAGTATGAAGGGTCCGCAAAAAATAAAAAAAAAAACAACAGAACTACCTTATGACCCAGCAATTCCACTTCTGGGTATATATCTGAAAAAAAAATCTAAAACACTAATTTGAAAAGATATATACACCCCTATGTTCATTGCAGTATTATTTATAACTAGAGGCCTGATGCATGAAATTCATGCAAGGGCCTTGGCCCCGGCCCCTGCCCACTGCTGGGGGCCTCTGCCGCCTCTGCCTGTTGTGGCTTTGTCAGGAAGGAAGGATGTCCAGAAGGATGTCTGGTCTAATTAGCATATTATGCTTTTATTATTATAGACAGCCATGATATGGAAGCAACCTAAATGTCCATCAATAGATGACTGTATATGTAAGTGGTACACATATACAATGGAATATTACTGGGCCATAAAAAAGAATGAAATCTTACCATTTGAGACAGCATGGATGGACCAGAGGGTATTATGCTAAGTGAAATAAGTCAGACAAAGAAAGACAAATACATGATTTCACTTATGTGAGGAATGTAAAGAACAAAATAAATTAACAAACAAAACTGAAACAGACTTATAGATGTAGAAAACAGACTGATGATTGCCAGATGGGAGCGGTGTTAGAGATCTGGGTGAAAAAGGGGAAGAGACTGAGAAGTACAGATTGGTAGTATAGAATAGTCACAGGGATGTAAAGTGCAGCAAAGGGAACAGAGTCAATGATATTGTGATGACTATGTATGGGGCCAGGTGGATACTAGATTTATTGGAGGACATCACTTGTATCTATACTAGTATATATAAAAGCCTAAGCAACTGTTACGACCAGCCGGTAGCTATGATGCACAATGACCACCAGGGGGCAGATGCTCAGAGCTGCCCCCTGGTGGTCAGTGCGCTCCCACAGCCAACCTCCTGTGGTCCCTCCCCCCAGCTGGCTGGGCCCAATCGGCCCTGATTGGCCCCAATCACCGGCCAGGCCAAGGGACCCCACCCATGCATGAATTCGTGCACCGGGACTCTAGTCCAATATAATAAAAGGGTAATATGCAAATTGACCCTAACGGCACAATGACCAGAACGACCGCTGGACCAGTCACTATGAGGCACACTGACCACCTCTGGCCCCTTTCCCCAGCCGACAGGCTCCAATCGCCTGATGGCCACCCTCTGCAGGGCCAGGGCCGGTGAGTGGGTGGGAACAGCCGACCTCTCGGTCTCTTTCCCTATCCGTCAGGCACTGATCACCCAATGGCAAATGGGGAACCAGGGGTGGGTGGCGGTGGGGGGTGGGGCCAGCTGCAGGCAGCTGGAGAAGATGGCCCTGATCGCAGGCCAGGCCTAGGGATCGTTCCTGCACATGAAATTAATACAAAATAATATTGAATGTCATCTGTAATTGAAAAATAAAATAAAAATAAGAGCTCAGCTCAAATGTCATTCTATCAGCGAGGTCTTTCCTGACCTTTCTGTCTATGGCATCACCTCCTATCATCAACATCCACTTCCCTTGACTTGTCTTTATAATACCTATCACCATTTGATCATTATATATTTAATTTACTGACAGAATCCTCAGTATTTGGAGCAGTGTATGACATATAAGAGGCTATCAATAAATTTATAAATAAATCTAAAACAAAAAGCAAGGAGGAAATAAGGTTTTTGTACTACCCACAAATTAAGAATGTTTGTTTATACTTTTAAATGGTTAAAAAAATACAAGGGAAGAATAGCATTTTGCAACATGAAGAATTTGTGAAACTCAAATTTCAGTGCCCATAAAATAAGCTTAATGGGAACACATGCCCATTCATTGACATGCTGGCCGTGGCTGCTTTCACCAAAGTGGCAGAGTTGAGTAATTGCCACCAAGGCTGCATGTGACCCTCAAAGCCTAAAATATTTACTGTCAAGCCTTTCAGAGGAAAAGCCTTCTGGCCTCTGATAAACACCAGCTACAGGATCTCATACATTGAACATGGGGGTGCACATAGGTGCCCCCACTTTGGGACACATTTTATCATTACCTTGCAAGGACAAACATGTATATAGTCTCTTACCTAGCAATTCTTGCTAAAAATATACTCCTCAGAAACTCTTGAACTTTTAGAACAAGAAACATTCACAAGAATATTCATATTCACTATTCATGCAGCAGGAAAACTCACAGATGATCCGAAAACCTCTAATGGAAGAGTGAAAAATACGCTGTGGGCCAGTGGAGGCACATAGAGCAACATGGGTGAACCCTAGTAATGTAATATTAAGTTAATCATGAATGATATACTTTTATAAGGCTTAAAAAACTAAAAATACATGCTTTTTAAGGACTACATCTGCATGCAAGAAAAATACATCAAGGAAATGCAGGATTCAGGTTGACCATTACCTCTTCTTCACAGCAAACAGGGAGTGGGACAGGAAGTACCCTAAGTTTAGTATTTTATTGCCACCATCCTAGCTCTTGGGGGATTGTGGGTTCATAGGCCCTTATTATATTACTAGAGGCCTGGTGCATGAAAGCTGTGCATGGGTAGGGTCCCTAGGCCTGGCTGGTGATCAGGACCCATCTGCAGGGCGACTGGCAGGGCGATTGGGGGCCACCGCTGGCACCTGCCTTGGCTGGCCTGGGGCCTGCGGGCTGGGGGCAGCTCTTGCATTGAGCATCTGCCCCCTGGTGGTCAGTGCAAGTCATAGTGACTGGTTGTTCTGCCATTCGGTCGATTTGCATGTTAGGCTTTTATTATATAGGACTATTAAATAAATGTTGATTAGTTAATTAGAGTATCACACAAACCAAGATTATAATTAATCAAATTCTGTGCATGTGAGGTCCAGTTGGGGGTTGGGGGGAGGGATTTAATAAAATTCAAGTTGTAGCACTTTTATGAATCATCTGTGTGATTTTTTTTTTTTTTTTTAGAAATTTGCTTTAGTTCTCCAGATCTTCATTTCTCAAATACAATGAAGAGTAAGGACTTGATCATTTCTAAGAAGCCATTCAATTCTAAATGTCTGTGGTTCTTTAAGGAAGTAGTAAGAGTTGTTCTCAATTCACGGTGCAAGCAAATGTTAAACAGGAATAAATGGGTCATTCATAGTATTAGGTTTTGGTGTCCAACCCTTCACGTAGGGCTTCAAAAGCCAATGCCCTCTCCATGAAGGAAGTAACCTGCCCCTTGGAATGCAGGTGGTACTCATTTTCATTGCTAGTGTCTGCCTCCTTTTGTAGCTGCTACAGCTAACGATGGTTTAAAGTAAAGCAGTGAACCGGTAAAAATGTCTCAAACATGAGTAAGTGATGAGGCCGCTGTCTATAAGCCAGCACTTGTCATTAGGGTCTGAGTTACTGATGCCACACCATAATCCCCATAAATGTCAGTTGCCTGAAGAAGTGCAGAGTTTCTCTGTTCCAGCACCAGGCTGCTCCAGCTGTCCCTCCACTAAAGCCTGCTGCTACGATGGGAGAACATAATGGCACATTCGATTAGGGCGATTCTAATGATTATATCAATGTAGAGAAGAAAATAGCTTACAGATTGATTTTCTTGGGTAGCCAAGAAATAAAACCTAGGGCAATCTTTCTTCTTTTACATTTAAATATTCAAATCTTTGGGGTACTATAGCTAGGAGGGTCACAGACAAGCACTTCAGTTAACTGAGTTTATCTGCCCACATTGTGGCTTCTAGTTTGAGAACTGTCCCTTCATAAAGGGCCTTTTGAGGTGTTTGTTTGAGATTACCCCAGAGATCTGTTATTAGCTGAATGTCCCAAGAAGAGAAACCTGACCCAAGTAGGGCCAAGTTGGTCATCTCCTCTGGAAACTTGGAATTGGGTTTTGGAAACATCTATTCTTTGCTGAGGACTTGGACTTCTAAGTCCTAACCCTGGGTCTGGCAATAGCTCTGGTCTTTTGTAAATACAGTGGGGTCCTTGTAAAACATTCCCCTTCTCCTTCAGCTAGTATGATTAGATTTCTTAAAAGACACCTCTTTTTCCTTCTCTTTCTCTTTTAAAGAAAGAAAGTCTGAGACTAAAAGTAATTCTACAGTTTATAAAATAGTCTCATGGTTTGATTTAGAAATAGATCTGAGTAACTCACTAATATTATGGTATGTTTATGGTTATATGTGAGCTTAAAGTTCAATTGTCTCATTTTACAAATAAGAAAACAGAGGCCCAGGAAGGCAAATTGATTTGTCCACAGTCTCACAGTTATTCAGAAGGCAGAGAAACATAGTTCAAGACTTCTTGCTTCTGATAGCTTTATTTTCACATAATGCCATTTTCTCCTCTCATTCTGCTATGAAAGGGAAAACACACACACACACACACAAAGAAATCTAAAATAATTAGAAACAAATGCTACAGCGGGTGTTCTAATATATTGAGTTCTCTATCATGAGGTTCCAAGTGAAATACCACTATGAGTCTTATTTGTCTTTAAATGGATGTGTTATCTTCAGGAGCGAGGTGGACAGTGAAGAATGGACTGGCAGGATTTTGCCAAGTATCAATAAATCTTTGCTCTTGCTTTTAGATGGATGATTCTTCAACAGAACACTTCCAACTCTATAAGCCTGGCTTTCAGTCACAGTCTATGTTAGAGAGAAGTTTAATCTTTAGGGTTACACAAAGTCCAAGCTATATGAAGTTCAAAAATGAAGCTGAGAAATTTAAAATATGCTGACATGTAGGCATCAGCAGCCAAGCAGAAACCAGCACTGAAATTCTCTTGTTTCCATCAACTGCCTGTGGTACCCAGCTGATGAGATTTGGGTGGAGGAAGACTTGACAACTTAATGCTGGAAAAAGTACAGATATGAAATTTCTCTTGACAACAGTCTGTGAGCTCTAGTATTATGAGCATTGGACATGAGTCATGTCCCAATATCATTTATGAATTGAGGAGATTCAAGGAATGTTTTAATCATAGTGCTAATTCTCAAATGCTGGTGCTTCATGCTATAAATCAAATAGAAAGCCAGTGTTTAATGAGATGTGGCCATGATCCACATACCTGGATGCTCAGGTGATCCAAGAAAGGTAAGCCTGCTTTCAGCCCTTCTCTCTTTTTCTTACTACTTTCTTTGGGATTCCTCTTTTTAAATTCCTTTGGTGCCTATTCTAATCACCCCCAGAAGTACTAATTAAACTACTTTGCTCTGAAGTGTCACTGGATATCACAAGAGAGTGCCTAGAAAAGGTAATGATCCACACAACAGCTTGAATTTCTATGTGTGTAATGTTAGACTCTATGATGCCCAGGTGGGAAAAGTGTATTTCTACCAGTTGGATCACAGTTGCCCATATGGTACCTTTTTGTGAATGAGAAAAAGGAGCCCTGTTCTCTGTAGATACAGACCGTCTGTGTCTGACTTCAGCCCTGACCGCTGTGCTTGTACTGGGAACAAGTGCACAACTGTATCACCAGCCAACATTCACACGCGGCAAGGTGATGCTGTGATGGGTATTTTTGTGATGTTTCTGCCCCAGTTCTTACCCAACCCTGTTCTTTCTTTTTCTTGCTATACCTTTAGGGGAGTAAAACACAAGAAGAATTTCATAAAAAATAATTAAAAATAAATTGGTCAATTATTTCAAACCTAAATTTATTAAGGGCAGAAGATTATAAACTGTGCAGTTTGACTTCAAATTACCTCTGCTCATTATCTATACCTAGCATTAATGGCATATTTTTGTATTTATTTTTAAGTAATATATAAAATATAATGTATATAAATTATATTATATTTTATAAATTAATTATCTTATTTACATATATATAACTTTGGTGAGTGATTTTATATATAAGCATACTTTTATATACATGTACAATATTTTATACATGTAATTATATTCAAAATTATTCCATATACTTAGTTACATATAATTATATATAATGTCAATATATTTTATATAATGTACTATGTATTACATATTTTTATATATTCATATTATAAAACATTATATAAAAAGTTAGTTATATATATGAAAATTTGCATACATATAAAATTGTTCACTAAAGTTATTTCATCCCTAACTCATTGTAATAATATTTACTTTCTATGTGGCTTTAAACAATTATAGCGGCATATAAAATAATTCAATCTACAATGATCAACATTTAAAACAACACAATTTAATTCCTATCTTTAATTGTGTAAGCCATTCCACCCAGGTCTGTAAATATAGCTGCTCCTGACTTGGAAGTGACATTTTAGGATATGACATTAAATCAAACCACAGGAATGGGACTTCATGCAAGTATTTCTGTCCAGCAAGAAAGTGCAGTCAGGAGGCCCCTTGGGCTGCACGGACATTCAAAGACTGCTGGGAGCCAGCCGGCCTACAGGTCCCAGAAAGGATTCCTGAGATTCTCAGGGAGGGCCATCCCCCTCAATCAACCTCTCCCTTGTCTGGGTACCTTGAGACTCCAGGCCATCAAGAACAGCCTTGTTCCTGGGCCTGGGAGCTGGTGATGGGCCTGGGAGGATTTTGTGGGGCCTCCCCCTAGAGGCCGGAGCAGAGCAGCCTGTGTGAGTTTTGAGATGTGTGCCCACTGCAGCCTCTGCAATGCCTCGTCATTTTTTCCCAGGAGCACCTCCCAGAGCAGAGCAGGCGGCAAGAAGCCCTGAGTTTTCCCATAAACAGTAGTGATGCTGCCTACCTACCCTTCTAGGAAATTCCATTTACAGATGCAAAGATGACATTTTCATTCCTCTATCTCATTTACAAAATGTAAATTTTTCTCCTGGCTTTTCTATATACAAACCATGTAACAGGTTTAACTATATGGAAAAAAACAAAACAAAACATCAAATAAACAAAGAAAAACCAAAAAACCAGCTGTTTATCACATCTGGTGAATAAAAACAACTTCTATATTTTTTCATTTACTATTGGGCAGAATTTTAAAATATCCTTTGAGTATACCAACTACATCTTTCGGACTAAGAGTGATGACCTCCTACCATCCTCCTTCACAGGGGATTAAATAAATGAAGATTTGTCCATCTCTAAAAACATGTTGACTTTAGCCCATAGACTATTGCTTAAAAATATACATTATCATATTTAATAATTTAGAAGATCATGGATTATAAGCTAGACTATTATGTACCATTAAAATAGAAAAAAATAAAACATCTTAAAAGAGCTCTTTTAATTTTATTTAATTATATGACTTTAGTGGATACTTGAAAATAGTAAAATTAATTGGTTATTGGTTATTCCCATAAATTTCTTCACATTCATAGTCTAACTCTCCTGAAACACTTTGTGATTAGAATCACTGATGTCCCCACATAGTGGTCCTCTGTCTTTATAAAAGCAATGGTGATAGAGGTATTCTTAAAAAGCATTCCTCCATTGTCTCCAGAATTTTATTCTAAGCTACTGGGACCTAGTCTGCAAGCTTTGATGCTCTGGTCACATGCACAATGGCTTCACAGCCTCTGCTTGGCCAACAGAGATGGTCCGATGCTCTCAACAGTGAGATGCATTCTGATTTCAGAGAAGTTAAAATTGTGGGAAAACTGTGCATCTGAGAATCAACAAACTATTTTCTTTGAGACTTTAACAATAAGTATAACTTCATATTTCAGAATGTTGTCTTACAGGGTATCTCTCCTTGGAGATCATGTTGTGATTACCTAGGGGAGTCAATGAAGAGGACCCTAAAACATAAATATGGGAGACAAAATTCCTCTCAATGAGTGAAACTTTAAAATTGACACATGGATCAGAGTGGGGAAAATGTAAACGAACTGAGAGATGGGTTGATTTGCAAGTTTGGAAGAGTTAACTTTAATGTCTGACTTCATTTATATATAAAGACATGACCAGATGGTATTTGTTCAACCTTGGAAGCTTGGAAAAATGAATGAGTTCTAGAAGCAGTTGGTGATTGTCAAGAAACTATTCAGTGGAGATAAAAGTTTAGTCAACAGATGAAAATAGTAAGATAATGCAACAAACAGGCTTAGCCTTATGTCATCAATTCATGTCATTTATGTAATTCCTTTTGTATGGACTCCAAACTACCAAGTGATCTGATTATGCAGAACTACCAATAGGGAGAGGATGCAATTGTGATGTGAATTTTGAGTATCAGGGTTTCTGGATAATTATTTCTCATTATAAATTAAATTAATTGTCTCTTTAGTTTTATACACCAATCTACCGAGTTTCAGTTAATGGGTCATTCTCCCATGTTTTACCACCTTTTATGCTTAAACAGTGAAGGTCTCTAGAGAATAATAATGCTACCGATAGAGTGGATATCATCTTATTAGACTTCCTGGGCATCTGTTTCCAGGAACAGACAAATGCATTTTTTTGCCTGCATACCAATATCTTGAAGAAAAAAAAAGAATATAGCAATAGTGATTAAGTAGGCTATGGGGATTGGAGTCAGCAGTTGGATGTGAACATTGTCTTTCAAGGAGAAATCTAGATGAGCAATTTCCACTTCGTGTGTTCCAGCATACTGGCATGCCACAAGAATTTTTAAAACATGCAATACCTGACTATTTAGTCAGGGGCACTGACTTCTTTTCCCTTAGATTTTCAAATTAAAAAAAAAAAAATGACAATAGCCAACACAACAATTGCCATCTGGTGTGAATGAATCAAAATTATACCTATGTTTTTGTCAGATCAGCAGAAAATATATTTTCTGGTGTGCCATAGACTTTTAGTATTAGTTTATGTGTGCCATGAATTGAAAAAGATTGAAAATCTCTGGTCTAGATAAATATTAGCAGCTTTGTCTATAGTTACATTTGTGTGGCAGAGTTAGGGAAGGATAGGGGTTAGTTCAGAAAAAATAAAAACAGATTGACTCATATACTATAAAAAAAGTATGCAAAGAATTAATTAATAAGAGAAGCTGGAAATGAGGAAAATTATAAGATATTTGTTGTTTTTTTTCTGTTGTGAGAGTTATTCTATGTAAAACATTATTACCAGAGACTTCCTTTATTCCCAGATCTCTAGAGAGACTGATTTATTCATGGTAATACTCTCCAAAGTGTTCTATGGAGATGCTTAGTGACATTGCTTTGTACTTTTCAAAGTGCTATGATTTTATAGGTACATATTAGTACATAAAAACATTTTCATATTTTTAATTTAATTCCATACTTTGAGATAACACTATGGATTAGATTTGAAATGCCTAGAGTTTGGAGCCAAAACCTCTAGCTCTCCCTTATATCGTCTTGCTGAGTCTGTATGGCATGAAAATGGCATACCTTGTCAGATTGGGACTTATCGAAAGAGAGATTACATTTCAGTAAATTGAACCCATACAGTATGATCAATAACCAGCTTAATGTAATCTCTCACTGTCACCTGCAATGAGAACATGCAATCTACAAGTGCCATGTAAACCTGCTTGGGATGAAGAAATGAGGCTACAAAGCTAATTTAAGGCACCACAGTTCTCATGATTACGGTTGGCTGTCAATTATAGGTACTCACTTGCTTGTAACTAGAAGCCATTATAATTTTGTGAAAGAACAAAGTCTATTAGCAAAGAATTTTAATAAACGTCTAAGTTTTTAATAAGCTACACAATTATTTATATCTTCCCCTTTCTCCTAAAAGTTCCTAGTTGTTTTTTTTTATATCACAAAGAGAAAAAATACACATTTTCACATCCCATCCTATATCTCATATGATTTATATATCTAAATAGCAGTGTTTCATTATTATAGTTTCTGTAACCAATCAGGAATATTTATTTAAGGAGCTCCTAGTTTGTGTACATTTTTATATAGAACGCAGACTTTTATAGCACTGCGCCACTAGAAACTTCTTTGTTGTTGTTCTATTCCAGATAACTAGGCTGAGCACATGTTACTGCTGAGTTGCTATCAAGTTGGAGACAATGACTAATCAGCTTTAGATGAAAGAAGGGATATTCACTTGATAATATGTCGTAGTGTTTTTGCCAGAGAAGTCCTACACACCTACTCTGAGCACCAGACCTGCCTTCATGGGCTTTTCTCTTGCATCACCAGGGGCTCCACGTTGGCCTTATTTCCAATAAAACAAACAACACCCCAAGCTCACTGCCATGCTACAAACGTATTTCAATGTGGAGTGTTTTGACTGGAATGGCCTCCACAGCATGTGTTGCATGTGTACCAATGATCATGATTTTTTCTCCTATGAAGATAACTTTAAATATTGACAATTGGCAAAAGTTATTCAGATTTCTATCTGGTGAATTATATTACTTCCATCTTTAAAATAGACTGAATGCCTATTAAAGACACAAATGTGTTTTATAGGTCGTATACCTCTAGCATGGCATTGGGAATAAAGTAGGCTATAAATAAGAGACAGAGATGGTGGCCTCTGAAATCACACAACCCTGGTTTCCACTCTCCTACTTAATTTCTGCATTTAGGCCAGTTATCTGCCTATGCCTCAATTGTCTCAGACATAAAAGGGGACAGTAACCCTCCCTACCTCATGTGAGGGTGTGCACATAGAGCATAGGAATCACTCACTTCCTTTATATGTTCAAAAACAGGGTAATGGATGACCAAGATGTTGTATAAATAAATACTATAAAAAGCAAAATCATTTTGCATGCTGATTGAAAAAGAAATAGTAATATAAAGTGTTTTTAGGAAGTGTTCAAAATATCATTGGTATTGGGATTCATGCTTTAACTATTCCCAACACAGTTTAAATAAATGTCAGCATTTAAGTTGGGGCTATCAAAATGTAAACATCTGTTTTCTCAGCTATAAAATGGGGTGTGACTAGGTAATTAAGATTCTCTTTCACTCAAAATTCTGTGGAAGTGTAATAAGCATTATCTAGTACACAAGACTGTGAGTTTGGCAAAGGGTGAGGCAGAAGGAGCAAACAGGGAGGGCAGAGAGAACTAGCAGGTTGGGAGTCAGAGTCATTTTAGAAGGTCTTGGGACAGCTTGTATTCTTTGAGGGCAAAGATGCAGAGCATAGGAATTGTTCACTAAATATTAAATCACTAGGGGCCCAGTGCATGAATTCGTGCACCTTTTAATGAACTGTGGGCCACGAGGCTGTGCTAGGGGTCCTCAAACTACAGCCTGCAGGCCACATGTGGCCCGCCAAGGACATTTATCTGGCCTGCTGGGTGCCGCTGCCTGTCCTACTTAGCAGCCAACTTGTCCCAGGCCCGCAGTGCGCATAGGAATTTGTTCATAGTTTTTTTTTAAACTATAGTCCGGTCCTCCAATGGTATGAGGGACAGTGAACTGGCCCCTGTTTAAAAAATTTGAGGACCCCTGGTGGTAGACACAGGGGTGGGTCTTGCCCCCCCCATGTGGCCCCCAGTCCTCTGTCTGCCAGTAGACCCACTCCCGCCACCACCACTCCTACTTGCTGATGATTCTGGCTCCACTCATACCCTCTGATGGTGCCGAGCGATGGGGACCAATACCAGGCACCAGTAGCGGGTGCGAGCGGCAGCTCCAGTGCCGGCTGCGGGTGTGAGTGGGGCCGGCACTGGCAATGGGTGCAAGAGGCAACTGCCAGCCCCAATCTCCCCTCAGGAGCAGGGGGAGGTGGAGAAGCCCTGAGGGGCAATCGGGGTGATCGGGGCTGGCAGCCACCACTCACACCCACTGATGGCGCCAAGCAATCAGGGCTGGTGCCAGGTACCAGCAGTGGGTGTGAGCAGCGGGTGTGAGCAACGGCGCTGGCAGCAGATACGAGCAGGGATGGCGCCGGCAGCAGGTGCGAGTGTCAGGCAGGACTGTGGCGCGCGGGAGCAAAGAATTTTCAGTAACCACCAGAGGCTTGCCCCAATGACAGCGACCAGTGCCCCGTTTTGGTCTGGGGTCCCCGCTCACCTGCTCCACCATCCCACCATGGCCAACGCCCACCATGTTCCGTGCATGCCCCTTGGTGGTCAGCGCACATCATAGCGACTGGTTGGTTGTTCCGCTGTTTGGTCTATTTGCATATTAGCCTTTTATTATATAGGATAGTTATAGTTGGAAGGAGAGAAGAAGGAGAATGTCTGAAGGTCAGAGTGGGTAATAAAGGACACTAGGGTCAACATGCATACACTGCTAGCAAAATAACAGATTAGGGTCCTAGTTAATCATTTACTACCCAACTATAATTGTGTTTTAAAATAAAGTTCTCATGCAGACCCTTCCTTAAATTTAGATAAAGTGTTAGATTTGGAAAATGTGTGGAATGTGCTACTTATAATTCATGGTCTAAGGCCAGGCAAGTTAAAAGTTTCACCAAAATGAAATTTTAAATTAGGTACAAGGGTTTAGTTAAGCCAGAATTTCCCAAAGTGTGCTTACTACTGATACTTATAGAAATATTATATTATATTAGTTCTGTTACATGTCCACAGTAATATTTTAATAGCATGTTAGAGAAAAGAAACATTAAGTATTAAACACAATATTTTATGGATATTGTTGTGTTGGATGAGAAGAAGTTTTTAAAAATGAGTCAATTGAAAAAATATTATATAATTAATTTGGTGGACTGTGGGCTTTGAAAAACTTGTGATTGTATATAAATCACTGAAGCTTGAGAAACTTTGACTTAAGGTGATTATTTATCTATCACAAATGATTATAAATAGCACATTAATAAATTTATAAATTTTTCTTATTTAAATCCAATGTCTTGTATAATAATGACTTGGCCACCGATATAACACTATGCTAAATTATTTCAGAAATACATTCTTTCTAGTATGTTTATTATCATAACCTTGGTGATTGGAACATAATATGCACTAAAATATATTGGTTTAGTGAATAAATGAACAATTATATAAACTTAGGTAAACATTCAAATTCTAAAACTTTTATCAAGGGAAAAATAGAATAATAAACAGATGTTGTATACAACTGGGAAATTGGCATACACACTGTCTGATGTCTGAGAGAGCTTCATTATATCATCTCTGCCATTAGAGTTGCTGCTAACCATATCACAGAGATCATCAAATTAAAAAAAGAAAGAGGTAATGCCCAGAATTAGAGATTTGGAGCCCTGTCAATTCAGGATCTGCTAAAATAACTGGGAAGTCCAAGTGCTGACATAAAGATTATGTTAAAAGAGGCTGATTTGCAGAATATTTCAGAATTGCTTTTTTCTGCCTGTTTAAAAAATATATTCAGAAATATGAAAAAAAACTACAGCAATTAAATTAGCAAATTACACTAAGAAACCAGACTTGAATTTGATTTAAAGGTCATTAACTGTGAATTTCTCAGGCTCAAAAAAGGCAAAAAGTGGAAGAGTTACATTTGTGTTGAAAACAATACTTTAATTATGTGATATAAATGAGTGATTTCTTTTGTAACTTCGTTAAAGGTGAGATTTTCATGTTTGTAAAATTTCTGTGATTTTTTGTGTTTTAGCAATCACTTATACACTAAATATTTTCCCAGTCTGACATAGAAAATTAATATCTTCTTTAATTATTACAGTCTGGAACATCTTTAATAAACCCTCTATTAAAACATTGTGGCATAGGAATACTGACAAAGAAAATGTTCACACATTGACTACTTTTAGACACTGTTTTGTTCTTTCCTTTATTGAGCTAACATGAAAGGGAGAGCAATCAATAAGACCAGGTCGGTAGAACTACAGACAAATTAAATAGGCACCAAAAGTTCACTTTACTGACAGCAGGATAGAGTGGAATGCTCAGTGGGGTCACGATGGTCCACCCAAATGTTTTCATAAGGTTCCTGCCTAAAGCTTGAAGTGGGAGAAAGGAAATATCACTGGTTTTAACAATGAATCTCCTCCAAATCCAACTTCTTTCTAATCTCCTCCGTTAAGTAGCTGAAACTATTCCCTTTTACTTTCCAATACTAACCCCAAATATCTAAACAAGATTGTAATTACTGACTACCAAAACTGCATGGTGCAGGTAAGCAATGTAGTGACAAAAATACGCAGCTCCCACAGAAGCTCTGGACAAGAGGGCTTCTTAGCTTCCCCAAATTATACAGACCCTCACAATGCATTAACCTGGATTCTACCCTACCCCAAAATTATACACAGACCCTCACAATGTGCTAACCTGGATTCTACTCTTCCCCAAATTATACACAGACCCTCACAATGTGTTGCCATAATGGTGGGAATATTCAGATGATATATGGAAGTCAAAATATTTTACTTTCAAATAGGAATGGAGATTATGATTTCAAAATATTACAAAAGAATACTGTGTATGGGGAATGTGAACCTTGTAATAAGTAGAATCTAGAATTTTCTAAGGGAAGATAGAACTTGAAGAGAGTAGAAGTAATGGGAAGAGGATGCTAATAAATAATTCTATTTCCAGGAGAGTAAGTATTCTGTTGCATAGTGTCTTCCTTCATATTTTGTTTCTAGGTAATATTTAATTCACTTTCCCCCCTCTGATCTCATCTTCCTCTAGCCTTGAATATGGAATGAGATAGTGAGGGAGAGAGAAAGACACATAAAGTAGATGTTCAGGCAAAAGTAAGACAAGAGTAGCTAGTTATAGAAACCCCGCTTACCCGCTATCAAGCAAACCAACACTTCACATGGGCGAGCCTTTAAAAATCATGTGGGCTATTATTTTCTGTACATGACAGAACTGGGGCTATGGATAGGCATGATTTTGAGAGAATTTCTTCTACGTATTTTGAATCCCCTTGATATTCTCTTGAAATGAAAATAGCACTGGGAAAGGTAACATTGCATTGACATGGTAGAGTCATATAAGATCTCTCTTATCCTGTCTGAGGAAGAACTTTGTGGGAGGGCTATACCAATAAGGATATGAGAAAGAGGAAAGGAGCGAGACTAGACATAGAGGAAAATGTTGTCCAAGCTGGCCTGGAGCTGCAGTTAATCACCAAGAGCCATCAGGAGTATGATCAATAACCCTAGGAACATCATTGATCACAACTATGACTAGGACATGTCTTGTGTTTCACAACAATTAACCAACATACTAACAGTGTTAAAAACCATCTTTTGCAAATGTTTCCCAAATTTACTAACTTATATTGACATCATTCCTTTTATAAATTCAATTAACCTGTTTTGTGGTTTATAATTTACTTTTGAAAAACATCCACAAGGACAGTTTGATATAATTGCATGTGAATTAGATAGTTTACACCCAAGGGTCAATCTAACCAAGAACATGTGCTCCATAGGTGGCTAGCAAGCTTTCCATCAAAAGACCAGATTTCAGAGGTAGCTACTCTAAGTGTGTAAATTATATTTATCTCTGTTAAGACCTCATGTTTTATTAATTGGCATAAATATACGTAGTTGTTAGTTATATTATGGGGGATGGGTTTTTATTGGTGAAATTACTGATGCTCACCTAGGTTCATTGGCTAAAATAATCTAGAGACTCTTCCTTCTCTTGCATCAAAAACATTAAGGAACCTAGGGAAACCCTTTACCTTTTACTTCTCATAATGGTGACGAAGGCTGGATTCTTAAATAGCTCTGTTCACCCATTGAATTAGGGGATTCTCTTTATCTGACCCTAATCACAAAGTAAACTCAATCCTGGTTCTAGAATGTTTTAATATTTGGTGTAAAGAAGCATCCATACAAGGAGCAGTTGGAACACCTAAAAGGATGGAGAGCTTGGACCTTCAAGTTTACACAGCAGGTTGTGCAGACAACTTTGGAGCCTATTGTAAAAAAAAAAATCAAAAAAAAAATCTGTCTTCTAATTGTCTTCTAATTGTTACTTTTGTCTCACATTTGTTTTCTTATCTAGTACCTTCTCATCTATCTTTAACTTCTGCTGGTTACTCATACCTACTAAAAGAGCCACAGTCACATAGGTCTGTTCACAGCTGTACATTTATTAGTGCCAACTGTATACCAGACAGAGAGGTAACACCAGGCAATGCTGGATTCAGTAGAGAGTAAGACATACACCCTGGATCACAGCCTAGATTCCAGTTAACTAGAAGTCAGGAACAGGGGAAATTTTTAAAATAATACTAGTAATAATAATTATAAGAACAGAGAGTTTCTCAGAATGTTTCAATCTATTAAAAAGGAAAAGTGATAGATTTATGCCATAAAAAATATGGAAACCTCCTATTAAAAACCTATATTTTTATGTAAATAGCTTTTTGTAAATTGTCATATAGATGCAGCCATTCATGATAAGATATTTAAACACTTATCACAATTCTTTAGCTATTGGGAAAGAATTAAAACCTCCTGCTTTGTGTCTCAGTTCATATGTCTTCAAAATTAGACCACTACAACCTCTCAAGGTGACTGTGAAGAATAAATGAATTACTACAGATGAAAGCATCTATCATATTATCTCTTATAGAGAGTCAATAATAGACACTGCAAAAAATATGATATCCTTTAAACAAAAAGGAAAATAGTACTAGTAGTCGATAGTAAAATTTGAATATTTCAACGAATTAAAAATATGACTTTTGAAAAACTACTTGGTTCTATAGTATTACATTACGTGATTAAAAGTGAATAAGAGGTTTCCAGGTAAGGATGGTGAGTAAACATTGGCATCTAACATTTTTCCCTTCTGAAATCTCTACGAAAGCTCGGGTGTATATTATATATACACATACATACATGTATATACATTATACATACATGCATAGATGTATATACATTATACACACACACATACACACACACTTTTTTTCAAACCAGGATACTATTGAGAGTAAGGGGGAGAGCTATTAAATACTTACATCTGGGAAAAATGAAAAAATGGGACTATGTTCAAAACATCATTACATAGGGTCATTCTAACATAAAGTTTAAAGTCAACAAACCCTCTTTAGTGGTATAATAAACATATAACTAATGATTACTAGGAATCTGAGCAAAACTGAGGAGTTTAGAGGCCATAAAAGAAAAAAGAAAGAAAAAGTGAGCAGAACAAATGGACTTGGAGAAAACTATGGGAGAAGGGAAAGAATATGTGTGTTATCCTTGAGATATAAGAAAAGATATTGCACTTATGAAGCAATACTAGAGTTCTATTGAAAAAAGTTTTAGATGGAAAAAAAAGCTCTTTGATTTAAAACCATGATGACAACTCATTCTAGAAAGAGAGAGCAGAGAAATTGGAAGAGAAAAATCACAGACAGAAAATTGAAAAGGAATTTAAGGCATTGCCAGTGTGAAAATGAACACCAGCTCACAGGGATGCAAATGGACCCAGGCTAAGGCGTCATTATGACATTTCAGAACAACCTGGACAAAGAGGAAGTTTTTCTAACTTCCAGAGAGAAGGATAGGTTATATTAAAAGGTCAAAAAGCTACCAGAGGGTGTTCTACACCCAGGCGAGAGAGTACAATGAGAATGAGGAAGACATGGGGAAGAGAAGCATAACTTCTAACATAGGGTGAGTTGAGGACATTCTTGAATGAGAAAACACTGGTGGTGAAGAAAGATTTTTGGTGAGGGGATGCCTCAGATTCAGAGAGCAAATGGTATAGACTGGAGCAATGGGAAACTTCAGCAAGATGTTCACTGTTGTTTCAGTCTTTTAAAAATTGAAAACAGAGTATGTCGGCTTCTGTTCTATAATTGGCTTGCTTCTACAATGTACTAATAAACTCCCTGATGGCCCCTCCAGGTCCTGCTGCCTGCATCAGCTAAGGCCTTCATTTCACCTCTCACAAGCATGCTGCCTAATCTTAATCTTGAAACCAGAGGTACACCAAGCGAGCTGAAAAACAGAAGGGGCATATATGGTTCCAGTGAAGACTGTGAAACCAAGGGTCCTTATGACTGATTTAGTTTTAAATCCTAGCTCAGAGACCAAGCCTTTCCCCAGATAATCAGCAACCCCTGAGGCAGCAGAAGACAGAAGCTGGACCTGACAAATGGTCACAAGCCTGCTGGACCTCCGGCAGCTAAAGGTAACAACTTGACCTAAGTTATGTTTCAGCTCCTGAGCCCTAAGATGGAACTGAGCCCTGGCTACCTTTCCATCAGACCAGACAGAGGGATGCTGGAAAAAACCTGAGAAATGTCCTCAAGGTCTGAAAAAATGATTTATTACCCTGACCCCACCTCTGATAAACCAGTTCCCAGCACGACCCTGAACTCCTAACCCACAGTGTCTTGTGATTTTGCCCTGTATGATCTGTAACATACACACCATCAAAGAGTTGTACTTTTTTGTTTTGTTTGTTTGTTTTTTAATAGCATAAGCTTCCTGCTTCCATATTGGCCAATTCAATATCAAACTATTGTTTTCTCTCTATACTGAAAACTCCTGCACTTCTTTGGGCCAGTGCGTGCCGGCAGGTAAGCTCAAGAAAAAACTTCGGGGTTCTAGTAACAATAGAATAAATAGTTATAGATATAAAAGCAAAAACAGGAATAATAATAGTAATGATGATGATGATGATGTAGCAAGTTCTTGGCTAGTACCACTTTTAATGCTGACTTGTTAGCTATGAGTCCTTGAACATTCCATTTAGGCACATGTCCAGAAAGGCCTTTGGCCATTCTGGTGTATTGATAACAAGGCCTCTGTGCTCCCACCAGCCTTGACTATCCCAGGAACTGGCGTGGTTCCCACACCTCCCTAAATAATGTTTTAAATCAGTGGTGGGGAACCTTTTGTCTCAAAAACTATGAGTAAAAACAGGACATACGATTAATAATTATGTGAAGGGAAGTCAGTTTAATAAAGTCCTCTGTATACAAATGCAAAAAAAGATTGTGACAACTTCATCCACAGATATATCTCATTCCAAAGTAATTTTCTCACTCTTTGGGAGTGAGCCAAACGCTGTCATGTGGAAGCCTTTCTGAATGGCACTGAGGAGCTCAGGGCTCCCCATTAAAGTTAGGCTTAGGAAACATGACTCCAATACTTGCCTGTTTAGACAACATGTGGTATTGGTGCAGTTTATTATTAAACTTTCTTGGTTGCATCGATTAATCACAAGATAAAATGAGAGATTAATGACTAGATGAGATTTTCTCAACAAAATTGCCAGGGACTGCGTGACATGGAAGTAGATGTCCTCAGAAGGCATGAAAGGAGACCCGCAAAATTGAACAGCACAACAGAGGGTTTGGAGAGACACAAACACAAGTGTACTGGCTTTATGTTTCGCCAGAAGAACATTCCTAGTGAATAAGTGTGAGATTATTCTTGAGCTTTCTGGTTTTGATCTCAAAGCTATGAGCTGATCTTAACTGGATTTTTCCAAGTTATTTTCTTTTCCTCCTGCCTGATAGATAGGTTCAGGTCCCAAATGTCAGAGGAAATCACACAGTAGTTCCCAGCCAGAGACAACGTGAAGCCATGCTCAACTTTTGAGCAGGGAGATCACATAAGGATATCAGTGCTTTTAAAACACCAAAAACTCAGTGTTTATACAGGAGTGGGGAAGGTTTGGCCCATGGGCCATATAAGACTCAGGAAATCATTTTGTCTGGCCCTGCCAAGGCATTAGGAGTGTCTTAATTAAATATTTGACCAAATGCAGCTGGCTAATTTTTAAGTTGATAATTTTGTATGGCCCATGAATCCTATATAATAAAAGGCTAATATGTAAATTGTCCCCTCCACAGGGAGTTCAACCAGGAGTTTAACAGGGGGCGGGGCTGGCAGGTGGCCAACTGCCCACGGCCCCTCCCCCTGGCTGGCCCCACCCCTGGGTTGCCCCCGCACACCCTGATCAGGGGCGGGGCCGGCCAGACAACTGACCATGGCCTCTCTCCTGGCTGGCCGGGTTGATCGGCCCTAATCCAGGTGGGCCTGGCCAGACCCCACCCATGCACGATTTTGTGCACCGGGCCTCAAGTAATATTATAAATATCCAAATGGCCCTTGGAAGAAAAAAGGTCCCCCACCACTGATTTAAAACATTATTTAGGGAGGTGTGGGAACCATGCCAGGTCCCCGTATAGTCAAGGCTGGTGGGAGCACAGAGGCCTTGTTATCAATACACCAGAATGGCCAAAAGACTCTCTAGACATGTGCCTAAACGGAATGCTCAAGGACTCTGAGCCGGGGACTCCTAATCAGGCCAAGATACCATGAGTGTGTGCAAGGACACACAGTACACTGTGCCCTTCAGTAGCCAATATGATTGATGTAACAATTGGCATGAAGCTTTCTTTGTCTAAATGGTATAAAAATAGGTTACTGACCAGCTATTTGGCTGGAATCAGAGGAGAATGGAGTAAAAAGAAGTCTGCTAGAGAGAGCAGCTGGGCAGGAGAGACAGGAGCAGCTGCTGAACTGGAGATCTCAGGTATCACTACGATGTGAGGCGGTGAGTATAGGAGACAGTGTGTAGCTACTCTGGTAATAACTGTGGGTAGAGACTGATGCTGTTTTATGGGAAAGAAATATGTTCACTAGCCAGTGTCCAGCTGCCTGCCTGTATGGACTTTGCTGTGAAGACAGTTCTTAGTCTGATGGCTATATGACCACTGGCTTCAGCAATAAAGACCTCTCATGGCTTCTCTGTCTAAGACCCGGTTTCCTAGGAGGTCCAGCCCCAGGCAGAGGGGCTCAGACCTGACACCTGTTACTAGTGAGCAGAGGATAAAGGAGGAACTTGGACTAAGTTCCCAACAGTTAGTACTGTGGGCAGGGCTCAAGCAGGAGCCAGCCCTGGCATAGTTGAATGGGAGAATTTAGAAGAATACATGGACTCACAGTCACTCAGAACAACTCAGAGCACCAGATTCCTATAAGGCTCCTGCTGCTGCTCTGACAGGAGGTCTGTAAAAATATTTGGAGGTGGGTGCCTTTGCATCTGGGGGAAGCATTCTGAAGGCAACCAAGGTGACTGTGAGGGGCCTGATAGAGATGAAAGCTGCTCATCTGGACTCTGTCTGGTGTCCTGCATGCCCTTCCTGGATCCTGTCCCATGTCATGGGCCTCACTCAACCTTTTACAGTTCCTTCTCCTTTTTTTTTCCTTTGGTTTAAAGTTCAAAAACCACCTGTGAAGTTCTGTAGCCTGAGCCTGTTGCCATGATTGACACACAGTGAGAAGGGTTAGGCCTGGCAGGTGGACGCCATCTGTGGCACCCGAGAGTGAACCCAGAGGGAGGCAGGTGAGTGGGTTATCAGTTTGGAAGAAGAGCTCTTTGCAGGCCGCATTTGATCAGTGAGTTGGCTCCTAGACTTTCAATTGAAGCTGTATGAGCAGAATTGAATTCCAAGATTTATAGTGATTGTGAGGAGCTGAAATAGCTGAGCCGGGACGCGCGAGTTGTCGCTGAGTGATTACAAAGGTTTATAACAAAGACGTCCTGCCAGAGGTGGACAGAGGACTGAAAAGACCTAGAACAGAGCTTTCTACCTGTGGGTTAATGATAGAGGAGGTAAAATGAGGTTAGGAGGTGGGAAGAGGAGACAGAATGCCTTTGATGAAAAAACAAGTGTAGGAAATAAAATGGAAAAATCCAGGCGTACACTTCGGGCCATGAACACGTCAGAGAAACAGTTCATGACACAGAGAAACAGGAAGGGGGGAGAAGTGTGGTCCTGCCAGACATGTGAAAGTTATCAACCTTGACAGAGAATGGGAAGGCTGTGCATGTCCTCATTTCCAGTGATTTCCTTTCAAAACAGGGAAGAATGAGGCACAGTGAGTAACCTCGTTAAACATAAGAGATGATACCCACTGATTCCTTTCAATCCTGTTACAGTCCCAAAATAAATTTGTCAGATTCAGTTCAAGATTTTACATTGAAAAAGTAACTAGATCTTGGGGATAGAATTTAAATTATCCTAAAAGTTGGGTGCAAACCATGAGGGATGATTAACCTAAGTACACAGGAAGTGTACCAGTTATCCTATAAAGCTCTCTATATTAGAGAAAACACTTGTAGTTAAATTAAGAGAGAAAATTAATAATAAGTGCCTAATGGTGTACATACTGATTTCATTGATAATGTGTTCTCTGATGAAAAATCCCAAGGCATTAGTTGGACAATTAACAAGTAAATAGTTTATAGCAACATTGCTGTCCAAACCACAGATGATGAATTCGAGCTGTGTAAGGACGTTTGATGACAATAATGAAAAGATCTGAATAAGTGATGCTCACTTTTGAAATCAAACTACAAATCATACTACAGAATCCAAAATGACGAGTTTTGTTTGTATGTACACGTGACTGTATATATGTATGTACATGTACACACAGTAACTATGAAGCCTGTCTAAGAAGTCACCATAACATACTAGTTGTGTGAACTAGGACTTAATTTCTCTGAGCTTTGGTCTCTTCATTAAAAAAAATAAGAATGAGAATAATATTTTCTACTTTGTGAGGTTATTGTGAGTCACAGGATGAGTTAATGTGTGTAATGTACTGGGAATAGTGCCTGGCATTTAGTTAGCTCTCAAGAATATATAGAGCTCCAAGTATAAAATGTAGCATCTTTAGTACACATTTTCTATCATGTAATTCTTATCTCTACCGGTAAGCAATTTTGATTTCTGCCTATCTATATTTTTAAATTTTCCTAAATTGAACAATATTTTAAAATTTATAAGACAAATAATAACAAACCTTAATAATTTATGAACTAAATGTGACACTGTTACTCAAAAGATGAGAATAAATGTAGATGGAATGATGGATAATCTACAGAGGTACACAGTTAGGTGCAGCAAGCAAAATAGAAAGATGGTGCCCTAGATTCCTGCCATCTGGTGTGCACTCCTTGACCCCCTTCTGGAGTGTGGATGGGATATCACTCCTGTGATTAAGTTACCCCACATGGCAAAGGTGAAGACCTTTTGCTGATATAAGTAAGGTCCCTAATCAGTTGACTTAAGTTAATCAAACAGGTGATTATCCTGGGTGGGCATGACCTAATCAAGTGAGGCCTAGAAAGAGAGTATAGAGGTAACAGAGGTCCCTTTACTGACATGTGTGAGAGGGACTCATGGCTGGAACCTGGGAGCAGCCTCAGGAACTGGAAGCAATCCACAGCGAAGAGCCAGCAAGAAAGTGGAGCCTTCAGTCTTCAAATCACAAGGAGCTGGATTCTGTCAACAACCTGAATGACCTTGGAGGAGGATCCTGGGCCTCAGATGCACCGCAGCCCTGCTGACCCCTTCATTTCAGCCCGGGAGACCCTGAGCAGTCAAGCAGCTAATGTGCGACTCCTGACCCAAGGACACTGTGAATAATAAATTGGTGTTATTGTAAGCTGCTAAGAAAATGAATATGATAGGAAAGGACTACTTTGTTTTGCTGGGGGGTTAATGGCAATAGGAGTGGGCAGGTAGGTCCATGCTGCTTTTCACTAGAACCCAAGGTTGCCACCTCAGTGACCCATTTCGCCTACCCACACTGCACTACTGAAACTTAGCGAAGCACAGCAATGAATTACATGATATTACTGAGTGTGAGGGTTGAGAAACTTGAGTAACATGCTCTCTATAAATATTAGATTAAAAAGGCATAAAGTACTTTTACCATTAGAGAGGATAATAGAATTTTATCAGCTAAATCCCAGGGCTTTATACAGCACAAATTATGTAAATGAACTTAATGGCGTTTTGATGAAACTACAAAACTAGTGCTAGAGAGAGTGAGGAGGTGTTCCTTATTTGGACTTTAAACTTAACATGCTACAGCACAGATGCTTACTTAAGTTTGAATATGAATGCAAAGAGAATTATAAAGAACATGAATTAGAGGATAACTATTAAGAAAAACTTTGCTTCTGATTTAGGGATAAGCAGTAAGTGTCCAAGGACAATGGCTGGATCTAGCTTTATCTACTGTTGTTATTAATCACTAAAGGCCTGGTGCATGAAATTTACCTCAGCCCAGCCTTCACCCTCTGGCAGGCTGGGAGCCCTCAGGGAATGTCTCGTGGGGACCAGGCCTAAGCCCTTAGTCGGACATCCTTAGTGCTGCCGCAGAAGTGGGAGAGGCTCCTATCACTGTCACTGAGGTCATCAGCCCTGAGCCTGGCTTCTGGCTGAGTGGCGCTCCCCCTGTGGGAGTGCACTGACCACCAGGGGGCAGCTTCTGTGTTGAGCAGGATTAGGCTGAAACCAGCTCTCCGACATCCCCTGAGGGGTCCCGGATTGCGAGAGTGCACAGGCCAGGCTGAGGGATCCCACTGGTGTGCATGATCAGGGCCAGGGAGGGACACTGGAGGTTGGCCAGCCGGGGAGGTACCACAGGAGGGCTCCAGGGCATTTCCAGCCCATCTCGCTCAGTCCCGATCAGCCGGACCCCAGCAGCAAACTAACCTACCAGTTGGGGCGTCTGCCCCCTGGTGGTCAGTGCACGTCATAGCAAGTGGTTGAGTGGCCTTAGCATATCGTTAGCATATTACACTTTGATTGGTTGAATGGATGACCAGACGACCAACACTTAGCATATTAGGCTTTTATTATATAGGATTGGGCAGAAAAAAATTAAATGAAGCATTAAATAGCAAAGTCCCAGGTTTCTAGGTGAAAATATTAGTAAATATCTTAAGGAAATAGAAATAAGAAGCTGTAATGCTAGAAAAATATATAAGGGAAAAAGGTACATATTAAAAATATGTCATAGTAGACATTCATTAAAAATTATATTTATAATACCAAATTTTCAGGGAGATCATAAAAATGGAGAAGGAAGGTGAAGATAACAACCATCAGATTTTATAATGTGCCCCTAAGATCTAAAGAGGAGACCAGGCTTTGACTTGCACAGAATGATGAATTCTTCTGTAAAGAATTCAATGAATATATTCTCTCCTCAATGTCAAGTGCACAGCCCTTGAAACGCTTTGTCACTCAGGGCACCCCTGAATTCAGAGCAGTGAAGCTCTGAACTGCTTATAGGCAAAAGAAGAATTGCATAGTCCAGGAACTTCCTCATGAAAAAAAATAAAGAGTGCCCATTTATGTCAAACTCGGTCAAGAAACGAGTACATTCAAACTTCTTTGAGGCAGGAGGATTTTGTCTCTAAATTATTTGACTGCAAGTGGTGATATTTTTCTCTTATGTTCCATGGTAATAGAACTTTTTTCTCCCCTTTTTTTAAATGGAAGGCACTGTAAAGATCAACTCATGCCAATTCCTACATTTTACTTACAAGGAACCTAAGACAAAGAGATTAATCTATGTGCTCAAGTCCTTCAGGGAATTTGTACATAATCTGCCTGCAGGGCAGCTTGACAAGGTTGAATTCCAGGCACTGAAGGAACAGAGAGGCCCACCCTTTCCTAATGTGCCCCTGCTCATCAGTGTCCCATCTCACTGCGTATCCACCTGGCAATCATTTTCATTCCTAGCTCACCAGCCACAGTCTGGCCAACTCAGCCTCCTAAAGATCCATCAAACCAATCCTCTTCTTAACTGAAGGACACTACCAGCAATCTCAGGTTCTACTCCCAGATACAACAGGGGCTTTCCAACTTGCCTCCCTACTTTATGTCTGGGTCTTTATCAGAGACTCTTATTCGCAGCTGCCAAAGGCACACTTTAAAAATACAATATCATGTCCAGCTAGCATGGCTCAGTGGTTGAGCATTGACCTATGAACCAGGAGTTCACAGTTGGATTCCTGGTTAGAACACATGCTGGGGTTGTGGGCTCAATCCCCAGTAGGGGGTGTGCAGGAGGCAGCCAATCATTGATGTTTCTATCTCATCATTAGTGTTTTTCTCTCTCTCTCCCTCGCACTTCCTCTCTCTGAAATGGATAAAAACGTATTTCTAAAAATTACACTGTCATCTATTGCTTCCTTTCCCCTCAGGATCAAGTTTCAACTGCTTTGCATCCCATTCAAAGCATTTTAGAAGTTCTCTTCACCCCATTTCTGGGCCCCATAACTCAACTCCCAGGTCAGCTGTTTTGTGGAAGGTTTTTCTGGTTCCTGAGTTTAGGCTAACTGCCCATCCCATGGTTCCCAAAGTTGTCTGTGCAGGTGCTTTGGGTGGTTCATCCCTGCATCCTGCCTGCTGGGACTTTCCATACTTCTGGAATGCAGCCTCACTTTATATACATTTGCATTGATTCAGTCACTCCTTTCCCCCAACTCTTCTCCTCATTCTCTAGGACCCAAGCAGTCACTTCATCATTCATCATTCACACGGATGGCCCATTCTTCCACAAAATGCTCTTAGACACTTTTCTTCCACTTACTCTTCCTTACATTCCCCTGCACACCTACGGACTATTTCATCACTGGAAACCCATTTTCTATTCGGTTCCTCTGAGCTTGTTCCTGAGGTGCCTCTCCCCTATTCACATCATCCCCTTAGTGATGTTATCATTTCTCATGTATTTATAAGCTAACTATTAGCATGTTTATATCTCTAATACAAATATCCTTTTGGGGCATTACCCAATTGCGATATTTGCTTCTCCGTTTGGATGGCATATGGCATCTCATAATTAACTAGGTCAAAACTGAATTCTTGAAATTTGTCTAAATCTGTTCTTCCCTTAATTTTCCTCATCTCCCAAATGGCACTATAATTCATTCAGTCATTCAATTCATATACTCAGGAGTTATTCTTTTTCTTTTTTTAAATCCTCACCCAAGGATATGTTTGTTTGTTTGTTATTGATTTTAGATAGAGAGGAAGGGAGAGAGAGAAACACCGATTCTAGAGAAAACCATCATCAATCTGCTGCCTCCTGTATGTACCCTGACCAGAGAATGAACCTGCAACCTCTGGTTAAAGAGAGAAAGGACCATCATCTCATCATCAATCTGTTGCTTCCTGTATGTATCCCGACCAGGGATCCAACACCGAACCTGGGAATGTGCCTTGACTGGGAATCAAGCCTGTGACCCTTCAATGCTTGGGACAATTCTCCAACCAACTGAGCAACACCAGCCAGGGCTCAGTAGTTATTCTTGATAACTGTATTGAATCATGCTTAACTAACCCATCACCAACACTGATACTACCTTCAAACTAGATCTATAATCCATGTCTTTCTCATCATTTAAACTGTCACTATCCTAGTCCAAGGCAGCAGCACTTCTTCCCTGGACTTTTACAACAACTTCCCATCTGGTCCCAGTGCTTTGACCCAGTCTCTCAGAGAACCCCAAGTGGGGATTTTAATTAAGACCCTTCCATTCTCTTGCCTAAAACCTCTGCTAGATTCCCACCTACTATATTAAAAATATAATTGGAGAATTAAAACCCAAGCATTTTTCCACACCAGCATCCCCACTGCCTGGCTGCTCTGGCCCTGCCTACGTGCCCACTGCACTCTCAGCTCCTTTAGCTCACTCTGCTTCAGGCTTCTGTGTCTCAGTTCTTTGCAAGGAAATAATCTTGGGTGCCTTGGGCATGAATTTATAGGACTCATTTCCCTTCCTGTCCTTTTTGAGTGCCTTGTCTCTTTTTATACTTTATATTTTGGCTAAATGATTGCTTCCTCAGAGAGGTCTTTCCTAAAACACTCTATCCAAAATAAATCCTCAGAATTCCATTATTTTTCTTTCTAAGAGAGTTACTTATTTGTTTACTTTTTAATGCTTGTTTTTATTATAAGTTGTGAGCACCATAAAGGCATTTACTATATCCATTTATTCTCACACAGCACAGCTCCTGGCACACAGTGAATGTATAAATGAAAAAAAAAAACAAAAAAAACACACAAACAAACCTGGAAAAAGGATCCCAGAGGAATCTACACTAATAAAAGAGTAACATGCTAATTGACCATACCTTCACGACGCCCACCAGCCAATCAGGAGTGATTATGCAAATTAACCCAACAAAGATGGCGGGTTACTTTGCATACACAGGTGCCGAGCAGCCGGGGGCAGGGTGGGACGCAGGTGTTCTGCACCACCCCAGCCACTCTGGGCCTCTGGGCAGCATGGGAAGGCGGAAAAGCGGCTCTGGGCCAGAGTGGAAAGGCAGCTCCAAGCCAGAGCGAAGGCGGTGCCAGCAGCCAGGGGAAGGAAGGCCCATTCTTGCACAAATCTTCATGCATCAGGCCTCTAGTATATATGTTTACTTTCTATCCCAATTTACTATTTGGGGTAGATTTTTGCTGCCAGTGAGGTCTCTTTACTTAATATTTTTACTTCTTTCTCAGAGAAGATGTCTTGCTTCCATTTTTGAAATATGTGATATATTCAACAGTGATAAACACCCAATTACATTTGGGTTCCTGAGGAGTGGGGCAGCTCTATTATTTAATAGAAAGGCTATAAAGTAAGGTGCATATACAATTTCTCATGACACAGAGTGATATATCAAGTCTTCATAGACAATCTCACACTGTCACTCCCTCCTCTTTTTCAACATATATCTCTTGGAAAAGAAATAGCTCAAGCCAGGCTTTGTGGTACCATGCTCTCCTAATGGTGTCAAGTTCACCTTCTTTACAGATGAAGGAAGAGTTGATAGATGGCAAACGGTCACATCGCGCCTGCTGGCCTTCAAGGGTCCCTGACACACTGATGTCCATAACTATCTTGTGTGACAGCAGAAAAATATGCTCGTTGCAGAAGGTTGGACTATTTTCTTCATTGTTCAGACTGTATATAGAACACTGCACTCAACTGCAGCCATATTCCTTAAGGGAGATATTGATGACATGGAGACCCATGCTTCTGAGTGATGGCTTCAATTGACAGAAAGGTCATCTCTCCAGAAAGTAAACAGTCCTTCACTGTATGTATTATTCACATAAAGAATGTATTCATTATGGTTTGGGTTTGCTTTCTAATTCTCTTTTGAAATGCATATAGGCAAATAACTAAAGTAAATTTGTAATTTTCCAAGCACAATCAGGATGCCTTGATTTCCCTTGAGGATAATAGTTGACATTAATTGATATTTATATATATATAAATTATATACACATGTGAGAGAGAGAGAGAGCAAAATCAAGATTCTTTCAGATTTAAACAAGTTCTCATAGATTATACTTTATAGAGTGAAGGTGAACAAGAAAGTTCCTGAGGCCATTAACAAGCCAAACAAACAACTCTTATGTCAAGCTTTCTGGTCTGTGAATTCCTCCTCTCTGCTACACTTAGAATATTCAGCACTCGAGGGAATTTTTGGGAGGATAGCTGCTATTTTACCATTTTCTCTACACGCCTTCCATCCTACACTCATGTCTTCATCATTCTCTTCTCCATTCTGTGCCATAGGCAACCTGGGTCCTGATGCTGCTGAAAGTTCCCCATTGGGGTCTGCTTGCCTGCGTTTTCAGTTCTAGCTGCACAAACCTATGTCTGTTGCACACCTACTGAATCAAAGTCTCCAGAGCTGAAGCCAATAAGGTTGTATAGAAAAGGGGAAAAAAAGCTCCATGCATGATTCTGAAGCATGATATCCATCCTCAAGAACAATTGCCTTGCACATATCTGAATATGAGTCTTGCCTGAATGATAGAGTAAGTTATTTAACTCACTAGTGCTTCAAAAAATAATAGCATCCCACTGCTGGCAACCTTTACTGAAAATTAACTGTGTGTCAGGTAAAATGCTAACAACCATATGCAGATATCTTATTTCATTCATATAATAATGCTATGAGGTAGAGATTATTATCAAACCATTTTACAGGGAAATAGACTGAGGCTTATTGAGTTTAATTAAGTTAATAAGGTAGCCAAGATTATATATTTACTGATTCATGGGACCAGGATACAAAGCCAGGTAGTCTGATAAGGACTCTATCAGGATACCTGGCCTATGGCAAGCAGTCCAGTAGCAGTCCTCATCAGTAGCATTATGGGATCATTATCCTTATCATATTGCTCAGGAGTTCACATGCAGTGCTGATCCTCCCCTGCAGCCAGTGAGCAGTGCATGCCACACACTCTTCTCCGGGATTTGGAGGTGAAACAGGAGTTTTAGGGGTAAAATAGGACAGGTTTAGGAAATTTTAGAAATTTTGGAAATTAAGGGGACCATGGAGGAAGCACAGGGCTGCAGAGCAGCAGAAGGTATATTTCCATAGAATAGGGAAGCTGAAAAGCTGCAAAGGTACATTTCCATAGAATGAGGGAGCTGGAAACAGCAAAAGGTCTGTATTTACAAAATAAAGAGAAGGAAGACTTTCATCCACAAGAAGAAAAAGAAAGCCCAAAAGGAATAGGAAAACAATAAGGAAGGGGGGGGGGTCATGTGAGGTTTGACCTTTGACCTTTGAGCCCAGGAGTTACTATAGTAACCAGTCCAAGGGAATAGTGACCAATCAGAGGGGATGTCAAGGCACCAAGATCTGCAGCCTTTATAAGCCATAGGGAAAAGGAACTCAGTAGGACTCTTTCCCCCTCCCCACGTGGGAGTCTGTACTTGTTCTTTAATAAATTTCCACCTTTACTATTGTTATAATGTTATGGTCATAAGAATATGCAATTTCTTATGACCATACTGTGTGAAATGATTATTGTATGAAATGTTTGCTGTGTGGAGACCCCAATACTCTATAATTTCCAAATTGGTGAACACCCACTATCGTGATGTGAACGCCCTAAGCCCTAGCAGGGGTCCTCTCCTCAAACTATGGCCCACGGGCCACATGCGGCCTGCCGAGGACATTTATCCAGCCCGCCAGGTGCTGCTGCCTGTCCTGCTTAGCAGCCAACTCGTCCCGGGCCCGCAGTGCACATAGGAATTTGTTCATAGTTTTTTTTTTAAACTATAGTCCGGCCCTCCAACGGTCTGAGGGACAGTGAACTGGCCCCCTGTTTAAAAAGTTTGAGGACCCCTGCAAGTGTAAACGCCCTGCTCCTAGCATAAGGAACACCGTCTGGCCCACACCGATAAGACACAAGTTGTTTACTACCGGCTATATAAGCACCGGACCTTCTTCAGTCCACGTCTCCTGCCTGATAGAGGAGGACTCCATGTCGCTCCGTGAGACGAGCCCCTGACTGACTGCTCTGCTGTGCGAGCCTGAACCAACGGCGGCCGCCTGTCTGTCTCCGTCTTCGTCGTCCGTCTTTTGGTGTGCATCGCCGGGTGGCCTTTGCCGGAGCCTAGGACCCACTAAGAATAGGTAAATAAACCTTGTGTGATTGCATACTAATTCTGTCTTGTGTGTTCATGTGTTCCGGTTCGGCCCAGCTGTCGAGACATTGAAGTACCAGGGGATAGGCTGTTATTGCTGACTCCTGGTCACCTGCATTTGTCCCACTAAGTCTAGACAGATAATTAATTAACTGGGGCAAAATTGGGACAACTATACCACCTTCTGTCCGTGGATTAATTCTTTGACTCCAGCAGACAAAGTATTCGGGACTGGCTCCGGTGGACAAAGAATCCGGGATGTCCTGCCCAGGGGAACATCGTGTGTTCCAGTCCAAAAATTCCATATCAGAGAGTAAGATGTCACCCAGTGTCTGATAGAAAATAGGCTCTAGAAAGCTGTACATCTTACACACTGTGGTGGGAGTTTGCAAGATCCCCTGAAATTTAATGTGGAACAGGGGAAACACTAGGTTCTCTTCCCAAGCAGATAAATTTCATGAAAGCTGCAGGCAAGTTTTGCCTTTGCCAGATGGGATTTCAGCCCCCAGAAGGGTTCCTTTTTATAACTATGGGGATCGGAGGAACTATGGAGAGTGTCTGTGGGCTTCCTGTAGCAGGGGCAGTGTGGAAGCTGAGCAGAGATGCTGACCTTCCCCAGGCTAGGTACCTGCAGGGGCTGCTTCATGGATCAGCTCTTTCCATGGACTTCAACCTTTCTGGTTCACTTTCTGGTGTTTCTCCCTACCCCAGATGTTTTTAAAATGCATTTTTATTGTTATAGTCAGAAGGTAGATTTTATTTTTTTTACATACAGTGTCAGAAAGTATAATTGCTTTAGAAATACATTCCACAATCTATTGACCTAACAAATCATGCAATATTTAGTTTATTGTGTATTGTCATAGAAATTGCAGAAGAAACAAACTTCAATGGCAGCACTTATTTTCAACACATAGAAAAGCAATGCTCATGAAACGTAAATATGACATCGTTACCTGTCATGTTGCAGTACACTTTCAGAGGCCCCAGCGGTCCACTGCCATCAGGATCTATCCAGTAGTAATTTGACGTCTGCCCTAGGTGTTTGTACGCTTCGCAGGATGGCTCATAGATGGCTGGAAAGAAATGTCCTATGTGAGCACAGCATGGAACAAATGGCTCCCCAGACAAATGCCCCCAAAACACATCACATGCTGGCTAACCACTGCTGAGGACTGTATCCTCTTGCTAGAATGAGCATTCTTTCCTCTACATTTACTCTATAAGCATTTCTGTCCTAACAAAGATAATAAGTTCCTGCTAAGGTTTTATTATTGGGAAATAGTCTTAACAATCATGAAATTGTTAACTTGATGTAATGTTCATTGTATTAGGACTCACAATCATAGAAAAAAATGAATCTATAGATATTTATAGATACCATCTTCTTACTGTAAGGGCTGTTATTTTACAAGATAAGTGTTGTCTGCTTTGCTTGACCATCAACTAAGAGATCACACACACATACATACACACACACACAGTACATTTTTTGTATAGTGGTATAAATTTCATAAGATTTCTATTCTTCATTTATTTCAGGAAAAAGGAAAGAAATGTCCCTGCTTCATTTTGTTACAGGTGCTTTAATTACATCAAATCTTGTTGGTATAGAAATCTGCCATTGATGTAATTGAATTACAGGTTATTTTTCATTGTTTTCCTTTTTGTTCCCATGCTCCTGACACATTTCCTCTTCTTGGAGATGCCAACTGTCTTCCAAAGTACAAAATGTACATTTACATGTCACCTCTGTAGTGAGAATGTCCAAAATATTATTGCAAAATCTTTTTTGATACCTCTGAAGAATTTGAAAGATTTCTTTACAAAATTAAGAATTCTGGTAAAAGTCCACATCTCTGAAATGCAAGTCCTGAAGTCTTTAGGTACTGTGCACTTGAACTCCTACTCCCAATATCTGCCTTTTGTTCAATTATCGAGTAGGAGATCTGTCCCTGGGACTTCCTTTCCTACCTTCCTCCTCCATCTTCTCCGTGCCTCCCTTTGGCTTTCCATGGTTTCCTCTCTGCAAAGATGTTAGACCTCCAAGTCTACTTCATTTCAACAACAACATACTGGACTCAAACAATTCTAAAATGTTTTTATTTACTTAATCCTTATTTTCTCCTGCAAATAGTTACTAAGTCCCTATGATGCATTGAGCAGTGGATTAGACTACAGAGATACAGCTGTGAACAATATGGATAAAGGACTTCTGGAATAGGATTTGCTCTCTATGTGGGTATTGCTTATGCATAAAATGCTATTGGAAGAGGATGTGGCTAGAAAGTTAAGCAGAACCCATACAGTTGTTATCCCACATAATGATTAATTCGTCCACTTTCAATCTCCCAAGTGTCTTATTTGGATAATACATTATGGTTGCTCTAATTTTGAATACCATACCAAGTGAAAGGCAGTGAAGAAGTATTTTTGAACTTGAAGTAGGAAGAGGTCACAATTAGATGTATTTTGGAAAGAAAACTCCTAGTAGTTAAACTAGATTCCAGGGAAGTGATTCAGAAGATCAGGAGAGCATTTAGGCTGTTACTGCCATAGGCCAATTGAAAGATGACTAGCTCTATCCTATATAATAAAAAGCTAATATGCAAATCAACCGAACAGCAGAATGACCTGTCGCTAAGACAAGGACTGACCACCAGGGGGCAGATGCTCAATGCAGAAGCTGCCCCTTGGTGGTCAGTGCTCTCCCACAGGGGAGTGCCGCTCAGCCAGAAGCCGGGCTCATGGCTGGTGAGCACAGTGGTGGTGGCCGGAGCCTCTCCCGCCTCTGTGGCAGTGCTAGGGATGTCCAAAGCCCTCAGTTGGACATCCCCCAGACTACAAGAGGGCGCAGGCTGGGGCTGAGGGACCCCCCTGAGTGCACAATTCTTGTGCACCAGGCCTCTAGTATGAGAATATAAGCACAGAGTAGACATGACTGATTCACATGTTTGTAATAGCAATAGGACACGGAGACCAGGTAAGTGTACATACAAAGAAGGAGAGTTCAGAATGCTCTAAACCCACAACATTCTATCTAATAAAACAGTAATATGCAAATTGACCATCACTCCCAACACAAGATGGCCACCCCCATGTGGTCAAAGATGGAAGCCCCCATGTGGACACAAGATGGCCACCACAAGATGGCTGGCAGGGGAGGGCAGTGGTGGGTGATCAGGCCAGCAGGGGAGGGCTGTTGGGAGGGACCAGGCCTGCAAGGGAGGGCAGTTGGGGGCAATCAGGCCTGCAGGGGAGGGCTGTTAGGGGTGACCTGGCTGGCAGAGGAGGGCAGTTGGGGATGACCAGGCCTGCAGGGGAGGACAGTTGGGGGTGACCAGGCCTGCAGGGAGGGCAGTTGGGGGTGACCAGGCCAGCAGGGGAGGGCAGTTAGGGGTGACCAGGCCTGCAGGGGAGGGCAGGTGGGGGGGAACAGGCCTGCAGGGGAGGGCAGTTAGGGGCAACTAGGCTGGCAAGGAAGGGCAGTTAGGGGTGATCAGGCCAACAGGGGAGGGCAGTTAGGGGCAATCAGGCTGGCAAGGGAGGGAAGTTAGGGGCAACCGTGCTGGCAAGAGAGGGAAGTTAGGGGTGACCAGGCCGGTAGGGGAGGGCAGTTAGGGGCAATTGGGCTGGCAGGGGAGCAGTTAGGCATTGATCAGGCTAGCAGGGAAGTGGTTAGGGTGTGATTAGGATGGCAGGCAGAAGCGGTTAGGGCGATCAGGCAGGCAGGCAGGCGAGTAGTTGGGAGCCAGCAGTCCTGGATTGTGAGAGCAATGTCTGACTGCGTTCGTACATCCCTCAAGGGGTCCCTGATCAGAGAGGGTGCAGGACACCCCCCACCATGCACAAATTTCATGCACCGGGCTTCTAGTCTGAAAATAAGCTAATTAATTTTTCATCTTTGATAACCTCTCTCCAGATCATTACAATTTCTCAGTATAGCTCAAAGTCATCCACAATGTCAAGTTCAAATTCTAAAGTCCCTTTGGCCAAACTGCCATAAAACCTTTCACCTTTCTTCTCTAATATTTAATAATTAGTTATTCTCTTGCCAACACCCCAATCATTTTCCTTAGTACCTTATATCTGGTTTATAGTAATCATCCTTTTAATCCACTATCTCACCCAAATATCTCTTCACTTCCCACCAAATTATGCTTTTTTATCCAATTTTATTCTAGTCCTAAAACATTACTTTCATAATGTTCAAAGAATGTGTAATCGTTCTTCAATATCTGTGATATTATATCTCAGATCAGCCTCTATGCATGTAAGACTTTCCATAATCCAATAGATGTTTCCTGGTTTTAGCAACTTGCCAATGTAAACCTTGTACTCTGGTCAGGTGAATTTGACATAGGAGATTGCTCACCCATCCTGGACTTGCCTTCATCTACAATATATATACTACAAGCCTCTTTCTCAATCTATAAATTTCTTAATCAAAGTTAACTACTGAGGCAGATGTGGTAAGAGGCAGGGCTCTGCAGTCAAACAGACTTGGGTTGAAATTCTGATTCCATGAAGTGCTATGTATATAACACTGGCAAAGTGTCCTAAATTTATTTAGCCTTACATGAAGAATGCATATATTTAAGGGTGGTTTGAGAATTGGAGAGAGTAACCAACAGCATTTACCTAATATTATGTCTGGCCATAGTAAATA
The DNA here is from genome assembly GCF_963455305.1 of Plecotus auritus. Lineage (NCBI taxonomy): Eukaryota > Metazoa > Chordata > Mammalia > Chiroptera > Vespertilionidae > Plecotus > Plecotus auritus. The sequence continues at coordinate 141,579,198 of NC_137775.1, read as the reverse complement.
TTTAATAGGTGGAATTTTTATGATCAATATGATAAGTATTATTTCGGTCCCACTCACATTCCTCCTTTCTTAAGGAGACCCCCCGCAGGCAATATGTCTATTTTTTTTTCTGTACAATTAAAGCCATTCATTGATCACCTCATGTACTGTAATAATTATGATAAACTAGAGCTTGATTAATTGTTTATTGAATTTCATACACAAACATTTTATTTCCTAAACAAGACTGAATTATCTTGAAGACATGCTTAGTTGGTTCACCATAAGAAGCACATGCCTATGTAGGAAAGCACCATGGGTGAGAAGCATCAGTCACATCTGCATTTCTAAGTAAGCATGTTAACATTTTAAAGAGGGCTACACCACTCGACCCAGGTAACTAAGAGTACTAGTAGATGTTGAAGGCAGTGGATGTGGGCAGTTTGGGAAGCAAAACCTCTTCTCTTTTCCTTCAAACTATGACGATTATTCTGCTTGTCCCTAACTTAGGACAGGCCTATCAGCTGCTTTTGCCTCATCAACACAAATGGAAAACCCAGCACCTCAGTCAGACTTTATCATGTGTGAAAAATCACCTGCAGAGCTTATTAAAACAGGGGTTCTGCCTCAACCAGGGGATTCTGACTCAGTAGAGAATCTGCAGTTCTAACTAGCTCCCAAGTGATTGCTTGTGCTGCTGGTCTTAGCGCGTTTTGAAAAGCACAACTCTAATCCTGAAAAAGTGAACTCTAGCCCTGGTCGGTGTGCCTCAGTTGGTCCAGTGTCTTCCCACGCATCAAGAGGTCACTGGTTTGATTCCTGGTCAGGGTATATGCCTGGGTTTCTGGCTCGATCCCCAGTAGGGGGTGTGCAGGAGGCAGCTGATCTATATTTTTCTCTCTCCCTCTCCTTTCTTCTCTCTCTAAAATCAAATAAAAAAAAGAACATTTAAAAAAGTTAACTCTAGAAAAGTGGATAAATTCTTAAGTTACATTTAAATATAAACAGAAAAAATAAGTCACTAAAAGGTGATGCAGTAAAATTTTAAATAAAATAAAGCTAGAATGCCACACCACTTCACTCAAGATAATAAAAATGGAATGTGATACCAAACTCTAAATTAAAATACAATGTCAAAAGAAATATACTTGGAGGAATTCACAGAAAAATATTTAGAAAGAAATACAGCAAAACATTAATAGTGATTATCTTAATAAAGAAAAAAACACACACAAAACATAGTGATTATCTTCTGAGTAATAAGATTATGGATGATTGAAAACCTTTCATTATTTTCTGTGTTTTTCATATGGCTTTATAATGTGCATTAGTAATGTCATCATTAAAAATACTCTTGCAAAATGTGTATTAGAAAAATGATACTGAGGTAAAATGTCAAGGGCAACTGTAATACAGCAAAATTGCATTTGTTTTATAAATGAATAAGGAATTAAGAGATTTCCGTTTAAATCTTTCTGTCGTTTACTACTTGGGAAACTCCCCTTAACTTGGTTTTCTCAACTGTAAATTGAAAGCAAAAATAATACCTCCATCACCAAGTTACTGCAAAGATTGAATGAAGTCACAGGATGTGTAAACTAAAAAGCACTGAACATACTAACATTCCATTGCAGAGAATGGGCTGACCACAGCATTCACCCGCATGCCTCAGCCAGGTGAGTCTGCGCAGTCCTGGCTAGGTTGCAGAGTTTTGCACATGAAGCCACAGGAAAGGACTGAGCAGCATGGGCCAGTGAAGAAAGAGAAGAGAGGGGCCTGAGCCACTGTCAGTAATTGAGTTTGCTAGTAGGCTGCTGAAGATCAGAAAGGAAATTGGGCTGATGGCAAAATAAATAGACTCATTAACTCCATTGATTTACAGGTGTCCCCTGCTTTTCAAAAGTTTGCTTTATGCCACTTTGCTTTTTCAATCAACCCTACATAGTGCCTGTTTTTGCTAACTGAAGCACATCCCCAAAACAGAAAATAGCATTCAGTGTTTGTTTTGTAGAAAGCCTTCATAGAGGTGGCCTGCGCCCCAAGGTGCCAGAGTGGCCCCACCAAGCTCCTTTCCCGGGAACTACTCAGCCTCACAGTATGAAGCCTCATAGCTTTGAACTGTGCCTGTGAGCATCTGCGCTTTATCTCCATTTATTTTGTGCATCCATTAGCCAGATGCGTCCTAAGGTAATTGCTTCTTGGCTTTACGCCGTTTTGACTTCCTAAGGTTTCATAGGAATGCTCTACTTTCAGAGGGTGAGGAAAGCCTGAATTGGAAAAGTAATTTTTCTCTGCCGTAATTCTTAGTCCCAAATAAAAGGGCTCATATTCTTAAGTAAATGGAAGGTATTTAGAAATATGACAGCTGAATGTATCTGATTGAATTTCAGAGCATGTAAAAATCCATTAAGTGATAAATCCTAAATACCTTATTCATTTTCATGAAACAATGAATGCTGTCTTTGTAAGATCATGTTAGGAGAAATGGGATATGACAAGGGACTGCTGTATTAGCTTCCTATGGTTGCTGTAACAAAATAAGCAAATGCTTGGTGGATTAAAACAACACAATTGTATTATCTTAACAGTGCTGGAGATAAGAGCTTGAGATGGGTTTCACTGGGCTAAATTCAAGTTGCAGGTAGGGCATATTCCTTTAGAAACCTCTAGGAGAGAATCCAGTGTCATCTTTTCCAGCTTGTAGAATGCACCTGCATTCCTTGGCTCACTGTCCGATTTCTCCATCTTTGAAGCCAATGGTGACTGATGGAGTCTTTCTCACACTCCATCACTCTGATTCTCTGCTTTCATTGTCACCTGTCTATTTTAAGGAGCTTTATGGTTTCATTAGGTCCATCCAGATAACCCAGGATTATATCATGTAAATGTCCTCCAGATATTCCAGGATTATATCATGTGCAAAGGGACCATGAAATCCCTTTGCTGTGTAAGATGACATAGTCACAGATTTATTCCATGGTTTAGGACACAGGCAGATTGTGGGAGGTGATGGAGGCATTATTCTATCACAACTATATAAAAATAACACAATTGCTCTATTTAAAAACACATTTTATGCCCTGGCCCATGTGGCTTAGTTGGTTGGGCATTGTCCTGTGCACCATAAGGTTGCCAGTTGGATTCCCAGTCAAGGCACAAGCCTGGGTTGCAAGCTAGATCCCTGGTAGGGGGTATGCAGGAGGCAGTGGATCGATGTTATGCTCTCACATTGGTGATGCTTCTCTCTCTAAAAATCCTCTCTCTCTAAAAATCAATAAACTATTTTTAAAAATTTTAAAAAGAACACATTTTATTAAATATGCAGTGTACTCACAGAGTTGTTGATTAACAAGAGAAGTAGTCAACAGAATAACAAAGCTAGAAAAATAAAGTCTACCATTTGGACTGAACGTCAAAGGTCCATATGGCCTTGAAGGTGATGCCTTCTCTGCCTTCGCAGTCTAGACCAGCCGTGGGCAAACTAAGGCCTGCAGGCCGGATCCGGCCCGTTCGGCTGTTCTATCCGGCCCGCGGAGCCAAAAGAGCAGAGGGTTCTCTTGCTCTCCCCTTCACTCCTTCACCAGCAGCATGTTAACATGGCAACATCGGGAAACATGGCCGCAGCTCCTTCTTCTGAGTGGGTGGATTTACATCCGCCCACTCAGAAGAAGGAACAACCTCTCAATCTTCCAGAGGCTCCTTGTAATGCCCGCGGACGTGTCCCCCGACATCACCCTGGGAATGCGTAGACACGTTATCGTGGTGATGTAGGGAGACATGCCCCTGGAGAGCACAGTATCAGAGCATTAGCTAAAAAGGAGACCAACAACACTGTTCCCACTGAAGTTGATGTTTTAAAGACCAAAAACCTTTCAACCCAGTCTACATTGCCATCTACATCTACGTCCCGGGCATAATTTGGAAGTTGCACTAAAGAAAATGTTTAATTTACTGTTTACACATTTTGTTCTTTTCTATTTGTTTTAGTTTTAAATTATTTTATTATATTTAAGTTTAATTTGAAAGGCTTTTGTACCTTTCCTTTGTTAGGCAATTTTATTTTGCCTTTGCCATCTTCAATATAAGGTATGTTATTGTGCTATGATTCCTCCATTTTTTGAAGTTTCAAATTATAATAATTAGTGTTTACATTCTTCTTGTTAAAATGTTTGAAATGAATAAAACTATTGAAATAAAAAAAAAAGACCGTACCCTTTTATGTAATGATGTTTACTTTGAATTTATATTAGTTCACACAAATACTCCATCCATGCTTTTGTTCCGGCCCTCCGGTCCAGTTTAAGAACCCGTTGTGGCCCTCGAGTCAAAAAGTTTGCCCACCCCTGGTCTAGACCCAGACATAGCACAAGACCTTGGCAATTGTCAACTCACAGGCAGAGAAGAGTAGAGGTTTTAAGAGCAAAGATGTACAACAGGCACAATGTGCTGGGAAATAAAAACATAAATTAAGTGTGGGGAAGCATGGGACTTGGTTGTTAAGTCTGTAAGGAAGATTCTCCAAAAGGTCAGGGGCCTCTTAGGGGGACCTTGCTGAAGGCAGCAGCTCCTGCCTTGACTTTTCCAATCAAGTCCAAGCCCCTGGGAGTATTTTGCTGGAATCTCTATGTTTGGTCTTTAAACCTGACCTTGTAGAAGCATGTGCTTTCTCAAGGGTACTTACCCTGCTGATTGTATCTGGAGGTTAATTTTAGTTCAAGTTGTTGTTACAATAAAAGCCTATGGAGGCAGGCAATTGGGGCTGTTTTGGCTCCTTATGCCAACCAGCTCCTTAGTCTTCTCTTTCACAGAAATGTGTGTCAGAGTAATCCATTCATCTGTTGCTCAGGGTCTGCTGGTCAGTCTCAGCAATTAAGGAATGACTAGAGTAAGGGCAAAATATAAAGGAGGAAACACTCCCAGGGAGAAGGAGAATGCCCAAGAGTCTGAATTGCTGCAGGGAGAGAACTGGCAATGCATTTAGGGAGCATATTTGGGAGACTTTTTAAACAGTTCAAGGTGCGGGTATTTGTAGAAACTAGACTATAAGGAAAGGAACATGTTGGTGTAATAAAGTAGGGACCATAGGAGTTTGAAGGATGAAGGGGAAAAATAGGATAAAAATTGATAGATGTTGTTAACTTCAAGTGAGGAAGTTGTTTTTCTTTGGAACGTATAAGACAGATTCATGTTATCTTTTAAATAGGATTATTTCTGATTATAAAAAGAATTTACACTCTTTGGATGAATTTTGGAAAAGTAGCAAACAATAAAAAAGGAAATAACTTATTCTCCTGCCTCCAGTTGCAAACTTGGGGAGCTTGCATTTCTTTCTCTTTTTGAATGCTAGGTCCATCTCCTTCCTTCTGTCTAGCCCTCCTTCAAGGATATGACAGTTAATAGAACTAGCAGAGTGCAGGATGAAGAAGGGCCACATTTTATTGGTGATTGTCAGGGATTCCATAGCCCCCTCACTCTCTGCTTTCATGAAATAAGGTCTAAATTCTGACAGTCAATTTCAGATTCTTGAGAATCTAAAACCAACAATTTTGCTTGTTAATGAACCTTCACCAGCACTGGCTAGACTGATTTAAAGCAAAACAAAAAGGATAAAATAGTTTCTTACTGGAATAGCAAAAAAGAAAGCTGCCATTATTGTTTTACCTTTACTTTTTTTTACTAATAGTTGGAAAATTTATTTTCAAATATACATTAGAGATGTTTTTTTTTTTTCCTTTTTGAGGTATATAATTATGACTTGTGCCCACTGATGTTTTGTCAGCATTTTTTTCTATTTACTTAAATTATTTTATAATACAAATCGAAATAAATCTGGGTTCTGTCACATTTTTCCTTGTTCTTTTTTTTTTTTCTTTATAGCCTTAAGTAAGCCATTTTGGATGTATAAATATCTTATTTTGTGTTATCAAATCTATTATGATTTTCCATTTAAAATTTGTTTTCACATTTTTAAGTGTATAATTGGACAATAAAGGATTTGCTGACCATCCTAAGGAGTTTGTATTACTCTGTAACCACAGAATAGAGAGTATAAAATAAGGTGGTAACATTATTAATTTTATGTTTAAGAAATATCTCTTGGCAGCTATGTAAATAATAGGTTATAAAAAATAAATATTAACTAGAAGACTATGGTAAGGGGCTATGGGAGATATGATTAAAATATAACATACTATTAAGAAATAAAAATAAGCCCCCAAGAATGTGGCAGAAAGCACAGATCTGGGATTTGGTGCCATGACTTCACTTTTCACACAAATAGTGATGATTCAGAAAAGACTTTGCTCTGCGTTGAAATATGTTCCCCCAAAAGACATTGAAACTAATTCCTGGTACCTATGACTGTAACCTTATTTGAAGATGATTAAGTTAAGATGTCATTAGAGTTAGAGCTAATTCAACTTGACTAGTATCCTTGCAAAAAGGGAAAATTTAGACATAGAGACAAATGTCTATAAAGGAAAGACACAGGGAAATGCCAACTGCAAACTAAGAGGTGCCTGAGGCCAGCAGAAGCTGATAGAAAATCAAGGACAGATTTTCCCTCACAGCCCTCAGGGAAAACCAATCCTGCAGATACTTTGATTTCTGACTTCTAGCCTCAGAACTTTAAGGCAATAAATCTCTGTTGCCACCCTGTTTGTAATAACAGCAGCTCAAGGAAACTTACACAGACACAGAGTTGCCAACTAACTAACTGAGCCAAGCTCCCCCTGCCCCACCTCTGAGGTTTTTCAACTTTCTGTAAGTGATATGAAGGACAACTCCCCACCATGTTCCCTTACTTTACTTTTAAGAGAGAAACATCTTCCTGATAAAATAGCTACTTCTGGCCCATATGTGCAAGGGCTTATGGTGGGTGCTGTGCACAGTACAAAGTAACAGCTCCCTAGAGCTCCGCTGATGCTGGTGAGCTGAGGAAGGCTCTCCTGCTCATTTGTACACCTCATGTTTTGAGAGAGACCATCACACATGTGGTATCCATCTTTCCTGTTATTATCTTCTAAAGTGCACAGATTGCTAGGAGTGGCCAAGGCTGAAACTTGTTAAAAAGTAAATTGTGCCCTAGCTGGTTTGGTTCAGTGGATAGAGTGTTGGCCTGCAGACTAAAGGATCCCGGGTTCAATTCTGGTCAATTATTAATTAATTATTGTATTACTTATTATTAATTATTATTATTGACATCATCATCATTAATTTACTTATGCCCACCCGTGTATTTCTCATTTGAAACTATGAAATTTACTTTCTCATCTGAATCAGCCTCAGGCACATTTGGTTGGAGAAGCTAGTTTTCTCAGCATCTCATTATTCCCATTAAGGTTAACTATTGAGTGACAGCCAAGCTGGAAGTCCAGAGAGGCGGGAGTGGCCTTGAGACCTCCCCCTGTGAAAGCTCCCTATTCCAGAACCGTACAATTATTTTTAATTAGGACATGTGTAAGCTTTATAATAACTAAGTCCTCATTAACACTTGAATATTAACCTCATATGTTTTCTGTTTCTTTGGCTAACTTTTTAAAGCTTGAATAAATGCCCTGACCACATTATTTCTCTAAGGAACTATTGTCTCATTATGGGCACACAGAAAATGATGGTGGTGGAGTGTGGATTTAAACAAAGATATTCTGCATGCTAATATTATGTCATGATCTTTCCGTGAATATAATTTTTGTATGAGATTTTTTTTTTTTATTATCATCCCCTAATGGGTTCATTTACCTGTTCAAGTCTCAAGGGAAACAGGTAATTTGGGGGAAAAAAGTTTTGAAAAAAACAAAACAGCAGCTCATAGTTCTCTTATATGACTCATCAGTCCATTAAACAATTTTTTTGAAATCAAAGTGAAATCTATATTTATTATTTCATTTCTATTCTCTCTCTTCCCATTCCCATCCCAATTCCGCCTTTTGCTTGATCCACCCCTGAGTCCCTCCAGTCTTTACATTGATTCCAAGTTTCTACTTCAAAGAAAACAATAATCCAGACTTTCACAATGATGGTCAGAAAACTACAATTTTGTGACTTTATATTATCATGACTGCCATATTCCTTCATGATGTCAATATCCATTCCTGGTATTCTTTGATCTTCACTCCACAGAACATCAAATTATCCTGTATTTCATGATTCAATCTAGACAAGATCTACCTGTATTTTCTTCATTATTACTTTCAAGTTATAGAAGACCATGAGGAGGTAAAAAATAAAAATCCTGTAAAAACATATGGGCATCCTACAAACACTTGCTTCCCTATTTTCATAGGGCTTCACAATGGAGCTTGGAAATCCCATTTAGGACTCAGTTCCTTTAAGAGTTGCCTGTTGTCTCTTGCTCCATCTACTTAATCCCCAACTCCTATCTCTAACATTCTCACTCTCATTTTCACTGTTTCCATAATGAGAATAAGAACATTGACTCAAGATGTCTCAGAGACTGTATTCCTCTCTCTCAATATGACTCTGCACTAAACAGGTCCTTCTTCCTTTCTTACTGCAATTTAATTAACTTATTGATATTTACTAATGTGATAATAGATTTATTACTATACTTTGTACTAGAAAATTTTTTTAAAAAGTGAGCAGAATTTGTTATCTAATTATGGGGCAGACATGTTGAGAGATAAAATAATGTACAATTTGCTAAGTGTACAAAAGAGATATAAACAAAATGCCATGAGACTTTAATAACAGATTGGTTAAATTGGTTTTGGACAGTCTGGAAGTCTATATTTGTGAATTCACTTTAAGCTGAGTTTTAAAGGATGAACAGGAGTTTGCCAGAAGGAGGACAGCAGGACCCCTCCGATTTTTCCTTCCCAATGCTGTTACTCCATGCCAGTCCTCTGATAATTTAAGATAATTATTTTCTTCATTTTCCTTTTGTCTTTTTTTCATTGGCTCCATCTTTTCTGTTAATCTGTGCTTGATCTTTTCTATTTGGGGTGGTGAGAAGAGGAAGAAGAAGGAGAAGAAGAAGGAGAAGAAGAAGAAGAAGAAGAAGAAGAAGAAGAAGAAGAAGAAGAAGAAGAAGAAGAAGAAGAACAACAACAACAACAACAACAACAACAACAACAACAACAACATATGCATGCTGCCCTTTAGTCCTATTCAACAACCAACCTAGGGGAACTTCTTCACCACCTACACCTTCACTTTCATGAATGCCTTGAAAAATCTTCCATATTCATCTTTATAACAGTGGTATGAGGTAGGTGTTATCATCTTCAGAGGCAGATCCAGATTTTCTGGAGCCTGATGTTAATATATTTTGGAGGCTCTCTTTAAGAACAAATATTCATATCAAATGAAAATAATGTTGGTATGTAAATGGGAAGTGGGAGTATGGTCAGAAGTTATTCCTAGACCAGCAACAACTTAATATACAGAAATGATCACAGATCTCATAAATAAGTCACTCAGCTCAAATGTACTATATCCCCAACTCAATCTCTCCTCACCCAAACACCACAAAGTCTTAGGGTACTCTTAAGCAAGCTAATATGTGATGGGGGGAAATTGGAGAGAGGGCAGTCTTGGCTTGTTGCAGGTATAAGATATCTTATCCTCGTACATTTTACATGAACATGTGACCACGTGAACATACCCTACACAAGTGAGGGGCTCTGAAGCTTTAGCTCTATGATTATTCCCTCTGATTATTCCCAGTTTACAAATGAAGAAAGGAAGGCTCAGAAAGGTTCTGTAATTTACCCAAGTCACACAGCTGGTCAGTGAGTGGACACCTAGACTCCAACAGATGCTCTGCCTTCACAGGTGATGTTTCTTTTGTTGGCCAGCACAAGCTCCTACCGTTCTGTCTAACATTCTCTAACATTCTCACTCTCATTTTTACTGTTTCCATAATGAGAATAAGAACATTGACTCAAGATGTCTCCGAGACTATATTCCTCTCTCTCAATATGACCCTGCATAATGAGAATAAGTGGACACCTAGACTCCAACAGATGCTCTGACTTCACAGGTGATGAAGGGGTGCTATTTACTTTTGAGTAGTAAATACACTGGGGGTGCTATTTACTTTTGAGTAGTTTAAATGTCCCACTGAACAAGTTCTTCATTTAAAAAGGAAGAAGAAAGAGAAAAGGTACCTATCTACTTTAAATGATGAAATGTGTGGTAGATGGGGAAGCATTTTTAAATGATAAATGAGAATGTAGATAATTAGACTTTCCTGTGCTGAGCTGTAGCCATTATGCCCATGGAATTCTAATTAGACATCACTTCTTGGTAAGGCCATTTTTAAAATTAAGATACCTCTAGGAAAATCACTTGATAGATATTTTTCCTCTCGTAGGATTTCAAGGCACATGTGGACCAGAGTCACCTGAAATTGTAAAAAGCTTTGGGAGGAGATGGTGTGATGTTGGCTCTTGGGTACAGGCACATCCATTCTGGGATGAAACTGTATTATCCTGCCTTATTTTTCTATTACCCAATCAGTTGCTGGATGATTTCATCTAAATAGCTAGTGATTAGGTGAGATACCACATATACACCATCTAGCATCATTTCATTTCTTTTCCCTTGGCAAACACCAAAAGGCCACACTAATTTTAATCATTAAACACAATATGACAAAGAAAATATTCTTCTTTAAAGTTCTATGTGGTTCAAGATCAAATAGAAATATATTGAGTGTAACCAAAGTGGTGAAAAATTCAAGCTCTGCTCAGCTTACCTTACTGTGCATAATTGAAAACTGGCTGTATTGATTTCTTGCCTAATATACATACAGTGAAATCATATTTACCCAACATCCTTTGGAAATGAAATGTTCACAGAACTATAGAATTTTAGAGATTGAGAAGACCTTGGTGTCATCTAATCTAGCTACCTCATTGTAAATAATTATAATAATTATAACAACAACAGCTACTTGGGCTCTTACTATGCATCATATTCTTAGCTGAGTGTATTGCATGCAATGTGCCATCTGATTTTCATAGTAATCCCGTGAGGTATGTATTATTCTTTTCATTTTACAAATGAGGACACTGAGGCTCAGAGAGATCAAAATAACTACTTAGGATACAAGTCATGAAGCCAGGATTGAACATGAGCCCATGGCTTCTGTTCTTAGACACTATATTAACCTTGCTCTGAGAGTCAAATACACCAAAAGCCTTACTCACCTAAAGTCACTCATTTATTTAGTGTCCATTACTAGACCAGTACTTGAATCTATCTGTTATCACATTACCTCTATATCATACAAACTCTAACATAAGTGAACCGATGAACTATTTTCCTTCCTTTAAGCACTAAAACTCATTTTATTTTAAACATTTTCAGTGAAAATCATTCTAAAAATTATTGCATATTAAGCTTTCTGCTTCCTTAATCATACTACATTAAATATAATTGCTATTTCTTGCTGACTCAGGTTTCAAAATTACCCACATCCATCACTGGATGATGCCCTGACAACATGATACTCTCACCAAATGATCCCAGGAAACTCTGTTTCATTAACTTGTTGGTTTCCTGTTTTATAAACCATAATTCCTTATTGCATTATTACTTGAGATGTCCTGCTACTATTGTCCAAATTCTAACTGTACTTCTTGTTCACATAGAAATAAAATTACTCTTACTGTGTCATGAGTTGGGAAGCAATACAGGCAGACCTGTTTATGGTGGATGTTTGCAAAACAAAACAAATCTGACCTCTAGGTTAGTGTCATCTTCCCTTATGAGATATTTTTGCTTTCTGAAGGATAAGGTGGAGGTAACCAGCACAGGGCAGAGAAAGGGCTGCATAAGCAAAAATAGGATGTGCAAAGGCTCAAGGGCCAGAGTGTGATTTTCCGGGTGCGGAGGGGAAGGGGGGGAGGGCGAGGGGGGGGGTTGGGGCTGAGGGACATCCAGAGAGACTGCAATCCAGATTTCAAGACCAGCAAGTAGGAGGAGTTGAGACGAGAATCAACCATGGACCAATTTTCAAAGAACTAGTGCTTTGACTTCAAAACTTTGACTTAGCCTGAGAGTAATAAGAAGCACTAAGAGGAGCTTCAAGGCAGGATGAGATGATCAAGTAGGATTAAGAATCCCCTTTGGTGATAATATGAAGACCGGGCATGAGAGCACTAACAGTGGAGTCAGGAAGAACAGTTATCAGGCCACGGCATGGTTTTGAAACAAGATCCTTTCAGTAGAAATCAGTACCTTCATTGCTGTAATAAGAAGGAAGAAATGGACAAGCCCTAGGCACACTTGTAGCTCCAAAACTCTGTAACCCTGTTGTTTATGATTATTCCTTAAAACATGGTCGATGATATGCAAAAATTAAATAAATAAAGGGTTTTGAATTGATCTTAATCTCTACTTGATTGCAGCTGGAAGTTGATATTGTTTCTGCATTGGAGTCATAAAACAATTGTTGTTGGCTTTTAAGTCTGTTCTGACATTTGATTTACTTCCCTGGTCTGTACAAATTTATGATGATAGGGGTAAAACACATCACAGGTCAGCATTCCAGAATCTCAATTCATTTGGTCATTAGTAATATTCTGAGATTATCCCAATGACTTCTCAACAGGGTGCTAGTGAATGGACAGTGATTATTAATCCTGAACTCTGGGGCCAGAAGAGTTGAACTCTTGGCTGGCTTCCCTATCAATGTGCTCTGTAAACTTGAGCAGGGCACTTACCCTGTGTGGCTCAGTTCCCTTCTCTGTAGAATAGAGGTGGTAATATTACCTCTTGTAGAATTTTGTGAGTAATGAACATTTAGAGAGTTTTGTACTTATTGAGCTCTATATAATTATTAGCTATTATAATGGTAGTCATAATCTTCTTCAAGATCATTACTCTGGAAACAAAAATTATATGTAGCACACTAAAGATGAATAAGAACTTCACTTACTTTTTTTTCTTTTAAGTAATTAAAAAGATATTGGCTTATCAATTCAGATCTAATTTATAATAATTCTTTTTTTAAATCCTCACCCAAGAATTAAGGATATTTTCCCATTGATTTTTAGAGAGAGTGGAAGGAAGTGTGTGTGTGTGTGGGGGGGAGATAGAGGAGAGAGAGTGAGAGAAAGAGAAACATTGATGTTTTATTTTATTTTTTTAAATATATTTTATTAATTTTTTACAGAGAGAAAGGGAGAGGGATAGAGAGTTAGAAACATCGATGAGAGAGAAACATCAATCAGCTGCCTCCTGCACACCCCTACTAGGGATGTGCCCACAACCAAAGCACATGCCCTTGATTGGAATCGAACCTGGGACCCTTTAGTCCGTAGGCCGATGCTCTATCCACTGAGCCAAACCGGTCAGGGTGAAACATTGATGTTTTAGAGCAGTGGTTCTCAACCTTCCTAATGCCGCGACCCTTTAATACATGTTGTGGTGACCCCCAACCATAAAATTATTTTCGTTGCTACTTCATAACTGTAATTTTGCTACTGTTATGAATCATAATGTAAATATCTGTGTTTTCCGATGGTCTTAGGAGACCCTGCTAGCGGTTCTCAACCTGGGTTCATTAACAGTAGCAACATTACAGATATGAAGTAGCAATGAAAATAATTTTATGGTTGGGGGTCACCACAACATGAGGAACTGTATTAAAGGGTCGTGGCATTAGGAAGGTTGAGAACCACTGTTTCAGAGGAAACACATCCATTGGTTGCCTCCCACAGAAGCTCCAACCAGGGGTGGGATTTGAACCTGCAACCCAAATATGTGCCCTTGAATGGGAATCAAACCTGCAACCCTCTGGTACAGAGGCCTACACTCTAACCACTGAGCAATGCTTGCCAGGTCATATAATCATTTTTAAATAGAAGGAACATCCTAGGTAACCTAAAATCAACATTAAGTCCAAAGCTGACATCATTAATCCTCTGTAGAAACAATTCTATTGAGAGACATTTCACTATATTGGAAGAAAATAGACTAGTTCTGTAAGGTTTTGTTTGTTTTTTGTTGAAGGCAAGTGGAGTAAAGAGTAAAGGGGATCAAATATAGGGTGATGGAAGATTTGACTTTGGGTGATGGGCACACAATGCAATATACAGATGATGTATCATAGAATTGTAAACCTATATACTTTTATTAACCAACTAGAGGCCCGGTGCATGAAAATTCATGCACTGGAGGGGGTGGGGGTCCATCAGCCGGCCTGCCCCCTCTCACAATCCAGGAGCCCTCAGGGGCGGGAGGCAACCCAGCGATCAGGGGAAGGCGACCGCCCCCATCACACCTCTGCTGCTGCCACTGCTGACAGCCTAAGCCTCGGCTGCCCCCGGTTACCTGATCCTCAGGTGGCCCTGGGTGGCTGGGCAGCCACCATCTGAGGCTTGCCTGCGCCTTGGGCCGACCCTGGGCGGCTGTGGGGCTGAGGGCGGGTCGGGTTGCACTGTGTGCCTGCCACCCCCGCCCACCCCCCCACCCCCCGTCGGGGCTGAAAGGACTGGGGAACTCTGGCAGGGCTGAGGGGACTGGGCGCCGCCATCTTGTGGTTATGGGCGCCTTCATCTTTGTGATGGTGTGATGTCAATTTGCATATTCCCTCTTTATTAGATAGGATGTCACCCCAATAAGTTAATTTTTTAAAAAACAGTTCTAATTGTTCCAAAGTTTTCACACTGAGCTGAAATCAGACCCCTAGAACTTATTACCATGGATCCTAATTCTTCCTTTTGGTTACTCATAACAAGCCACAGAGGCCTTTTCATGATATGAATTATCTTCAACTTAATTGTATGATTCTTTGAAATTAACTTAAGATCTAATTCTCATTAAAACATAAGGAGTTCTTAAATGCTTTTCACAGCAGTCACTTGTAAGCAGGACTAACTCTCAGTAAACTTGCAAAGCAATTCTCCATTACCTCCTCTTACCCAGTGATGCCACTCCAGGTCCTCCTCCACAGATGGCTATTTTCCTCCAATTTTTTTTTCCTTCCTCCCTGATTAATACACCTCACCTCTAATGAATCTAGCTCTTTATTCAGTTCTTTAGTTTTTGCCACAGAGATAAGAGATCTGACAAGCTAATTCACATCATGATGCGAATAGCCCCAAATAATTTTTCTTGGGCCTTTCTTAAAAGGCTATATTTAGAAGTCAAACTACTCTAGTTCACCACTAGTAAATTTCAGGCATTGTGCATACAGATGAAGGGGAATGTTTAGAGGCCAATGGCGTCTCAGCTACCCTCAAAGCAAAGGCTTACTGCTAAAGTATATATCCCAAGGGCTTAATTGTTAGGGGCTGTTAAGACTCCATCTCTGGTTGATTGTTGGAGAGTGGAGGGGGTCAGGGAACATAACCAACCAGAAGAATGAAAACAAATCCATGAACTTTCTTCTTTGTCATAGGTTGTTATCAATTCACCAATTGAAAAGGACAGTTAGATCTTCACAGAGGACAGTTAGAGAAGGAAAAATATATTCCCTCCATTAACTGTAAAGCCTTTAGTTGATGAAACTAATAGGAAAAAGAGTTAAGATATCAAGGAAGAAACTGGCATAGAAGTGGTATCAGGCTTTTCTGTTGAGGATCAATGAATTTGTTTTTACCCTATTTCCCCTGAAAATGCCAAAATACAGGTTTCTCTATGAAAATGTCAAAGATAGGTAGGCAATTTCTCTTTTACTGATTTACTAACATGGCTACAATCACTGTTGGAGACAGTTGTACATAGTCTTAAGAAGATGTACTCTTCAAATAATTGTCTGCACTGAGGGAATTTTCATTGTCAACAACCACACTTTATTCAGCTTTCTTAAACCACTGCTTGTCCTTTAGGGTTACCTTAATTTCAATGTTCTCTCCATTGTCTTAAATTTGACTTTCATCATTTTAAGGAGTTCTCTGTTGAAAGGTCTTATTAGCCCCAGTAAATATTTGTCCAGAAAATCAGGATAAAAAAATAATCACTAACTCACTTTTCTGGGAGATTTATAAAGGTCTGTGAATGAACTACTTGAAATTCAGATCAGAAGAAATAATGAAAGAAACAGAAAAAAAATATTCCAGAAATCTTTTGTGAGCATCTAGCATGTGCTAACATGCAGTGTCAGGTACTGTGAGGAAAAGGAAATAAATGTTAAAAATAGTCTTTTCTATCTCAGTTGTATACAGGGTCCATTTGCAGAATCAAAGCATAACACCCAATGCAGTCCAAAACTGTATGACAGGGATCTCTGGACATCTGGCAAACTGGAGACATGCTGTAACAGGTGCATATGTTTTGCTTTTATTTATTTACTTATTTATTTAAAATATATTTTATTGATTTTTTACAGAGAGGAAGGGAGAGGGATAGAGAGTTAGAAACACTGTTGAGAGAGAAACATCAATCAGCTGCCTCCTGCATACCCCCTACTGGGGGTGTGCCAGCAACTAAGGTACATGCCCTTGACTGGAATAGAACCTGGGACCCTTCATTCCGCAGGCTGACGCTCTATCCACTGAGCCAAACTGGTTAGGTCATATTTTACTTTTAATTGATTGAAAATCCCATCTGACCTAGATCACCAACCTGTAATAAAGTAGTGCCTGAACTGTGTTTGCGTCAGAGATGTCTTTAGTTGTGAAGCTATAGTGATGGTTAAAGATTCAGTTTTAAAAATAGTGGAGGTGGTCTTAATAAAATCATATTGTGGCACCTTCTAGAGAACATGTTTGATAGCAGTCAGCACCACATTTATGTCAAGAATAATACTTTGTTTCAGTGAAACATGTATCAAAATAAATTAATATTGATCATATGTAATTGATGAGTTTTGTCATTGGGTGTTTAATTTTTAATTTTTTATGATTTAATAAGAGCTGAAGGATAAATATTTATTCAAAGCTCTTTGCTTGTGAATGGTTAAGAGAATAACCAAAATAATTTACCCCTGGCTGGGTGGCTCAATTGGTTGGAGCATCTTCCCATATACCAAAAGTTTTCAGGTTCCATTCCCTGTCAGGGCACACACCCACACTGTGAGTTCAGTCCCCAGTTGGGGTGCATACAGGAGGCAACCAATCTATGTTTCTCTCTCTTTCCCCTTCCTCTCTCTCTAAAATAAATGAAAACATATCCTTGGTTGAGGATTAAAGTAAAAAAATAAAAATTAATTAATCACTGTTGGAATATATTATATAAATACATATATATTCTATAGGGTGGGGCAAAAGTAGGCTTACAGTCGTGAGAATGCAAAACACAGAGTTTATTCTTATATTATTATTTATTAACTAGAGGCCCAGTGCACGGGTTTGTGCACTGGTGGGGGTGTGGCCTGCAGGAATCTGCTCGCTGTGGGAGCACTGCTCATCCTGGTCAGCTGAGCGGCTGTGGACCCACCCTGTGAGTGGCTGCTCCCTCTTTGAGAGCTCACTGACCACCAGGGTGCAGCTCTGCATTGAGCATCTGCCCCTTGGTGATCAGTTCGCATCATAGCGACTGGTCGACCAGTCATTCCAGTCGTTCTGCCATTCGGTCCCTGGATATATTATTTTCCATACAAACAACTACAAACTGACTTTTGCCCTACCCTGTAGATATGCATGTTTACATGTATATTTATACATTTTTAAAAACCAACTTATTTTTAAAACACTAGTAGAGAGGGTAACATCTGCAACTCTAACTGAATTTCCCACACGGCATTCAAGGCTGGGCAATAAGGCCAGCATGGTTCTTCCAAGTCTAGGAGTCTAAGAGCTAACAGGCTAACCTGTGTGTGGGGAAAGATTGGAGAAGGAAGCTTTGCATGTGGGCTGGGTTTTTAATGGAACAGGGCATGCAGGAGATGGTTTGGATTTTAAGGAGGGGCCAAAATTTAGAAAGATAGGGAAGAGTGGGAATTCTTGGATGTGTGGCAGAGAACTGCTATGTAAATGGGACTTCTATGAGATGTTAGAGAGGATGACATGGGTGGAGGAGACCTCATCTCTAAGAGAACAGAGAGCTGGAGGCCAGATTCAAAGCCTTGGAGGGAGCAGCAGGCAGCATGAGGTCTGGAAAAGGAAAGCGGGTGGATCTGGCAGTAGTTTAGGAACTTTCATCTACTACAGAGAAGAGGAACTGTGACATGAACACAGTCTTTGTGGAGGAGCATGAGGAAGTGGCATCCTGTCTGTTTCCTTCCTTAATGCAGGTTAGAGTGATGCAGTGCTTGTTTACTGTGTTCCTCTGAAAGAGAAAGTAAGTTCCCTGGGAGCAGAGGCACACCTGTGTTTATTTACTGCGACATTCTCAGGAGCTGTGCATGGTAGATGCTCAATAAATATTTGCGGAATTAGTAAAGAAATGAAAACACAGATGAATTTCTGTCAAGGAAGAATAAATTGGAAAGAAATTTCAAAGAAGGAATTGATTTTAAAGATGCCGAGAAAAGAAGCATGATATTTTATTCTAATATGTAAATTCAGTAAAATGTCATAATTTAAAAAGTTTTCCCAGGTAGCCCAGTTCCTGCCTGGTAGAATCACACAAATGCGCAGATTTTCAGAGATCTGTCTCTTCCCCTGCTGAGATGGATGTGTGTGGACTTCCCTCTTCCTGTCTGGCTATGCCTTCCTTTATTTGGAATGCTATGATCAAAGCTACCTAGACTGTCACTTGTTATATTAAATGGGAAGATAAAGGAATATAGAAAAAAATTTTGGGCAAGGCTTGTCCTTAAGCCTTTTACACTACATTGCTGGAGATTGAGGAAGCCTACTTTTGCTAACAGAGGGTGAATGTTATTAAATTACTCTTACTATCGGCATTCTTACTGTTACCCTCTTAGTCTTCCTCTCCTCCCACCCCTGCACACAAAGAACAAAGACATTAAAATATTTCAAAAAACTTAACTCCATTACAACTCATAATATTAAAACTCCAGGGGAAATATAAAACCTTTGCCCATAAGCAAGAACTACAAAGAAACTAAAGAATAATTTCCTAACAGTTATCTTTGATGTGAAGAAGTTTGAATGTCTTCTTCCCTTTAGAAATGGTAGAATATAAAACTGGAGGAAGTCATAGTCTTCCTGGTTATCCTGTCCATCTCCTCATTTTCCACCTGAGAAAACAAAAACCCGAAGGTGGTAGGGGCATGCAGAAGGTCAGCCTTTGGAAGCTCACTTCCAACTCTATTTTCAAGCTCCAAACATTTTTCAAATGTGACTTTTTAAAAAATATATTTTTATTGATTTCAGGGAGGAAGGGAGAGGGAGAGAGATAGAAACATCAATGATGAGAGAAGATCATTGATCAGCTACCTCTTGCACGCCCCACACTGGGAATCGAGCCTTCCTGGGAATGGAACCGTGACCTCCTGGTTCACAGGTCTATGCTCAACCACTGAGCCATGCTGGTCAGGCTCCACTGTGACTTTTAATTCCACTTTTAACAAGCTGATTTTAACACAGAGGCTGGCCCCCTGTTGTCATCAGATCTTCATCTAGCTGTAGTTCAGTATTTAACCACCCCCTGGGTATTTACTAAGTGCTGGTTTTTGGGTCAGGGTGCTGAGAGGTAGGACAGACACAGAGGGTATAGAGAGGACTAGGCTTACTGTGCCCACTGGGACTTCTGTCCATGACTGGAGTTTATGTGATTGAGGGGATATCTGTATCCATAGTTTGTGTGTCTGAAATCTTAGAAAACCCACTTTAGTGTCTGGAAGAGAAAAGCAGCAGGAATCATGAGGAGGTGCTCCTATTTCAGGACTAGGATAACAGGGCAATGGAGCAAAACACTTACCACAAATGCTATCACCTTGGCTGTGACTGCCAGAGGAAATTCTTACTGCCCTTTGAAATGTTCATTCCTAGTCTCTTTGCATCTGAAAGCAACTTGTCTTCATGTTAAACTTTAAAAGCCTTATCTTTGAAATAAAGGTCTAATTTTTATGAAATCCATTGGTTTTGCCTATCTGCAAAAGACTCAGGTTTGAGTCATTTTCTTGGGACTGTCAGGGGTGTCAGTCACTTTATAGAACCATCAGCGGGAACATCCCTTTAGTATTCAGAATAGTATGACTGCCCTATCTTTGTTCTTTAAAAGGGTACTCTGTACCTTATGGAGGCTTGGGCCAGAGGAAATTGAGCTGTATCTTCTTAAAAAATACTATTCTAAATGGTACCATGTCAACTGGATTTAAATAAAAATGTCCATTATTATTCAGTCTTATAGGCTTATACCAGGGTTTCTCAACCTCAGCACCGTTGACATTTTGGGCTGAATAATTCTTTGTTGTGGGCTCTCCTATGCCTGATAGGACATCTATCAGCAACATTGGCCCCCGCCCCTAGATGCCAGCAACCCCTCCCAATGTGACAATCACAAATGGCTCCTGATGTTGCCAAATTTTGACCAACCCCTGGATGGGCAAAGTCACCAGGGTTAAGAACTACTGCCCCACACAATGCCTAAAATTCAGGTTGAGCTCCATGCTGAAGGAAACTGTATAATTCTATAAGCTAGAAAGTCAGGGCCATGCTAATCTCTTTTAAAACCACCAAAGAGCTGGCTAATATATTAGCTGTGCTGTTCAGTTCTCTGAACCTCCAGTTCTTCAACTGTCAATGATGATAAAAAGGAAAGGGTATAATGCTAGTTGTTACTATACAGTTACACTATAATATCATCTGTCGTACATACCATAACATATATCATAATATAATATCATATAATATATGTTACAATATATAACTATACTATCAGTTAAACTAGTATTAATATGCTTATTACATAATTGTGTCTGCAGCACATGCTAACTATTACTACTGAATCCAATATAACTGTGACCATAATTAGAACTACTGACCCATTTAGTAGTATCTCTCATACCTGGTATCACTGAGGAAATGGGATAAAGAGTATATGATTTTAAAAAATAATAAAACTTGTTCCTGCCCTGGCTGGTTTGGCTCAGTTTGGTTGGAGTGTTGTCCCATGCACTGAAATGTGGTGGGTTAGATTCTGGGTCAGGGTATATACCCAGGTTTTGGGTTCAATTCCCGATTGAAGCGAATAAAGGAGGCAACAAATTGTTATTTCTCTCTCTCTCTCTCTCTCTCTCTCTCTCTCTCTCTCTCTCTCTCTCTCTCTCTTTCTTCCTTCTTCTCTCTAAAATCAATAAGCATATCCTCAGGTGATGATTAAAAAAAAGTTTATTCCTTTAAGTATTAAACTTACAAATTTTATCTTTTATTTTTTTGTTATCTCCTTTTTGACTTGTTGGCAGACTTTAAAAGATTTAACTCAAGTTTGTAAATATTTTACTTGTATATTATTTCTGCATCACAAAAAATGTGTACAATGAGTCTTTGTTCCTTCAACTCATTCTTCTTTCTCATTTGCAGCAAATTTATGGAAGGCCTTTCTGGGAAGAATTGGCTCAATTAGAAAGGAAAGCACCATTTATTCTCCCTTTACCTCGTCTCCCCCCCTCACCCACCCTTGTAATCACTATACTGTTATCTATATCTATGAGGTTTTTTCTCTGCTTAATCCCTTTGCCTTTACCACCTATATAATTTTATTAATCAATGTCATCCCCCCAATAAATACAATAAAATTTAAAAAAGGAGGGCACTTATGTAAAAATAATAAGGTCACGATTTTTTTTTTCATGACTTTCAATAACATTTTGGAATTTTCAGTACAGAGATGAAATAACATTCTTCTCTTGAGTTTACTATGAGAATGAAAATCTTTATGGTGACTTTTCACTCATTTATGCTTTAAGATAAGAGCAAGACAAAGCAGTATCTCCAAACCAGCTATGGCTTTGTCATTATTGTCTATGTGGTCTTGGACATGTCACTCTTTTGTTCAAAGTATCCTCATCAGTAAAATAAGATAACTTTTTGTCTGCCGGAGTTCTTATGAGAAACAAATGAGGGAGTTTGGGAGAAACTGTGTTAGGAATTCTAGTGCTTGCTACAGAAGTTAAGTACCATTTTTTTCTATTTTTCAAATATATAATTTTATTGATTTCAAAGAGCAAGGGAGAGAGGGAGAGGGAGAGGGAGAGGGAGAGGGAGAGGGAGAGAGAGAGAGAGAGAGAGAGAGAGAGAGAGAGAGAGAGAGAGAGAGAGAGAGAAACATATCCAATAAGAGAGAATCACTGATTAGCTGCCTCCTGCACAGCCCCTACTGGGGATTGATCCCGCAACCCAGGCATATGCCCTGAGTGGGAATTGAACTGTTACCTCCAGGTTCATAGGTCGATGCTCAACAACTGAGCCACACAGGCCAGGCTTAAGTACTATTATTACTGTCATTACTACCACTGTCACCAGCATCCCCATTATCATGAATAACCCACGGACTGTTCTGAATGCTGTTCTGGGCCTTGGTGGAATAAGTAGGTTAATGATTGGAAGAGAGAGAGCTAAACTCTTAACAGACAGGGAATGTATCCACTGGGTGAGTCCTACAATTTCCTAGTGATGGAAAACATTTTCTGTATTTAGCAACATAATGGAACATTATGGAAATAGAAAAAAAAAAAAAAAAAAGCAAACCCTTTTTATCCAGCACACACCATTTCATGCTCTGTAGAAAGCTGGTAATAATAAAATTGCCTAGGCATCAAATTTTTATTTTATAGAAATCTGTAGCCCTAACATGTGAAAAATATATAAACATACTTTGCTTTTGTTTTTATTAAACCTTGACTCACTTTGTTTTGGAGAAGTGGGTAACATTACCATAATAGCTCCATGTAATAAACAATGGTACTCTGCTTAGGGAATAGGCTGCGATGGGACTGTTCTCTGAAAAAGACATGATGATGTGTTGTAGCCTCATGAGCATATCCAAGAGGGCTGATGGTGTCAACTGCTTATTCAATGTGTGTGGCATTGTGCCTGTATTATGGTAAAATGAATGAATAAATGAATGAACAATGGAAGGAAGGAAGGAAGGAAGGAAGGAAGGAAGGAAGGAAGGAAGGAAAGAAGGAAGGGGAGAGGGTGGAAAGGAGGGAAGATTCTGTGTTAATATGCTAAAGTTCACTTTGAAAAGCCAAAATGGATCACCAGAACATACGGAAACATTAGTCAAATAGATTTGCTAATTTTTATTTGCATTGGGAAAGAAAAGCTGAACTTTTCACTGAAAACTATGTATATAAAAACAATCCAAGCCCTGGCCAGGTAGCTCAGTTGGTTAGAGTGTCCTCCCCATACACCAAGGTTGTGGGTTCGATCCCTGGTCAGGGCAGATACAGGAGTCAACCAATGAATGCATAAATAAGTGGAACAACAAAACCATGTTTCTCTCTCTCTCTCTCAAATCAATAAATGATAATGAACAAATAAAACCAATTCAAGTTCTCCAGTATATTTTCACGATATTGTGCCATTAAACTCAGAGTCTATCAAATCTCAAAAGCATAATGTAGAAGATGCTGATATACACACATTTTCCTGCATTGTTTGATTCTAAAATGGACACGGTTCTTTTCTACTTTAAGATTAGCATAACTTTTGACACAGTACTCCACTTTCAGACCTGTGATTTGGCTTTTGCTTATCTGGCAGCTTCCAGATGGCGACTGTGTTACACAGGATGTTTGGGGCTCATCCAATGAGTGGCATTAAAAGCACAGAAGATTGTCCTGCTTGCCCCTCCACCTGGTTGTTTTGGGGGATATTGGTTGATATTGTAGGGGATTTGCATATGAAATTAACTCTCCAGTTCCCACCCATTCATGTGGGGTTTACACAATTTTCTACCTACTCTCAGTTATGGGAGTCATTTAGGTCCCTTCACCAGGAATATAAATTGTTAGTAAAAGACACAAATCAGTCTTCCCTTGACTAGACCAGTAACAGGTAAGACACACAGAAAATAGAAAAAGCTGCTCTATTTGTGAGTGTGTATGTGTGCGAATGTGTGTGTGAGTGTGCTGGGGGCTAATTCCAGCAGGTCATAAATGCAAGAAGTTCATCAAAAGGTTGGTGAACCTTGAGGTTTCAGCAGGGCTGAAGATATATATTATTGCCTGCTGCCAGACAGCTGAGGGCATTTCCCCAAACCTGCAAATCGACATGTTATTACCTGCTGCTGGCCAAATAGCTGAACAGCCAAAGGCAGTTCCCCCAACCTGATACCTTACTGCTTACCAAACTTTACCTTTGCTTTAGGGCAAAAATGTGTGAATAAAAAGCCCTGGGTCAGGAGATTCAGAAATAGAACTTAGTTATTAAAGCTAAGCTCCATCTGGCTCCCCCATGTATTCCAAATTTATATTTCATGTCTAGTCTCTTTATTAATTTACTTGCAGCCCTTCTCCAGATTCCTGAACCCTTCTGGATGCAAGATAACACCCCGACAGAGTGAATGTATAAATATATGTGAACGAATATATGAATGTGTATGTGAGTGAATCTGTGTGTGTGAATGTGTGTGTATGAGTAAATGTATGAGTGAGTGAGTGGGGGGGTGTGAATAGGTGTGGGTGAGTGAGAATGAAGATGTGTGTGAGTGAATATGTGTGTGGTAAATGTGTGTGTGTGAAGGACAGTGTAAGAGTGAGGAGCTGGCAAACTGAGGGAGGTGGGATCATAGATGGAATGAGAGGCTTCAGTGCTGCAGATTCGTTCTGGGCCCTTCTCCTCTCTGTTGTGCCATGGTTCACACCTACAATCTTAGGAAGCCAAAGTGGCCCTAGCAAAGAACATTGTCACTGGCAACCCAAACCATCCTGACCAGTAGAGTTTCCTTTATCCCCTCAACATATCTCTGACATCGGCTGCAACTGAGGCTATTTCAAGTACAAGAACAGCTTCCCACCTCACGCAAAGAAAACCATTAATATATGCATGTCATTTTCCCCTCTTCACCTGCCTCTCTTCAAAGACCTTTGGGCTCAGCACCAGCTCAGCCAGGAAGTGCAACCAGGAAGTGTGCCAGAGTGAATATTCTCAGGGAGTCCTTGAGTAAATGCTTTAGCATCCTCAGGGACCAAAAGGTTTCTCAAAGATTCTCCAGGGGGACTGATCCCCAGCTGATGACAGCAGTCACTTGTCACTTACTTATCAAAGTTCTTTTTATTATTTTCTTGCAACCTTGCCCCATTATCTCTACTCCTTCACTAGGGCTCAGGATAACCTCCTAAGTAAACCACCTCCAGCCAAGTCCTAGCTTTGGGAATTGTTTTTGGACGAACCAAAACCGTGACAAAAGCCCCTTCCTGTCATGAAAGGGCTTCATGAGGGGACTCAATAGTTAATGTTTAACACCTGCCACTCAGTCATGTGTGTACCTGGTCTCTCTGGATACCAAAGAGTAAGAGAAAATGTGGGCCATTATAGTAAGTTCTGCTATGTAATATAGCCTCTGATGCCATTGGTAAAAGCAAACTATGGTCTAATAACAAGACTCTCCGAACATATTTCAAAAACTCAATAGAGTTTGCATTATTTGGGGTACTTTTATACATTCCTTTGTAAGAAACATTACTAAGTGTGGTTATATTTTATAAAATGTGTACAAATGGAGACTAGACCAAGAAGACTTAGATTGAATTCCCAATTTTGCAACATTTTACGTTTTAGAACCTTGGGTATGATCTCTGAAATTTCTGAACCTTGGTTTCCTGAGCTATAAAATGTGAAAAGAAATACATATTTTTATAATTCATGGAACTCAGAAGTGTACAGTGTTCCATTGGTTCAAGAGATGATGGTGCCTAAATCATAGGAAAAACTTAATTTATGATCTATATTTTCAGGGAATAAATACAAATGCATATCAAGCAAAAGGAAAAAAAAACAAAACAAAACAACAACACATAAAACACAAGCTATTTGGAAATATCTTCATTCCCTCTTACCACATTGGCATACTGGTAGAAAACCATTAATACAAGCATGTTATATTCCCCTCTTCACCACTTAGGCTAGTTTTATCTACTATGCCTGAACTCAAAGAGGTTTTCACTTTCATTAGAAATCTAATTGATTTGGTGAAGCACATACTAAAACACATCTTAGAATGTACTGTCCTATATGCTCCATGTTCTAGTTCTTACTGAGGGTTGAGGCAAAAATGAACATTAGCCTTAAAAATCACAAACTTGTTAAAATCATTACTTCAAGCAACCTGCATGAAGCCATTATTGGAGTATTCAAGTTGATTATATATTTTTCTTAAATATGACACTTGTCACTGGTTTAGTCCTTTGCGTGAAACTTTACCTCAAGCTTGATATCTATATCCCAGACAGCCCTATTAAATCAGGTCTCCCACGATCAAGTTAACTTTAAGATACCTAACTTCTTATCACCAGCTTCCACCAACCCACTCACCTGAGCCCCCTGCCATCAATCCTGCATGTGCTTGTGACATATCTGACCATATTTACTCCCCATGAGGTATCTCATTCCTACTCTCACATGTACTATTTTACAGATTTGGAATATGTTTCATGGGCTTTGTGAGTAGGTTTGTATTATTTTTTGTTTTTCTCTTGATATCCATTTCTATCTTTTTTTTTGTCTATTTCTTACACACACACACCACCACCACCACCACCACCACTACCATTTGCCATTTAGAATGCCCTGGTCAGCATATGTTCTTTGTTCCTTTGACCTAGAAAATATGACTATCTCAAAGATATGCCCCTGAGGGCTCAGACTCAGCCTCCTTATACTCTGTTAGAGGAATTCTGACAGCAGAAAAGATTGGAACTGGCAGCTACCCTTCCTGATCCCTTTGATGGGCATCTCTGGCTGGCATGGGAACAACAAACAGGGGACAGAATATAACAAGGGAGAATTTCTTCCTTATTTTTTCACATAGCATCTGTTTTACATAACATGTTCTTTTATGAATTTAAGTTGAGAATCAGACATAGGAAGGAAACATTGAACAGGACACATTAGTAGGAGAAGAAATGAATAGTTCAGTGAGTTATAATTGTCAGATTTTTTTTTTTTAATTTTGTAGGAAGATTAGAATTCTCAGTGTCAAATGTACTTGACAGGTTTTGAGAACTAGTAAGCCTGCTTCACTTTCTCTTAGGAATGGATGGAAAGACTGGTATCAAATGTAGTCCCTCCCATTCCTTTCTGGTATTATTCTTCCCTGGTAGTTAGATACAAATGCCTGTGCAGGTTATTCACCTACCAGACAAAGCACAAAGCGGGTGACATGAAGGAAGAGACCAAGGAGATGGAACACACAGCTGTCTTATATCTTTCTTCAAAGAACAATGTTTAAAGGGCAAGAGTGGTAAATAAAATCATTCTTCTGAAAAAAAATAATAAAGTAGGAACCACCTCTTGCTCTATTTGATTTGAGGCTGTGCAGGGAGCTACAAGACAGCAACTTGTTCCTATTGAATGCCCATCTCCTTGGAATCCTTAATCTGAACTACTATGGGCATATATTCATGTTCTGAAAGCATCTTCCACCTCCTTACTGGTTGCTAAATGTTTGGGTTCATGATAAAATTACTGATTTTTCACAGTTTGGCTTCCCACACCCTTAAAATTTTGTTCCAAAGTACGCTCCCTGTATTCTTGGAAAATAAATGAAGAAAGAAATCAAATGAGAAGGAAATAAAGAATAAAAAAAGTGAACACATTTGAAATAATAAAAAAAAAACACAAACAAAAAACAAATCCCTGGGCTAAAATAGTATTAAGAAATCTTTAGACATGGAAGAAAGGCTTCCTTCGGTGGGGAAAGCATTGACCTAAGGATCCTTCTAAAAACTTCATGATGCTTGGATAATTGTAATGCCTTCTAATCTCTACTTGTGAGGAGGGGGGCAGTATTTCACTTTATAAATTTATTCTTCTTTAAAATAATCACAGCATACAAATTTATGTTTACAGTAGTCACAATAATAACACCCCTCCTCCCAAATCCTAGCTCCTAATCCCTGAACCTGTGAATATGTTACCTGACTTTATTAAAGGGATTTTGCAAACAAGATTAAATTAAGGATCTTGAGGTGGGAGGTTATCCTGGATTATCTGGATGGACCCAGTGTACACACAAGGGTCTTATAAATGAAAGAGGAAAGCAGGACAGCCCATGTCAGAGTGCTGTGATGTGTGGCCTTGATGATAGAGGAAGGGATCACAAGTCAAGGAGTATAGGTCTCTGGAGAAGACAAAGAAAAGGACTCTCCCTTAGAGCCTTCAACAGGAAGCAGACATGTTGACCCTTTGATTTAAACACCGTGAAACCCATTTCAGACTTCTAACCCCCCAAACTGTAAAATAACAAATGTGTGCTGTTTTAAGCCACTAACTTTGTGGCAATTTGTTACAATAGCAATGTAAAACTAATTATTGTTTTATCTGTTTGTTTATAGGGAGGTTGATCATGGAGGGGTCTCATAAATTACAAACAGGGTTGGCCTCCCTTTCAGTACTGGGCATTTCAGCATTGATGAAATTTATAAAAATACTTGAGATAGCACACCATACAAGTTGGTCAACCTGAAGATCTAAAGGAAGGTCTAGAACAGTCTTAGCCTCTTCACAGAGGTGTTCCTCATATGTTTGTATTCATGTGTGCTGAACTATAAAAGCCGAAGGGGTGTGTGAGGGGTGCCAGGCAGGCCACCAAAGTCTGGACGTGCCCAGGGAAAGACGTTAGTGTCTGGCTGTTTCCTTTCATCTGTATCCTCTGCTTAGTCCCTGTCTCCTACCTTATCTCACTTATTTTTATTTTTTTTTTTGTTAAATATATTTTATTGATTTTTTACAGAGAGGAAGGGAGAGGGATAGAGAGCTAGAAACATCGATGAGAGAGAAACATCGATCAGCTGCCTCCTGCACACCTCCCACTGGGGATGTGCCCGCAACCAAGGTACATGCCCTTGACCGGAATCGAACCCGGGACTCTTCAGTCCGCAGGCCGACGCTCTATCCATTGAGCCAAACCGGTTTCGGCCCTTATCTCACTTATTTTCTCTCTCCCAATCTCTCATATTCCCTCCTTTATTTCTTCTTTTGTCTTCAATTTTCTCTTTTCTTCAATTGGCCATCATATGGAACTCAAGTTAATTTTGATTCTACTTACCATTTTGCCATCTATATATTTTCATTTCTTCTTCAATTATTGTATACTGCAGCTACAGAAGAGATATTTTAAAATATATTTCCATTTTGTGTGCCTAATTTTAATAGCAGCTACCAAAGGTGAAATTTGCCCCCCCCCCTTTTTTAATACTTATTGATTTGAGAGAGAGAGAAAGAGAATAAGTGTGTGTGTGTGTGTGTGTGTGGGGGGGGGGGGGGAGAGAGAGAGAGAGAGAGAGAGAGAGAGAGAGAGAGAGAGAGAGAGAGAGAGAGAGACATTGATTTGCTCTTCTACTTATTTATGCATTCCTTGGTTGATTCTTGTATGTGCCCTGACTGGGGATTGAACCTGCAACCTTGGCATATTGGAATGATGCTCTAACCAACTGAGGTACTCTGCTAAGATGAAATTTCCTTTTAATGAATTGTCATGCCTGCACACACTGGGAGAAAATGTGTCAAAACAAATAACATGGTTAGTTCTGGATAGTGATGCAATGGATGATTCTCTTTCTTTTTTTTTATTATTTCTAACTGTTCTCCATTACATATCTCATCTTGAAAAAGTTTTTCTAAAAAGACAATATATTTTTTAAGACACCAAGAGGACTGGAAAAAAAAGTGCTAATTGTATTTAATATTATTGCTGAATCCCTCATATGGGCTTGAAACCTAAATTTCTGGGACATGAATCAAACACTTTAACAAAGAAACAGCCAATGCCAAGTGTGCTGAGAGAGGATCCCTTCCTCCATGCTGTCTTCTTATTCACACACATGCAAAGGAAACCTAGTTTATTGTTTTCCTTCTATAGAACAGCTTTCCGTAGTTGAGGTACTCTTGTTTTCTGCACTTGTTTTGCCACGTTAGTACTACAGACTTATTAGGTATTTCTAGAAATGATTTCCTTGATAACCATTAATTGATCTGCCCCATCTGAATTTCATCTCTCACATTTGCCACTTGTTATTTGTATGTGAAGTCCATTTTCACCTACTCCCTACTCATTCTGGACACAGTGAACATGTGGCCAGGACATTCTCCATGCCACTATGTCCAGTATTTAAGAGGAGGGGGGTTTCACTTCCTCAGTGGGACCCCACCTCCCCACAGTCAAGGCCACCTCTGATGACGAACAACTCTGTGAATGTCAGATCCTATGTCACAATTTCCTTCTTGAATATTTCAGCAAGATGGAATCCAAATCTTAACCAAATTTATCGCATCTTGAGATTATATGAATAAAAGATGTCTGTGAGTTGACTCCAGCTCTCTGATTGATAGAGAACTGGAAAGAAGAAAACACTTGAAACAAAGACTTAGAGTTTGACATAAATAATTTGCATGCATTGCTCCTCACTGTTTTATGATTTTATGACTAAAGCTAATGCTATTAAGAATATGTATGTTGCCCAGCTGGTGTTGCTAAGTGGATTGAGCATTGTCCCATGCACCAAGAGGTTCCATTCCTGGTCAGGGTACATGCCAGCATTGCAGGCTCCATTCCCAGTAGGGTGTGTGCAGGAGGCAGCTGTTCAATATTTCTCTCTCATAGATATTTCTATCTCTCCCTCTTCCTTCTTCTCTCTCTCAAATCAGTATAAACATATTTTTAAAAATTTGTATATAGACATGTGTGTATATGTATTTGTGCACACATCCATATGTAAGTCACATGGAAACGCACATACATCACACAGTGTTTGTGTACTTTAGCAGTATTGCTTCCACCCAAACAGACTTAGGAAAGCTGGATTTGCAAATCTACTTTAAATGTGTTTTGTTTCCCTGAATATTGTAAATGGAACTTTAATATTATCCCCTAATAATGTTTTGCAATTAACCAGCATTTTAACACTGAAGTAAGCAATAAACTAATGTTTTAACACTTCTTTAATTGAAAAGATTAAGAGAAAGATAATTAATTTGTAAACTGTACACAATGAAATCATTCTGAGCCTATGATTAATTTGGTCTATTTTTTGTTCTACACACGAGTAGTTTTAAAAAAAAGTACCAAGTGCATAATTAGTAGTAATTTTTATTAACCCAGGGTAATATTTCTTTATTTTTTACAATCACATTTTCTCATAACATTTCAAAAATTTCTGTTCTTTGATGAATTCACCCTTTTTAAATCTTCTGTCTCTACTTAATAGCAAAAAAAAAAAAAAATCACACTTTATTTCCAAGAAGAAATAATTTGGGACTTTATTTTAAGATCTATACTTAAATATTACTTTGGGTTCTACTTCTCCTTTAATTATCTGCATACCATCCTGTAAGTACAATGTTAATATAGACCTTCAACATTTTTTCAATTGGAAATCGATTGAACTAACCTCTTGTAGGTCTAATTTTAGTCACTTCCCTTCAAACTAGTTTCCTTGCTGTACCCAACACAAATAAATATATTTCTTTAATCCAACAAATATTTACTGGGGACCTACTAATGTGCCAGGCACTATTTTAAATGCTGGAGATACAATAATGAAAAAAATGGGTAAAAATGCCTGAACTCATGCAACTTACATTCTAGCTGCATGATACTAGTGAATCATATGAAATGTTAAAAATGTGTTTGGTCCAGAGTGTCAGTTATGAAGGCAATAAGAGCAGAATTAGCTGGGTGGGGTATAGGATGTGAGTGGAGACAGGTATCAAAAATGGTTTTCAACTTGGCAACTGAAGGGTGTGACCATTCTCTCCCCTGAGAATAAGTCCTGTATTATAGGGTCCTCTTCTTTCTAGCAACATAATGCACTAATCGACTTTGGTTTAAATTCCGCTTTTCTGAGAATCCTCATCAAATTAACCTCATGCTATTCTAAACACTCCATTAAACTGCATTCCCTGAGGCATGTGACTAGGTTTATTTTGTGACTTTGTTCTGCTTAAAACTTTGTTCCAGCTTTAAAACATTATACATGTAATATATATTATTAGAAAGCTGAAACATTATATACATAAGATATGTATAAGTAAAATACAGTGTGTGGTAAAAGTAGGTTTCCAGTTGTTCATATGGAAAATAATGCAATAATTAATAAATAATATTACAAGAATACTAGTAAACTGTTTTGTGTACTCACTTTCCTACTTTTACCCCATCTTGTATATGTGGCAGCTTTTTAAAAATTAGATTGCAATGTTTTAAATATTTTACTAGTAGCTATAAGAAATTGCAATCTACTTTTAAAAATCTCTATATGTATAAAATATATAAACATACATTCTATATAAATATAAAATTCAAAATAAATAAAAATATATGTAAAAATCCATATATCTATATCTATCTATCAATTATACTGTACCTTCACTTATCTAAAAAATGCAATTTACTTAAATGGCTGAATAAAGAAATCTACTGGACTTTATTGTTCTTAGTACCTAATACAGCATTATAATGATGATTATGGAAATATACTGGCAAAGTCTACTATCACTGTATTGTCTCCCATTTTTAAGATTTTAAATGTAACACAAGGATAACTTTTAATAACATCTGGTATTTTTCTTTAAAAAGGAGTGACTTTCCCCCCCCCCCAGTAGATTGATGATTTTTCCAGTCAGAGCCCAGGTCTGAGTAGGAAGCACTGCCTGCCCTTTGAAGCACTCCCTACTTCTGATGAAAGGAGCTGATGACTGGCCTGGTGTGATTTCAGGAGGCTCCACCAAAATGGGAAAATCCGCTGTTTTGATTGATAACGTATTTTCTCTGCTGAGACTGCAGATTCTACTAGGGGCAGGCTAAAACATAAGAGCCTATTTTTATGCAGTTACATTTGGATGAAAGCTGGAGCGAAGACAAGCAGGGGCAGGGCACTGAGGCAAGGGGGGTCCCTGAAGTGAAGAAGGCAGGCAGCTGGGAGCTGGTACTTTCAGCCTCACAGTTCTGCCTGGAGCTGTCCCTGGGGATGGGGAGCCAACAATACCTGCCTCAGGTATGGGGTGAGTGTAACAGTACGACCTCTGTGTTTAAAACTAATGCTTGTACACAAACCTGGAGTGCTTTCTACTCATCATCCACATACAGGGAGTGCTTTATACTCAACCTATGCTGCCTCATTTCAGCAGGCAATCCCCAGCGCATGGGTAGAAAGTATATTTATTTTGTAGATGAGAAAAATGAGCCTCAAAGCGGCAAAGTGACTTAACTAAGACTACATGTTTATTCACAAAAATACCATGCATCTTACTACTTTTCCTTTTCAGAGCATTGCGGGACAATTAATACACAGCCTATTTCTCTGAGGAGCTTACAATCGATTTAGATTTTTGAACAAATAAATAGGTATTGAAAATATGATTAGAGATTTAAAATCAAGTAGAAATTAAGATCTAGTCTTTTTATTTCTATTTCATTTTCTTTAGCACAACATTTAAAAAATGAAAGTTAGTTTATCATGTATGATAGAAATAATTATGTTCATTTGAATATGACTAAGAAAATGTGTAAAATATTTTCAAAATGTAAAATGACTTTTAATCCTATCATCTGGAAAAAAACACTGTTAAAATTATAAAACATAGTATTTTATGCTTTTTATTTATATTTTTAGACTATGTATTCTGATTTTTGTTTTATTTTCCTTATATCATAGACTGGAATTCTCATATTCTCTGTGTCAAACAATATAGAATCCACTTAATCACTTCAACAGTTTCCCACTATGTCCTTATATCATCATTTATTTTACCATATTCTCATTGATGGATATTAACATCTGTTCCCATTTTTTATCCAAAACTATGCTGAGATGAAAATCATACATAAATCTTTGTAAATATGTCTAAGTATCTCCTTGCAATACAATTCCAGAAATGGAACTGTGGTTAAAAGTCACATTCAAGTTTACTACTACACCCTCCTCTGGAGTGTGAGGATAGATCTTGATTTAATAAAAATTCTTATTTGTCCTAATGGTGAAGAAGTTCAAATAGGCTAGTGGATGGAATTTCTCTTTTTGATATTATTGTGAAAATGTTCCTAGTGCTTTTAATTCTTTAATTTAGTTAGTGAGAAAAGGTCTTTTGAAAGTTGAATATGACCAGAAACTGAAACAGGTCAGAATATCTGTGACCTAAACTGCAGCTAGTCCAGTGAAAAGACAGAACCATGAAAAGACAGAACCATAACAGAGGTTCCACTGATGTAAGAACTGTTTTTCCCTATAGAGATACTCTTGTCACACTGTTGACATGAATATTTAGGAGTGAAGATTTAAATGTGCAAAAACATATTTTGGAATTAACTTTTGCAATAAATAAACTCTCCATGGTTCCACATCATGTCTGCAAATGGAAGTGTGGACATTTGGATGTTACACAAGTGCACATGTATTTGAGATCTGTGGACATGATCATGGTGATAGAGTGCAGCAGACAACTCTGTGATTTAGGATATAATGTACATGAGGGGGTAACCCTATCCTATATTTTTTCTTGTCCAACTCCTATTATTTCTTCCCTCAAAATTTTACCCAGTTTGTATATTTCCTCCCCCAGGATAATAAGTCCACTGTGATGTTTGATACAGTGATTACTAGAATCATGAGGCTCCTGAGTTGTGATGACAGAAAAACAAACTTTTATTTAGGTTTTCATGGCCACATGCACCTCCCACTGTGCAGAGCACCTCCCTACAGGCATCCTGCTTTGTTCATTTTAAGTTGAAGAAAATGGGTCAGGTGTTGTCCAAGGACAACCAGCATAACTTGAGTATAAGACAAGGTTTTCTAGTACCTACCATACTGATTTGTCTGTAGCTTTCCCTGGGCACAGGACTGTGTTTGGATGCTATTAATTTCTCTTATTAAGCACATTAGGAAACTATGAGTCTGTTTTAGCCTCTTTCTTGCTGATAAAAGAAAAAAAACAAGTGAGTTTGTTTAGTTTAGAAACACTATGAACACATAAAAAATATGCACTACATGATACTAGGTCTTGAATGAAACTCATTAACTTACTATTAGAAACTTACTAAATTACTTCCTGGTTTTATTACAAAAAGCAAAAAAAAAAAAGGTTGCTTTAATGGATAATTAGATTTTTTATTATAAAAGGAACCAGCTTGAAGAAGAAAGAACCCCCTTTTAAAATAAACATAGAATTAAATAGTGAAATCATGACTCTGAGTTCTTGGTACTGGTATCCTTCTTAAAGAGTATATGAAGATCAGAACAAAGGGAGAAAGTGCTAGGTAGGGTTCAGAGAAGTGCCAGGTTGGTGTTCCTGATGTATAAAAAAGGTACCCAGAGGTGAAACACTAAAAAGGATGTGAGTGCTCTGTATGCACAGCCAGCTGCTCTCCATCTAAGTGCTCTGGATTTACCACAATGGGAAACAATAATTCTATTGTTTTTAATGTTTAAGTCTTGATTGTGATACAGGAACACTTATGACATTTAAACATGTTAGAAATTCAGTGCTGCCATAAAACAAATTTTACAAACACTAATATCATCAGATATTAATCTAGTGCATCTTTTATAAAATGCATGGTTATTATATTAAATTATGAATCAATAATTCATAATTTATAGATGTTACTTAAAAACTGTTCATTAAACCTTCAGAAAATTTCATCTCTTTTTGTGTTGGCATCAGTTGTAGTTTTACTTTTTGGGAACATTTAATTTTCCTGACACTATTTGTAGTTATCTCAAACACATGTCCAATGTTAAAAACAAAGATTCTGGAATGAATGTTTAAAAACATAAGCTCTCCTATTTTTCACCTGTCCACCATCCCTATGGCTGCCTTGTGAAGATCCCAGGATACTTCCTTTCCTAAGTCCCATGGACAGTATGTTCTGCAGTGACCTGCTTCTTGACCTCATCCTCTATCCTGATAAAGATGAGGTGACTGCAACTCTTGATCACAAGGGAATGGAGAGCCCATGTGGCCAGTAACTGAAAATATATTGCAAGACTCAAGTAAAACAGACTGTAAATGTGCTCTTTAAAAGGACACTAACTGATGAGTTTTGGCTCTCAGTCAGGTAAACTTGAAGTCTATCTTGGGAAGGAAAGAGTTAGAATAAGTAGAACTCCAGAGAGGCTCAGTCTCCTGTTGGGATGGCGAGAACAGAAGGGAAGTATTGTCTACACAAATTGCACAAATTGGTATGAGTCATCTGCTTTGGAATTTTCCAGTAAGCTCATTAAAATGAAGATTTCCTGAGCCTATTATAGATTGTATGAATCAGAGTCTTAGGATGGTGCCCTGGAATCTGTTCTTTATAGATTTATTCAGATGATTCTGAAATAAACTAAAATTTAAGTATCAGTGGTTTAGAGAAAACAAACCCAAACCTAGATGGACATAGAACTGATGAACTGATTGGTGGTCTCTGAGTTAAGTGACTGCAGCCCAAACAGTTCTTCCCTGCAGGTCCCAGAAGAAGCTAGGAATTAACCACCAGGTGAAACAATCTGCAGAGAAAACCCCGGAACACATTCCATGCAACACAAAGGGATTAAACCTTACATTAAAGGCTAACTTTACAAGCAAGGAAGCGAGGAGCAGGAGAGTTATTCTGCCCCAAAATTTCTTTCACTGGGAATCCAGCCTTTCCTTTTATAACTCGGTATATACCAGCTTAAAGTGTAACTGTTGGGAAACGTGATGGTGACTGAATCCACTCATATCAAGGAATTTTCAAATAAGTGACTGATGGAAGGCAGACCTTCTTTTTTGGGATACAGATGAGAGAGGAAAAGTCATGATGAAGAGAAGGAATAGGGAAAGAAAAGAATGAAAGTTTAGAACAAATCCAGCTGCTTTCCTTCATGCAAAAGTCCTACAGTAAGTAGTTTGGGGAGTGTCAGGCTAGGCAAGCATGGAAGTCTCATTTCATTCTGTAATGAGCATTTGTTGAGTGGGCATTAGCTCTTATTTGGTAGAAGTCAAATAAGACTTTTTTTATATTAAGAAGCAAATATCTGGTAAATCTGTAATTCTGTTTTATTGACAGGGTGTGTACAGAAGGCTGTGGGAGAACAGAAGGTGGGGTTCTAAATCAGATTTGGGATAACAGGATGTTCTCTGACATAAATGAGAGTTAAGTTGAATACCAAAGAATACATCGGAGTTCATTAACCAGAAGAGGAGCAATTGTATTTGCATAAAACATTCTAATGTCCTCCACATGCCTAAAGAAGGGAAAGGGGTGCCAGTGAAACTATAGGGAGACAGACAGGACATAGATCATGCAATATTTTGGGACATTAACTTACTTGAATGTTTTATGGCAACATTGGAGATTTATTAAAGGGTTTTAACCTGAGAACTGATGGCCTCAGATTCTCAGTTTTGAAATTTCAGTCCTGCAAATGTGTGAAGGACTAACTGAAGGCTTTCAAATTAGGGCTGGGTGGTCCCTAGAGTGACACAAAAGTGGGGAGAGCCTGAGCTGAGATGTAGCCCTGGAAGGGAAGGTGCATTACAAATGATACTCCAGACACAGAATATGCTGAACTTGGAAAGTGATGAGATGTGGGGGTTTTAGGACAAAGGCTTCAGTGACCAGGTTGGTAATGGGTCATTTAACTTTATAGGTAATACAGGAGGAAAGGCAGGTCTGGATGGAATGGAGGAAAATATATGCTGATTTTCAAAATGCTGAGTTTGTTATAGGGACATAATATGGAGGATATTGAGATGTTCATACAGATTCCCACTGTGTGCCAGTCACTGTCCACTAGGCAGTTTAGTGGATCTAGTGGAATTTTCTGGACTAGCAATAGAGGTGAAGGAAACTTCACTATTTAACGAAATTGAAGACATGGTTAGGGGAAGTAAGGGGTAGCATGTAGGTGAGAAGGAAGGCCAGAGGACAGGTTAGGAGCATTACTATTTCAGGATGAGGCCAAAAGATTTTGACTAAAAAACAATGGCTTTAATCAACCCATATTGAAATGAAGAACTTGCAGAGTTGTAGAATAAAAAGAAAACTGCTACAAGGAGAGGGAATTTATATAACATATAAATTTTCCATTTATATGACTTAGCACCAATTTGCCAATATGGAGGTAACCGCTGGGAGCAGATTCGGTGAAGTGGGGAAGATGGGAACCATGGTGAGGGTTGGCTGGCTTTGGAAGGGAACAGCAAAGAAGGAGAGCTTCTGCAGATTGGCTGCATTTAGAGAAATGTTGAGGGAGTCCTAGGCTTTACACATATGCACTCCTCATTCTTACCCTGTCCATGCCCCTGCTTTATAATTTCTGACATTCCTTACTTCCTTTCACTCACTTGACTTATGTTCGTCTGCAAGCACTAATGTTAGCTATGTGATGCTCTCCTGAGATGAAGTTGATAGATGAAGTTGAGAGAGAGAGAGAGAGAGAGAGAGAGAGAGAGAGAGACAGAGAGAGAGACAGAGAGACAGAGAGAGAGACAGAGACAGATAGTGAGAGAGAACATGGAGTCCCTGGCACTCAGGGAAGAAAGATCCATGATGACACCAATGGCTACCACTTTTGAGGACCCACACTATACCTGCTAAGGAGCATTCACTTCACATACACTTTAAATTCTTAAAAAACAAAACAAAAATTAAACAAAGCACTTTGCCAGGTAAGTATTACCATTTTTCTTATACAGGAAGTGGGAAGTGAGGCTTGAAAGGTTAAGTCACCACCTTGAATCACACAGACAGTGAGAGAGTTGCGCTAGAATTTCAGTATGTCTTACTCTGTCATCTACTCTCTTTTTAAAACATCTCAGAAAGGAAGGAAAAGTTGAACAGCAGGGAAGTTAAAAGAGTCAAGAATCAATGTGGTCCTACACATTTGTCTCTGCTAGAGCCAGCACAAAACTCTGAATTGTAAGAACAAAGACAGTGGCCAAGGGCCACTGGGTTTCATTTCCTGAAACCCAACTTGATATCATCTGGTTAGACAAGTCACAACTTTAAGGAAAAAATATCTAATCGATTTTTTAAATATGCCATTTTTGAAAGGTAGAGGAGTTGAATATTAGCCACTGGAAGAACATGTCGATGCTTAGAAAGCTGAAGGACATGAGGCTTTCACTCTGTTCTCTTTTGCTGAAAAGTCTTAGAATGATCCCAATGCCTGGCTGTGCCATCTTCTATTGCTATCATATTGACTATTTGTATTACAAAGAGAGGAAGGTTTAACTGGAAGGCTCATGACAGTTCCTTAGGTAAGAACTAGTATAGTCCTATATTATCTTTTATCATTGTTCCCCCTTGACGGCTGAATAAGAGCTACTTGAGTTAACTGTCATGAAGCTTATTCTGGACAACAGGAAAGAAACAAGTGTCCCTTTACAATGTCCAATCTGAGCCCATTAGACTGATCTTTCTGGAACTACACTAGTTCCATTTGTTAATTCAGACTTTCCTCAGAAGCAGAGCAGGGAAGAAGTGGGAGTGATTCTGACATGAAAAAGCTTCTACTAAGTGTTTTATGTCTTTTATGACATACAACTCTACAGGTTGCAAAATAATTTAGACTAGTTGGGACTACAGTGTTTTAGGGTTATTTGCTAGGTGATCTATAGCATTTTGTTAAAACAAAGATGTTGGAAAACAGAGAAAGTAAACTTGAGGAAATGGATACATTCACTCCATTTAAATAAATCTCTTTGCTGTTTTGCCTTGTTTCTGTCCCTTAAATCCTTTTAGATTTACAATTGAGTGTTGATAATTGCTGAAAACAGCAATGAATTTTACAGAATAATTGGCTCTATTTGAAGACACACATTTCAATGTGCTTACTACATGGTAATAAATAGATTTTTCCAGGCAGCTTCTGAAAATCATTCTCATTATTTTTAGTCACATATCATGTATATGTGTGAGTGTGGCAACATTTCATAGTTTGGAGGCCCTTTATAGTTTTTAGAAGTTACAAAATAATAGAAATAATTGCTTTGAATTTAGTCATTTTGCACCAGGAAAATATTGATTTCTTTCCCAACACCTTTAATTTCTAATGGAGCTTGAAATTAACTTTGGGTTTTAATTCTATTTTATTCTGGGTTTGTACATCAGGGCCATTCATAATGTCAGGACAGTGCTGAGAGAACCATTTCTGAGCCAGAGCTCAGTGAGCTGTGCAGCATTCTGGTCTCCATCCTTCATAGAGGGGAGGAAAGGATGCATGGGAAGGTATATCGCATTAGTATTTTAAGAACGAGTGATCAAGTAAAAAAAGTTAGCTTGTAAAAAGTCAGCCCTGATCACTTATGGTAGTTTGCATCAGCGTGTGTGTGTGTGTGTGTGTGTGTGTGTGTGTGTGTGTGTGTGTGAGAGAGAGAGAGAGAGAGAGAGAGAGAGAGCATGAATCCACATTTAACCAGATCCAAAATGGCCAAAGGAACAAAGGACAGAGTTCCACTAATCAAAAATGCCTTGAAAATGGGCTGTTCTGATTCATAAGGTCCACCAGTTATATATTCAAGTGGCATATGTGTACACAATTATAATGATGTGAATATATCACAAATACAAGCTACACATTGTGAAATAATTTAAAACCCCTCTGTCTTTGAGATTTCCAAATGTTCTGTAATGATTTTATATTGCCTATACAAAGTGTAGTGATTGTAATAACTTCATGCTGAGACCCCTTGGAGGCCTACACGTGCCCATAACTAAGTGAGTACCTCTCTTCCTCTCACTTGCTCTCACAGCAGCTGTGCTCAAGCTGATGACATCTGGGGAGGACAATGCTATGAACTATGGGGCATGGCTCCTCTACTATACCTTCCAATAGAAAATCAACTTTTCAAAGCTGTATCTCAAAACAATCTCCATGTTCTAGGAATTTTCAAGGCTCTAAGAGTTGAAAAGGTGTTGCCAGAAGGGAGACAGTTCAGCAAAATACACATTTCACAGAGGAGACAGGGCATGAAGGGTTTGAAATTCCAACTCTGCCATGGACTTTGGACATCAGTGTTTAAATGTGTAAAATAGAATAATATCATCTTCCTTAACATGCTTGCTTCTTTGTTGACATTGGTGTTTCTTCAATTCACAATGCATGTTCAAAATTAAAAAGTTAACCAACAGATACTGACTACTAGGTTTTGTTAAAAAAATATGGGGATAGTTGCCTACACAATTTACATTTGGGGGAAAAAACTGGACAAAACATTTTGGGGAGAGAAAACAGAGAAATCATACTGATAATAATTGCTGTGGAAATAAGACAAAATGACTAATCAGTATAAGCTGGCGTGATTAGAGGAAATTTCACAAAATAACACAAAATAGAAAGAGACTCTACAGAGTATAACATTCAAATGTGGTAAAAATGAGGAGGAGAGCATTCTGGAATGGATTTTGGGGGATGATGTAAGCAAAAGTGGGAAGGTAGGAAAGCATGAGAGGCCATGTAGAACTACATATAAGAATGGATGTGAGCATGGGCAGTACAGTGAACAGTGCCCTGCAAAATCTTACGTGCACTAAAAACTCAGAATGGGATTATATTTGGAAATACTCTTTGTAGACGTAATTAGTTAAGATGATTCATTCTGGAGTAGTATGGGACCTACATCCAATGACTAGTGTCTGTATATGAGAAGTGAGAGGGAGATTCAGACACGCAGATACAGAGACACACAGGGAAGAAGGCCACGTGAAGACAGAGGCAGAAATTGGAGGGTTAAGACTATAGCAGCCAAGTAACAACAAAGACTGCTGGCCACTGCCAGAGGCAAAGAAAAAGCAATGGGGAATTCTACTCTAAAGACTTCAGAGGGAGCATGACCCTGCCTCCAGGACTTTGAGACAATACATTCCTGTTGTTTTAAAAGCCCCCAGTTTGTGGTCATTTGTTAAGGCAACCCTAGGAAACTGATACACATAACATCCCATCTCTTGAAGTCATTTATCAAGAAAAGCACCAAAAACACCTCTCCTTCAACTATTTACTGACACTTTTCTGGTTGGGAGTAAATTAGAGTCTTTTCCTCTTGGGTCACCAGAAGATTTCAGTGGCAATCAGTTCTGTTCATATGGAAACCTCCTTTTTGTGCTATTTTCGATAGAGCATAATTTGGCATAGAGAAATTATTATGGGCCAATTATCAGGGACATCTATAATAATAAAAGGGTAATATGC
This sequence comes from Plecotus auritus, assembly GCF_963455305.1. Taxonomy (NCBI): domain Eukaryota; kingdom Metazoa; phylum Chordata; class Mammalia; order Chiroptera; family Vespertilionidae; genus Plecotus; species Plecotus auritus. The sequence continues at coordinate 141,537,074 of NC_137775.1, read as the reverse complement.
TAATTAGACCGGAGGTCCTTCCTGGCAAAACCAGGACCCGAGGGAAGCCAGCCCTGGTCTTGGGTGCCTGGGGCCGGCCGAAGGAAACAAGCTTGGGTCCCAGGTGCCAGAGGCAAGTGGTACCACAAGCCCAGGGAAGGAAGGCCTACTCTTGCATGAAATTTGTGCATTGGGCCTCTAGTTATCATATAAAAGGAAATCTATTCTGCTACACAGAAGTGAGAAGGATTTTATTATAAAATTCTGTGTCCCATAGAGAAATCCTCCATTGTGTAGGTAGCGGACTTTGTATGTTCAGAGCCTGATAAACATGTCTGTACGGCTGTTTGGGAGGTATGATATGTGTGTGTGGGTCCACATCCATGCATGTAGGCACTATTCCAGTTCAGTTGCTTAAATTTCATTTAATACTTACCAGGCACTGAGCAATGATCCAGGCACTTGTGTCCAGAGATGAAAAAGACACAGTCAGTGTCTAAAGAACCTCAGTTACCTTAAGTGTAAGGTGATTGGTGATGACCTAGTAGCAAAATTACAGTTATGAAGTAGCAACGAAAATAATTTTATGGTTGGGGGTCACCACAACATGAGGAACTGTATTAAAGGGTCACGGCATTAGAAAGGTTGAGAACCACTGACCTAGACAAAGGCTAGTATGAACGATGCCTCATTAAGTGTGTAATATTTAACTTGATTTCTATTTAAGATCTTTCTAGTAGGTGACTTGCAAGAAACCTTACTGGTATACTTCTGCATTAATACATGCTTTTGTCTGAGATAAGTTTGAGTAACTGCTTTATAATATCTTATTATTTCTTAAGAACGGGATTTCTTCTTCATAAGGAAGAGAGTCAGTGCCAGTGATGGATCATAGAGCCTTTCATTCATGTCCTCAACTTTATCCAAAAACTACTCCAAAGGAAGCAAAATGCCAGCAACTCCTTCTTACTGCCATTTGTTTTTGTTGTTTTTAAATCTTGCTCTGGTTTTGTCTAGAAAAAAAAAAAAAAAGCTCTTCTTTTGACTTCATTAAAGAATGCTTTTTGGCCTTAAGTATAAGTTTAAACCTGAGACTAACTTTAGAAGTAAATACATTTATATTTCATCTAAACTGCATTCACATGAGCACTAGGGCTGTTTGAAATATGCAGAAAACCCTCTATCCATCCACAGGTCATACTGGAGAAAGCAAGGAAGTCAGAAAGTCTAGTATAATTAGCCTTGCAGTTCAAAGCTAGTCCTTCTCTTCCCACCTGCTCCACCAAGTCCCCTTGCATAGTCTCTCCACACACCACCCTTCCCCAATGTCTTCCCCCTTTGAGAGCATGCAATCATATACTGTGGGAGATAATTGGCACAAAATTCAGATACCATACCCTTAATAATCTATTGCATCAATAACTATTTTAAAATATCTACTAAACTGTTCCTCCTCAAACTTCATATATTTATTCTTATTTTTTTTTTAAAGCCTATGGACAGGAAGCCCATCTCCCCAATCACCAAAGTTCTTATTTGTTGTACTTTTGAAAAACAAAAAGTTCCCTGAGATGCAAAATGACTCTACTCTGAGTCCTCATTTAAAAGCACAGTGGGAACACAGTTTCCTTAAACTAATCAATAGAGGCACTGTTGGAATCTAAATGATCCCAGCATGAAAATTACAGTTTGTGCAGATTAAATGTGTTTTTGTGATTGCCACATGTGAAATTGATGTTAATCAAGTGTCAAAGTGAAGCCATACCTGGGCAAAGAACCACATCTGATAGAATTTAGAGCCCCTTATTCATTTATCGCATCTTAAGATAGGTAGTACATGGGAATCATGGGGTATGACAAGTAGGAAAAAGAATTTCCATTTTAAGTGCAAACTAAAATCCTAATTCAATGTCTCTTAGGATTGTTAATATAGTAAATAAACTACTTGGTCTTTAAATAAATATGTTTCTATTGTGTAAAATCTTTCAACATTGAATCTAAATATATAAAGAGTGTAGGGAAATATTTTCTCTTCATAAACTTCCATAATTACTAACAGCAATTCAAATGCTTCTCAATAAATTTGTCTTCCATATTATTTCTGATTGAGAAAAATGTATCTGATTCTGTATCTTTGTTTTTATTTCCAAAATGTGTGGTAAGCCCCCAAAGTAGTTTTGGGTAAGGAAATGAAACTAAGTGAGAATGACCTCTATCCAGTGGAGCTGTGGCAATGTCACTGAGGCAAAGACAAAGTTGACAGGGCCGATGCCACATTTTATCTCATATTAGTGGAAAGTATGTTCTGAGCGGTGGATGCAGTGTCCATGAGAAGAGAAGGAGGATTCCTTCTGTATTCACCATACTTTGACCATCACTGATTCACTGACTCTGCTTTCTCTCCCAGTGCCTGCCCCACCTCTACACCCAGTAGCTCTGGTTTCCCCAGTAGGTGCCATCATCACACAGTAGATGCTCCCACTACTCACTAGGAAGCAAGTAAAACTGCCTCCAGTTCCCACCTGCCTTCCTTAAAGGCATCTAAGGTTCGGATCCAAGACTTCTCTCTCAGAATTGCAAGGGGACAAGACTGTCTCCATTCCTGATAACCTATCTCCTGTGGAAGTCCAGGACACTCTTATTCTCTCATAAATCAGCTTGATTTAAATAATTTTATAAGGGTAGGGGGAAAAAGAATCCTTTTGGACAGTGAATTAACAAAGCTTGTTCCATTCACCAAGCTTCAGGTAGTTTGGGAACTTTCAGAATGATCAACCTGGCCCCACAAAATGCAGGCTTTATTATTTCAGAAAGTCTAGATCTATGTCACTGAAACCATTAAGGAGGCTTAATATGCTCACATTTTCTGAGTAGGAATATGCTTTACATTGGATACTTGAATGTTTTCTAAGAGGGGAAACTCACTGACAGATAGCCATAGGGTAGAAAACACACATAGGGTTTTCTAGAGTCTGAATTCTTTGTTGGATGGATGGAAGGAAATAATTTCTCTGTCCAAGGCCAAATGCTTAGAGGTGTGTCTTTTATCCAATCTAATCAGATAGCTTCACTTGGCCTTATCCATCATAGTGGAAGTTGATCACAGACTTGGCAAGTAAGACATGTTTAATTGATGTCTCAGTAGACTTAGATAATGGCAAAGAATATTATTGGGACATTTTGATGCCTGCTAATGAGTAATGATAGCGATTTTGCATGTGCCAATATCATCTGGCATTTGGTGTTGGCATCTGTGATGGCAAGAAAGGTCTTTCAAGATCAGAGGAGGCATATTTTGTTGGTAGGAACCACCATGGCACCTTGGGGACAAAATTATATGATGAGACCAAGGAACTGAAAGCCATTGAATATCTTTCTCATTTCACTTGAAAGTAAGACCATATTTTTTAGTCAAATCCCTATACATTTATAGAACTTCACTTATACTTGACTAAGTTAAAAGATTTTCAAATAAAATATTTAACTAAAATTTAAAGCAGTCAGCTGTCAGGACACCTAAAAAAGTGAACCAGCAATTTTCTTGGAAACTATCGCACTTATTTGTAAAATGCTTGCTTTTGGTTGCATTCACCATCTAGACCAAATATAACAGTCTTGGATTTCGGCTTCTGCTGGCCCACCTCCCACATCTTTTCCTGTTATTCCCATTCTGAATTACCAACCAAACAAGACTCTTAGCTTTAGAGTTTTCAGTTCTTTTTTGAAACCTTTCCCAACCATCTTGGTTCATATTGTTCTCTCTTTCAAGTTAAACATACTGGTCTTTATAACAGTTTGGCACATAAACATCGATTGCTTTCTGCTAATATGTTACTGTGTCCTGACTTTCCTGCTTCCTTTTTTAACTGCCTTGTCTCCATTATAAGGAAGAGGGACTCTTACCTGTATTTCCGTATCCACACAGCATGCTGCATACAAAGGAGTCATATACTATTATTAAATGAGCTGTAACCATCTTTGAATTGGAGATAACCCTATACACCAAGCTTGTAAAGTTAAAGACTTGAAATAGCCATAGTGACCGATGTCAATATAAAAGAAAAAAAAAGAAGATTTGGGAAACATTAAAAGGATCAAAGGAGAAACACACTAATTTTAACTTGAATTCTTTCTTGTTTTTTGAAAAGATACAAAGGTCTCTCAAGTTTCCTTCTGTATCTTCTAAGTAAATAGGCCTCTTCTCATATTGCCTTTCCTAACTGAACTTAGCAAAGGTTCAGAAATTAGTGTTTTCTATTCCTTCTCTTTGCTCTGAACCTTGGATGAGATGGTCCCTGGGATTCGAGCTACAGGGGAGTTTAATGAATAATGTCAGCTCCCTTAAGACCTAGCCTCTGAGAAGTTCACGGGAGCATAGCTCCTCTCTCAGGCAGGTTGATTGTTAATATGCATTTGCAGACCAACCTTTTGCAAAGGCCCTTATTCAAAGAGAAAGCTATATTTTTGAAACTATTGAAAGAGTCTTTGTAAATCTGAAATTAAATCCTTTCTATGAGTGATCTTAGCTATCTGACCAAAGCAAGGCATGAAAGAAGGGATTAATTTGAGCACTGGGCTGCCTTGGAAAGGGAAAGGTCTTTGGCTGTGCTTCTCTAAATGACCTGCACTATTTTAATCCAGTGCAATTTATTTGGTTGTGGCTGGTAGATAGAATGGCCTCTAATTCCCCTCCTAACATTTCTACTCAGGTAGTACTTCCTCATTCCTTTCCATCTTATTCTACCAGTGGGTGTCAGGTGAACATGTCAGTAAAAGACCCACTTTTTTTTTTTTTTTTGTAAATAAATGCGATTTTTTGTAAATAAATGTGATTTCAGAAAGTGACACTTCTTGTCCTTTCCTTCTTTCCCCGAATGCCTCAGCTCTAGTAGAAAGTGAACTTCCCATCTGGATGATATATACAACCTAGCAAGGCTTACTATATTTTAATTGTACCTATTATTCTATTAAAAATTGCACTCTCTACCCAATCCCCTGCCGATGCTGTATCCATATCTCCCTGTCCATCTGATCAGAAGAAAATCCCAGAAATAAACAAATACTCTGACAACAGAATCTGAAAAGATAAAAGAATTGCTTAGAATTGCAAAGAATTTGTGACAATACATTAAGGTTTTTCCATGTAATTACATTTATAAATATTTTGTGAGCATGAAAAGTTTCAACACAGACTGTAAAAGGTAAGCATGTGTTACAATTTACTCTCAGTTCACAATCCCAATGAAGCAGAGATATATATGAAAAGGAGTTATGATTGTAAGAACTGTTAATGAAATGATATATTTCTTTGGAACACTACATCCTAGTATTCCTGTCCTCTTCCTTTCTCTACCCTATATTCCAGCTCTTATCCCACATGCAGAGTGGAGTCAGATATCAATATATCACTGAGTGTCTAAAACATAAATAAGTGATATAAACTCAGTGCCTCATAGCCACTCTTGAATGATAAGGACACACTGAGCATGTGAAGTAGGTCATGGTTTATGAACAGAATGGGAGGATGAAAAGGAGGTAAATGTAAAAGAATTTGGTAATTGTCCACTTGATAACAAAGAAGCATGATCTGGGTACCTAATGCCATGTCTAGGTTAGAAAGAGCAGATTCACCCTGTGCAGCTAAAGCAGCTGGCATAGCCATTATTTTTGCAAATAAAGCCTTTTATCTTTTCAGTGAGTATTGGCTTAAATACTGAGGAACCCTCAGATCTTTTCTGTAAGCATTACCCAGTGCTTAGTATCCTTAAGCTACTTATAATCAGACAAAAAATTTATTTGTCTGCCTGTTATTAAAGACTTAGTGATGCCCTGGCCAGTATGCTCAATGGTCAGAGCATCAGTCTGCACACCAAAAGGTCACAGGTTTGATTCGTAGCATACACCTCAGTTACAGTTTTGCTCCCTGACCCCAGTTGGGGCACTTATGGGAGGCAACCAGTCAATGTGTCTCGCTCACATTGATGTTTCTCTCTCTCTCTCTCTCTCTCTCTCTCTCTCTTTCACTCCCTCCCTCCCTTCTACACTCTCTGAAAAGCAATGGAAAAAATATCCTCAGGTGAGGATTAACAACATCAACAAAAATACTTAATGGTACAATAAAAGTTACAAAAAGATATAGGATGTTTTTGAATTTACAAAGCATTTTATGAGACAACTAGAGGCCCGGTACATGAAAATTTGTGCACTTGGTGGGGGCGGGGGGGTCCCTCAGCCAGGACTGTGAGTCTGGAAACCCTCAAGGGATGTCTGACTGATGGCTTAGGCCCACTATATATATACATATATATATGTATGAAATATATACATGTATGTATGAAATCTGTTTTAGAATAGCTCATACACAATCAGCTAGCACAGTAGTGACTATGCTCTATTACCTAAGATGTCATTTTTTATTGCAATCTACTTTGCCACTATTATTATAAATTTCCATAAATTACTTCAATGAATGGTGTCTTAACATGGCACCATGTTTTCCCCAAAGATTATTTGGAATGTGTAGGCTTATTTGCCCATATTCTGAATCCCTCTATATGATGTCTTATAATGTTATAGCTCTTGGGATTGCCCCTGCTGGTTTTATTATCACTACCCTCTCTGCCTTCCACTAATCCATCTTTGATTCTCTACCCTCCTTTTTCTGTTTTCTTTTTTCTCCTTTAGCTTCACTCTCTCTTCATAACTTCACTATCATCAAAAATTTGTGTCAATGGTATTGATGTTTTAAAAAGTGTTGATGCTCTTTATTCACTGCCCTTCATTCTGTGCATATTCACTGAGCACATACTGTATGCTGGGAAGGAGAGTGCTATGGGGACAAAGTGGGGATAAACTGCTCTGGGGATACAGAAAGTAGCACTGTCCCTCTCATATATGAAAGTCCAGTGAGGATGAAGTTACATTATTATATAATCACAACAATTAAATGCAAAATCACAACCAGCACTAAGACAAAGAAATATGTTTTAGAATAAGAGGATGTGACCTAATCACAGGGTTATGGAAAGCTTCCCTAAAGAGGTGACTACAGAGCTGAGGGATGAGGCGGAATATGCCAGATAAAGCAGAGAGAAAGAATGTGCACAGTCCTGTGGTGATGGCAGTGGCAGAGACAGGGAACAGTGCAAGGGAGTAGGGCATGTATGGAAACCTGAAAGGAAGCCAATGGGACTGGAGGGAAGAAATAGGAGAAATGTATAATAGAAGACGAGGTTAAAGACATAGCCGTAACAAGTAAGTCTTTAGAAGCCAGTTGAATTTATAGCTTACAGATCCCATGAGGACATGATTCTATTCAATGACCACATTTTAGGGAGGGAAGGGGTGGATAGCATTCCTTAAATTCCAAGTTATCTTCATTGATGCCTAAGTCTGTGGTAGCTCCAAATGGGTAGAGGCACCACACTTCCTACTGCTAATAAATCTAGGTGATGATGCAGTAGGTTAGTACAACTACAAACAAGTAGGATTCATTTCTTTTTAAAAATTAAGTTCTGAAACATGTGAAATTACTTATGAGTATAATGGATTATGCACAACATGGTGTGAGCTACTGAAATCCACGCACTTTTCTTGTGTGCAGTGAAAGATGTGGTGTAATTTATGGTTTGCAAATTTATAGACCCAGAGTAATAGCTCCAGAATGTAGAATATTTTCCTTTTACATTTCAGTTTTCCTCTGACATTGGCTAGTAAAAATTTTAGTTTTGCATTTGTGGGCAACCCCAGTACCTGCTCCTTTTTAGTACTTCAAAATTCAGAAATCACATTTAATTTGAAAATTAAAAGAGATTTGTGTAGGCCTATTGAGTTGATCTCCTCTTGCTACCTCTGGAAAGAGCCATGCCTATGTATCTTGGCAAAGTGAGAATCTCTCCTTTAATAAAAACATATCTGGACAAATATTTTCTCTCAGAATGAAGACCTGAAATTTAATAATTCTTATAAAGTTCTACCCCTAAACATTGCTTATATCTATCAAATATCCTATTGCACTTGTAAAAATAGCCAAAAGTTTTTATACTATTGAAGACATCCTGGAGATTTTTAGGGCAATTCCACATAAGGGATTCATATTACAGGTAAGAATGAATAAGGTCAAAGATAGATCCCAGCAGCATGAGAAAAATATCTGCCAAGACCTGAGATAAGACATAGTGTTTTAAAATTTAATTTATGTAAATTAGAGCCATAATTATGAAGTGTAAGAAATACATGTGAAAAAAAGAGAGGATAATTAGATCCCAAAGAGCACTTAAAGTACTGGAAAGTAAGCTTGGAGACCAATTGAAAAGTGTTTGTGCACACTGAAGGAAAAAGACTAGCTGCAAACATGGTTTTGCTCACAAGAAAGCATGTTTTAGATGGGCCGGCATGGATTAGGGGTTGAGCATCAATCTATGAACCAGGAGTTCATGGTTCTATCCCCAGTCAGGGCACATTCCCGGGTTGGGCTCGATCTCTAGTGTAGGGCATGCAGGAGGCAGCCAATCAATGATTCTCATCATTGATGTTTCTCTCTCTCCCTCTCCCTTCCTCTCTGAAATCAATAAAAATTTACTAAAAAAGAAAGAAAGACATGTTCTTTAACATTTGGGAGAGTGAAGTAGAGACAAGTCAACATAACAAAAAAAAATAAACTTCCAACATGATCATTCTATCCTTTCTGTCATGATTTCATGTTCTGATATGCTGCTGGTCAGTTCTTAGAAATTCACTGAGAACAGACTGTTCTACTAAGAACAACTTTAAAGTAGAAAACTGCAACCATTTAATGTATTTACATTTTATCATAAACTAGTCTCTTTAGTTTTAGACAAGAAACCCAGGCTTTTCCTTTCCTCTGATCTGACCATCTCCGGGCACCTGTGGTTTCCCTGTGGGATATCCTCACCCGAAGGATGACTTCCTGACTGGGGTTTGTAAACGACTACCCTCCGAACCCTACAGGGGCTGTGTTTGGAAATAAATTGTCCATGTATAAACAGGCAAATAAACAAAAGGATATAGGTCTAGGACATACACAGATCACTTTTAATTCTCTTCAATTCTTCTGGGGAAAAAAACAAAACCAAAATACTATGGGAACCAATCATTCACGTCAAGCCCAAATCTGCCATGGAAATGAGAGCAAATCATGATTAGCAGCATGAAATTAAATGACAAAAAGTGTGATGTGGGCGATTATTGATATAGAAGTTCGGAGCGAAGCGATGATTATTCTGAAAGGAATTAAATGGCATACATATGTTGAGACTAACATATGCTAAACTCACCTCTGTGTCTTCTATAAGGCATCCCATTTAATCAATCTCACAGTGGCTTTATGAGGGTGCTGTTACTAGACCCGTTTCACCCAGGAGATAACTGAAGCTCCAAGAGTTTACTTGTAACTCCAGGTTACAAGTAAGTGGCACAGCCAAGTTCAAGGTCAGGCAGTGTGACGTATCATAAAAGGGCTGCTAGGTTCCACCTTGGACTACAGCCTCTAGCATGGATGATCACGGGTACCGGACAAATAACTATCTCATCCTGACCCAGCTTGGACCATGTGAAAAATGTGCTGAAATAGTAGCCTAATAGTAATATTGGAAACTCTATTGAATATTGCGTTAAAATAAACTTTAGACTTGACTTAGCTGTTCTTTACCTCATTAAAGGAGTACTATAAAATTAACATAAATCCTTTTCGAAAGGGGTGCTTAGTCCTCTGCAGAAAATGAGGTGAACTATTTAATAACATTAACAAAGTTCAAAACCACAGAAGACAGAATAAGTGACTGGAAGTTTCAGCTCACTGGCTTTTAGAACTGTAAGAGACCCCAGAAGCATTCGGTCAAGAGAGGAACAAAGGAAGTCCACGAAAAGTCAAGACTTACAAGGGCACACAGAATGATCATCTCACAGCTAGCATGAAGCCGCTGTCTTTTCACTTCAACGCTCTTGTTATGAATGCAGTCGCTGACTAAGAAAAAATGCAAAATGTTTCAGTTTTTCCTCTGAATGACATATATTATATATATTTTAAATTATTATTTACTGGGCCAGACATTCTGTGCCAAACTGAATGACATATATATATATATATATATATATATATATATATATATATATATATATATATATATATTTTACATTGTTATTTACTGGGCCAGACATTTCCAACTTTTAACAAATCAACAGGAATAAGGAAGAAATAGTACTGGTCTTTCAGCTTAATAGGAAGCACTTATCCTTCAATAAGCTACCAGGTATATATTTTTTTCTCACAACAAAATAATGGCCAGTCAACTCTTTATTGAATTATGCATTATGGTCTTTGAAGCTCTATCTAGCACACATTGGATTTTCAAGATTTTGGCCTCATTTAAAGAAGATAATGAGGGATCAGGGTCAAATTGTTAAAATGCACAATTCTACTGTTCTAGATATAAAAATGGAACAAGGAAGAGTAGGAATTAGCAGCAGGATGGAGAAAATTTTCCTCTTTTACATTTACAGCTTGCACTAGAGCCAAACCTAAGCACACGTAGGATGTTTCTAATACTTACAGTTATTGCTATTTTTAAAAACTCAACTATTCAACCAGTAGCATATTTTTAACATTTTTAAATTTAAAAATATTTTCAAAATACTATTCTTTGCTATTTTAGCAGCTGTAGAATATAATTTGCTTTTCAATTCAATACCAAAAGTGTTCACTAAGATAGGAAACCTTTAAAACCACCACCAATTTCTTGCTCTTTTACTTTAGTGTTTCCATATTCAGAAACAAAGTCCCTTATAGTTAAAGGTGGTAGTTAAAGACAATACTATATAAATTAAACTGGTCGAGTAAAATACTTTAGTTTTATTAAAGTTATCTAATTCAAACTTTTATAATGAGAATTATTGAACATTATCCAAAATTGAACATTTGGTGTGATTGGAAATTTTAGTTATAACTCTTTTATTGTAACTAATTTCAATATCAGTTTTGTTCTTTGTACTTTCTCAATACCTATAATTATCAATACTTTTCAGATGATGAGTTACTAAGTGTCTGTTTTTTATTATCTTGTATATCTTCCTACTATTGATTTCTTAGTTCTTTTTGTCTCTTGTTTTTAAATATCTTTCTAAACAAATTAATAAGTGCAATAAAATAAATTACAAATATTTTTTCTTAGTTGAAGTCTCTCAATATATTCTGAACACACTTTCTGGCTGAATATGACTACAAATAATGATAGAAAAGGCTCAGAGAACTATATTGCATTTTTACTGTCCCCAGAACTCCACCCTAATCATATTTTGCTTGTCTTTGCTTCTTAAAAGTAAGTAAGTGGCACAGCCAAGAGAAAGCAGTCTGTGTAAGAGGGTTTATGAAATTTTTAGTCTTTCAGAATATTATATGATGTCTGAGGAGACTGAATCTTTCTCCCTTCCTTCCTCCCGACACGCACACACACACACACACACACACGACTTTCAACTGTATGTTTTATGGCAAATCTGTTTTCAAAAGTGCTCTGTAAACAGCATGCATTTTTGGAATGTTAGTATTATAATTATAGAGTTAATATTCCTTTAAAAATGTTCTTTGAATTATAAAACATTAAGTTTACTTACCTTTTCAGGGTGAAGCTATTATATAAAACAAGGCCCTTCTGTGCTTTACTAGTCACCCTTGCATGTTACATTTTATTTTTAACTAGAGGCCTGGTGCACAAATTCGTGCACGGGTGGGGTCTGGCCGGCGTGCCCCAATGGGGGCCAATTGGGGGTGGGGCTGACCGGGAAGAGGGGCCACAGGCCTTTGGCTGGCTGGCCCCACCCCCAATCAGGGTTGGGGGGCTGATTGGGGACTAGGTCAGCCGGGGAGAGGGGCTGCAGGCAGTTGGCTGGCTGGCCCGGCCCCCAATTGCCCCCCCAATTGGGGGCGGGGTAAGCTGGGGGAGGGGCCATTGGAGGTTGGGGGGGCCTATCGGGGCCCCAATCGGGCTGGTTGGCTGCCCCGTGTGCATCACAGCGACCGGTCATTCCGGTCGCTCTGCTCATTCCATCATTCAGGTTGTTTGGCTTTTATATATATAAATATTAAAAAATTATCTCTTTTTGTTTTTATTTTAGATATACCACTTCAAATGGCTTCATTCCATTTTCTAACTTTTCTTTTTGTACTCTAAATAAATGTGGCCAAATAGTTGTGACAGAACATGAGACAACCATTTCCAAGGAACTGAATGTTCAAATTACACTCTGTCTCCCTCTCTGATGAATTGATAAATGAGGATCCAGTCAGAGACATCACACTACCATAATTTTCCAATTTACTCAGATAGACATGGCTTGGGCACATTGAGTCAAATCCAAGATCAGCATTCCAATTTTAACTACATGTTTACAGATCATTAGAAATGTTCTTCTTTTTTTGAGTTGTTAGGCATGAAAAAATATATTTTGACAACCAGAATACTGTTCTGGAGAAACAACAACGAATCTGGGTTTTTCCGAATTGGGTGACTTAGTATGTGGATTAATTCAGGTTGCTGAGTTTTAAAGCACAGCTGAAGACCTGGGAATCTCATGTAGTACAAGTTCAAAGTGAGATGAATTGGCACTCACAGTTGTGGCAGGTGGCCCCACTGTATCCAGTCTCATCACAAGTGCATTTGAAGCTGTCCCACGTTTGTGAGCACTTCCCACCATGCTCACAGTGATTGGGCACACATCTGTCAGAGAAAGAGACAAACAGAAATAAACCAACCAAAAATGGAATTTATGAATGGCTAGATTCCAGGCTGTCTGGGCAATATATCATTACAATGCCGGTTTGCCTTACCAAGATAATTAATCCTTGTTAGTTTGAGCAGATTAATATGATTTGTGATGGAAGGTGCCAAGCGCACAAAAGATGATGTATTACAGGCCTGGTGTTTCCTACTTTTGAGTAAACAGTAGAAATTAACAAACAGTTGAGAGAATCATTTGCATATCACAAATTCATTTTAGTTTTCTTTTGCACAAAAACAAAGACACTAGCTAAATTTCCTCCTGGTGAGAGATGAAGGATTAGCCATCTTGGTTCCTGTCCTATTTTTATAAAGGCCAATACCAAGTCAGAAAGGGGTAACACTGAGTTTTCCATAGCAATTTGAGGTTCTGAAATAATGCATGGCAAGAAAATATTTCTGTCTTCCTTACCTTTTTCCCTATGCCCAGCTGGCTATTAGAAGCCACCACCTACTTAAAAAGGCAGCAAGCATAACATAGGGGGTGAGGAGAATAAAAGTTTGTATTCAAATAGTTGTCTATTTATTAGATGGGCAATCATGACTATGTAATTTAACCTTTCTGAAACACAATTTTCTCATTTGAAAAATGGAGTAATTATTCTTATAAAGTTTTAAGGATTACAAATAATGTTCATAAACTAGATAATTACTAGGAAGGATAATAGAGGGCTAATAAATGAATGGGAGCTATGAATATCTGGACCATAGCTTTCAGGGCACAATTGCATAGCTTGCCTGTATCTTAGCAATAGTGAATGAAATTGAAATTTGTTTAGGAATACTCCTGCTTCAATAGCACAAACTCTTTTCTTATCTTTTTCATCAATTCCTCTCTCTAACTTCTCCACAAACTGATTCTTTATGATCCGGGTTAAGATGCTCACAGATAACAAAGATATTAGTTGTTATGTGTTAGCATTCACAGGACATTTCTGGATTTGAACAGAAAACTCTTTAAAATAGAAAAGTCCACCCAGAATAAAACAGCAGAATCTATAATAGTGGGTCATAGGTAATGGGCTGATGGAGAGCCACCCTACATGGAATTCCTTAATTATAATGAAGCCCTGTAAATTTCCTGCTGCAAAATAAGATGGACTGGGCTCAGATATAGCATTCTCCAGCCCTGTTCTTTTTTGAGTTACCATCAGCCAAGTCTAAAATAACTGTAGCAGAGCATGCCCCAGTTAGGCATGGAACCTCCAATTCAAATGTAGAAATGTTTTTCCTCTACAATTCTTTGCAAACCTTTAGTCATGCAACAAACATCGGAAGTAGAAGATGAAAAACTTCAGGTCACTGCCTTTCAAAAGCTTACAACCCAGCAAAGTACATATATACATACATACATATATATATATATATATATATATATATATATATATATACATATATATATATATATCCTATCTAATAAAAGAGTAATATGCAAATTAACCATCACTCCACGACAAAAATGGCGGCCCCCATAGACACAAGATGGCGGTGCCTGGTCCTCTCAGGCCCGCGCAGTCCCCCAGTCCCAGGGAGGGCTGCCTCTGAGAGCAGGCAGCGTGCGGCCAGGGCTATTGGCCTGGGAGGCGGCCTCGCCCCCTCGCGGATCCTCTCCCAGCCCCGGCCTGGGCCATGGCCTGGGAGGCGCCCGCGCACCCCCAGCACAATCCACTGCCAGCTGCGGCCTCACCCATGCCCCCCCAACCCCTCCCCTCTGGTGCAATCTGCTTCTAGCTGCGTCCTGGGCCGTGGGCCTGGGACTTGCCTGCGCAGCCTACCTCCCCCCCATCCCCCCGCCCCCCCGCCGCTGCTTGCGATCAGCTCCCATCCGCAGCTGGGGGGTGTAGGCCTGGGGAGCAGCCACACCCCCCAGAACTATCCCCTCCCAGTGGCAGCCTGGGGTGTCAGCCTCCAAAGGGCCTGTGCCCCCATGGAGTGATCCCCCCACACACACACCTATAGCCTTGGAACTTCCCTTGCCCCCAGCCGAGTGATTGGAGATGGGGAGTGATATCTGGGCAATGCTGCCCAACAAACCTCTCCCATTGGGTAAAAACTTCTGACCAGGTTAGGGAGGTAAATGGGTTTTGTTTAAAATCTTTAGAAACCACAAAGGAAATGTCTGAGGTAGGGTTTCACATCGGAAGTAACTTACAACTAATTTCTGAAGGCAAACGGGGACATTGCAGTTACATTACTGGAGAGTACCCTGAGGTCCAGAGGTTGGCTCTGCAAGGGTGGTGGTGGGTGCTCCCCACCCTGGTTCCTCAGCACCTTGGGCAGGACTTGAGCCCACTCAGGAAGGCCTTTTCCCCTACAGTTTTCACCAAGGCAGGGAGGTTTTGTAGACTTGAATAAGAAGAGCCCACGCACAAGTCCTGAAGATGCCGGGGCCGGCAGAAATGACAAACAAACCGGGAAAAGAGCAAAACCAGAAACACCACCGATCCCAACATAGATCATCTTTTTCTTCAGATGATGGTGTTTTCCCTCTTCATCGTCTTCTGGAAGCAAGACACATTCAAGTACTGACCATTCTACCAACAGAAAAGTTAAGAGGAAGAGAGGACAGAAAAGGAATAAAAGGAAAAAAGAAAGAAAGGACAAAAGATGAAACATCAAGAAAAAGAAAGAGAAGGAAAAAAAGGAAGAAACAACCACATGATATCACTTTTCCAAGGTCTCATGAAATTTCTGTTTAAGTTTATTTTATGACACTTTTAGTTTGGGTTTACATTTTTACTGGTTTGTCAAGACCACGGCAGGTACACTGTCCAATATGTTAAAGAAAAAATCCTATCTAATAAAGAGGGAATATGCAGGAGAGGGCATTTGGGGGTGACCGGGCTGTCAGGGGAGGGCAGTTGGGGATGATCGGGCTGGCAGGGGAACAGTTAGGCATTGATCAGGCTGGCAGGGGAGTGGTTAGGGGGCAATCAGGCAGGCAGGTGAGCAGTTAGGAGCCAGCAGTCCTGGATTGTGAGAGGGATGTCCAACTGCCCATTTAGGCCCAATCCCGGTAGGACTGGGCCTAAACGGGCAGTCGGACATCCCTTGAGGGGTCCCAGATTGGAGAGGGTGCAGGCTGGGCTGAGGGACCCCCCCCATGCATGAATTTCGTGCACCGGGCCTCTACCTCTAGACCTCTAGTGTGTGTGTGTGTGTATATATATATATATATATATATATATATATATATATATATATTACACAAAAGCTAGAATATAAAGTGGCATAATGCAGGGATGGACAATGAAGTTTCACATGAGGGACCATATGTAGGTTTGAGGCATAATAAAAGGCTTTTAGATTGAGCCTCAATGAATGGGCAGGATTATAAGAGAAGAAAATGAGAGGAAGAGCATTGATGGGAGAAAATAAAACGTTCAAAGGTACAATATTGGATTATTATGAGACATAGAAAATTCACTCCATAGTTATTTGCTTATTCTCTCTTAAAACTCTTTTATTTATAAAATTTATTTTATTTGATAAATTTGATATTATAACTTGTAAATTTAAGGTATACAGTATATTACTTTGATATATTTATATAATGTAATATGTTTGCAGTTGAAGCAATATTATCACATTACATCATTATAGTAATTAATAACAACTATATTCATTATATGTGCATTAAGTCTCTATGGCTTATTTACTACTCATTACAGTTTGTACCCCTAAACACCATCGATCTTACCCCCACCTTCCATCCCCTGGTAACCATCATTTTACTGTTTTTCTTTTTTTATAGGTAGAATTTATTTTTTTAGATTTCACATATAAGTCATTTCATATAGTACTTGTCTTTCTCTGTCTGATTTATCTTACATTAGCATACTGTACTCAAGGTCCAAATATGTTGTCTCAAATAGCAGGATGTCTTTTCTTCTCATGGGTGAATCCATTGTGTATACATATAGCATCTTTATTATCCATTCATTCATTTGGTTGTTCCCATATCTCGACTACCGTGAATAATGCGGTGATAAACATGGGAGTACACATATCTTGTCAAAATCCTGTTTTCATTTCCTTTGGGTATATACTCAGAAGTGGAATAGCTGGATTGTATGGGAGATCTATTTTTAACGTTTGAGAAACCTCCATGTTTTCCGTAGTGGTTGGACTAATTTACATTCCCACAAACATTGTATAAGGGTTCCCTTTTCACTACACCAGGGGTCCTCAAACTTTTTAAACAGGGGGCCAGTTCACTGTCCCTCAGACTGTTGGAGGGCCGGACTATAGTTTTAAAAAAAAACAACTATGAACAAATTCCTATGCGCAATGCGGGCCCGGGACGAGTCGGCTGCTAAGCAGGACAGGCAGCGGCACCCGGCGGGCTGGATAAATGTCCTCGGTGGGCCACATGTGGCCCGCAGGCCGTAGTTTGAGGACCCCTGCTCTACACCCTCATCAGAACCTGTTGTTTCTTTTTTTACTTTTTCACCCATTGTTTCTTGTTTTCTTAATGATAGCCATTCTAATCGGTATGCAGTGATATCTCATTGTATTTTAATTTGCATTTCTCTGGTGATAAGTGATGTTGAGCATTTTTTTTTCATGTCTATTGGCCATTTGCATGTCCTATTTGGAGAAGTGTCTATTCAAGTTCTTCAATTTTTAAATTGGATTGTTTGTTTTTATGGTGTTGAGTTGTATAAATTCTCTGTAATTTTGTAGTATCAGTTGTAATGTCTCCTCTTTCATTTATAATTGTACTTATTTAAGTCTTCTTTCTCTATTCTTAGTCTAGCTAAAGGTTTGCCAATTTTGTTTATCTTTTCAAAGAATCAGCTTTCAGTTTTATTGATCCTGTTTGGTTTCTTTGATCTCTATTTCATTTATTTCTGCTCTGTTTTTAATTATTTCCTTCCTTCTGCTAACTTTGGGCTCAATTTTATCATCTTTTTCTAGTTTCTTGGATGCAAAGGTAGGTTGTATACTTAAGATCTTTCTAATTTCTTAACATATGTTTTTGTTGCTATAAACGTACCTCTCAGAACTGCTTTTGCTGCATCCCACAAAATTTGAAACGTATTTTCATATTCACTTATTTTAAGGTAATGTCTTTTTGTTTCCCTTTTGATCTCTTCTTTTAACCATTGATTATTTAAAAGTATGTTGTTTAGTTTCCACATATTTGAAGATCTATTCATTTTTCTCTTATTGTTGATTTCTAATTTCATGCCAATGTGGTCTGAGAAAAGATTACCTTTTAAGATTAGTTTTATGGCTTATTATATAATCTTTCCTGAATTATGCTCCATGTGCACTTGAGAAAATATGTATTCTGGTGCTGTTGGATGGAATATTTTATATATGTGTGTTTAGCTCCTTTGTTTTTTTAATAGATATATTTTTTATTTTAAAGAGGAAAGGAGAGGGTGAGGATAGAAACATCAATGATGAGAGAAAATCATTGATTGGCTGCTTACTACCAACCCCCCCACCAAACCCCTGGGGATTGAGCCCACAATTCAGGCATGTGCCCTGACTGGGAATCAAACCATGACCTTCTGGTCATAGATTGACACTCAACCTCTTAGCCACACTGGCCAGGCTAGTTCCATTGTTTTATAGTGTGGTTCAAATCCCACATTCCCTTGTTTATTTTCTGTCTGGGCACTCTATCCATTGCTGATAGAGGGGTATTGAAATCCCCTACTATTTTTATATTGTTTTCTATTTCTCTATTAACATATGCTATGATTAATATATTTTACTGCTCATATGTTGGGAGCCTATGTATTTATAATTTTTATACCTTTTTGAAATATTAACCTCTTTATCATCATATAACAGCCTTCTTTGTCTCTTGTTACCATTTTTTGACTTAAAGTCTATTCGTCTGATATATCTGATTACTTTTGGTTACTATTTGCCTGGAGTATCCTCTCCCACCCCTTCACTCTGAGCCCATGTTTGTCTTTGGAGCTGAAATGAGTTTCTTGAGGGCAGCATATGTATCTTGTATTTTAATTCATGTAGCTACTCTATGCCTTTGGTTGGTGAGTTCAATCCATTTACATTTAGGGTAATTACTGATATATGAGGACTTACTACTACTACTTTATCTTTTGTTTTCTGGCTGTTGTATATCTCTATTGTTTATTTTTCCTTGTGTTTTTGCCTACTCTTTAAATGCGCTCAATTTCCCCCCTTTTTATGTTTCATGTCTTTACTCTACATTTTTGTTTTGTGGTTACCATGAGGTTTGTATAAAATGTTTTAAAGATAAAATAGTCTTTTTTTCAGATGGCAGCAACTTACTTTCACTTGCCTATTCAGGTTCCATAATTTTCCTCCTCCCTTTTTCTATTATTTTTGTCACAAATGATGCCTTTTTTGCTGCAAGTTCCTTACCAAATTTTAGTCTCTATAGTAGTGTTAATGCATTTTTCTTTAACCTCTATGCTATATTTAAGGATTTAACACCCTATTTTAAAATAGTTACAATTTTCTAGTTCTGTCTACTTATCACCTTACTCAAAGTTTTGTGTACTTTGTTTTTTTTGTTTTTTTATTTCAGGTAGGAGAATTACTTTTAACATTTCTTGTAAGGCAGGTCTAGTGGTGCTGAACTCACTCAGCTTTTGTTTGACTAAAAAAGCTTCTATTTTTCCACATCTGAAGGATAACTTTGCTGAATAGAGTATTCTTAGCTGGCAATATTTACCTTTCAATACTTTGAATATGTCATTCCACCCTTTCCTTGCCTGCAGAGTTTCTTCTAAGAAATCTGCTTATTATCTAATGGGGAATCTTTTGTAGGATAATTTCCTTTTTAGCTGGATGCCTTTGGTGTTTTTATCATTAACTTTTGATAGCTTCACTATAATATGTCTTGGAGAGGGTCTTTTTTGCATTATGATAGTAAAGTGGTCTAACAGCTTCATGGACTTATATGCCTAGTTCTTATCCAGGTTTTGGGAAGTTCTCAGCTGTTATTTTCTTAAATAATCCCTCTGCTCCCCCTTCTCCTTCTGGTATACCCATTATTCATTCTTATGTTGGCTCTCCTAATGGAGTCTAATAGGTCTCATAGGTTTTCTTTACATTTTAAAAACTTCAGTTTCATTTATTCTTCTGAAATCATTTCTAGATTCCTACGTTCCAGGTCACTTATTATCTCTTCCATCTAATCAGCACTATTACTAATGTTTTCTAATGAATTCTTCATCTCCTTTATTGAATTCTTCTGTTCCAGGAGTTCTGTTTGGTTCTTTTTTAGAATTTTGATCTCTTTAGTAAAATGCACCTCTGTTCATTAATTTTATTCTTGAGTTCATTGAATGGCCTTTTTGAGGTTACTCATAGCTTGCTGAATTTCTTTGTAACAGCTATTTTGAACTATTTATCAGTTAGATCCCAATCTCCCATGACTTTGAGTTTGGTTACTGGAAAATTGTCATTTTACTTTTGTGATACCATATTGACATGATTTTTCATGCTATTTAATTAGATGTGCCTCTGCCCAGTGCATTTGAAGTAGCAAACACCTTTCTTATTAGGTAAAGCTTTGCTTACTTTGATTTTAACAGTTTGATATATTGTCAATAAAGGCCTTTTTTCCCCAGCAGGTGGAGCTATAGCACATTTTTTTTGTGTGTGGTTTCTTGTACATGAGCTGCCTCATGGCTCTATTTGGGAGCAGATACATTCCATCCTCCAACCCCTCTGTCAGAGGTGTCTTTGGCACCAACATCAGTGCGGGGGTTGCCTAGATTGTGGGCACCACTGCCAGAGAGGCCAGTGTCATCACAGGCATCCACCTCTGCTTGTCTAGTTCTGCCACCTCTATGAGGTCCAATCCACCCACCTTCAGATATACAGATGTACAGATCCCTCAGGTGTCCTGGCAGAGGGTCCTTTGTTGTGCTATGTATATCCTAACTTAAAGCAGACAGACAAAGGGAACAATTTATACTACCCTTATGCTGATATCACTCCTTGACACCCTACATTTGATAGGCATTTGGTGTTGGTGTTGGGCATGGTGTTATCAAGGCTACAAAAATGGTCCTTCTCCAAAGACCTTATCGCTTAGGTGGAGGTAAAGGATAAGATTCATGCAAAATACAATATGAGGCAGAATTTCATGACACATCAAAGAAATATGAAATGCTACAGAAATTTGGGTACCGGAGTAGTTATGAGTAAAATCTAAATAAGGAGCTTAATAAAGTGTAGAACATTTCATCCAGGCATTAAAAGAAGAGTTGCATTTTTATAAGGAAAATGTTGAAAATTGGCCCAGCTGCAGAAAAGAAAAAGCAATGACAAGGAAGTAAAAACACGAGTGGCAGGTGGTCATGGGTTGTTGTTTTGGGTGCATTCCCACAGCCACTACCCTGTGCAAACACAGAGGTGTGGGCCTCCGCATAGGTACTTACTAGTATATGCAGGAGTCCTGATTGTCCAGATCATGGGAGCAATCAATGGAACAGACACTTCAAAATTACATAAAACTAAGAAACATCCTTGATACTTAATTTTAGAATACTGTATGTGTGTGCCTTTGTGTAGTATATTTACTTCCTAAATTATTGTGGGTTAAAATTAGCTCAGCCTAATAGCGAAAGTAATATACATCAGCTCATTGTATCAATTAATTTGGTGGAAGTAGTACAGAAATGTACTGAGTTGTGAAAAAAAAAACACACACACAAAAAAAACAGGTTGGAATGTAAATGTGCTATAAAAAGGGCACAAAACAGAAAATCCATGTCTCAATGAAAAAAAAAAAAAGATTACTGTATACGTACACACACACGAAAAGCATATGTCTATCAAGTGAGATTAACTAAATAAATACTTTTAAAATCCAGTATTAATAATTTATTCAAAAGTGATCTCTTATTTAAATGAAATTTTAATATTTTTTTCAGTCTTTTTTTGTTAATCCTCACTAGAGTATATTTTTTCCAGTGATTTTTAGAGTGGAAGAGAGAGGGAGAGACACAGAGAGAGCAGTATCCATGTGAGAGAGACACATGGATTGGTTGCCTCCTGCATGAGCTGCAACCAGGATCCAAGCAGGGGAGGAACCTGGAACTGAGGTACGTGACCTTGACCAGAATCCAACCCAGGTCCCTTTGGTCCTCAGGCAATGCTGTATCCACTGTGCCAAACTGGCTAGGGCAATATTTTATTTTTTAGTGTGTTTTTCATATTTCTAAAACCAACATGATACATATGCTGGTTATTGGCATTTCAATTATTAATGGTATGAAATGTTTTATGTCCAAATCAGGTTGAATAATCAAATGTAACTCCAAACCCTAATATTTTATCAGTATATTAAAAAAGGTTAAGACCCATTACCAACCAAAACAAATTACAAATTAACCTAGGTTTCCACTTTCTAATTATTTATTTCTTCTACTGTACTCCTATGGAACCATTTGCATATGTCCAACATACCCTTATCACGCTGTTTAGTGATTATTTGCTTGAGCATATGACTTCTAAATTGTGACACTTTGCAGTTAGGAATTTTTATCTTCTGATTCTTAGCATGACAAGGTGCCTAGCCCACTCTCAGTAAATACCTATTAATGGGATGACAGAAGAAATGTATTAATTCAATGCTAGAAAGTTATGCCAAGGAACTAAAATAATTTTGGAAGAAATATCTCTCTATTCCAAGAAATATGGACTATGTTTATGTATGATGTTAGTCTTAGATCTAGACTTATGCTTTAGTAGACTAATTATTGGAGTAGTTCCCAGGAAATGTATAATTTGTGTCAGATCATGTCCTGGCTTGAAAGTTTGCTTCTCATAAACAAAGAATCAGAATGCCTCAATTGCTGCTACCAGAGAACTACTTGACCAGGATCAGAAACATACAGGGAAGCTGGCAGGTGTCAATTTGCTGTAATCAAAGGGCTCCAGAGCAAGTGATGCATCAAATTAACTCTGCTCCCAGCTCGCCCTGGTATCAGAGACTCTGTCAGCCGGAATCACCTGTGCACCTGTGCCTATGCTTTCCAAAAATGCTTAAAATCAGAATGCATTTTAAAAATGAAATTGGTACCTCAATACATAAAACCAACAAAAGCTATGTTTTGAAAGTTCAAATGTATAACAATTGCTTAATATAGCACCAAATGGACAGTGTAGCTGTTTGGATGGATGCGATGATTCCGCCCAAGGTTCTGAATGACAGTTGCAGTTTTATTTTATCCAGAGTATCTTTTTTATTTCTATACTTGATTTCCACTGCAAAGCATCGAGGACTTTGGTATTTGAACATAAGAAACTGCAAATGGTACCACATTTGTTTGCAGCAGCTCACCTTGTAGTCTGCGGATACTACTTAATTAAACAGGGAGAACAGAAGAACTTTATTTCAAATCTAAAATATGTTATCCTAGGAAGCATAACCAAATGTATTAGTAGTCTTCAAAGCATTTTGAAGGTGCTTTATTTATTTATTTTTTTCTCTACAGTGTATAGGAGTTAAAATAAACCTTTAAATAAAATTCAAATAAATCTTATTGTTGCCTTTAAAGCCACATTTGGTTCTATAGAACTCAAAATAAAAACCACAGTGTGTCAGCACCAGGACTTCAGAACCATGCTTACACAAAACCCAATAACCATTGACAGTGGAGTATTGATCAGAACAGCTTGCTTGCTGTGAAGAACATCCTGAACTACTGGTATACAAATGCGTTGGTTCTCAAAGTTTTACATGCATAGGAACCACTTGCAAACCTTGTTGCAATGAAGATTCTGATTTTTTAGGTCTGGGATGGAGTCTGAGATCCTGTTTCTCATAAGCTCCCCAGCAATGCTCACACAGCTGGTCAGAGGACCACATTGTGAGTTCCATTCTCTGCAGTAGGGTCTCAAAGAATGGGGACACCAAGGGGAGAAACAGCACAGAGGCAGGCAGCCTGTTGAAAGGACCAACTTGATTTACTTTGCCATTTCTCCTGAGACTGTACTTTTTTCATAGGTCCTCCTACCCTTTTTTATATGATTCCTTCAGAGGGACAATATGATAATCTCCTCATCCCATTTAGTAGGTTTAAATTTTAGAACCTGACTGTAGACCTCATATAATTCAGAGACAGTGATCACTGAATATAAAGGTAGTTTCATTTCACCCTAAAATCAAGTTCCTTATCCTTAATGACAGAGTCAACTGAAAGTTGGCACCTGCTCAGTTCTTATCTAGACACTCGCGCCAGGATACTTAATTTGCGATTAGAGGGAGTACCACAAATCTCAGAGAGTACTACCTGCACATTCAGCATGCCTCGTTCTAAACCTTAGAAAAGAAAACTTTAGGTTACTTGTAGGTTATTTGGTAAACTATTGGAAAATTTTTAAAAGTGATTTATAAGTTACCATCCTAGCATAAATTACCTCCTGAATTTATGATTTACTCCTTTGTCTTGCCTTCCAATTTTATTTTTGCTAATTAAGAAATTCATTTAGAATCTGTGCTTTCTTAAATACTATTTTTCCTATTCTTGGCCCCCAGAGCTTTTCCATAATCATGGTTGAGTTTTCTTCTGCATTACCTGAAATATTGATATTTTAGTACTTTTATTTGCACACTAATTAGTTTTCAATTTTAGTAGAAGGCATGTTCCCTATGTGGCACATTTCATTACCTGCTATTTCTCCTGGTCAAGCTGAAATTATATAGAGAAATAATCATAATTCCAGCAACTAATTTAGTATTTCATTACTACATAACTTACTTTTATAGTTGTATAACCAAAAAAATGAATGTTATATTGATGGTGTTCCTTCAACAAGCATTTATTTATGGAAATATTTAAATGCATAGATATTGACTGTACTGCTCACAATATGCCCAAATGTCCCATTAAAAATAATCAAGCATCTTTGTTCCACATCTATGTAACTATACATTTCTACACTAACCGTATCAATGATTAATTTTAGTCTTACAATATAAACATATTAAAATCATTTCTATTATAATAAGCTTGAGTTCAGCTTATCTTACTTTTGTAATTTACTTTGAGTTATAATTTTATACTACATTCTCCATCGTTTTATGAATAAAACACATTTTAAAAGATCACAGGTTCACAGGAGGAGAAGAACCTGTGAGATCCTTAGTTCCTTCTGTCTTCTGGCCCAACCTTCTTTAACCTATGTAACAGTAAGTTCTTTCTATTTAGTCACCTGCTATAATAAAGATACTCTAAAACCAAATTTGAAGAAACAAAAAAATCAAGGAAGTGAAATGTAATTAGGAGTTAGGTCTCTCTATAAGCCTAATACTAAAACTATTGGTACAGACATAATATATCACAATTGCATGAGTATACTGAGGTTTGATGGAAAAGTTAATCTTTGAAAGGAAGTATAGATTTAGGTTAGCCTGGAAGGAAGAACACCTTTCCATGCGGAGGGACAGTACGAGCCTGCACCAGTCTGCACACGTGTAAAATGTGGTTAAGGAATAATGAATTGTTGAGTTTGGCCGGAGCAGAAGGCTTGCATTCAGGAGTGAGGGATACAGCAATAGCCCTTCCCCTACCTTCCTTTCCCTGAATTTGTTCAGGTATCTTCTCTGCTTCATGTGGCCATGTGCTTTTAGAAGGGAGACACTCCCAGTCCCTAAGGGACTAAAAGTAAAGAACCAGGCTTCTTAAGGAAGTCATTAACCTGTTGCACATTGTTCCTCAAAATCTATGGTCCCCTTCTTCTATCACAATAGAATGTGTGTCCGAACATAGAGCCACTGACTTCTCCATGAAATGAACTTTCCATGATGGTAGGCTCTATGTCTGTGCACCACTCTCTATCCAGGGGTCCTCAAACTTTTTAAACAGGGGGCCAGTTCACTGTCCCTCAGACCGTTGGAGGGCCGGACTATAGTTTAAAAAAAAACACCTATGAACAAATTCCTATGTGCACTGTGGGCCCGGGACGAGTCGGCTGCTAAGCAGGACAGGCAGCGGCACCCGGTGGGCCGGATAAACGCCCTCGGCGGGCCGCATGTGGCCCGTGGGCCGTAGTTTGAGGACCGCTGCTTGCCTGGAATTCTGCCTGTCATCGAGCAGATAATCACTGAATGAATTTTGAGTAAGTGAATAGCAACCATTTGGAATGGTTGGAATGGCTTTCAGAGCCATTTTGCGAATATGTGACCACATATAAACAGAGAATGTCTCAAACTGCTGCGTTTTAAGTGAGCTTTAGATTACCTGTTCCATTTTTCTCAAATCTAACATAAAAGGATAACCCCATTACACAATAAGTCAAAGTGTGTGACTCAAGGCTTCATACAATTTCCACACCTACCACAATGCTATTTCCTTTATAGATGAAGAAAACACACATCCAACAGAAACCCTGTAACCTGAAAAATTGGTAAAGCCTTTATATATTGAGATAATTATTAGAATGGCAAGTGCAGACCTGAAGAAACCCACCAGTCAAGAAAAAACAGTATTTTGACAAATTAATCAATATATAAAAACACAGCAAAAGAATAACAAAATAATAATTAATTCAAGAGTGAAACCCCATAAGTTTACAGGTTCCTTCTATTAAAGAAAGTAATAGTAAGAGTAACTCCTATGGGATACTACAAATTTTGTTTTTATTAGATTAGAAAGATTAAATACTTTAAAGAAAGTAATACTATAAATGAAATTATCTTGAAAACAAGTTAAAGTATTTTACAGTGTATGCTTCCAAAGGCATACAAGCAGTTATTATAAGTTTAACACATTAGAAAAAATTGCACAAAAATTTATACTAATCATATTACACTATAAAGTGCAATATGATTTAATTGGCTCACCACTTTTTCTGATCCTAAAATCAAACTGGGAACATCTCTTTAGACAGGCTTCGCTGTGTTCTGACCCCTACAATATTCACTAGTGAAGAACATTTAAAATGTCCTATTTTCAGTGTGACCAGGTTTAAAAAGCATCACTATCTTGAACACAGTATTCCAAAAAGTAGAGACACAAATGGCTTCTAATGACCTACATAGAATATTTTTATTAATAAAAAAAAGATACTCTACTAAGGCAGAAATATGTAATTAATAGATCTTTGTTTTCTAGATATCAATATGACAACATTTTAACATAAGCAACACATACACATGGTTAATTTTTTAAAATGTTTTCTATCGTTACATAATTTGTTAATGAGACCATCCACCTTCCCCAGATGTTGGAATACAGAGTTCCTGAACTTTCCTAAGACCGTACACATCTGGTCTAAGACTTTGAAAACTAGAACTGACCCAGTCAAACCAGAAGATCTGATAATTTGTAAAATGAAACAGCTAAAGGATTAGAATCTGCTCAAACATTGGCAATAAATCCACTGCTTTATGCTTGCGTTGAGCAATATGTGTACCATGTAGACAAGTTTTCAATATTTTAAAAAGTCAGCAGTCTAAAAATGAGCTCAATATCCCTACAAGAATAATCTTTAAGAAGGATTGCTGTCATCACTATCATTCAAAGAGCTGTAGACAGCACAAAACCTCAAGTAAAATACCTATTAAGAGAGAATTATTATAACTGAGCCTCTTTGCCATGCAGATTGTTTATGTAGTCTCAGATACATAATTATATACTCACTTCCACTAATACTGTTGAAGACCTTTTAATTTTTGTTCCTATCTTAATAGCCTATTAAGATTATGATGACATGGAATTATTATAATACATATATGTGAGTGTGTTTTGATGGTTTTTAGAAGTTTTTTTTTTTATTCTAAAATTTACATCTGTACTTCGGGGTTAAGAGAAAATTCAAACCACCAAAATAGAAGAGTAAGAGTCTGCCACTAGAAAGAATGATAGAGCTCCTTGTTTGATCTCTTTATTTTACAGATAAAGAAACGGAACTGGAAATTCAATGAAATTAAGTGGGCACAAGGTCACAGGGTATAGTTGTTGTATAGTCAGGACTTGGGCACAGGTGTCTGTCTAGTACTTTCAAAATACTGCATAATAGTCCTAAGTTACAATGGAGAAAAACTGTTGCAAACTGGAGATCTTTGGGAAGCACATAAAATTGTTGTCTTTAACATAGTTGAATACCTATTGTCTGAGCACATTTTCTCCAATGTCTGGCTCTCTGACATTTTTTTTTTTTTGCAATGGGTCCAAAAAGGTATATTATGCTTATGCATATTTTTAACATTTGTCCAGCGAAGAAATTAAAATGAATATTTCTGATATTATTTTTATAGTTGATTCAAAGTGAATAGTGTGGCAAACAATTTAATCAATTTCTATGGTTTTGTTATTATTCTCACTGTTAAACTTATTATTTTCTCTGGAAAGCTTAGTCTCTTTGGAAGGCAGTGTTCGTTGTAAATTAAACTGGCTAGAAATCTATCAGATATCCGTGACAGGTATTGTTTGGAAAAGAGCTGTAGATTTTGATTCTCAAAGGACTAAAGAAAAGAGACCTATGTTAATGGAGATAGAGGACTGGAAAATGTTTGAGGGAGAGCCTACCGCTATCCTTTAGGAGGTCAGAGTATACGAAATCAAGCCTCAGGACGTATACTTTTGTTTTATCTCATTATTATTTACTGTAACTCAGCTAGATTCCAAATTTCTTTAGGTCAGGTGCTCTGTAAGACCTGGGTCAGCACCGCAGACATAGAAGGCCCATGATAAATGCCTGTTGATGAATCACTGAATCAAAGACAATAGCACAAGCAGCTTCTCCTCATCTATTATAGATGTTCCAGCACAAAAAGAACCACAGAACTTACAGGTTGCAAACAGTTTTTAAAAAAGTCAGTCCTGACAACATTCTTCAGAGATGCACATAGTTATGGCCACAGAAACTAAACTTTTCTACAGATCTCACAGCTTGTTATTGCCAGAGGTAACATCCTCAGATTAATGTCCTTAATCCTTGTTTTCTAGTGTTCACACTTGTTTCTTTGTCTGTTAAAAAAGGAAGAGAATTCCACCACAAAGCTGATGTCATAAATGTCAATAAATAGTGGAAGATGGTTTGCACATAGTCTAATATCTTGTTTTAGTGAACATACCCACTTTAATAATGTGTCCCTAACGCTTTCAAAATAAGTATGTTCACTATTGTTACTTCACTTGATATATTTCCCAGAAGACAGCCTCCAGTTGATTACCCACTGTTATCACTGTTTCTGTTAATACTTAGCTAAGCAAGAACACAGAAATAAGTCATTTCAAACTTATTCTAATTTAAGAACTTTAACTCATTTATAGAAATCCTGCATAGCGTGGTTTAGAACATTCACTATCTCATTAATTGGATTTTGTGCCAAAGTAAACTGCTGTCATACCCGTTGCTGTATGGAATTGCATATACTGTTATCTTTAAGGCTCTGTTTGAGAATTTACATTTTAACCAAAAAATAACATTGGCAGTATCATTAAATTGGTTAACATTATCATGGGCTAGACAATTACATGCTTTGCAGAGAAGATGTTTTAAGGTTCACTGAAGAAATAACTAATGAAAAGTGGGTAATACTTTATCTCTTCTTCATAAATGGAAAGAATAATTATTGAGCACCTATTATGTTCCATGAAGTATATGAAGCACTGGCCATTTTAAGGAAATATGATGAAATCTACACACTGTTGTACATGTTATTGTGGAAGCATGGATAGAATACTCTGGGAGGGTGCAGGGTGGTTATGTATAGGATGCTATGGTGGGGTGGGATGGCTAATTGTCATGGAAGCTCTTTGCACATGATGCTTGAGTTGGTTGTAGATGGGTAAGAGCTCAGAATTTAAGAAGGTACTCCTGGACATGAGAACAGCATGGGCAAGGATAGGCAGGAAGGCTTTTAACAGGTTAACTGTGCATGTCAGGAATCTATCATTGCTGAATCTTTAACAGCAAAACTGGGAGAGGCAAGAGTTATTCTAATCATTTCTATATGTGACTAATAATGGCATTAAATGTCAGACAGGTATTATGTGGTTCAAGTTTCTAGAAGGCAACTCTATACTCACCTAAATACTGCTATTTTGTAACTGGGTATTCAATCTCTAATTTTACTGAGATTGAAGACTGTACCAAGAATTTGATGGCAGAGCTATCCTGTAGTTACTTTCCTATGATAGATATCATAAAGTGATTAATAACAACATTGTACCACTATTACTATGAACTCATTTTTCTACTATTCTTCAGTTCACTAGAAACAGAAAAATATACATATAGTAAAAAAAGAAAACCAAGTCATCAATAATGATGATTGTTCAATTCATAAATCTGGAGCCAGTAGGAACCCTCACTAAACATTTAAGAGTAACAGGGAACTGTAAAAAGGAAGGAAATCTTACCATTTGCAATAGCATGAATGGACCTGAAGAGTATTATTTATGCTAAGTGAAATAAGCCAGTAAGAGAAAGACAAGGACCACATGATTTCACTCATATGTGGAATCCAATGAACAAAATAAACTAACAAGCAAAATGGAAACAGACTCATAGAGAACAGAGTGATAGCTCTGTTCAGAGAGGAGTGGGGGTTGCAGGCTGGGTGAAGGGATTAGGGGAGGGGAAGACAACTCACAGGCACAGACAACAGTAAGGTGATTATCAGAGGGAAGGATATGGGGGGCTGGGGTGGGGAGGTAGGGGAAGTAGTAGAGAGTAAAGGGGGATAAATGGTGATGGAAGGAAACTTGACTTGTGGTGGTGAACACACAATACAATATACAGATGATGTATGATAGAACTGTACACCTGAAACTTATATAATTTTATTAACCAATGTCACCCCAATAAATAAAAAAAAGAGTAGAAGGTGAAGAAGGTAAAATTATGAAGACATTTACAGTTTTTTCAAACCCAGAAAAATTAAATGTCAGAATCCCCCCAAGCTGGACCACCTTCAAGAAAATAATTCATCAAAAATGGAAATGGTTTTAAAGAAAGTAATAACAATAAAAATCTAACTATTTTATTAACAGGCACTTGACTTTATAAATGGTCGTAAAATGATTTGACATGCTTAATTTTAACTGCAAACAGCTCATTTCTGCAGATTTATTATCTTACTTAAAAGTAAGATTGCCCTGTAGAAAATTTGATAGGCTAGAATTGCTTCTAGTTAGTTTCTTGAGCCTATTTTTATTCTTTCTGAATTATGGCATTATCATTTATGTCAAAACAGTTGAGTCTTTCTTAGTGTTTCAGATAATTAATAACTGTGGGTTTCTAGGGGCTTATCCCTCAGTAGCAAAAATGTATTCCCAAACCTAATTACTCAGGCCTAAACTTGAGTTTACCACTGAGCATTTAATTTAATTTTTTTTTAGCGTTGATTATTTTTGTCACAACTGCAAAGCCAATCTTGCTTATAACCATTTCAAGTGGAGTAATAAATTCCCATAGAATATACATATATTAAAAAGTAAGTGAAACCTTTAGCATTTCCCTTCTATCTGCACTTGGAATCTATTCTTGGTTTTTCATGATTCAGGATAGCTCAGGATACACTACCATTAGAGAAATCCACCCCCACCTCCCAGAAATAATCCACAAAAATTCTAATCCAAGGAAATAAGACAATGTATTTAGTCAAGCAATTGAATAAGCATCCCCCCTCCCAATTTCTGCTTAACTGACTCTAACTTGTAGTAGAACAGGGGTCAAAACTCAATCCCACAGCCCCATGTACCCCCAGGTGCACTGACAGATGCAGCAGGGAGGATTTTATGGTTGATACCAAGGAAAGACTTCCAAATAACCAGTTTCCTCTTAGGTGAAACTCACATGGGGGATGAAACAGAAAAAACAAACCCCAAACACAGACTCTTTATGAGAATAATGAATACACTGGTACTACTCTGATGGGATGACCATGTGTTTCAAAATGATCAACTTCAAAATTTGAGTCAAATTGTAAAGCAAAACAAAACTAGAGTAAAACACCTTTTCTAAAGCACCACCTGTGTTCTGGCCCCGATCTTCCTCAACCAGCCCTACTCTTCACCATTTAAGGTTCTCCAGGGTTTGCTCCCTTTTACTTTTCTTGCCCTTCAATTCAGACACAAAATTATTCTCTGCACATACCATACTTGCCCATACTTCCCAAATGAAAAAAAAAAAATTATTGAAAACCACTATTACCTGAAATTGAGATAAGGAGTTTTCTATTCTCTTTCAATATATCTTCAACCCTGTTTTTGTTTAATTATCTATGAAGGCTATTGATTTCAGTATATTAGAGTTATATTCTGCTATCTTATGAAATTATCTCTTTGTATCGAGTAGCTTTTCCATTGTCTCTCAGTTTTCCAGATAAATAATCATATTGTTACCCGAAAGGGGACCTGGCCCTTGGTGGGTCTGCCTAGGGCCAGCTGGTAGTCTGTGGTTTCTTGACTTCCTGCAGGAAAAGTTTTCACAACAAAAATACAGATGATTATGAGGGAACAATTATGAAAGCTGGGAATGTAAAACAAAAAAGAGCTTAGAATAAAAGAAGCATCAGGAGAGCCTAGGCTGGGCTGCCCTAGCTCTCTGGGAAGTCAGAGAAAAGGAGGCCTTGGGATCAGGTTGAGGGGTTAGCCTGGGATGAGCTTCCACTGCCCATTGCTCACCTGGTTGCAAGCCTAGTGGGGTTCTTTAGGGTTTAACAATGTGTGCCTGTGGGGGGAGAAGTGGGGAGAGAAAAATGGAATGGGAATGGCAGGGGCTGTTTCTCAGAGGGAGAGTACACTCTGGGTCCTTTGTCTTGAAGCTTTATCTTAGGGGAGGTCTCGTGGGAGGGTTTTAGCATAACATTCATCAGTTTTTTAGGTGTGCTCCTCCAGGGCTGTGGTCTCCACCAATTGGTCAGTGTCAGGAGGTTATTAGTCATTGCATCTGATCCTGGTGTGGCCTACTCGGTTTTGCTGCCTTTCTGGGTCTGGAGATGAAATACAACTGAGGCATAGATGATATTTCTAGGGAGGTGACCTTCTGTACCTGCTGTAAATTGCTGTCGTTTTGTTTAGCTATCTGTCTCAGTTTCCCAATTTCACTTGTCATGGCTTACTGGCCTATCTCAATATCATCTACAAAAAGAGACAGCTTATTCTCTTTCTTGTTGTATGCCTCTAATTGCTTTCTTTATTATATATCTCCAATATGTTAAGTCATAGTGAAATAGTGGGCAGCAGCTTTTTGTTCTAGTGGTAATGACTCTAGTGTTGTCCTTTATGATAGATGTTGGCTAAATGATGGCTTTGAAGATAAGCTTAGTGATATAGAACAGCAATAAAATCATGTTTAAGAAGTATTTATCAATTCCTATTTAACAGAGGTCTTTTCTTTTTTAAAGAACTGGTATTGAATTTTGTCAAATTCCCTTTCAATATCCACAGAAATGATCATATTGTTTTCCTCTTGGGCTCTATCAATATGATGACTAATATCATTAGACTTCCTAATATTGAATGATCCCCCATTTCTGAACTATTCCCCACTTGGTCATGTTATAATATGAACTATAATGGACTGCTGAACTCTGTTGAGTATGCTTTAAGACTTTTGCATCCATACTCATGGGTGGGAGTGGTCTGAATTTGTTTTTGTTTATGTGTGTGTGTGTGTGTGTTTGCTTTTCTTTTATTTTGATAAAATCTCTGTGAGACTTGAAATTGTTGAAATTATTTCACAAAAATTTTTGAAAGTTTTCCTCTACTTCTATGCTCTGAAATAGTTTTTATTTTCTTAACTTCATTTTTATTGTTGACATTATTACAGATATTACCATCCCCAACCTCCACCCTTTGCTCATCTCCACACAGCCTCTGACCCCTTTTCCTCTGGCCACCAAAAGTAAGCTTTTCTTTTTAACCCATAATGTTATTCAGAGCTAATTGTTCATTTAAATAGATTTAAATTGAGATGATAAGCCCAGAAATGTAAGTGTATGTCTTGAAGATTGTAAATAGCATGAGTTTTGAAAACTGAGTGATCTGGAAACAGTAATTCTAGCACTGCTAATTATTGTCTGTGCAACTTGAGCAAGTTACTTAATTTTTTTTCAAGTATTTGCTCACTCACTATTAAATGAGAGTTATGCTACCTGAAAGTTTTTAGTGATAATTTTACTTTTGTTTCACTAGTGCATACATAGATATTAAAATTATTGTTGTATATCACTGGCCCAGTTTCAAGGTTATTTAATTTATAAAAGGTGTAAGAGATTAAGGGACAAAAATGAAAATAGGTGGACTAGAAGCTACGGTGAATCCAGTCTACTTCTATGATATAAAGTTCCTGCTACTTTTAGAAGATGAGGAGCACTTAGTATTAATGAAATGAGTGATCAGAAAGTCAAAGTTGAGAACAGAAAAATATACCTATCAGCAGAGAAAAGTATTTTCCGAGGTCAGCAGAACCACGCAAAAGGCCAGCTTTGACAGGGCTTGCAGTCAACTCTTGCACACCAAAACTAAGATTAAAGACCATGATCCTGTCAAATGGGAGATCAGTTTCTCAAATGGGATTTTAAAATACAGACCCTCCACAGTGAATGCTGCAGACCCAGTGTTATTAAAGGTCATCGGGATGTTTTCTTAAAGTTGCCGTGTTGGCAGCTTTATCATGAGCTCTGACCCTTCAGATATAGCTGCTACAGGACTTGTATTAAACCCTGTTCCCTTCACTCGTGTCAGAAAGGAAAGGCTAAGGCTTCTTGAAGGATAATGGGCTCTGGGGAAGCCTTCCTTGAGCCATTCTGGGTTCAGTTTATAAACCATCTGAATGCACCCTGGTGAAGCAGCCCCAATCCTGCTGAGATTTTCCATCTTGAAATTAAATTTTGTTGTGCTCTTGAAGTTAGAGAGCAAGTATTCAGAAACCACAGCCTTGTTGGGGACTATCCTGGCAATATTAATAAATTTGTGATTTTGCTCCAATATAAAACCGCATATTGAATATATGTCCTATATTATAAGTCTAGCACAAAACAGTGACAATCACAAAATTCTTTCTATTTCAATAGAAGCGGGGGGAAGCCTTGCATACATGATGACAATTCATGAAATGGGAGAGATGCATAGCCCTGGCTGAACACATACTTCACTTCATCTAGAAATCCTGCTTTAAAAAAAAAAAACCCTAAAATCACTAAATAAAATTAATTCCATATTTGAATTAGAAATGTATAGCATGGGACAATATTTTAACAAGTGTAAAACTATGGTGAAATTAAAGTCAGTGCTTAGGATAAGCGAGCAGGAAACAAATATTGAATTAATATATGAGAGAAGACACCAAAAATGAAAAAATTCTTTGTTGATGTAAAATTATATGTTTGATTTACATGTAAAATGTTTTGAGTTATAGAATGTTTTGAATTTTATTTTTGCTCTAGCGTTGTCAGTTCTCTTAAATAACAAACACAAGCGATGCATCTTAGGTTCCTATTTCATAAATCACCATGGATTTTCACTTTCCTACTATATACATGTAGAAATAATACATTTCTAAAAAAATGTATAATTGAGACAAAATAATATGGTCTTAGCTCCACCTCTCATTATAAAACACATCAGAGGGCTTTTTGAAGTTTTTAGGTCTCAGAATTATTCTCTCAATTCTAGATCTTGTCAGTGAGAATCCACTAATTATTTTTGGGCTCACTTATACTAATGACATTGCACAGTTCACTTCGATCATTTGGATCTACACTTATTCTTTTGTAAAATTGGGAATATAGTGCCTAAATCACCTAGCTAGCTGTGAGAATTAAAAGTGGCAATTTATGGAATCATTGAGTACTTCCTATGAACCAAGCCCTGTGCAAGGTTCTAGGAACACACATTGAATATGACCATTTCCTGCCTCAAGAAGATTGCATCCTAATGGAGGGGAATACAGATGAGTAAAGCCACAGCTACAAGAAAAGAACAGTGTCCTAACATAAGTATACACTTCATTCTCCCAGGAGACAGTAAGGAAAGCCTGATGACAATGTTCTGCTTCTTCCGGAATGTGGGAAATCAGGAAGGCATTAAGATTTGGATAGTTAACAATGAGAGTTTCCCAGGAAGACACGGTGTTGGGAGAAGAGGAAACAAGAAGACCTAAAGAAACTCTGTCGTGCCAGGATAATCAGGACAGACAACAAGAAACAAGACAGAGTGGGTCCAGGCTGCTAACAAACACTTCCACCGATTTGCAGAGTTGACACTCCACACCGGATGAAAGCATCAGTCCTAGACATCTTCAGGGGTCAAAGAAAGCATGAGATATTCCCCAGTCAGGCTTCCACATTGTACATTCACATTTCTCTTTAAGAGAAATATGCTCATTACAGATCAACTGCAAATGTCTACAACATTTCATAGCTCATGCTGAGATCTCTTGCAGATAAAGTACAGAGTGAGAAGCTAGATTCACATTTGACATGTTCCTTTTTCAATAGGTGTATGAGCATTTTGCACATTAAATAATTTGTCTTTCCTGTCCATTAGGATTCTCTGCTATGCTAAAACCAAAGGAAAACTCCTTTTAAAGAAATATCTGGTTCATTAACTTCCTATAGCATTGTAAAGATTAGTATTTTCATGATCTGGCATGATTTGCAAAAGGATGCTCAGGATCCATTGATATTTTTCAAAAAGTATATCATCATGGCTTAGTAAATATAAAATCATACAAGGGAAAACAGAAGAAATTAAGGTAACAAATTTCTATATTATTTACCCAATATAATGGAAACAATGCTAATTATGTAGATATCTAGAGAGCTAATATATTAAATTTTAAAAGTAATTTAACTGTTTTTATTATTTATAAATTTTTGTAAATATAGATATTCAGGTGGTATACTAGAATGTTACTTCATGACACCTCCTCCCAGTCCCTATTGTGTTATTATTTGTGTATCTATATGTATATGACCTATAATATAAAGATATTTCCATTGTCAATAGAACATTTTAAATTTATCATCATAGACCTCTTTAAGAGAAGACCAGGAAACAAAAATTTCAGTATCTACACTAATAGAAGAGAAACATGCAAATTGACTGTACCTACACTACACCCACAAACCATGCCCACCAGCCAATCAGGAGTGAGTATGCAAATTAACCCAACAAAGATGGTAGCGGCCATGGAGCTGGAACGAGCCAAGCTTCCCACCCGCCCTGGCCAGCCCTGGCCTCTGCTTAAGGCTACAAAGTTTCATTTATAGAATATAAATAAAACCCAGATACCTGCTTCCAGCTGGCCCTGGCCTCCGCTCAAGGAGGCACTGAAAAAAAAAAAGAAAAACAGGAGGGGCTGGGGGGCTGGGAGCTTGGGTTGCCGGGGGCATGCCCAGCCTGCAAACAGCCATCAGCCAGGCTGGCCAGCCACCCCAGCGGGGTTTCCCACCCTGGAGGGGGTGTGGCAAGCCTGAAAACAGCCCTCAGTCCCTCATTGAGGCCGGCCACACCCCCATGGGGTGAGGGTCCCAACTCGGGTCTTGGCCAGCTTGAAAACAGCCTTCAGCCCCTCACCCAGGCTGGCCACACCCCCCAGTGGGGACCCTCACCCCATGGGGGTGTGGCCGGCCTGCAAACCACCACAGGCCTCTTGCCCAGGCTGCCCCATGCCCAAAGGGAAACCCCACCCTGAGCCGGGACACCCTTCAGGGCAAACCAGCCGGCCCCCACCCATGCACCAGGCCTTTATCTATATTAATAGAAAGGTAATATGCTAATTAGACTGGGAGACCTTCCAGGAGACCTTCTGGACATTCTTCTGGACAAAGCCATGGTGGCGGGGCCAAGGTAGAGGCAATTAGAGACCAAGAGGGGAGGGCAGTTGTGGGTGATTATGCCAGGATGGGACCACAGTTGTGAGTGATCAGGCTGGTGGGGGGTGGGGATGTTGGGGTTAAGCAGACCAGCAGGGGGGTCAGTTGGGGGTGAGAAGGACATCAGTGGGGGTCAGTTGGAGGTGATCGGGACAGTGGGGAGTGGCAGTTTGGAGTGAGCAGGCCAGCAGGGGGGTAGTTGTGGGCAAGTAGGCTGGCAAGGAGGGCAGTTGGGGGTGATCAGGCTGGCAGCGGGGGGCATTTGGGGGTGAGCAGGCCAGCAGCGGGAGGCAGTTGGGGACGAGCAGGCCAGCAGGCAGAGTGGTTAGGGGCAATCAGGCAGGCAGGCAGGTGAGCGGTTAGGAGCCAGCAGTCCCGATTGCAAGAGGGATGTCCGACTGCCAGGTTAGGCCCAATCCCTGTAAACCAGCAGTAGGACATCTTTCAAGGGGTCCCAGATTGGAGAGGGTGCAGGTCAGGCTGAGCAACACCCCCCCCCCCGTGCACGAATTTTGTGCACCGGGCCACTAGTTTCTAATAAGGATTGATTATCTATTACTAAGCAATAAGGAGTGCACAAATAAATATAATTTATTTGTTTTCATTTAGGATTGGTTAATGCTTATATAGCACCCAAAACTGCAGTAAAAATGCCCTAGATTCTTATGCAGTCAGACAATCTTAAATAGCAACAACAACAAAACCCCTTAAAATGAAAAAAGAAAATTTCTCTAGATAAAATTTTAAATTTTATTTGAAACTCTGATTCTAATCTAGCAATCTGGAGATAATCCTCTTAAACATCCTATATAATGAAAGGCTAATATGCAAATCAACCGAACGGCTGAACAACTGGTTGCTGTGATGCGCACTGACCACCAGGGGGAAGACGCTCAATGCAGGAGCTGCCCCTGGTAGTCAGTGCACTCCCACAGGAGGAGCACTGCTCAGCCAGAAGAAGGGTTCACGGCTGGCGAGTGCAGCAGTGGTGGGAGGAGCCTCTATCGCCTCCGTGGCAGCGCTACAGATGTCCGATTGTAGGCTTAGGCCCACTCCTCACGGGAGGGCTCCCGGACTGCAAGAAGGTATAGGCCGGGCTGAGAGACCCCTCCCTGAATGCACAAATTTTGTGCACCAGGCCTCTAGTTAGGTTTATAAAATAAAAATGACAAAACAGAAAAAAAGAGATGATTTGCATCTTCAGAAACACAGAAGATGAGAAAATAAAAATACTGCATCTCACACTTCATTTGCAGGTCACTGACATTAATTTAATTTTAAAACAGTTGCAGTATTGAATTCTAGTGCCATTTAATGGCAAAGGGATTTTAATTAAATCAACCACATTATTAATTGCTACCTTCTTATTTTTTAAGAGCTATGCATAATTCATGAAAAAAATTGAGAGAATCCACAACAAATTGAGAGAGCCTTTTTAAAAACAAAATTATTTTTTATGTTAAAAGCACTTTATCATATTGGAGTAGTGGGAAAAGTTTTTGTATTAAATTACTTAATAATTCTCTTGATACTAGCCTTATTTATAATTGGATTTCAATAATATTCCATTCATATATTATCTTTATTTAAATATATATACTGCACAATGAATCCTATATAATAAAGAGGTAATATGCAAATTGACCATAACTCCAACACACAAAACCGCCCCCATGTGGTCAATGATGGCTGCCCCCATGTGGACACAAGATGGCCAGCAGGGGAAGGCAGTTGTGGGTGATGAGGCCAGCAGGGGAGGGCAGTTAGGGATGACTGGGCCGGCAGGGGAGGGCAGTTAGGGGTGACCAGGC
This sequence comes from Plecotus auritus, assembly GCF_963455305.1. Taxonomy (NCBI): domain Eukaryota; kingdom Metazoa; phylum Chordata; class Mammalia; order Chiroptera; family Vespertilionidae; genus Plecotus; species Plecotus auritus. The sequence goes on along the minus strand of NC_137775.1, from coordinate 141,497,688 downwards.
CAGCAGGGGAGGGCAGTTAGGGGCAATCGGGCTGGCTGGGGAGCAGTTAGGCATCGATCAGGCTGGCAGGGGAGTGATTAGGGGGTGATCAGCCTGGCAGGTAGAAGAAGTTAGGGGCAATCAGGAAGGCAGGCAGGTGAGCAGTTGGGATCCAGCAGTCCTGGATTTTGAGAGGGATGTCCGACTGCCCATTTAGGCCCAATCCCAGTAGGATCGGGCCTAAATGGGCAGTCAGACATCCCTCGAGGGGTCCCAGATTGGAGAGGGTGCAGGCTGGGCTGAGGGACACACTCCCCGTTCATGAATTTTGTGCACTGGGCCTCTAGTACATATATATATATATATATATATATATATATATATATATATATATATATATATATATATACATATTAGGCCCGGTGCATGAATTCATGCATGGGTGGGGTCTGGCCAGCCTGGCCAGGGGGAGGGGACATGGTCAGTTGACTGGCCTGCCTGCTGTTTGAACTACTGTTTGAGGAGACAATTTGCATATTAGCCTTTTATTGTATAGGATATACACTGAGTGGCCAGATTATTATGTGTTCAGAGATCATAATAATCTGGCCACTCAGTGTATAATATATATATATATATATATATATATATATATATATATATATATATTCTGCAATGAATGTATATTAGAATATAAGGAAAAGAAAAGAGGTAAAGAATGAGAGAAAAATGTCTCTAAAATCCTACCACCTTGAATATATTCACTTTAAACATTTTCATGTATTTTTTTCACATATTTTTCCTAAGTATGTCCCTAAATATATGCATATTCTCTATACACACATATGTAATTATGCTATGGACTGAATGTTTGTGCCCCCCCCCCCTGCCAATTCTATGTTGAAATCAAACCCCCAAGGTGATGGGATTAGGAGGTGGGGCCTTTGGGAGGTGATTAGGACATAAATGTGGAGTCCTCGTGAATGGGATTAGTGCCCTTATAAAAGAGGCCTGGACAGCTAGCTTGCCCCTTCCAGCATGCGAGTTTAAGGAGAAAAGACAGCCATCTAGGAAGCGGGCTCTCTCGCCAGTCATCCAATTTGCTGTTGCCTTGATCGTGGACTTCCAGTCTCCAGAACTGTGAGAAATGAATTTCTGTTGTTTATAAAGCACCCAGTCCAGGGTACTTAGTTACAGTAGCCAAATTGACTAAGACAGTATATATTGATCTATTCACAGGTGGAAGAATATGTGTGTAAAAGCAAGCAAACAGGAGTTACTCACACATACTAGTGATTCTCCAAAAGTCTTCTGAAATCTATCCACTTGTCTGTACCTACTGGCTCCATCATGGTTGAAAGGACAAGTATCCCGAATGGGACCACAGCTAAATCAGTCTGTCCTTAAATCTATTCTTCACATAGAAACCATAGTGATTTTAAAAAAATAAAAACCTGCTTCCTTGCTTAATTTTTTTGACTTTCTACTGCACTTAAGATAAAGAGGACAGCCTAAGCATGACCTACAGGCTCTGTGCGATCTTCCCTCTGCCCTCCTCTGCAGCCTTGAGCCAACTGGGTTTCCTCTGTGATCCTGCCTGTTTAATCACACTGACCCTGCTTCTCTTACCAGATGCTTAAAGGTCCTTTCATCCTCACATGCAATTTTTTAAGAGAAGGAATGAGATTCATCTTATATTGCAATTAATGTCCAGACAAAATAGAGCATTTAAAATTTTGCCCTTAGCTGATCTTGTCCTCACCAGCTGGTGTGTGTGATAAGAATTTAACTAAATAATCACTATACATTAAAGCTTGTTCTGTTTCAATAATTTAAACAGTCTCTTGAGGTAATGTTCAGGCACTCTTGGGATAAATCGTCTTCTCTCATTGTCTCATTGCAAGGAAGATAAGAGGCTAGATTTTCCCACAGGCATGGCTATAATTGTGGCAGACCTGGCCGTGGTTCTCATGTCTCTAACTTCCTAAGCATCCATCTCCTGCTGATTCCATCAGTGCTGATGTGGACCAATTAAATGCTGGTACTGAAGGCCCTAGATAACTCTAAAACATGACAGTAAAATGAGCAATAACCTTTTTTCAGGAATATTCTTAAGTAGCAGGACTCTCTCACCTTTAGGCAGAAAGGGATCCTATTTCATGTGAATGAACACTAACATAAACAATGGTCAAAGGAAACAAAAGAATATGAATAAATGGAAGATTGCCACATTCAAAACTAGAAAATAAGACACAGTAGTTCAACAATCAAATAGGGTTGAGAGACAGTCCTGCTGACTGCTTGAAGGACTCTCTATGGTACACTGGGATGGGGTGGCAGGTAGTTTAGCAGATTCTGTAGAGCCCAAGTCAAATATCTACCACAACCACTCAGGACTTTTCTTCCACTTTTTTTTTTCTCTCATCCTATATAATAAAGAGGTGATATGCAAATTGATCATCCCTCCAACACACAGGATGGCCGCTCCCATGTGGTCAAAGATGGCTGCCCCCATGTGGACACAAGATGTCCACCACAAGATGGCCTGCAGGGGAGGGCAGTTGTGGGCAATCAGGCCAGCAGGGGAAGGGCAGTTGGGAGGGACCAGGCCTGCAAGGGAGTGGAGTTGGGGGCAACCAGGCCTTCAGGGGAGGGCAGTTAGGGGTGACCAGGCCAGCAGAGGAGGGCAGTTGGGGGCGACCAATCCTGCATGGGAGGACAGCTGTGGGGGGACCCAGGCTGGCAGGGGAGGGCAGTTAGGGGAAATTGGGCTGGCAAGGAAGCAGTTATGCATCGATCAGGCTGGCAAGGGAGTGGTTAGAGGGTGATCAGGCTGGCAGGCAGAAGCAGTTAGGGGCAATCAGGCAGGCAGGCAGGCAGGCAGGCAAGCGGTTGGGAGCCAGCAGTCCTGGATTGTGAGAGGGATCCCAGATTGGAGAGGGTGCAGGCTGGGCTGAGGGACACACATAACCCACCCCCATGCATGAATTTTGTGCACCGGGCCTCTAGTGAAAGAATACTCTCAAAACTAATGCAGCTTGCCAATTACGTTGATGCCCTGACCAAAATATTCTGAAAGGAGAAAATAATTCTCACCCCCTGAAACATATAGTTCATAAATTAATAAGCTAACATATGTCTGCTGAGAATTCAAATAAAACTAAGGATGACAACTAACATTTGTTGCATGATCGGTATCAAGCAATGTTCTACCAATTTCTGTCCTCACAACATTCTAAGCCAAATACAATTTTCACTTGTTCCTTCAAATATGGAAACTGAGGTAGGAAGCTATTCTGATAAGTCTAATCAAATAAAATGTAATGTGCAAATAAAGTTTCTGGATCCACAATTGTGGACCAGATCTATGATGTGGTATCCTATCTAGCTAATTTCCCATGGAACCACTATTGGATTTCTAGCACCATAATTCTGCTAGTTTTATTTTAACTATATTTTTAAATGAATACTAAAATACATAGCAAAAATAATGGACAGAAACACTACCACCTTTCATCATAGTCTGTAAGCATTTGGAAGGCAGGAAGTCATCAGTCCCTGGTGAGAGGACACATGAGGTTAAGCATCCTTTACCTGGACTCACTTTCCATACCTGCACTCTCCCCAGCACTCTCTCCATCCCTAGATCTTTGGTTCTTGCTCAATAACTTTCCTTTTCTTGTTGGGATGGAGTTTTTTGAGAAACATTTATTGTTAAATCATCTATGCAGAGCCACTCCATTCAGAAAGAACCTATCATGTAATTTTAATACCCTAACAAATACAATTTAGTGATTTTTTACTTTACTCTTTGCAGCTAAGGGAAATGATGCCAGTAAAAATAAAATCGAACTGAAATAAGCCAGTCAAGAGATTTCTAAAACAAACAAAATCCTCTTTATATAAAACATGAAGGAATATATGATAAGATTTGGACTTCTCTAGCCATTTTATTAAGACCATTTTACTGATTTCCATTTCTTTGAGAGTAATTGTTTAGAGAAAATTACTCTAAACCTGTGCCAAGACCCTGGTAACCTGCTTTACCCTGTGTGGGGCCCCTTTTATGCTCTGAAATTGCCACTGGCCTTGGCCAGTTTGCAATGCCTTTCTCGTTGGGAAAGCTATAAGGTTAATGATGGCTGTTTTCCTAACCACATTCCCAGTCTAGCAGTTCTGCCCTATAAAGGGTGGAATACATCCACTACCAACACATAAATTACAACTTCCCAGGGACCTTCACAAAGGTGATTGATGTCCTTGCCTTTGGGTATCTTTTCTTCTGAGTGACTGATGGGAACAAACCAAAACCATACACAAACCTTTTCACTGGGGATAAAAAATGCGAACAGTGGAGGCAGACTGAGATCCAAAGAAGAATAAAAACAAACAACAATAAAAAATGAGGAGCCAACCAATATAGCCAGCAGACCTCTCCTTCTTGGAGGAGCCTAACTTCTTGGGGTAGAATCCCACCAGCTGCCTTGCTAACAAATTACTGCAATGTCTGTTTGCATGGTGTGCTTAGATTTCATCATCAAATTTTAGGATTGGTGAATGTGAAACTGCAGATTTAAAAGAACATAAAGCTACAAGCTTATCCATGTGTGTACTTACCTACTTCTCTAAGACCTGCAAAGGGATTTGGTTTTTTTAAAAAGATATTTTTATTGATTTCAGAGAGGAATGGAGAGGGAGAGACAGAAACATCAATGATGAGAGAGAATCATTGGCTGCCTCCTGCATGTTCCACACTGGGGATCAAGCCCGCAACCCGGGAAATATGCCCTGATTAGGAATCAAACCATAACCTCCTGGTTTATAGGTTGATGCTCAACCACTGAACCACACTGGCTGGGCTGCATAGGGATTTGATTTTTAAATTATTGCCATGTCCTGGAGTACTAGAATTCAAAAGAGCTTCGAAGGCTTCACAGATTTGAGGAAAACCTTGAAGCCCAGGACATGTAAGAAACTTCCCTGATATCACCCTGCTAAGAAAAACCTAGGTCTCATGTAACCAATTGCCTATGAAGTTGCAGAAACTAAATATGGACTGGAGTGGTTGGGGAAATGAAAACATTTTCCCCAGCTAAATACTGAAGATGACCATGTACAACAATCTATGGAAAAGTTGTGATTAAAGCTGTTATTTTTTAAAAAATATATTTTATTGATTTTTTACAGAGAGGAAGGGAGAGGGATAGAGAGTTAGAAACATCGATGAGAGGGAAACATCAATCAGCTGCTTCCTGCACACCTCCTACTGGGGATGTGCATGCAACCAAGGTACATGCCCTTGACCGGAATAGAACCTGGGACCTTTCAGTCCTCAGGCCAACGCTCTATCCACTGAGCCAAACCGGCTAGGGCTAAAGCTGTTTTTTAATTTGCATTAGGTTAGCTATATTCATCTTGGCTTCTGAATGGAAGCATTAGCCTAGAATGTCCAGATAAAACAGCAAAATGTCACCTTCTGAGATTGAAATTTGGTCAAACCAAACACATGTACTTACCATTTGTCAAATGCCTTATTTTAGAAATAAATTGCTAGTGAACCTATGATATCTTCTAGTGGAATCACATGACCTGGGTGTTTCTAGATCTATTCAAACTTATAATGTTTGTGACTTGGAAAAATTGTGTTTTTAGTATTTTATTAAACATACTCACACAAACAGACACATACACACACACACACACACACACACACACACACACACACATACAACACCCCACCATCATTACCACCACCACCACTAACAACAAAAACACAGATTAATGGTGGGTAAAAGAAACTTGAAAATAAGTTCTGTTATTTTTCAGGCCTTGCCAGGCAAAAGAGGCACATGAAACACAGATGTTGTATTGGAGCAAAAATAATTCTCTGCAATCTGTAGGAGCCGGAGAAAAATATTATTTAAAAACATCCATAAGGCTTTGCTTTCAGTCTAGGAAATTATTATTAATTTGGAATATATGTCTGCTGGCAAAAGCAGGAGTACAAAAATGCTGTGAGGTAAGAATGTTTGGTTGGAGCTTGAATTTGAAAAGAGGTATGTAAATAAAAATAAATAAATGAAATTATCTGAAGTGAAAGGAATTAAAAGTTACTTGGTCCACATGGTTAGTAAATCAGGGTTTAGATAGTGGGGTTTAAATAGCAGGAGAGAATCTATGTAAACTAGAAATGTGAGTTGGGACTCAGAGTAGACCTATGCAACATAACAATGTCCTTCTCTCTTCAGGTTGTAACATTACAGAGCTTTCTCATCCAGCCAACAGTACTAGGTTCCAGCTTTCCAATGGGAATAATAATGGTCAATGACCAAAATGGAAAAAGCTTGAAACCCATCTTACTTACATGGGCATTTCTCTGTATCTGTTGCCTGATGGATAGTACATGAAACTTTGAGCACAAAACTGAGATAGATGCAGAACACATGCCTACCAATCAATAATCACCAATGCCTGGAAAGCTCTGTCCCTAAGGGTCACATTATCATCTCTAAGATTCATGACTGAGTTGATAAACAGCGGGGAAAAGTTTGTGATGTTAAATACTGTGTACAGTCACTGAATAAATACTACTTTCAAAGTAGTAGAGTCATGATTTCTGATTTTTCCATTCTAACTTATTGATTAGTATCACTAGAACTATCATAGTTGCCCCAAAAAAGTTCTTGACAAGTTTCTGTTCTTAAGCATCAAATCCTATTTCTATAATCTTCCCTTGAATTTTAATTGGCTTTGAAATTTTGTCTAGCAAAATATCTCCCATTATATTATGTGGTTAATTTTAAATAAATCTAATATCTGCATCAATAAATTTTCTATGGAGGGATGTTAATTTTGAATGTATTTAATATCTGGACCAATGAATTTTCTATAGATGGATGTTCATTTAAACAAAATGAAAAAGATATCCTAAAGTTGAGATATAGTTCCTGCACAGAGATTATAAGCAAAGCAATTTTATCAAATGGCACATTTTACAAAACAAAATTCTTTCATCTGACACTGAGAACTATTTATTTCAAGCTGTATAAAATGTCAAATTTCTTATATGGAAAATTTGTAGCTATTACTTTTAATTTTCTTCTATCACATAAACTACTATAACACCAAAATTTTTGTGGTAATACTTAACTGGAGTTTATGCTGCATAAATAGATATGTTTGCCACAAGCCTTGACACATGCAATGAAATTAAAGCATCATTAAATCAAACTGGATGAGAAATGGATGTTCTCATTCACCAGGCATGGCACCTCAACAATGTCTGTCTTGTTGGTTTATTTCCAGTCAGAAGCAGGACTCACACTGTAGGTGAAGAGTACATATCTCAGGAACTGTGGATTCCCACCCCACAGCATTCCATCCTTTAAACAGAACATCAAATATACCTTGCTAACCCCCTCCCCCGGCCCCTGGAAGGAATCATAATGCCAGAACTCCAAAGAACATTGACATCATCTTATCTGACCAAGCCCCTATTAGATACAAAATCTAGGTTCGTCAGGTCAATGAATTTATCTGCAATTACACGGTAAGGGGAAAAATAATAATTAGACCCCAGGTCCCTGCCCTCCTGTGTTATATCTAACTGAAGTCTTTTTTAAGTGTTCTTAATAGTGGTCATTCATTGTTCTAGGATCATATTTCTAGAACATTATCACCTTACTAGCCTAATTTCACTTTATATAATAGTGCTAGAGGCCTGATGCATGAAATTTGTGCAAGAGTAGGCCTTCCATCCCCAGGCTATTGGCACCGGCTTCCCTCCGGCTGCCAGCAGGCACCAGGACTCCAGCTTCCCTCACAGCCCCAGGTTCGTCCAGAAAGTCGTCCGGAAGGACTTCCGATCTAATTAGCATGTTACGCTTTTATTATTATAGATTTCTCCTCTCAGCCTCAGTTTACTCATCTAAAAATCAGAGGAGAATATTGAGGTCATATGAGTCAAAGTAATTCAATCGAAAATATGATTTAGAACCCACTTACATGGTTATAGTACTTTTCATAGGGCAGGTTTTGAAGTAGTAGCTTTAAATTGAGGAATTTACAGGATTGGTGCAAAGGCACAGCAAGAAGGGCCCACTCACTTTGGGTGACGGTACTGGGTACCAACAATGATGGCTGCCATATGCTTGGGAGTAACAAACCTTGTGTGAAGTATCCAAGACATTGTCAAGCATGGGGGCTTAAATTCATAGACTTAAACAAAATGAAAAAGATATTTCCCGTGGTTCCCTCTTTGTTCTACTCTGTTCCTGTCCAGTATTTCATTCAGGCAGTGTGTGGTCAACAGGCAAGGTCTCCTCTTTATTTCATTTCAAGTCATTATCATGCAGGTAAGAACTGGATGTTCTCATCCACCAGGCATGGCACCTCAACAATGTCTGTCTTGTTGGTTTATTTCCAAGTGTGTTTAGGCCACATATTGTTTCTGTGGTTAAAACTACATAAAAAAACAAAGTTTTGACTAAGATTGCCTCAATGTTGCCCTCAACTTGATTAAACTTCAGACAGGCTTCTTCCCAATCTAGGCACCTGACTCCCATTTTCATAGAGCATCTACTTTAGAAATCCTGTAATTATAAATCCTTCCTCTTCCTCATTGAGATGTAAATCTTTTTAAAGCCATTTGCCAGTTCTATAACCCAGGGTTGTTTTTCTGAAGGACCCAGGAGTCATCTCTTTGAAATGTAATCACTGAGGAAGATGATGCCTTTCTCTCCCAATCACTGTTGGAGGATAGAAACCTAACTTTTAGAGGCCTTGCTCCAAGTTATAAAACTGTGTACTTCCATTCATGATGATAGAATGTTTACTTTTCCTTTTGGTAAAGCCAACTAGCAAACACAGGTGACACACAGACTCTCACATCCCAACTCTTGAAAATTTTCCTGTCCTATAATTCAGCAGAGTCTAGCTCAGACTGAGTTCTGGACTCCCTCACCTATAGCAATAGCCTTGACTAAAGGTATTGGTGCCTATTTAACTTTGTCCCAAGCAGTGTTTGCATCAACAGTCTAATTTTGACTTTATCTTAGAATTGTCAGACTTGTCTGTTTTTGGTTCTTTGTTATTTGTTAGTTTGCTTTTCCCCTTGGGAAGAGACTGATTTTCTTAGGACACATAATAGTTAATAGTGTTCTTCATGACTTTAAAATAGCATTAAATTTAAAAAATTAATTAGAATTTTCTAGAAATATTTATTTTATATTTCCTTAAAAGCCTAATAATAATAACAACAATAATACACCTACTTGTCAATGTTTCTCAAAGGACAAGGTTCTCTGGCTGGCCAATGAGGCTATTAAATCTATCCGGATATGCAAATGTTTCTTTAGTGAAGAATAAATTAACCAACAGCTTTGTTGAACAATGAAACAAAACCTTTCAATTCTGCTTCCAGCTTCTAATCTTATTTCTGAAGCCTGTCAACAGTAGATATGAGCAAATTGGCTGAAAGAAGGCAAAATATACAAAACCAGCAAACATGGTCAGGTCTTACTTAAAGTCTTGCTAAGTTACAATTATCCTTAAAGTAAAAGTTATTTCTGCTCCTTGATGTAGGTCACGGATACTTGGTCTCAGATGCTACCATTTAAAGCAGTGGTTCTCAAAACGTGGTTCCTATAATAATTGGTTGTCCGTTTGAAACACGTGTACTCTGGTTCCTACCAACCCCTGCCCCCAGACCTCCTAATTGGAAACTCTGGGGTGGGGCTCAGCAATCAGTTCTACCAAGCTCTCCTCTGACTCTGATTGCTTGCTCAAGTCTGAGACTCATGGTCAAAGAAAATCTTGGCAGGGATCCTTCTGCTGCTGTTGTGATTCTTCTGTAGTTATTAGCTTCTAAATAGCTTGTTGTAATTTGTAGATTTCTAGCCTGAGTCGGCTCCACCCCTTTATTATGGCAAAACGTTTCTTGATCTTACAGATCAAGACACTTACATTTCAAAATCTTACCCAGAACAGGCTTGCACAAAATACCTTCTGCAGAACTATCTGTTGAATGAATCAATAAAATCATCTTTGATTCTCCATTTCCTATAACCACAGACTAAGACTATGAAGCCACTGAGGAAATCTGCAAGAATTCACAATATATCCTACCCCCTCCACACACACTTAACTGAACCACAAGTAATGTGCAAGATCATGTGCATTGTGAGAGGTAAAATAGAAGCCACTGTTTGGAGGTCACTACTATAGTCTAAAGAGGGAGAAGAAGCATCTGGGCAGCCGTCCAGAACCCTGGAGTTTGGTCTTCATAACACTGTGCCTGATTTACTGGAAGTGCTGTGACATCCCAGAGTAGCAGGTGCCTCCGTGCGCAACTGAAGCCACAATACACTTAAAAAGAACAATAAAAATTACTTTATGCCCCACTCTTTTAAATAATAAAAACCAGCTGTAAGAGATCAACCGAAGGACTTGTATGCACGCATATAAGCATAACCAATGGATACAAGACACTGGGGGGCGGGGCAGGTAAAGGCATGTACTGGGGAGTAGGGGAGGCCAGAAGGAGGTCAATGGAGAAAAAAAAAAAGAGAGACATATGTACTACTATTTGTAATACTTCAAACAATAAAAAAATTAAAAAAATAATAAAAACCATCTGTCCTTGTAAGTAGGACAATCAATAACACTGACCCATCAATTATATGAAGAGCAAGGATAGCCTTCATTTTTGAATATATGTTAAAGTACATTTACAACTGTAGAAAATACTATGAGCCTTAAATATAAATATATTAGTATTTTGAATTCATTTTTCCTTGGAAAGGCACTGGACAATCCCATCTCTTTCACAACATAGAAATCAGAAGAGAGAATCCAAACATTAAGAGAGATACACAGCCCCGCTGGTGTGGCTCAGTGGTTGAGAATTGACCTATGAACCAGGAGGTCACAGTTCGATTCTCAGTCAGGGCCATGCCCAGGTTGTGGGTTTGATCCCCAGTGTAGGGCATGCAGGAGACAGCCAATCAATGGTTCTCTCTCACCACTAATATTTCTCTCTCTTTCTCTATCCCTCTCCCTTCCTCTCTGAAATCACTAGAATTTTATTTAAAAAAAGATAGATAAACAGTGTCTAACTACCTTGGTGGGCAACACTTCAATCTGATTTTGAAATAACCTTAGAAGAACTTAAAAATATATTCCATATTACCTCAATTACTATAATATTGAATGTCACCTATAATTGAAAACTCTTTAAAAATTAAATTTTAATTATTTAAAAAAATATTTTGCATTACAAATACTGGGGGTGGGATTGGGGGGAGGGAAAGGATATTTTGTCCTGGTCATCATACAAAGGATTCTATTTTCATATAGCTATGGTAAATTAATATATAAAGTATAATTAAGTATAATTATTATTTGAAGGGAAAAAATGTTTTCTAAGGTATTAAACTCAGCAACCATGGCATATCATAGTTAACTATTGACAAATAAAGGGCATAACCTTGAACATGAAGCCCAGTTGATCAAGAACATATTTCTCCACTTTTTATTCTCAGTTCTAACCTTTCAGAGTCTGTGACCTTCAGTAAGTTTCAATATCTCTCCACCATTTTTGTTACTATACTTACTTTTTATTATATTGGTGGACTGGTAATGTATTTGGAGAGCATATAAAAAGTTTTCCAATACTTTAAAGCACATATATTATTTAAAATTACAATAAAGCATTGCTATTTTAATAGATACTAATTTCATGGCTCTTAAATATTTGAACATGTTCAAATTTTGCCATTATTTCTCCTCAGGTCATAAAATATGAAAACATGTCAAAGAAAACAATTTACTTTTAGATTTTGTTATTTCAACTCTGGGTTAGACATTCAAACCAAGTTCTAGTTGTCCACGCAGCCTCTGTCTCCCCACAGGCAGTCTGAAAACACCCAGAGGCACATCTTTTTACTGTAGTTTGTAGGACATGTAGGAGAAAGCAGGTTCATAAGAAATTCCAATTGATGTAAAACTAGGAAAATCTTAAAAGTGGTGGAAAATTTCATAGGTAACATTACATTCCAGTATGAAATCCACATCTTGTCTTTCCAGAAAACTGTCGGATTCAGGCATAAATACTTCCACCCAAAAGGACTCCTTAATTATTAGCATGGAAAACACAAGGCTTCATTCTTTTCACTGAAAAGATGTCCTGGGGTGTCCTGAGGACATAGGCCCTTTCCTCTGAAGATCCCGAAGGAAACATACTATGACCAACTGCAGATCTAGTCCAACTCCACTCAGGTAGAATTTTCAGTCTAAACCCGGTGAAATTTGGTGGGATAAAGTAAACTTTTTAAAAAATATATATTTTATTGATTTTTTACAGAGAGGCAAGGAGAGGTATAGAGAGTTAGAAACATCGATGAGAGAGAAACATCGATTCAGCTGCCTCTTGCACACTCCCTACTGGGGATGTGCCCGCAACCAAGGTACATGCCCTTGACTGGAACTGAACCTGGGACCCTTCAGTCCGCAGGTCGACACTCTATCCACTGAGCCAAACCAGTTAGGGCGGGATAAAGTAAACTTTTGAATAATTAATTAATACATTTGCCACCTAAACACATTTTTCTTAAACTGAAATGTGTACCCAAGCAATTTAACAATTCTGGAAAACAGTACTTCAGAGGCTAATAGTGGAAGATTTTAAAATTAAGATGGGTAGGAAGTGTGGCATAACATAGGAGAATATCAATATGACAAGGATTTTTTAAAGCACAGTGCTGATTGCACTGCTGGTGACCAGGTGCCTGGCACCCTTCCTTCCTTCCTTCCTTCCTTCCTTCCTTCCTTCCTTCCTTCCTTCCTTCCTTCCTTCCTTCCTTCCTTCCTTCCTCATTGCCTCCCTGCCTCCCTGCCTCCCTAAACTTAATCATGCATGTTGCTGTAAGGGATCAGTGTTTCAGAGTTTATTCCTTACTACTTGTTTAAAGTTTATTGGGTGTGATAAATAATCATACCAGTGCACACTCACTAATAAAACTGGGTAAGTAGAGGAGAAGGAAAGGAGCACAGTTCTGAGAGAGCATGAAACAACAGAGGGTTTTGGGGGTACAGCCAAGACCTTTTGGGAAAGTGATGCCTGAGCAACGTTACAAAGTATGAGAGGGGGTAAGTGAGAGGGGTGGGGCGTTCGAGGCAGGAGAACTCTGGGTGACAGGGAAAGCATGTGACTTCAAGAAAAGTGTGGCTGCGGTTTAGAGATGGAGGAGGAGAAAAGAAATGATATGAGATAGTCTGGAGCTACTAGCAAGGTCCAGTATGGTTTCTTGTTTCTCACTGAGCAAATCTTTTTTCCCCTCTCAGCTTTATTGAGATATGACTGACACATAACATTGTATTAGTTTAAGGTATATAACACAGTGATTTGATACATGTACATATTGTGAAAGTATTACCACAACAAATCCAGTTAACATCCATCACTCTACATAGTTATTTTTTTCCCTTGTGATGAGAACTTGGATAATCTACTCTCTCAGCAACCTTCAAATATACAATAGAGCATTGTTATCTATAGTCACCATGTTGTACATTATACCCCCAGAATGTATTAACCTTATAATTGAAGTTTGTACCTTATTACCACCTAATACATTTCTCCAACACCCCACCCCCTGCATCTGGCAAACATCAATCTATTCTTTGTTTCAAGACTTTGTTCTTTCTTAGATTCTACATATGCATGAGATCATATACTATTTGTCTCTCTGTCTGACTTAATTCACTTAGCATAATGGCCTCATGGTCCATCCATGTTGTAAATGGCAGGATTTCCTTTTTTATGGCTGAATAATATCCCATCATATATAACTGGAAATATATATAATATGTTCTTTAACTATTCATCTGTCAATGGACAACTAGGTTGTTTCCATGTCTTGGCTATTATAAATGATGCTACAATAAGCGGGGGTGCAGATATCTCTTTGAGATGGTGATTTCATTTCCTTCAGAAATATACCTAAATGGGAAAATGCTAGATCATAAATGATAGTTCTATTTTAAATTTTTAAGGAACTCCTATAATGTTTTCCATAGAGGCTCCACTTACCAACAGTGCATAAGGATTTCCTTTTCTTCACATCTTCACCAACATTGTTATGTCTTGTCTTTTTAGATAATAGCCCTCCTGACAGGTGTGAGGGGATAAGGCCAGACTTTACTTAAACAAATTTTGTGAGGAGTATTTTAGATAACCCTGATTGGTGTGGCTCAGTAGATTGGGCGTCATCCCTTGCACAAAAGGTTTGATTCCAAATTAGGGTTCGTGTCTCAGTTGCAGACTCCATTCCCAGTGTGGGGTGTGCAGGAGGCAGCCCATAGATGTATTGCTCTCACATTGATGTTTCCCTTTCTCCCTCTCTAAAAATCAATAAAAAACGTTTTAAAGAGAGTATTTTAGATAATTTATGAAATTCATAGTACAAACAAAAAAACACAGACAACAGTAAGGTGGTTATCAGAGGGAAAGGGGGAGTAGAGGTAGGTAGGAGAGGGTACAGGGGAGATAGATGCATGATGACGGAAGGAGACTTGTCCCACATCAGTCTTGAGTGATACACATGCCTCCACAACCTTTGTTTCCTTTCACCACCAAGACTCCCACAAGAGTTGTCTCCAGAGCCTCACTGCCACTCAATCCTGGCCACTTCACTCTGGCTCTACAGCAGCAGTTCTCAACCTGTGGGTCGTGACCCACAGGTTGAGAAACGGTAGCAGGGTCGCCTAAGACCATCGGAAAACACAGATATTTACGTTATGATTCATTAACAGTAGCAAAATTACAGTTATGAAGTAGCAACGAAAATAATTTTATGGTTGGGGGGTCACCACAACATGAGGAACTGTATTAAAGGGTCACGGCATTAGGAAGGTTGAGAACCACTGCAATATTACAGATGATGTATTATAGAATTGTATACCTGAAACCTATGTAATTAACCAATGTCACCCCAATAAATTCAATAATATTAAAAATAAAAAGGAGAAACCTTTTTTTTTAAAGATTGATATAGTGCAGACTCAAGTGTCTTTAAAGGCTGACGGCATTGGTTTGGTTAGAAGCTTGTAGTGCAATCAACAAGGGAGAAAAGGGACAGTTTATCAAAAGTTTCTCTGAAGATAAGGAGAGGGAGAGAGTCTGGCCTTGTAGCTGAGGGAAATCACTTCTATTGTAACTGGGGAGAAGAATCAATATCTTTATTGGTTGGTTTACATAGAATTGACACAAGGTTTGTGACCTATTGCAAATGAATAAATATTTATTCCCCAAATAAAATAGAACGAGTAGCTCCAATAATACTATCTGCTATGATCAGAATGTTTGTGTTTCCCCTAAATTCATATGTTGAAATCCTAAGCCCCCAAGGAGATGGTATTAGAAGGTAAGACCTTTGGGAAATGACCAGATCACGAGGCTGCCACACACCCTCATGAAGAATGAGTCCCCTTATACAAGAGCCCGGGGAAGGGTCCCTTTGCGATTAGAGGCTACAGTGAAAAGATGGCTCTCTAGGAACAGGCTTTCGCCAGACACCAAATTTGCCAGCACTTTGCTTCCCGGACTCCAGAACTGTGAGAAATAAATTGTTGTTTATAAGCTACTCCATCTATGATAGTTTGTTAATTCAGCCCAAACAAACTAAGACATTTTTTCAGTTATTCAAACCAACTTAGTTAGGAATTCTGGAAGCCAGCCAAAGGAAATGGCCTGCACTTGCCCTAATTGGCTGCCCATGCTGTTCCCATCATCAGCAATATCCTGCCTGCTCTGTGTCCTCTGGACATCATTCCCTGCACCCTCACATGGAAGGAGATGCTCTCTCCTTCATGCCAAGTAGCACTCAATAGCGTACTGTAACTTTAATTCCTTCACCAGATAGGGGGCTGTGCCAGGGTGTGGTCTCATCAGTGTCCAGTGGAAAGATGACTGATAGGTGCTAATTTAGGAGATGAGCTCTACTTTTTATTTTTCTTGTAACTATCTCCCCAGTGGAATGCTATCTTGTGTTGGCAAAATGGTGCCTTTCTAAAATTATATCTTGAACTATCAACTCTTATTTATATATAAGTGTACATGTACCTCTGAGAATAGCCGGTTAAAATGCAGGCTTCTCTGTCCTAAGCAGCTTTGCTGAACAGATGGGTTAATCCTGAGATAATTAGAAAACCCAGTTAAACAGAAATTCTGCTAACTGGAAGCTTCCATTTTATAATCAAGCTAATTAACTGGGTAATTATTGTGTCTCTTTCTTCTCAGATTGTGACCTCATTAAATGTAGAATATTTTTCTCATTAAATTAAATATAAAATGCATTGATCAAAATGCTTACTGAAAAAATAATTGTACTAAATTGTACTAGCCTCAAAGTACAGTTGGGGAGAATATACATTGGGAACACAAGAATAAATTCAATCAGGTGTCTGATTCCAAGTATCTATTCCCCATGTTCACCTCTAACATATATATAACAAGGTCGAACACAACTTTAAAAGAGCAGATAGCACATAAGAAATAAAACAATGGAAGACATCTTCTTATCTCTTTTCTTTTTAAAGTATAAATCTATGTTTTAAGTGAATAATGGCAGACCAAAAGGAGGGAAATTCAACTGATAAATGGACTCTAGGAAGAGTGGTAGTTTGCATAGAATTATAAAATAAACTGAACAATAAAAAATGACAATTCAGCCCCCAAAGAAAGGTCAGAGAAAGACAAATGCCATAGGATTTCACTTACATGTGGAATTTAAAAAATAAAAACAAACAAAAAAGACCCACAGGAATGAAGAACAAATTGATGGCTGCTAGAGGGGTGGGTACAGGTGAGAAAGGTAAAGTAGTCAATAGTATTGTGCTAAGTTTGCATGGTGATAGATGGTTACTAGACTAAGTGTGGTGAGCACATTGTAATTAAATAAATGTTGAATCACTATGTTGTACACCTGAAACGAACATAACATTATATACCAACTAAACTTGAATAAACACACACACACACAAGAAAGAAATGTGTATTATGAATCGAATCATCCATTCTGGAGTTGAAGAGGGTGGCAAATTCAATTCAATGCAATTTATGCAAAGCTAATTGTATTGCAACTATATTCATTAAGTCAGCAGTTTAATTATTAACTTCAGTTAATAAGAGTAAAGACACTTAACAATATTGAGTAGGTTAAAAGGCTCAAGCCTGGAGTGAGGTTCTGAGGGTCCACTGTGGGCTAGAACATTCCAGAAAGTTTTCCTGCAAAAAATAAACTTTATCTAGACTATCTGTGGTTGCTTTAGTTTCACCATTTGTCAAATGACAAATGAAGCTGAATGGTTACTACTGAGTAATTCTTTCCACGTGAGCCAATTAAATTCAGTATTTACTTTGATATGTTTGTACTATTCTTTGCAATGTAAATGTTTCTGTTTGAAAATGAATTTTACTAAGTACTTTTTATTCAACTGCAACATAAAACTTTAAAATATGCCAGATTTCTCCCACCTTATGTCCCCTCTTTCAGCATTCTCTTCTAAGAATCAATCATTTAAGTTTGCCTATAAAAATTGAAAGCCATTCTGAACAAAAACAATTGGCTGTTGAGACCCTTTGATGGAGCGTTAACCTTGCCCTCTCCTGAGGGCCAAGAAAGATAAAGTCTGGTTGCCTGGAGCCCTTCATGAAAATGAATCAGGAGCAGAGAGTTCATGTGCCTGCATTTGTGAATAGTAAAAGCAACCCAGAAAGATGTCTATTATCCATTAGTAATTCTTTTCATGTACTTTATTAAAGCTGCCATTCAAGTTTGTGTTTTCAATGTGACTGTAACGTACTTCATAAACTCCTTGCTGTTTTTTCTATTGGTTATCTACCCAGTTAAACGACTGCTCTCTGACTTAGCACTCCATGATGAGGTCCTGATGTTTTCACTTCTGTGTTTGAGGCACACTATTGTCTATCTTTCTCAAGCATGTCTTACATTCTCCCCACTCAGTCACTTTGCCTCTACTTATTCTGATTGGATTCATGTTGTCCATATTCACTTAGTTTACCTTTGTCTCTTGAAAGAACCTATATTCCATAAAACCTCTCCAGATACTCCCAGTTACACCTGGTTTCTGTCTCCTCTGAGATTTTCTTGGTCATTTATCACAAATTGACTGACATTACATCTATTTGTGATGATGTCATATCACTTATATTTGGAGGATGAGTATAGGATCACTCACCCACTCCATTCACTCAACAAAAATGTTCATTTATCCAATAAAAACCTACCATGAGGATTTTCCAGGGATAGAGACTGGAGATATAGTGGGAAACAAAGCAAGCTCATCCCCAGACCACTACAACATGATGGATTAATGAGGTGTAGGTGCTATGACTTTGGAGCCATGATCATTCTAAATATCTTCTGTTATAACCAGGACACAAGGACAGAGGAGGTTCTTGTTGGTGGGACTTCTAGAAGTGCAGGTTGTATTAGAACAAATGAAAAATTCTACAGCAGAAACTGAAAGAACCACTGGTTTAGTGCAAAGACACAGCTGAACTTTGTGACAGAAGCTGATTTGAAACTTGAAGTATAGTCTCGGGGGTTCATGGTCAGGGAACTCATACTGAGGAATCTTATAATGATTACATTCAATGACAGATATTTAATTATATCTGTTACACACACCACCACCACCACCACTACCACCCCACCACAACCCAAAAGGGCACTCAGCTGTCTGGGCTTCAATTTTTAATACTAGAATGATAGTAAGGCTAAAGCAACTCTATAGAGAATAATAGGGAGTAAGTATTTATATATGAGCTTTCTAATTATTTAGGCCCCTTTCTTTACTTTCCTTTTTTTAAAAAAAATAATAGCACATTTGGCTTGCTTAAAAGCAAAACAGGCACTTCTTTGCACACATTTTTCATACCCAACCCCATGACTGACTGATACAGAATCCTGGTCTCTTGGCAAAAGGGCTCAGGATGAAACTACCACTTTTGAATTACTCGTTTTCAACCTCTAATCTTAAAGTAATAGGAGATGGCATATAACTATATAATATGTCCGTATAAAAATTCCACAATAGCCCTGGCCAGTGAGGCTCAGTTGGTTGGAGTGTCATCCGGTGCACCAAAGGGTCAGAGATTTGATTCCCAGTCAGAGCCCATACCAAGTGTGCGGTTTCATCCCTGGTGGTGGAAATGTGTATGGGAAGCAACTGATCAATGTTTCTCTCTCTCCCACCCTCTCTCTAAAATCAATTAAAAAAAGGAGAAATGACCAAATCAATAGGAAAATATATCCTCAATCAACAACACTGATGAGAAATTCAAACATGAAATTAATACAGCTGGGGTTAATTTCATTTACCAATTATCCTTCCTTGGGCATATGGAATGAGTGATCAACAGATACATTTGAGTCAACCCATACAAACAGAAGAATTTGTGTCAGAGAAAGATCCAGAAGATAGGCAGTGTCTGCCTGTTAAATTCCACAAGGGTAGTTTTGAGCAAATAGACCGACACTTGATTGGGGCTGGTTGTTCAGATTAGAGCGTGTCTAATAATGTCAATGAAATATTTTGTGTCTGGGTCTTTTCAGAAGAGTTGAGTGAGTTTGGGTGGGAGTTGTCAAAGGTTAGAGGTATCTGAAGCTTTGTCAAAGGAATTTTCCTTACTAATATTTCAACTAGCTAAAACCTGAAGCAACTCTCTTTCTTTACCATAATAGAAGAGCATGTAAACAAATAACTATGACAATATTGCAAACACAACTAAATCCTCTCTATTCTTAGTACCTCCCTTCTTAGTCCCAACCTTAGACAGTGATGACTGAAAGGCAGCAGGCATTGCAGTGACCAAAAGGATTACACAATGTTTGTTTTTGTTTTCTTTACAATATAGGAATACATGCATTATTTTCATCATCTGTAAGCAAAAGCCATAATTTATAAATAAGAACTCCACTGATAAAACCTTTGGATTTTACAACAAATGAGAAGAAAATATCCCACTAAATGTATCACCCTGGCTGCTGTGCTGATCAATTGGGAAGTTAGTGCAGCAATAAATGCAATGAATGGCTCAGGAGGGGATCTGGTGGAGATGGGAAAAAACAACTGAATTCAGGGCATACTGAGGGTAGGGCCTCTGCTGGTTAGCAGCTTTGGGATGTGGGGGGTGGGAGAAAGGGTCAACGATGAAGCTAAGATTTGGCCAGAGCAAACAGGTGAATGAAGCTGACATTTCCTCAGATGGAGGAAACTGAGGGAGGAACGCTTGTTTTTGATCAATAGTCTGGTTTTGAACACAGGCTTCAGATCCCTGTGAGACTGTGATGACTGTGACTAGGCAGGCAGCTGGGTGTAGGGCCTAAGGCCCCACAGAGACGACAGAGCTACAGATACAAGTTTGTGAGTCATGAGCATATAGATGGAACACGGGGCCTTGAGACTGGTGTTTTCCCAGCCACATTCTGCTCCCTGAGGAGAGTAGAAGCACGTTGACAACTGTTGCACTTAACCAGCATTGGGATTTTTCTGAGAAAATATAATGGGAGGAGCGAGGGGCAAAGAAACTGAGGACCATTTCAAAGGAGTGATTAAAAGGCTAGAACACACAACTGAAACTGAGAGGAAGGGATGTGAGGGCATGAGTGTAGGAAAAATGTATTTCTGTTATGTTTGATTTAGGGAACTGGAGAGAATGAGCAGCGAAATTATGGAGTGGTTGTAGTTAATGATAATATTGATGTTCAGGGATGACCTTGAAAGTGAGAGGCTGCAGGATCATACTTATGGAGGAGACACAGTAGGTCCAATAATTAAGAGATAGGTCATTGAAAGAATGGTCCACACACATTGAAAGCTCTAAACAGTATAACTGGAGAGTTATTGGAGCATGTGGCAACGATCCAGGAATTGTATCTTACAAAATATAGACAATAGCCCAAAGGTCTGTAAATATCCCGGATAAGAAAGGGACACAGTTTTATAATTTGCTCCAATACTAGGGTAGTGGAGTGTGTGTGTGGGGGGGGCGGAGGGGGGGGGGTGGGCGGGATTTAGGGAATTACTCACTTATCAAATACACAAACAATAGAAAAAATGGCTTTGGAAGCACTATAAAAAATATAAGTAGTGTGTATTCTTTCTATAATTATCAAGATTTTAAAAGGTATGGTCACTATATCAAGCATTTTAATCAGATTTTTTGTTGGGCATATAGAATGCATGATCTTTGCAATGAAAATCAACCTGACTGGGCTAACTTAATAAGACCCTGCTATAAGTGAAATCCCATCACTTTCATAACACCACAGGCATTTCACAAAAACCCAATTTAGGAAAAGGCTCTTAAGGGTGGTCAGAGTGTGGCTTTGCTTTTCATCATAGGACTTGCAGTTAGCAGAGGTGATTAGTCAAACTGTGGCCCGTCATACAGGACACTGAAGCCTGCTGGCAACTAGCCTTAAAGCCTGGGCAGCCCCTATTCAGTCCAAGCACTTGCTTGCATTCTGTGACTGGTTGGAAAAGTAACTCAACTGGTCCCTATCTACAAGTGATCTCTGACAAAGGAGTTGAAATTACGACTATTTTCTTTAAGCAGACTCACACACAGTAAACATTGGCATTAGTAAATAGTGATATTGCACAAGTGTGCTTGTGAGTATATAAAATATATATCCAAGTATTTAAAATGTTTTGAGAAAGTACATTTGCCTCAAGTGTGATGCTACAGGAGGTAATTCTGATGTTATCATGTGAACGGTTGACCCTCCCTGTGAAGGAGGTATTCCACACTCAAGTACAATCAAGTTTACTTAATGATCTGTGGCTATTTTCTGCTCAAATGGAGTCAGTATTAACGATCCCTCTGAACCATCCCTTCAGTTTGTAGAATGTCTTAGTTAAAGAGATTGCACCTGTCTCAATCTAAACATCCCAGAAATGAGGTACGTGCTTGTTTGCTTGGATATGGAACGATGATAAATTCATGATGGTAGCAGGGTAAGAAATTCTATCAGGTATTGGAAAACTACTGATTATATATATCAGTATATGGAGTATACTGTATAGTATATATCTCCATGTTTTATATATATACATATATCTAACAATCAGATATAATATACAGGTATAATCAATATATTATATGTATATATACTCAGTAGTATATATAATTATATGCTAATTATATGTGACTGTAAAATTATATATAATCAGTAGTATATATTTCTATCAGTATATGTATATGTTGTGTGTGTGTGTATATATATATATATATATATATATATATACACACATACACACACACACACACATATATATATATATATATATATATATATATTTATATATATACACACAAAGATACACATGCATACTAGGACATAACAGATATCCACATATTTTAATTATGTAATTTAGATGAAGTGGATAGATGTACTATGATTTACATTTAAATAATTTTAACAGGACGTATGCTGTGACTATATTTTGAATGAATAAAAATGCTGATCAGCCTCCCATGTAACATTTCTATATAGAAACTGCAATGTTTACCAACTATTAATATTTCTCTATACAATTATGTCATGGCAATATTTTCTATTTCACTAATTTTGACATTTTTGCATATATATGATGGGTTATTACTGAAAATAGATATTAGAAAATCATCTCAGTGGAAATACAATTTTAAAATAATATTTTAAATGCTACTAAGCATTACCTTTCAAAACACCTACTCATTTGTTAGCTACTAAACTAACAATGAGCCAGTAATAGCTTAATTCACAACAGTGATAATATGCAATTTATAAAAGTCAAACCAAACTCTTTGAGTAGTGTGTTCCTCCTAGGTACACATCCATACTCCAGGGCTAGGCTTTTCTGGGGCAGCCTGCATCACAATTCTTTCCAGCAATTACTTCATTCTGATGTCTACTGGAGACAAACTGAGAAAACACTCCCCACCCTCCCTCTTTGGCATGCATGTGCATTCTCAGAGGACTAGAAGATAAAGGTTGGCACAGTGAGTGCCCTCACCAATGAATGAATGTCCAAAACTGAGTTTTGCAGGAAGAATTTTGGGTTGCTTTCAGAAATTGGTCATAACATAATATCCCATCTAACAAAAGAGTAATATGCAAGTTAACCATCACCCCGCTACACCCACAAGCCATGCCCACCAGCCAATCAGGAGTGAGTATGCAAATTAACCCAACCAAGATGGCTGTGGCCACAGAGAGAACAGGAGGGAGGCTTGGGTTTCCCCGGTGATGGAGGAAGCCAAGCTTTCTGCACACTCTGGCCGGCCAAGTCCTCCGCTTAAGGCTACAAAGTTTCAATTATAGAAGATAAATTAATCCCAACAAAAATGGTGGCAGCCACGGAGCTGGAAAGAGCAGGAGGCTAGGGTTTCCCCGGATAATGGAGGAAGCCAAGTTTCCACAGCCCTGGCCTGCTTTGGCCTCTACTCAAGGCTACAAAGTTTCAATTATAAAAGATAAATAAATCCCAGATACCTGGCCCTCTGCTTGGGTCACCGGGGGGCGTGACTGGCCTGTAAACCACCACAGGCCCCTCACCCAGGCCACCCCACGCCCCAAGGGAACCCCCACCCTGATCTGGGACACCCTTCAGGGCAAACCAGCTGGCCCCCACCCATGCACCAGGCCTCTATCCTATCTAATAAAAGAGTAATATGCAAATTGACCATCACTCCAACACACATGGTGGCTGCTCCAATGTGGTCAAAGATCCTGCCCCCATGTGGACACAAGATGGCCACCACAAGATGGCCAGCAGGGGAGGGCAGTTGGGAGGGACCAGGCCTGCAAGGGAGGGCAGTTGGTGGTGATCAAGCCTGCAGGGGAGGGAAGTTAGGGGTGACCAGGCCGGCAGAGGAGGGAAGTTGGGGGCAAACAGCCTGGCAGGGGAGCAGTTAGACATCAATCAGGCTGGCAGGGGAGTGGTTTAGGGGGTGATCAGGCTGGCAGGCAGAAGCGGTTAGGGGCAATCAGGAAGGCAGGCAGGTGAGCAGTTGGGAGCCAGCAGTCCTGGATTGTGAGAGGACTGGGATTGGGCCTAAAAGGGCAGTTAGACATCACTCGAGGGGTCCCAGATTGGAGAGGGTGCAGGCTGGGCTGAAGGACACCACCCCCACCCCCCCCACCCCCGTGCACAAATTTCATGCACTGGACCTCTAGTTCATTATAGCAGAGTAAAATTAAAAACAAGTGTTTCCTAATGTCCATCATATGCAATGTAAAATCTATTTAAAAAACTAAGATGCTATCAATGTTGCATAATTCTTTTAAAATGTATCCTTTTAAATGACTTTAAGGGGGTAACTTCCAATGTTCACTCCTACATCCCTGCTGCTAATGGTGACCAGAGGCAGAAAGTGATAGGACAAGATTATCAACAGAGCATCCTTCATTGCAGCATTATTCACAGTGGTCAAAATGTGGTAACAACTTCAGCCTGTCAATGGGAGAATAAAATGTGTATACATACATAATGAAGTATTATTCAGCCTTAAAAAAAAGAAGAAAATCCTGCTATTTGTGGCAACCTGAAGGGCATTATGCTAAGTGAAATAAGCCAGACAGAGAAAGACAAATACGATATGGTATCACTTACTAAAGAAAAAAAGTCAAACTCATAGAGTAGCATGTTGGTTTCCAGGGGCTGGGGGGAGGGGGAAATGGGAACTAGCCTTAAAGCCAGATTTCTCTTTGAATTTGACACTGTCAAAGAGTACAAACTTTCCGTTATAAATAAGGTCTGAAGATATTTAGTTTACAGCATGGAAACTGTTGTATACTTGAAATTTGCTAAGACACTAGATGTTAAGCATTCTCACACAGGCACAAGAAGGGACCAAAGTGAGGTGATGGATATGTTAATTAACTCGATTGTAGGAATCCTTTCACAATGGATATATATCAAATCACCACATGGTATACTTATATTACAATTTTATTCACCAATTATACCTCAATAAAGCTGGAAAAAATATGAACATCCTGAGTGGTGTACAAATGAATACTACAGCATCTCTTCTGGCCTTGATAAATATTGTCGCAGTGAATTAATGAATTAATGAGTTCTCTGGAAAAAATTAGGGAGCAATGTTGAACACAGCCTATTTATAACTTTATTTTGCTTTTCTGTTTGATTCCTCTTAATATCACCACAACACTTAAAATGAAAATAATGTACTTTAATGTTGCAAATTGTGGTATTCAATATGTAGTTTGGTTATTTTGTTTTCAAATGCCAAAGAATACTTTAGAATGACTTGGCACTGTTGGAGAATTATTTTTTACAACTCAATAGAAATAACATTTTGACATTCAGTCCTCTTATTATAGGATTTAAATAGTAAGTACAGGTTATTGTTTTAATGGCTGGTAATGTTCACTTGATAAATGGTGCAACTCATAATTTTGGACAAATTTATGCCATTAACTATTTAGATTTTTTTTTCTTCTTGTCCCAATAGTTAATATTGAGATTATTTGTAAAAGTTAACTTGTATCTTTTTGTATTTGGTAGAACCTCTGTTTCTCAGTTTCACTTGATAAGAGGGCTGGATAGAAAATGAACATGGACTCCTTTTGTTAGTTTTCTATCCCACATAGCAAGTTGCAAAGAGAAGACTCAAGAGTGACTGCATGGTATTGGATGGAACACAGGATTTCAGACCAACCACAACTAGTCTTCTCAGACTCCAACTCTGGATACATCCTTCAGGCTCCTGTCTGAGCTCAGATCAAGAGTTCTCTTTGAATTTGACACAGTGATATGAGTAATATACTAAGCCAATACCCACAAATATACTGCAGACAATCTAACAGGGAAACTACAGTAGGGCATGTTGGCTAATCCCATCTTTCCAAAAAATAAGCTTCCAAGAAACTTAAAGCCAAAATTCAAGCTCTTTTTCCCCTGGCCCCAGTTTCTAATCTTAATAGGTTTATAAATAAAGTCATTAAATAAAAATATGTCATCCTGCCAGTGTGTTATGATGAAGAACACAGAGCTTGGGGGTTTTGTTCTGTTTGTTTTGTTTTGTTTTTCTCTTTTTAATATTCCAAACAAACATGAAGAAAAAAATTCTCCCCATAAGCCTGGCCACTAGTCAGCATCTATGTGGCAGAATATAGGGCCCATGAGCTGAAAATGCTGCCAGGAGCAGTTGGGGGGGCTTTGTTAGTGGTCAAGCAGGGCACTCCTGTGGTGCACACCAGTTTGAAAGCTTTCCAGTCTGCCAGAAGGTAAGCCGCAGGGAATGAGCCTGCAGGCAGGAAGATGACAAGACAGGCAGGGGGTAGAGTGAAGACAGGAGGGCGCAGATTCTCCTCCCTGGGAAATAAACCCTCACTCGAAATCTGTTTATTTGAATGACTATTCACTTGCTCACATCCCTTTCATAGGGTGGTTACAGATTCAATGTGTGAAAGCTGCTGGAAATGTTTTGTAACACTAGTGTTGAGGGAAATGTTTCTTTCACAGGCTATGTTTTATTTTCAGGATCCATGCTTTGAATCATGTATTTCCGAGTCCATTTAATAATGAGTTCTTTCACCACTGAGTTTGTTCTAATTCTGATTCTCTTTCAGACACAGTAGGCATGGAAACAAAGGGGAAGGAAGTCTTTAGACTCCATGCTCCAATGACTAAGAGGCATGGTCTAAAGCTGTTCACTTTCCTAACTTGTAAGAAAGTAGAAATTTGCCCCACTTTCTTTTCTGAAGAAAGTGATTTTTGTTCTTTGAATGACTTATTGATTATGGACAGATGACATTGAAGTCCATTTGCCTTTCAAATGTTTGAAATTCAGATTACTCTTCCCCTGTTGGTATGAAAATAGGGGGTAAGTGAATTGTTTCCCAAGCCAACCCACAATGCCTAATCCTAATTATCAGTCACTGCTCTGAACTTTTAGACTATTGTTGGCTATGGGGAAATACATTTGTGATTTTATTTTTAATCCTCACCTGAGGATAACTTTTTTATTGATTTGAGAGAGAGAGAGAGAGAGGAAGGAAGGAAGAGGGAGAGAGAGAGACATTTATGTGAGGGAGAGACATTGATTGGTTGTTTGCCTCCCTGATTGGAATCAAACCCACAACAGAGGTATATGCCCTGACCAGGAACCTAACCTGGTCAGGGGATTCGCTCCAACCAACTGAGCTCCCCAGGCAGGGCTGCGTTTGTAATTTTACATTAGAGCCTGAGGAAAGCATGTCTCCCCTTGGCGGTGGCCCCAAAACAACACAGGGTGTCAGATGGATAAGGGCAGAAGTTCCTGAGAGCATTTGACTTGATTGGCTCCCTGTGTGTCTAAGTCTGTACAAGGCAGGGGACACGCCAGGTCATATGTTCTGAAATGGAGAATACAGGCCAATGAGGGGAATGGGAACCAGAACTTTCTGAGTGATATTAACATAGATAGGTCATTCTTGAATCAAGCATTTACACATCAGGAGTCTTGTTCAGTAAAAGATGTGCTTTCTTCTCCTTCTACCAAAAGAAATAAAATTTTATAATTTCTCACCAATGAACTGGTCATTGTGGAAATCCTCAGGATAGGTTTCTGGAGGGATATTATTAGTTTTAGAAAATAAATAAATACCAAAGAGTTATACCTTCTACTTTGTGAAACTGTGGGTATTGGCATGTAATTATTTTGCAGTTGTAAGTTACTTTTAAATTTTATTTTTATTTTTGTTTAATCCTCACCTGTGGATATGTTTTTATTGATTTTAGAGGGGGAGGAAAGGAGAAAGAGAGTGAAATATCAACTTGAGAGAGAAACATCCATCTGTACATGCCCACTGTACATGCCCTGACCAGGATCAAAATAGCCTTTTTGGTGTATAGGACTAACTGAGCCACCTGGCCGGGACATTATAAGTAATTTTTACAGAACAAAAGAACTACCTAGAGTAATGAGAATTAACTCTTCTTTTACTATGTTACTAATTGGCTTCCCTTATTCATAAAATTGGTTTGATTTAATAATAAATGCATAACTTTAAATGGCACCCTTAAAAAATCTTTCTCTAGATTTTAATTAATCTTGAATATTTAATACACTTTTGCATAACTTCAGCAAAGGGCTTATCTTTATTTTTTCCTGCCCAGGGCTCCTTAACTTTAATTAGTATGCATTGTATCTTACAAAATTTTGACGTTACCTTTAAGGAGCAATGATTTTGAACCCTTTAAACTCACTATTATCAGATATGGGTTCCATATAATAATTATAATACTGCAAAAGGAAAAAATGAAATTATAAAAAGGGAACTTTTTCTTTATAGGTGTTTTCTAAAAGATAAAAAAAAAGGGGGGGGGGGTTATAGTATGTCCAAGTATTTCTGTGACAGGCAGTTAGGCATGAATACAAGGGATGGGCCAGATATAGAAGGTTATCAGAGTGGAAAGCCCTGGGTGTCTAGCAAAGGGCAGAACTGGGAAAACAAGGATCTCACTACCCTAGGGGGTAACCTTTCCTTCCCTAGCATGTCGCTAGTCATACTTCGATAAATCTCCTTGGAGGAACAAGGGGCTGAAGAGTGGCCTCATGCAGCTCCCATGGGGGCCCTTCTACTACCACTCCCTTAAGCATTAATCCCTAGGGCTAATATCTAGGCCTTATTTTTGGTTCAGCTCCAAGCCTAGGAAAGCAACAAAACCAGACAAATGATGCCATGGCTGACATCAGGACCAGCTGCATTGACTAATGACCCTCTGCCCTGGTGCCGACCAATCAGTGGCAACCAAGACCCTGAAAGGGCACACCTGGAAAGTAGATGAATATTCTATTAAGATCCTGAAACACTGAGACCTCTAGATAAAGACTCTCAAGATGGAAGGCCCAGGGCAGCTCTCCTATGAGCACACCATAGCCTTTCCCCTCCCCCAGGAACCCTACCTTCTCTCTCCTAAGCTCCAAGGACTCTTCCTAGAACTTGTTTCCTGAGCCCATTTCTTCTAATGCTCATTTCCTCTGCCTCTGTAACTTTCTAAATAAACATTCTCTTATAGATTGAGTTTTGTCTCTGAATTCTTTCTTAGCCAGAACTCAAGTACAGAGGTTGCTGAACCAAGGTCTGGTCTGACCATAGGCTTAACATCTGATGCTATTTTCACTGCCACCAACATTTCTATAGCATTTATGGGAAACATATCAATAATCCAGGTGATATGATAAAAAACAAAAACAAGGATAAAGTTATTTTAGAATATAAAATTGCATCTTATGCAGATGCCTCAATACCTGTCCTACAGATATTCCCATGGGAAGGAAACTGATACATGTCTTCTGAGAGGGGACTCCTGGTCAGCCCCCATGACTTAGGGGAGCCAAGACATTGATTTACAGCAAATATATGACCAGAGCCTGATGAACAAAAGATAAATTGAGTCAACAAATTTCATTTCTAGAATTTGAAGTAAGAAACATAAAAGTGATTGGCCAGCTAGCAATGATAGATAAAGGTCATAATACAGGGAGTTATAGGGCCAAATATATGGGGCACCATGAAACTGAAGCTGTGTTAGTTGGGATAAGATCCATTTTAAATAACAGGAAAGACAACAGAGTCTGCCTTCACAAAAAAGAAAATTTATTCATTCAAATAAATGGAAAGTATGGAGTTGGGTGTATGCTTGATCAGGGGGCTCAACAGAGTAACCAAGATTCCAACTTATTTCTATCTTTCCAAAGCTTTCCCACTGTGTCCTTAGCCCAGGGCTGCCCGACTCATGATTCCAGATGATTTCCCATGATGGCTGGCCTTGATCACAAGCATATCCCTAAAGCAGTCTCAGTAGCCACGGTTGTAATTAAAGACAGATTAGCTTCTCTGAACCCAATGGGAAAGCACAGCCTGTGATAGGATGGGGGTTGCCCACAGGAAATGGGTTGCTGAGAAAATAAGAATGTGTACCTATACAGAATTTATGAGAATACTAGTATACAAACACTATAAGCAGAGCAAGCCAGGGGGAAAATGAGTGCATTATAGCTCAGATATGTTAATGCAGAATGTGTGGGTAAAGGTCCATGAACTTGTGTCTTCAAAATTGTCTTAAATCCAAAAACCCCAGCCCCAGCTCCAGTCTCAGCAAGGTCCACACCTGCTATGCAAGGTGACTACACATCTCAGTTTGTCCAGGTTAGAACCAGTTCATACCTGTTATATTCCTTTCATTCTTAAAAGCATCCCAGTTTTTGACAAATTATGTGGTCACCCTACTGTTATGGTACCTACTTTTGAATTTCAATACATTCCTCCCTAATCATTTCACTTGTCTACGCTAATATAAGGGTAATATGCAAATTGATCAGGATGCCCTCACAGTAATGACCAAACAGCAGGCTGGGTGGGACGACAAGGCTGGCAGGGGGGTTAGTGAGGGACAACCGAACAACTGAACAGCAGGCTGCGTGGGGCAACCAGGCCAGCAGGGGGAGGGGGCAGTGAGGGGTGACCAGGCCAGCAGGGGGGGGCAGTTAGGGGCAATCAGGCAGGCAGGCAGGTGAGCAGTTAGGAGCCAGCGGTCCCGGATTGTGAGAGGGATGTCCGACTGCTGGTTTAGGCCTGGTCCCCGGGATCTGGCCTAAACTGGCAGTCGGACATCTCCCAAGGGGTACTGGATTGGAGATGGTGCAGGCTGGGCTGAGGGGATCTCCCTCCCCCCATGCACAAATTTCATGCACCAGGCCTCTAGTAGCTTTATAATAAATTGTCTGTACTTGAACTAGTCTGAGTTGGTCTGTGGAAGATATTTTTATTAGGAGGAAACTCTAAGATGACTAGGAGGCAGGGCAGCCCCTTCTACTAAGGCAGTGGTTGGCAAACTGCGTCTCTATTGACTAATGATTTTGCCGACCACTGTACTAAGGAAAACAGGAGTGAGGGTCCTGTCAGGCATGTCAGCACAGCCAACTGGACGCCCCCACAGGAAACTAAGTTTGGAGGAGGCACATAAAGAGTAGGCTCGTGAAGGATGGTCTGGATGACTGCGGGGGAGTCTGGAACATTGTATTCTGGTGAGAGGTCACAGACCTCGGTATTTCTTTGCTCATCTTGGGGTCAGCCTTTGCTCACTGTTGAACTACAGAATGCCATTTCTTCTTAAATTCATCAGAGTCATTACTTTTTCTTTTCTTTGATTGTTTATAACCATAAGCCTTGACTTGTACAGTTCCCTGCAATGAATGGGTCAAATTAAGACACAATTGTTTATAGAGAATCTAGGAATGAATTAGCCAAGAAGTATCTAGTAACCATAAATTTAGATATTATGTTTTATATTTCTGTATCCTTTCTATACATAGAGATAGACAATGGCTTACTGAAAAACAGCTTTCTGATTTCCATTCTCTTAGTAATATAAGGCATGGAACTCTAAAGAGAACAGATGATACAGGTGAAAAACAGATACAGTTTTGAGAAAATGGTCATTAGTTTCTACAGAGTTTGAAGCATAATGCCAGGCTATTTCATAAGATGTCATTTCTACATTATCTGCTTTATTTTCCCTGGAAAAGATAAAGGAAATATACTTCCTTCTTTTGTTATAAGCTGCAACACATCACCGGTCTTCCTTCTCACCATTGAACTGTATTTTCCACACACCTGCATCTTTTCTATACTCAGGGTGTGGCCCATGGACCAACCACATCAGTATCATCTTGGAGCTTGTTAGAAATGCAGAAACTCTGTCCTCATTACAGACCTACCAAATAGAATCTATCTTTTAACAAGATCCCAGGTGATTCATATGCACATAAAAGACTGAGAAGCACAGGACTGAAACATTCCCTCTCCAAACAATTTACTTTTGCATCACACCCTTCAGTCTTCACCCCATGTTCACCTGGTTATCATGAGCTTGCATCATGAACCAACCACATCATCATTCATCCCTTTTATTGAAAGCACTCCTCTTGACACATATATTACTTTGTAGATAATTTTGGATTTATTTTTATTTCAGTCTGTATCAGCCATGATAGAGCATTCTCACCACGCAGGAGTTGGTTATAGATTTCCCTCTAAGAAAACTGTTGTATTTGAACAAACTCCTTTTCACCTTGAACATTTTTCTCCAACACCTCTCCTCTCATTGGCTAAATAGAAGAATTTAGAAAATTCTGTATCTCTAAACAATTATTTTAAAAATATTTCAGTAAACTATTTAATGATGTGCCCACTTTATGATCTTCTGACCACTGACTCCAAAAGGAAGGGTGGGAAAGAAAGAGGCAGAATAGTTTAAAGAATGAATGAATTGAAGTGGCCTTTCCTTCCAATGGATAAAATCTGATGACCCAATTCCTCTAGAATGCATAAAGTTAAAAACAAGCGCATGATCACATTCCAGATATTAATGGCTTCTCCTGACTATGGACATTCTTAGAATGTTTCTTTCAGGGATTTTGAGAATTTGTGGCAACTTCCTATTTCAGCCATGTCACATGCCTTAGTTTAAACCGTCCATTTTTCCAAGATAGCCTTACCCCTTATTATCTGATACTAACTTTTCTGTCTTGGAAGGCCCAACTTTAATCCCATTTTTTTACACAAAGCATTTCCAAATTCCTCCATTTGGAATTATTCTCTTTCTTCTTTGTACTGTCATAGTCCCTTTGTGTGTGTATGTGTGTGTTGTGTGTGTGTACACCTATTGCATTCACTTGTTCATTCTACCAAAAAGTATGCATTTTAAAGCATATCCAATGTCAGGCACAGCTAGGTACTGCAGAATGTCAGAATGGGGAGAAAATTCAGGTCTGTGTCCCATTGTAATGAAGCTTAAAGACTAGAAGAGGAGATAGAAATATAATCAGTCTTGAATGTATGATTATGAAGACTTTTAAAAGAATCTAACCAAGTCTTAGAGTATCTGAGATGGTTTCTCTGAGCAAGGTACCTCTGAATTGGTCTGAAGGATAAGAAGGCCAGGGACAGGTGATGAATGGTAGGGATGGGGCAACTCCAAATTCACATCACAGTGCAAGCGAGGGCGGCTGAGAGGGCACCCTAGGCACTGAGCAAGGCAGCGTGGCTAGAGGCTGTGGAGGAGATGGAACTCCAGAGGGAAGCAAGACTCAGACCTTCCTTAAAGGATTTGTGTCTTTTTGCCAAGGGCAATAAGAAATTATTGATGAATTTCAAGTAGGAGAAGTTTACACAATCAGTATAAGAACCAGGGTATATACCCACCTCTGCCATTGTATTATAAAATCCTTGAAGAGAGAGGCTATATCTTATTCAGCCTTGAATATAGCAAAACATCTATTGCCTAAGACTAAAGGCAAAAGACTAGATAAAAGTATTTATTTTTGAATGGTTAGAGGAAAAATATAAAATATGTATAACTTCAATAAGTTATACAAATGCTGCATCAATTGTTTTCAGGAAGCATAACTTTAAAGATTTTTTTAATTTTACTTTTTGAGTTATTACATGGGCTATCAACTGCTATTTGTCTATTCTATTACCAATTTTCTTCTTCTAGTTCAGTAACATAACTCCAAATGTTAGTAGGTAGGTATATTACCACCTAAAATAAAAGACTATAATTCCAGTGTATCTTGCAACTCCCTACAGTCATAACTAAATCTAGCCAATGAGATATTAGTGAATGTGTTGCATGAAACTTGGGAAAATTTTTTTAAAAGGGGAGGTGGGCCGAAACCGGTTTGGCTCAGTGGATAGAGCGTCAGCCTGCAGACAGAATGGTCCCAGGTTCGATTCCGGTCAAGGGCACGTACTTGGTTGCGGGCACATCCCCAGTGGGAGGTGCGCAGGAGGCAGCCGATCGATGTTTCTCTCTCATCGATGTTTCTAGCTCTCTATCCCTCTCCCTTCCTCTCTGTAAAAAATCAATAAAATATATTTAAAAAAGGGGGAGGTGGGCCTTCCTACATTTTTCTTGAAAGGCAGATGAAATGTCTGGAGATCAGGCAGCCATTTTGTGATTAGGAGAATGGAAACCATGAGCTAAGGAAATTGAAGTAAAATATTACAGTTTGGGTCTCTGCTTGCTTTCTGGAATTACCATACAAGCTTTGGATTGTCTCCTTCAGACATATTTCATGTGAAATAAGAAATTGCAGACTTGTCTAACAAACTCTAATTGGATCTTTGTTCCTAGGAGCTGAGAGCAATTTCTAATTGAGACTAAACTTTTACTTCAGGAATGTTGACTTATACACATTTGTATGACTGACAGATACTTTCGTGGAAGAATTTAATCTATAAAACGGGAAGTTCTAAAGTATGCTCAACTAAAATCTTGTCTACTTA
The DNA here is from genome assembly GCF_963455305.1 of Plecotus auritus. Classification (NCBI taxonomy): domain Eukaryota; kingdom Metazoa; phylum Chordata; class Mammalia; order Chiroptera; family Vespertilionidae; genus Plecotus; species Plecotus auritus. The sequence goes on along the minus strand of NC_137775.1, from coordinate 141,463,333 downwards.
ATTTAGGGCTCATCATTTTTCATGAATACTTTTTATTTTATTTTTAATGAATAGGGAATTAATATTCCAGGAGAAAAACCAACACATCTGGCTTCTAAGTCTGTAAAGACAATCTCTGGGGATGGTACTGCAAGCAGATTTAGGGCTTAAGGAAACATCTAACTAATTAAAAGGGACTGAGCATTTCAGAAGGATGCCAGTTTCCCAGACCTTCTGGGAATCCCCACTGACTATGAAAGAAAACAGCTCTAAAGAACAACTTATTGAGTCTTATTAGAAGTTGCATGGATCTTTTCACTCCCTTTTGGACAAAATTAACATAGAACCTTGAGCCTCCTTTACAGCTTCACAGTCTGCAGCTGGAACTATCTAGAGATTCTAGACCAGTACTATCCAATACAAATACCAAGTGAGCCATATATAATATGCAATTTTAAATTTCATGTTAACCCTATTTTAAAAAGTAGAGAGAGGTGAAATTAACATTATATTTTATTTAATACAAAGATGAAATAAATATAAAACTTAAGAATGAGATGTTTTACATTCCTTTATTTGTACTAAGAATTCACAATCTAGTGTGTATTGCGCTTACAGCACACCTACAGTAGAAGTTGGTATTCAAAAGCTACATTGGACTAGTGACTGTGCCTTGGACAGGACAGCTCTTGACCTGACCTCTTCTATTTCTCTTTCTTCCGCTGTGTCATTACCTGCACTTCTAACAGCTCTGCCTTTCCTATTTTAACTTTCTCTCTTTGACTTCCCCTATTGCTTAATTGCTGCTACTAGTTTTCACCATTCACTAGATCCCAGTAAAATCTTACTCTAACCTACTTATTACTACACACATATTCAGTTAAGACACTGTTCAGGGACTAGTGAAGATAATAATTATATTTTATTAAAGCCTTTTTCTCCCTGAAACCACTTTATCTTTCCCACCAATACCTTCCTTGTGTTCATATATAATGAGCTCGCCCTAGTCCAACTTAGAAACACATTGGATTGGCCCTTTCATCCAGGCCTGTTGCTACTGCAAGAGTGCAGGCTCTCCCCACCTCTGCGCAGATCACCAGAGCAACTGTTAGTAATGCAAAACTTGACTTCCCTGCAAATCCTTCAATGATTCCTTATTGACCAGCGGTTTCATTGTCATCCTTTTACAAGTCCCCTTTGGAATGGGTTCTCCTTAAAATGCTAGTGTCACACTAATGGCTGTCATTCTCTGGAAGACCCTACTTTCACTACATGAGTTTCCTGGAAGTTACCATGTTACTTATATCCCATGTTCTTCTGCATGGGCCTTCCATGCACCAGGGATGCCCTTCCCATGTCCCTGTGAGCTGCTCTCATGTGCAATCTCCATCTTCACCTGGACCTGGACTCAGGCAGAATTAGAGCTGCCACCCTTTGTGACTACTTCAATTTTGGCATTTCCCAGTTTTCTCAATAACTGCATTTTTTAAAAAGTCTGTCTCTTTTATTAGTTAACTAGAGGCCCGGTGCACGAAAATTCGTGCACAGGGGGCTGGGGGGGGGCGTCCTTCAGCCCAGCCTGCACCCTCTCTAATCTGGGACCCCTCAGGGGATGTCCGACTGCCACTTGCAATCTGGGACCACTGGCTCCTAAACACTTGCCTGCCTGTCTGCCTGATTGGCCCTAACCCCTCTGCCTGCCTGATCACCCCTAAACCACTTCTACCTGCCTGATGGCCCCTAACCACCTCTGCCTGCCTGTCTGATGGCCCCTAACTGCTCCCCTGCTGGCCTGATCGTCCCTAACCACTTCTGCCTCGCCCCGCACCCAGGACCAGGATTCCCTTCTCTGGCCGGTTGCAGTCACTTGGGACCCAGGCTGGCTTCACCCGGGCTGGTCGCAGCTTCAGGGGACCATGGGCAGGCGGCTTCGCCCAGACCACAGGCGCTGGTGCCTGGGATCATGGGTCGGGCGGCTTTTCCCTCTCCCGGGCTGCAGGTGCAGCTGCTGGCACCCAGGACCACGGGCACCACGGGGCGGGTAGCTTGTCCCTCTCCTGGGCTGCAGCCTGGCTGGTCCCCATTCCTCTCTCCCCAGTGTTGAATGTCTGAGTCATTATGGTGTGATCACCATTTGCATATTAGCTCTTTATTATACAGGATAAGGATGTAGGGTCCATGTCTTATTCACCAAGGCTAACACTATCCTTGGCACCTGGTAGGTAATCAATGAATGGTTGTGGAATGAATGGATAAGTAATATAGATTTTCACCTCTTCCATGACAACCTACACAAGCTTTCTGCTCTCCTTTAGTCATTTTAATGTTTCAGAACTACTACATGGTCATCTGTGCCTCCACACATCTGCTCATGTCTTTGCTCTTGCCTGGCATATTATTTCCCTTAACTTCATCTGAGATAACAGTTCCTCTAAAGTTCAGCATACTTCTATGGAGCTTTTACCAGCCATGTCAGCCCACAGTGATTCCCCCTTCATTAATTTCCTGCAGAAACCACTGTCTATAATGATTAAACAGTACTCTCTTCTTAATATAGCTTTTAAACTTCTTGTGAATGTCTCCTGTGTCCACAGCTAAATTAGTACAGTCCCTTTGAGAAGAGTTCGTGGTCTGCACCTTTGGTTTTCTCATTGTGTGGGCAGTCCCAGGGCTTTGGCCTTCTCTGGAGATTAACCAATGTCTCCTGAATTAAGAAAATATAATAGCCATGTGAATGAAACTTGCCTTCTTGTGTATGGTGTTTCTAACTTTATAAATGTCACTCTTCCATATTTTAAAGTTTTTTTCTTTCTTCTTTAATTTTCAAATGCCTGAAGTTTCAAGTAAAGGAAATTAACTTTTATATCATGTCCATATGCCCAGAGGGGGTCCTTCAGTGAAGGGTGCCCATGAAAGCAATTTTCATGTTGATGAGGCCTTTTGGGAATTATGCTATAGAATCAAAGATCATGAAGCTACTGGAATAAAAGTTTACCAGGCTCCATTTATGGAAAGCAAACTGAGTTGATCCTGTAAATAAAAGTTGTATGGAACTTAGAAAGTCTACCCTCCTCACAATTATTAATAAATGGTCTATTTATATCAATCTATTTGCTGATTAAGATAGTCTTTACAGATATTACAATTTGTATGTTAACATTTATTACAGACCCACTTTCAAGTACATTCCAAACACACACAAACACACACACACACACACACACAAACACACACATCCTCCCCACCCCTTCCATCTGTATCCCTCTCTTGCTCATGTAATATTCTTTTTGATGTAAGTGGGATTGGTAAGTAAAATGAGACTCAGACTCTAATACATTCCTCAATGAATTCATAGACACATTTAATGAAGAAGAATTTATCTCTAATATGGCAATGGATTACTTACAGAATTTATCTAAAAGGTTATCTAAAAAGTTAAGCTTATTTGCCCTCTTAAAACTAGTTTCTAGGTAGTAGACATACAACCACAGGAAGAGGAAGTACTTCTGTTCAATTAATAAAAAATGACGACAAATCCCAAGTCTTAATAAAACTGTTTTTCTTGCCATAGAGAAATGACCCAATTTTTCTCAGGTCATAGATCATTTAAATAGTAAAGGAAATTTTTCAAAGAAAATTTTATATTTAAACTTCTGTAGTATATAGACACCGTTCTTTAATTTTTACCATGATTTCTATTTTAATGGAAGTAGGGGATGCCCCATACCAATAAACCAGAGAGCAATGCAATTTAATAGTCCCTCTCTTCCTCTCTCCCTCCCTTTCTCTCTCTCTGTTATTTGGAATGCAGCTAACAAAAGAAAAAAAGTGAATTCTACCTTCTTTTTCCATACTACAGAAGAGAAGTCTTAAATATGTTGAATTTAATGAAGTAAAGAAATAAAACTTTAAAAGGATACATATTTTAACCATTTTAATTTAACTTAATACTCAGTGACTCATTGGCCAGCAGGAATTGCTCTGGGTTCTGCTGATTTCAATTCTATAGACAACTACATGGTGATTACAAGAGGGAAAGGGTGGGACAGGTAGAAGAGAGTAAAGGGGAGATAAATGGTGATGGAAAGAGAAATGACTTTGCATAGTGAACACTCGATGCAATATACAAATGATCTATACTAATAAAAGGGTAATATGCTAATTAGACCGGATGTCTTCCTGATGACCTTCCAGATGTCCTTCCAGACAAAGCCATGGTGGAGGGGCCAAGGCAGATGTGGTTAGGTGCAATCAGGCCAGCAGGGAGAGAAGTTAGGGGGATCAGGCCTGCAGGCAGGTGAATGGTTAGGAACCAGCAGTCCCGGATTGCGAGATGGATGTCCGACTGCCAGTTTAGGCTCCATCCTACAGGCAGTCGGACATCCCCCAAGGGGTTCCAGATTGGAGTGGGTGCAGGCCAGGCTGAGGGACCCCCCAATCCTCCATGTATGAATTTTGTGCACCGGGCCTCTAGTGTTATAAAATTTTACACTCAAAACCCATATACTTTTATTAACCAATGTCACCCCAATAAATTCAATAACAAATTTAAAAATTCAAAAAAACATTGTACAAGTCTGGTCCACCTGCCTTTCTAATGACCCATTTCCATAAAGCTCCATCCTCAATTTCTAGTTTTAGTTTCTTAAAGTGCAGTGAAAACTATAATCACCAATGACCCTCTGCAGATTTTTCCAGTTTTTTTTTCCCATATTTAAACTGATAGTTTTGTTTTGGGGTACTTATATTTCTAAGAACTTTCCATTTGCTTTAATGGAAACTTTTTCTGTCCCTAAGCATTTGAAAATGTACTTAGACTATGTTATTACAATAGCAATTATTACTCGCCTAAACATATTTGGGAGTGAACAATTAACTTCCACACAACATGTGAGGAGGACACCAGATGAAAGATGGTAGCCCATTGCTCCAACTCTTCAACCATCAGGCCAGGGGTACCACTCCCTGTATTTCACAAAGGGAATGGTGAGCTTTGATTAATATGTAAAGCTGGCTTTAGAGGAGAGCAGTTAAATGAATTCAATGAAAGTTTTGCAATATATCTAAGTAACTGACAAAAGCAATTACCTTAAAAAGAAAATATTTGTTAAGGCACTTCTTTTAAATATGTTGTTTAATTAGTTGCTTTTGTTTTTATTTTGTCAGGTAATCTAACATGAAAAACAAGAAATAAAACTTAATGACTCATTTAAATCTCCCTGTTGTTGACTTAGCTACATGTTAAAATTATTTATCTTTTTTCCTTTCTGCTTATCTTCAAATGCGTAAGTGTCTTCTGACATTACTTTTATACACTAGGCCTTCCTTGGGATTTAAATGTCAAAGCACAGAGATATGGCACGCCACAAGCAAATATAGTTTTCTTTTGTCCTAATACATGCAATACATCAAAGACGAATAGGGCTGCTGTTGAATCTTAAAATGGTTAATTTGGCTTTTTTCTTTGCCTTTTTCTCTTAGGAGAATTATCTCCTCAGGCATTTCACTACTGTGTTTTCTTTTTAAAAATAAATTTTGTAACTCTAGTCCTTTACTTGTATTTAAAAATAAAAAATCACTTTGAAATCACTTCAGAGAGATGACTAGAACAGGGGCTCCCCTGGGTGTGACACTTTGGGGTCACTGAACGTGTGTTTTTGTGCTAGATCAATGACTAAGGCTTACATGTCTAGGTGTAAACAGGAAAGTCCTCTCAGGGTCCTTCTAAAAGAAACCAAATGTCTCTGGAAATGGAGTTCAAGATCAAAGGGGAGCCTAAATTAGCCCAGAAGACCAAGAAAGTTTATACACAGAGCCATGCATCTAATACAAGAAATGCATCCGATCTAGCATGAGCAAACAGGGCTTTCCAGAAATCTACTACTAATTCAATTTAGCCCCAAGAGAGAAAGAAAGAACATGGCCATTTGCAATATAAAATCAATGGGATCCAAGCCAGGAAAGAACTGAGATAAGGTTCAGAGACAACATGAATATCCTATATAATAAAGAGGGAATTGCAAATTGACTCCACCACAAAGATGGCTGCACCCACAGCAGAGGCCGAGTTCCCGTAATGAGCCTTAACGAGCAATCAGCAGGGACCTGAGGCTGAGCCCCCCCACCCCCCGCCCCCATGGGGCTTGACTGGGAACCTCAGGCCACACCCCCCACCCTGGTGCCAGGCCAGGGGACCTCAGCTGTGCCCCCCACCCAGCAGGGCTTGATGGGGGACCTCAGACCACACCCCCAGCCCAATGGGGCTTGACAGGGGACCTCAGGCTGCACCCACCTGCCCTGGCGCCAGGCAAGAGGACCTGAGGCTGCGCCCCCCGCCTGGTGGGGCCTGACAAGGGTGGGACTGGCCAGGTCTGGATCTAGCCCAAAGCGGGGGGCGGGGGGCGGGGGCAGCTGGGTCTAGGTCTCATGCAATTTTGAGGTGCACCTGGGTGGGCAGGGACTTGACTCTGGGTCCCATGGTATGCCCCAGACTCTGAAAGGAGGAAGATTTTCATATACATTTTACTAATTTTCTTTCATATCTGACACTTCTATTATAGAGGAAGGGCAAATAGTAATATTAAGTTATTTAGTCTAATTAATCCCCTTTTAATGTGCACGATTTTCATGCACCAGGCCACTAGTATCTACAATAAAGATTCACAACATGCCCGGTCATGTGAAAAAAATCAAAACTGAATTATGTTACCAGTCCTTTTTCTAGATGTTTATTTTGAGCTGGTGATCTGGTTTTAGGGTGTTTCTGATGGGTGTTCTTTCTGCAAAGGGAAATCTGGCCTCAAGCCTGAAAAACTCCTTGTTGGTTCTGGCTCTCCAGGAATGAGTTCCAGCCGACCTGTTCCTTGCTGCTTTGGAATTTGATGGGATCAGAGTCATAATGATGTCAGAATTTAAGAGGCACAATGTTTGAAACAATGTGAAGTTTATCTGAGAAACATTTTGCCTCCTTTACCAGTTTCATGTAATTGTCATAGAATCTATTGGTAAAAGACAACATGTTTCCCAATGTATAAGAGGTGCTAGCACAATTTGACACCAGCTGGCTTGATGACATGAACAGTTCTTAAGGACCAATAGAAAGGGGTGGTCATCCTGGAAATATATGAATACTTTTAGACCCAAAGGGTGGCAGTTCACAGTTAGGACCGTACATCCTTACTAGCTAATAAAAGAGACAGACATTAAAATGAAAAAAATAAAACATTTTTAAAAGTAGTTATTGAAAAAACTGGGAAATTCCAAAATTGAAGTTGTCAGAGGGATGGCAGCTGCAATTCTGCCTGGGGTCCAGGTGAGGATGGGACTGCAAACAGGAGCAGCTCACAGGTACATGGGAAGGGCATCCAGACATGGGCATAAACAGTGGCACTGCAGAAATATCCATGGTTGAGACATGGGCCTTCTTTTTCCTACAGTAGAAGTCATTTTTAGATATTGCAAGTCAAAATTTTGGTTTTTTAAAATTTTTCATCCATTTTTTTTTTTTTTTTTTTTTGTACTGTGGCTGTCCACTCAGTGAACCAATGGCATTTCCACGGGGAATCTGGACTGGGAGAGTTCACCTCTGGACTCTGGACTAGGACAAAATGTTTGGAGATGTGAGGATTCAATTTTGGCAAAGTAGTCTAAAACCAAGGAGATTTGGTTTGGAAGAGCTAGGTCTTGGAGAGCAGAGAAGATGAGCCCAAAGTGTTAGGACAGTTTAAATGCTGACCAATGATCCTCTCTCTGCCATATCAGCATTAAAGTGCCAGAAAGGGGTGCTCACACTCAGTGTGATCTTTTATCAGTATTTATTGACTGAATGAATCTCAACAGAGACTTAGAAATCCTATGGCATTGGTGGCAAGTGCCCTCCATTCTGCCTTTGAGAATTTATGAAGAGCCTCATGTCAGCCTGAGGTGAGTGCTACAGAGTACATATAGAGCAAGACATGCTGAGGCAAAGACAGCTATTCCCATACCCCACATCCTCATACATACCATGAATACTTTCAACTTGTATGCAGTTTGCAAGAGGTCTAGAAATCACTGTGTGTTCCTGTGGGATCTAAAAGAATGCTTAGATGGCTTTCTGGTACACCAGGGAAAGAGATTTAGGAGAAAAAGGGCAAAAAGCACACAGATCTTGAGTGACCAACCATCCTAATTTACCCAAATTGAAGGGTTTCTCCCGGCACAGAGTTCTCAGTACTAAAAGGGGAAGAGTCTTAGACAAATTGGGCAAGTTAACACCTTACACAGACCCCCAAACCTGAGCCTAGCAGTAGCCAAGGCATACCACAAGGCCAGAGCAGTAGGCAGTTGGGACAAAGGGCAATCCCTGAAGACTAAGCAGGCTGGGGACCTTCGGAGAGCCCAGAAGCAACTTGAGAGCACATGAAACAGATCCCACTCCTCTAATTACAAGATGTTACATAAGTTGGCTGGTTCTGACCCAAGGGCCATGCTGGTGGGGTCAAGGAAGACACTTGAAATGGGGTAATAGCCCAATTGACCTTTGAATGAGCTTGAATATCATACTGACTGAAAAAATATATACATATATTATATACTAGAGGCCCGGTGCATGAAATTTGTGCACGGGGGTGGGGGGTGTCCCTCAGCCCAGCCTGCACCCTCTCCAATCTGGGACCCCTCGAGGGATGTCCGACTGCCCGTTTAGGCCCGATCCCAGTGGGATTGGGCCTAAACGGGCAGTCGGACATCCCTCTCACAATCCAGGACTGCTGGCTCCCAACTGCTCGCCTGCCTGCCTTCCTGATCACCCCCTAACCACTCCCCTGCCAGCCTGATTGATGCCTAACTGCTCCCCTGCCAGCCTGTTTTCCCCTAACTTCCCTCCCCTGCAGGCCTGGTCACCCCTAACTGCCCTCCCCTGCAGGCCTGGTCCCTCCCAACTGCCCTCCCCTGCAGGCCTGGTCACCCCTAACTGCCCTGCCCTGCAGCCCTGGTCTCCCCCAACTGCCTTTCCCTGCAGGCCTGGTCGCCCCAACTTCCCTCCTCTGCCGGCTTGGTCACCCCTAACTGCCCTCCCCTCCTGGCCTGATCGCCCACAACTGCCCTCCCTTGCAGGCCTGGTCCCTCCCAACTGCCCTCCCTTGCTGGCCATCTTGTGGTGGTCATCTTGTGTCCACATGGGGGCAGGATCTTTGACCACATGGGGGCAGCCATCTTGTGTGTTGGAGTGATGGTCAATCTGCATATTACTCTTTTATTAGATAGGATAGAGGCCTGGTGCATGGGTGGGGGCCAGCTGGTTTGCCCTGAAGGGTGTGCCGGATCAGGGTGGGCGTTCCCTTGGGCGTGGGGCGGCCTGGGTGAGGGGCCTGTGGTGGTTTGCAGGCCGGCCACACCCCCTGGTGACCCAAGCGGAGGCCCTGGTATCTGGGGTTTATTTATCTTCTACAATTAAAACTTTGTAGCCTGGAGCAGAGCCAAGCCTTCTGCTTGCTCCGTGGCAGCAGCCATTTCTGTTGGGATTTATTTTATCTTCTATAATTGAAACTTTGTAGCCTTAAGCAGAGGCCCGGGCTGGCCAGGGCTGCAGAAGCTTGGCTTCCTCCATTGCTGCGGGCAACCCTAGCCTCCTGCTCTTTCCAGCTCCATGGCTGCCGCCATTTCTGTTTGGGTTTATGTATCTTCTATCATTGAAACTTTGTAGCCTTGAGTGGAGGCCTAGGTAGGCAAGGGCAGGCGGAAAGCTTGGCTTCCTCCATTGCCTGGGAAACCCATGCCTCCCTCCTGCTCTCTGTGGCGGTAGCCATCTTGGTTGGGTTCATTTGCATATTTGCTCCTGATTGGCTGGTGCGTGTGGCTTATGGGCGTGGCTTGTGGGTGTAGCGGTGTGTTGGTTAATTTGCATATTATTCTTTTATTAGATAGGATTAGGGTACCCAAATACATGTGTTCGAATATTTAGTTTTTTTGGTATGGGTTGGAAGAGCTCATGAGCAAATGAAGATCAATTTTAAAAAATAAATAACATTACATTTTATTCATTTAAGTTAGGCCTATACATTTTAGCCTTGCTTTTACAGAAATGCATGACCTTCTGAACTGATAATATTCATCTCTTTCTTTGTTGTTCACCTTTCCAATAGTCAGCTTAGTTTTGAAACATCACTATATCTATCCAACCCTCCTTTAAAGGCACCTATAAAGAAATCCTATACTTCTTCTTTTCTTTCAAGGAAAAAAAAAATCAAACAAACTGGGTAGATGTTCTTGAAAAGAAAGCACTAAAAACATAAAACATAAAGACATAAAAACTAAAAACTGGGACTGTGATTATGCACTTCTATCCAAAGATATAATGAAGACTTAATTACCAACTCAGAAATAGGATCTAGTCTATTCAGAATTTCTTGAGGGGTAATTTTGTAGGCTGGGATATTTACTCTTCTTCTTCCGCTCCCTGTGCTATTCAGAATGTTTACTGGCTTTGTTTCTTAATATATTTACAAGGGAGGCGACAGGAAAGCTAAGATTATAATCCTAATGAACTACTTTTACCAGTTTTTCTACTAGATGCTGGTTCTGACAACATGAATTTGCTCTGGTCTCTAAAAAGCCACTCAGTGCCCAAGTGCCAGTCTCTAGGGGACATCACTGGCATGCAACTTAATAGACCCCCAAAGAAATGTACCCTCTTTTCTTTCAAAGCCATCAACAAACACACTTGGGAATTTGTGGCTAAAGGGAAGGTATTGGTTGATTTTAGAAATGGAAGATGGGAAAAACAGCTGCTTTTGGCTCCAAGAAAAATAAAACTTGACTCCAGAGACTTGGGTAAATGAGGATTACTTTTTTTTTTTTTCACATAAAAAGGAATGAAGGTGATTTCTGACTCTGGTTCACTCGAGCTCGAATTTTCTTGACTGCACAGCTCCAGACATGGTGTCTGCATTGGAAAATAGGACAGTGTAGGGGCAGGGGTGACAGCTGAATCAGGAAATAAAAGCTTTCTCAAGAACACAATAGCTGACCTCTGCTTATCTCTCAGTGGCCAGGACTGTGTCACATGGCTTCCCCTGACTATGGCAAAGAAAAATGACCTCTCTGGCAGCTAAGCTATAAGGGTGGTCTTAGGATTGATATACAAGTCACAACTAGCAAAACAGGCTTTACTATTACTCACAAAACAGATACATTTTTCCAAATGAGGCAAGAACATCACACACCTAAACTCAAAATATTTCAACTGCAGCTTCTTCATCCCATATGTCCTTGTAAGAATCACAGACAAGGCATCAAGCAGTAACTACGCATAAATTCTCATGTTCCAAGGCTGCAGCAGCTCTGCTCCTTTACAGATTCTGACCAACACCTGCCAGGACCCTCCCAGGACTTACTCCAGCCCCCATCCCCTTCTCTTACTCTCTCCCTCTTCTCCACCCTCCCTTCCCTTCTCCCCTCACTTCCTTTGAAATGCCCCATGATTCTGTTGTAGTTCTCTCTGGCAGGAACAAGTGAATAAAGCTAACTTTAGCGGGTTTGGCTCATATTTCCATACCTGAAAAGAGGTTAGAGAGAAGTGGGTTGAGAATAGGAACTATAAAAGGCAGCTAAAGATGTTTGCCATAAGGAATCAACAATGTAAGGGTGCTAGAAGCAGATTAAAGATGGTAATTATGCAAGGAGAAATCAAAAGGTTATGTGCTGGATAGCTTTCTGATTTCAGAGAGTGTTCTAGCAACCGAGGATGTGACAGAGGCCCTCCTCCCTGAGAGCAGGGTGTCAATGAAAGGGTAGAGCTAGAGGCTTCCGATGTTGGAAGAGGTTTCCTGCCCTCTATTCACCTTTTGCCCTTACAGGTCTATGGCTTTTTAGGAAATACAGCTGAAGAAATCAGAGGCCCTCAATAGGTCAACATGGCCATTTTATCAGTCTGCTGATATATGCTTGTTACATACTTACATCCCGGTGCCTTCTTGACAATTCAACCCAAACGTCTAATAGACATCTCAACTCATGATCACCACCGAATTCATGATTTTTTCCCCTGACCAATCTCTACCATTAGCCTTCCCATCTAAGGAGATGGCAACGCCTTCCTTCCAATTGCTTTTACCAAATCATTTCCTCTCTTCTTCTCATGCTCCACATCTAACAGGAATCAAGAAACACCACGAAATATATTCAGAATCGACCACATCTCAATACCTCTTGTGCCAACGCACTGGTCTGAGGCCAACAGAATCTCTCATTTGGATTATGATATATAATAGCTCCCTATTTCTACATTTCACAGGAAACAAGCCACATGTAAATCCACACAGAAAGTAAGAAAAATAAGTTGAAAGCATAAGGTATTCCAGGACACACAGCAAAACTCCCTTAGTGTCATCTTCCCCAAACTATTTTTCTAAGTTCTACTCATCAAATCATTGCAGCTGCTCCTATTATCTCCAAACATTTTATAAAAATCACACTTGCAGAAGTGTTCATATTTTTTCACCCTATGTTCTCATTTATCCGCTCCCCCCCCAAAATAGCTTTCAAATCATCAAGCTGAAGTTTGAAGGGAGAAAAGTAAGAAAGAGCCAAATGCAAGATTACTTAAGTAGTATTTAGGTAGTTTGAAAATAAAATGGAAGAGATAAGGCAATTGCAAAATTTTAGTGGTGTGTGTGTGGGGGGTGGGAATAAACAAGAGGTGAGCTAAGGATGTGTCATTAAAGTGTGACCTATTGGGTCACCAATATATGAGTTCAGGCTAAACCCACTGGTCCTCTCACTTGGCAGACACAGACTAAATCCTCAATGATCTCCTCAATAGTTCCAATAGGTGAATATAGTCTTGTGTCATATTTACAAAAATACAACACTTCACAGATTAAGATTTTGACCTGAAGACATTTTAAGTAAATAAAGGAATGTAGTATTCCACACATTGGTAGTTAATGTACAGAAGTTATTTCCTTAAAAAATGAGACAAGCAGAACATGGATTCCATAGTGGTTTTAGGAAATTTGTGGACCTGTGTCAGAGGTGGGTTATCATCCAGGAGGACAGGAAAGAAATTCCCTGTCCTGTCAGCTGCAGAACACTTGATAACATGGACAATGGGACTAACTCTATTCCTATAGCTACCAAAAATTGAAATTTGCATTTCCCATATACATCTTCTCCAGGAAGACCATATTCCACTCTGTTCATTTACTAAAATATCATTCATTCTTTTGAGGGCAACTTAACTCCCACTTTTTTCATGGGAGTAATCTATTAAAATTTCAAAATCTCTCCCATACTTCTTCAGTAGCAAACAATTTAACTATAATGCTCAGGAAACATGTTGTTTGAAGTGAAACAGCAATATTGCCATAAAATCTAGCCTGTTTACAAAAGCTGAGAGAACTAACTTGGTTATTACTGACAGAAATTATTATATTATTAAAGCTACTGGCATGGAAAATGGACAAGGTAGTAAAATATCTCCATATGCTGTATAACTATTAATAAGAAGAAAAATCTTCCTGTATGGAAAACAATTACTAAAATTTACAGATAAACATCTAATACCAGAATATGGTTGTAAAACTTCATCTCTCATTTTTTCTGATTACTGCTCCCATTTACATTAGGCAGAAATAACAGTTATTACACTGTATTGATGGTTCAAAATTATGAATATATTTCTATTAAAATTGTTCATTGTTCTGTTTAAATATAAAGTGTTTAGACTGCCATTATGAGTATTTGCAAGTGTGTAATAGAAATAAACACTGTGACACAGCAATCCTGAGAAAGAAGAATAAAGTAGGAGGGATCTCAATACCAGATTTCAAGCTGTATTACAAAGCCACTGTCCTCAAAACAGCCTGGTACTGGCACAAGAACAGACATATAGATCAATGGAATAGAATAGAGAATCCAGATATCAACCCAAACCAATATGCGCAATTAATATTTGACAAAGGAGGCATGAGCATACAATGGAGTTAAGACAGTCTCTTCAATAAATGGTGTTGGGAAAATTGGACAGATACATGCAAAAAAATGAAACTAGATCACCAACTTACACCATACACAAAAATAAACTCAAAATGGATACAGGACTTAAATATAAGATGGGAAACCATAAAAATACTAGAGGAATCCACAGGCAGCAAAATCTCAGACATATGCCAAAAGAACTTTTTCAGTGATACTGCCCCTAGGGCAATGGAAGCCAAAGAGAAAATAAACAAATGGGACTACATCAAAATAAAAAGCTTTTGTACAGCAAAAGAAACCATCAACAAAACAACAAGAAACCCCACTTTATGGGAGAACATATTTGCAAATGGTATCACTGATAAAGGTTTTATTTCCAACATCTACAGGCAGCTTATACAACTTAATAAAAGGAAGATAAAAGATCCAATAAAAAAATGGGCAACGGACCTAAATAGAATCTTTTCAAAAGAAGACAGAAGGAAGGCCAAGACACATGAAAACATGCTCAAAGTCACTAATTATCCGAGAGATGCAAATCAAAACGACAATGCGATACCATCTCACACCTATCAGAATGGCTATCATCAACAAATCAACAAACAACAAGTGTTGGCGAGGATGCGGAGAAAAAGGAACCCTCGTGCACTGCTGGTGGGAATGCAGACTGGTGCAGCCACTTTGGAGAACAGTATGGAGTTTCCTCAAAAAACTGAAAATGGAACTCCCATTTGACCCAGTAATCCCACTCCTAGGAATATATCCTAAGAAACCAGAAACACCAATCAGAAAGGATATATGCACCCCTATGTTCATAGCAGCACAATTTACAATAGCTAAGATTTGGAAACAGCCCAGGTGCCCATCAACAGATGACTGGATCAGAAAACTATGGTACATCTACACAATGGAATACTATGCTGCCATAAAAAAGAAGGAATTACTACCATTTGTAGGCACCTGGATGGAATTAGAGAACATTATGCTAAGTGAAATAAGCCAGTCAATGAAAGAAAAATACCACATGATCTCACTCATATGGGGATAATGAAAAACATTATAAACTGATGAACAAAAAGATAGTTACAGAGGCAGTAAAGCATCAAACAGACTGTCTAATTACAGCGGTAAGGTTAGGGAGAGGTGGGGGAAATAAGAGATCAACTGAAGGACTTGTATGCATGCATATAAGAGTAACCAACGGATGCAAAACATTGGGGGGTGAGGGCATGTATGGGAGTGGGGTGGGGGGGGGCAATGGTAAGATATGTACACATATAATACCTTAATAAAAATTTGAAAAAAAAAAAGAAATAAACACTGTGATACGTCAAATTTTATTACAAATATGTTAAGACTTTAAAAAGTCATAATCTGTAGCTGTCATAAATTAATTTATTTCACACGAATAGTATTTTATTTAGATTATATGGAAAAACTTACTTTTTTATAAATGGCTTTATATATTTTTAAGATAAATCATATATCTTTGAATGACTTCCCCAAGGATATCTTCTTAAATTAAATGCTATTATTAGAGATTTCAGGTATATATATTTTGGGGGTGCATATTGAGACATAGAACTTTCATCTTTTAAAATATAAAATTAATTAAATTATCTTTCAGGATAAGATAGCCTTCTAATTTTAAAATGTTTTTTTTTTTAAATCACATAAATTCACAAGGTTAAATTCAGTAAATGGTTAGGTGTGATTTGTTTATGGGCAAAACATCTGAAAATGAAATATTTTCACGCTGGAAGAAAAGGCAATTTTAGAAGCATATTAAGGTAGAGTATGTAATTCTGTCACAATATTTCATACAAAAGAGGTATCTTTCCATTGTGTGAGAAGTCAACTCAGTTTTCTTAAAAAGCTCCTCCTCAGAGTTGCAAAAACTAATAAAGATTAGATTTTGCAATATTTTAGCACATGTATTTTATAAGCAAACTCGATTACATTAAACATTCTGCTTCTGTAAGCCCCCACATAGCCCACCAACATTTTTTAATACTTCTTTTACTTCGAGGAGGCTTTAGCTGGGACAATATGATAAGGATGAGTTGTGACCAAGACAAGGAGAGAAGGGCATCTCTGCTTGTGGGTATAGGAAGCAAATCTAAAAATAAACGGAGTTCCTTTATATCTCAACTATTGATTGCAAAACCACTTACATAATGCTCACACTCACTGAGCGAGGTTGATGGAGTAATGTGACATCACAGATTTTTCTATCATGTATATCCATGTCCTGATATAAAAGGCATTGCTAAAATCCACATATAGGACCACAGGCATGGCAAAAGGTTCTTCCTGCCTAGCCCATCAGAGGGGTGGGTGGGAGGGTGAGTGTTTCATTCATCCCACAACATAAACATGAATTTGAAAAGTCTGGATAATCTGAAGCAGGATGAAAAGACCATTTACCTGTCTATGATGGCACACATGTCAATGCTGACGTTTGCAAAACTTCCTGGTTTCCTTTGTGCCACCTCATATAAATTTACAAGTTGATCATCCACTTGAATGAGCTGCATGCATCCTTGGAATGAAGGCTGAAGGACAGAGTGACCTGAGTTATTCATCTGGTTCAGAAAACCTGTGAGAGAGCAGAGGAAATGGAGATGTTAAAATCTGTGTACAGCACGCTTCACTAAGTTTCCTCTGGTGATGCTCCCTGATCTCAGCCATTGTCTCCAACCCTGCTTTGTTGGTCCTTGCTGGTGTTGTATTCAGTACAGAAGGATGAAGTACTGTGAGAAAGAGATATTATTTCAGAGAAAGACATAAGGGTTGAACCTAAGTGAATCGTTGTTTCTGGAGTCTAGCATTCCTTATTATTTTCTCCTTGACTTCTTCTTTCTCACTCTGTCACAGTTCATTCTATGTCCCTCTGCTATTAATAGCTCACTGCTGTACTTCTGCACTTGACCCTGCCTACAGAGATTAGAACATACAACTTAGACCTTTCTCAACTATTCAAGTGCCTTCCTCTTAAACTTTCAATATTACATCTATTTCCTTAATTCTCTAGAGGCCTGTTATTTAGATGTCAAAAAGCTAAATTTACTATTACCAATTAAGATGAATCTATTTTATGGATTAATGTCCAATTCAATCCAAAGATATATATGCATTATAAATGATTTCTCAGTTTATAAAATCCTAACAAACATTACAAAGAATACATTTAGACATAAGGATCAGCCACCCTGCTCTGAATGTGTACACATACACACACACACACACACACACACATGCATGCCAAGTTTTAAATAAGATTAAAATTTTTATTACAAAACTAGAGGCCTGATGCACAAAATTTGTGCAAGGGTAGGCCTTCCTTCCCCCAACTGCCGGCACTGGCTTCCCTCTGGCACCTGGGGCCGGGTTGGCTTCCCTCAGGCCCAGCTTTGTCCCAGAAGGATGTCTGGTCTGATTAGCATATTACCCTTTTACTACTATAGATAACTTTAAAATAGCACCATCAAACAATTACTATTATGACTTTCAGTAGAGACATGCATAGAAAATTAGTATGCATAGAAAGTTTGTAGGCCATAGAAAATAATATATTTCTAAAGTTAGTTCCCAAAAGCATTTCCTTATAGTTCCCTACACCAAATTGACCTACCAGGGCAAATTGAAACTGTGCTAATTTGCTTAAAAATCTGAGGTTATTCACACATTTATTTCAATCAAATAATATATGTACAGCAAAAAATAATTTCTACAGAATGGATTGAGACCAATACCTGCCACTAACTTATTAAAAGTATATTTTCAATAAAAACTCTTAAAAAATTGACCATTAAATTATTTTTTAAAGTGTTCTATTTTGTTTGACTGGTAATAGTAGTTAAGGACAATAGAAAACTCCTCCCTTTATTAATGGTTTATAATATTTAAAGTTTAATGATTATCATTTGAACTTCTTTAAGGATTAATCACAGAGGTGGAGTATATCCTTTTCCATCAACAGAATTCTATGTAAAAATAGGATTAAACTTAAATTAATTCCTGAAATTAATATAAGACTCTATTTCAATGTCAAGCATATAGCTCATCTATATATTTTTCTAAGTCACATTTTTTTCATTTGCATTGACTTAGTCCCCACTGAAATTGCTGATCTTAGAGAAGTCATCTATTTAGACTAGTTGTATGCATACACATGCTTTTAAATCTGTTCAATCAAAATAATATTGAAAGGAGTTAATGTCTACACTTAGCAGAAAGTAAACATCCAGCTGTAATGTTAATGACTATTCTTGACAAGATGATCATTTGGTTCTGTTGTTGAATACTAGGAAGTCTCTAAATATCCATACTGGCTTAGAAATACTTCAAAATGAGTAGATCTATTTGTGAGGACATGACCTTCTCTGATGCAAAGCAGCTACATAACACAGATTGCTATGAACTGAATTGGGTATAATTAAGTTCATAAAACAAGACTTCATCAGTAACCATAACAATGTTCTGTTTGGTCCTAAGGAATTTTTGAATTTGAAAGTGTCAAGTCCTTTCTTTTTTCCAAATGGGATACATTCTAGTAGAAGACAATTATAGACCATATTACTAAATTGCTAATTATCTTTAACATTTCCAAGAGGGACTCCATTAATTCACACTATCTTGTAGACCCCTTACACATCAAATTAGGGCTGACCTCTGTAGTCAGTAGAAAACTGTGGAAGTGGTGGCTGTGCTTGACTTTCAAGGCTAGTTTTCAACTTGAACTCTGAGACTACCAACCCTGAAAAGTCAGCCATCATACTTGAGCAATCTTATGGAGAGGCCCATGAGAGATTAAAAAATCATGAGTTTAAGCCACTGCATTTTGGAGTGATTTGTCATGTTATAATAACCAATAATGAATTTAGTACTGAGAGAGAATTGTAATATAAATCTAAAAATGTGGCAGTGACTTAGGCGCTGGGATGTCCGAATAAGTTGGATGGGCCTGGAAAGTACTGTTACTTGAAGCCTAAAGGCTCTGGAGTTTGTTGGAAATGGCTTGAAGGAAGGTGAGGAAAAATGTTAATGGAAATGAGAGAAAACCAGATCTTGAGTTGTTGCAATGGGATGTTTAGCAACACTGTGTTAATATGGAAAGGAAGGAGGTATACTTGAGATATTTGTAATAGAGCTAATGGCATTTCCAGACAGCGAATTCTGACACCTTTCAATTTATAGTAAAAAGGGGAAAAAAGTGAGGAAAGCTGAAGAAAAACTGTTAAATATGAAGAAGCAGTCCTTGATAGGGTTGAAGATAATGCTTTCTCAATAATAGTCACTTCAGTTGGCAAACAATGCAAAAATGAATAAACCACATTCAGGCAAAGATCAACTATCACTAAAACATGATCTAAAGATAACATGAGGTGTGACTATAAAATCCATGTTAAGACTTTAAAACATATTAGGTGGTGCCTTAAAGAGCCATTTAGTCAGACAAAAATACTTCTAGGAAGCATATTGGTGTATATTAGAGATCCTCTGAATTACACAATAGGGATTCTAATAATCTTAAGGGCATCTTGTCCTTAGCATCTCAGCAGAAACCCAATGTAAAAATAAAACAAAAACTGTTTAATAGAGTAAACCTGAATAGCATTCATAGAAAGGCTACCGATTTTTAAGAGAACTGTACTGGAGAAAACACCACAAGCTTGGAATGAAAGGACTAGAGATGGTACAAAAAGAGAAAAGGTCTTTAGATGCTAAAAATTCCACAGGCAGGAAACTACGCAGCTGTGAACATGGACAATGTTTTATTTCAAAAGGAAAGCATGGATCAGGTTGGTTAAACTGAGAATCCAGAAGGCACAACCAAGAGCTATGGATAATCATTTCTAGGAAATAGTAAACCTGAATTCTAATAAAGAAATTAGCAACATGTGTCTGACTGAATTTCAGAACTGCTATGGAACTCCTGTTTTGCTCCATTTGAACTGGAGAGTGATAGCTCTATGCTTATCCTATCTTTGTATGTTGAGTGTGTGAGTGGCATAGAATTGCTCACAGGTTTTCAGATGAGCAGCTATAATTGAGTAACTGCACCTGTAACTTCTGCAATGATCTATTTGTCACACAGGTCAGCACTGATTCAGTACTACCCAAAGATATGAATAATATAAAGTTAAGATTTATGGCTCTCTTGGAGGATGGTTACTAGAGTTTGCCCTTTGAGACACAGAGATTCATGTCTCTTCAACATGAAAGTATATTTACCACCCTCCAAAGGCCCTCCAATGTTTTATCCCATTAGAGCAAGCATGTCAAACTCAAAAGCTAACACGAGCCAAATAAAGAAGGTTTAAATTTATGTGGGCTGAAAAACAAAACAAAACAAAATTTCAGTTTTCATAGAAACATAGAGACATGCTGAATACAAAGGGCAGAAATAAATGAATAATAATTAACATAAAATAATAGAACATTTTAATAAAAATTCAAATTTTTCATGGACATTAACTTACCAGACACTGAATAACTGCACAAATTAATAAGCATAACACAAATAAACCTATTTTTCCTGTTCTCCGAAAGTGAAATATTTCCTGTTGCACACACCAAACAAGTCAGTCCAAGACTAATGCTGTGGCAATCGGCTTCTAAAATATTCACTGCTAGTATTAGTGGAGAGAAATGGTGCGCCTGCACCGTAGGGTGCATAAGGGAAATGAATGCAACATGATTATACTAGTAGTAATCAGTCATTAGCAAACGTTATAGTTCCTTATTAGTAATTATGTATAACATGCAAAAAAATGAAACTAGACCATCAACTTACACCATACACAAAAATAAACTCAAAATGGATAAAGGACTTAAACATATGACGGGAAACCATAAAAATATTAGAGGAATCCACAGGCAGCAAAATCTCAGACATATGCTGAAGCAATATCTTCACCGATACAGCTCCTAGGGCAATGGAAACTAAAGAAAAAACAAACAAATGGGACTACATCAAAATAAAAAGCTTTTGTACAGCAAAAGAAACCATCAACAAAACAACAAAAAAGCCCACTGCATGGGAGAACATATTTTCCAGTGTTATCACTGATAAGGATTTAATCTCCAACATTTACAGGGAACTCGTACAACTTAACAAAAGGAAGATAAACAACCCAATCAAAAAATGGCAATGGACCTAATTAGATACTTTTCAAAAGAAGACATAAGGAAGGCCAAGAGACATATGAAAACATGCTCAAAGTCACTAATCATCTGAGAGATGCAAATCAAAATGACAATGCAGTACCATCTCACACCTATCAGAATAGCTATCATCAACAAATCAACAAATGACAAGTGCTGGGGAGGATGTGGGGGGAAAAAGGAACCCTCCTGCACTGCTGGTGGGAATGCAGACTGGTGCAGCCACTGTGGAGAACTGTATGGAGTTTCCTCAAAAAACTAAAAATGGAACTCCCATTTGACCCAGTGGTCCCACTCCTAGGAATATACTCCAAGAATCTAGAAACACCAATGAGAAAGGATATATGCAACCCTATGTTCATAGCAGCACAATTTACCATAGCTAAAATTTGGAAACAGCCTAAGTGCCCATCAGCAGATGAGTGGATTAAAAAACTGTGGTACATCTACACGATGGAATACTATGCTGCCATAAAAAAGAAGGAATTCTTACCATTTGCAACAGCATGGATGGAACTGGAGAGCATTATGCTAAGCGAAATAAATCAGTCAGAGAAAGATAAATATCACATGATCTCACTCATTTGTGGAATATAATGAACAACATAAACTGATGAACAAAAACAGATCCAGAGACAGAGAAGCATTGATCAGACTGTCAAACCTCAGAGGGAATGTAGAGGAGGGTGGGGGTAAGGGAGAGATTAACCAAAGGACTTGTATGCATGCATATAAGCATAACCAATGGACACAGACACCAGAGGGGTGAGGACATGAGTAGGGGGGGTGGGGGAGGCAATGGGGAGATAAGGACACATATGTAATACCTTAATCAATAAAGAAAAAAAGAAAATATATAATATAAATAAACCATTTTAAGTGAAAATATTAATAATCATTATGTATAATGATATTGTAAAATTAAGTTACAAAATTTTTATTAAAATGTTCTTACATATCATTGTATTGGCTGGGCTGCAAAAATATTCATTGTGGGTGGCATGCTGCCTGTGGGCCACGAGTTTAATATGCTTGCATTAGAGAATCTGCTCAAAATTCAGTAACTCATTATCTAAGTCAAGTTCATATCCAAATGAAGCTCCTGGGATGTCCAAGAAGAAAGAAAGATGTTTAAGTGCAGTTACTGTGACTCCCAGGGCTTACTAATAAATGGCATTAGAGACTTCACCTTGGTCTCTTGGACCACTTGCTGTGGGAAAGTCAGACCAGGTGCCATAGGAACCTCAAGTAGTCTGGTGGGGAGGCCTACTCCAAACAGTCAGCAGCAAATAGCTAGCTATGTGAGCAAAGCCATCTTGAAGTGGGACCTCCAATCCTAGTCAAGCCCTCAGATGACTGAGGCCCTGGGAAACAACTTCAACCTCATAAAAACACTTCAAGCCAGAACTTCTTAGCCAAGATGCTCCTGAATTAGAAGTTGCTCCCGCAGGAAAAGAAGAGAATAAATTATTACCATGCTGAGCTACTGAGTTTTTGGGTTGTTCTATGCAGCTATAGAAAACTAATTCAGATTATAACTAATAACTCCTGCCATCACTTTCTCAAATAGTTTTTAAAAATTAGAAGTTGAATAACAAAACCTTAGCCTGCAAAACAGAGTTATTGGTGGATTGCTGACCATTCCCTTATAGTTAGCAATGGGTTAAAGATATTGTGTCTCTGAGGCTGAAATTCCTAGTGCCCTAATTCCCTTTGAAATGGAAGAGAAAATGTTATTTACTTCCTGTATTTATTCCCTGTATGTACAAATATAATGTCACTAAAAATACCAGTGTATTAGTGTCTATGAAACTTTCAGTGATGACTCTAAAGCTCAGGAATTGACCTATTTAATAGATTAATAGCAGGAGTGTTTGGAGACATAAATTTGCAACTGAAAATATGAGGTCAGAAATGAATAGATACAAAATGGATAGAAAGTTAACATTAATAAAAATTTGCCAATTTAGTAGAAAGAATATAAAGAAAAAAGAGGTAAACTTTTGTTTGTTTTGGCTTAGAGCTTTACATTTATTATATCTATAAATTTGGAGTAAAACATGCAATATTCATGCACGGGTCATTTTTCCTGGGCTCTACAATCTGACAATGTGTTATAACACCCACAGTGAATTGTGATCCTGCCTGCCTCAATTTCATTTCACTCTCAGTAAACAGGGGCACCTCCTTGCTTTACAGGGTCATTATAATTATGTTGCCTCACTGCCATGTTTGAGATTTCCATTTCAAGACTTAGGATATAAAAACTTCATACCTGATTTGAAGTCCACTCAGTATTTATTATTCTTACTGACAAAAGAAATACATGCAATTTTAAGGTTTTAAAATTTTAATTCAGAAATACATCAGTGAAAAGTATGCTGATATTTCTTTTGACAGTAAAATGCCAATCTAAAGTGTTGTAAATTATAACATTAAACTGATGGGACAGAAATAGCAAACAAGAGGCAACAGGGTTGAAAATTTCACATGTCTAAAATCATGTGCATGCCAAATTTATCTTTATTTACAGTTATGTTATTTTAAAGATGGAAAGTTTGGGAGGTCAGAGAGTGGCTGGTGGAATGCTGTAAGGATGCTAAAAAACATGCAATGTCATCCTTTTAATATAATCTTAGATGATTGTGAAAAATGTCTACCACCAATCTCTATTGTTTCCCAAGCTTCCTGAATAATTCACCCTGTTGGGAATGTGGGTCCAAGCAAGCAGAGTGTTAGACATGAGCTCAGTGGCGGCTGGCACCTCCACAGTGAGAATATCTATGCAGCACACCCATCTGGTGTGGCTTGAACCTAACTACAATACAGGTTGATTGAGCAAATATGTAAATCTACTGAGGACTGTGGAACCGGGTTCCTGTTGTCAGGAAAGGGGGGTACAAATGTAAAGTGGAAAATCTTGAATGGATACTATGAGTTTGGTTTAGAATTTAATCTATCAGTGTGCACTTATGCATTTCAGTGTATTTAGATACATGTAGAAATAAATCTAGCTGGAATTGTGTGAGTGCTCAATATACAGATAATTTCTACCATGCCCTGTAGATAATCCAGGAGCAGGGTTATCCCTATAATTCAGACCTCAGTTTCTCTACTGAATAAAACCAGCTCATTGGAGAAATGGTTGACTCAGAGCTGGGTCAGGAAAAGCACAAAAGCACAATATGAGACTGAGATATTTTGCTGAATAAGAAAGCAAAAAAAGTGCTCAAAAAATAATGATATCATGTCAGAATGACATAGGAGCCAGCCTGAAGAAGGCTTCTACTGATCAAATCTAGACAATTTGAGTGCAAAATAAATATGGACCATCAAAATATATTTTGAGTATCAAAAGAAGGAATATAATAAAGGAAGGAAGGAAGGCAAAAGGAAAGAGAGAGAGGTTGGGTTAGAGGGAGGAAAAGAGGGTGAATAAAGGAAGAAAGAAAAAGAAGAAAGGAAGGAAAGATGGAAGGAAGAGAGAGAAGGGAGAGAGAAAATTAAAGAAGGAAATTAATTTATAGATCAAACTTCCTTGAATAGAATAGGAATCCATGAGTCAACCTGTATGAAAATAACTAAATGGGGAGAATAGAAACCTCTTCCTATGCTAACCAACAAATAAAAAAGGCATGTTGGAATTAGCAAGTCACCATTTGGCCACTGTCATAACAATAATTCATTCAGGGAAGAAATATCAATTGATGCTCAAGTGTATGGGTGAAAGTTGGATGAGGAACAGAGTCTCAAAGTGTCTCTCTAAAAACATATTTATTAATTTCAAAAAGGAAACTAGTTATTTTATAGCAGAGAACCCTGCAAGAAATCTTTGTAATCAAGTAATAAAAGTTATCACCATCAGTCAAGGGACTGGTTGACATTGTGGGCCACCTGATAAGATGCAATGAAAAGAATACAACATCGCCTGGTGGTACTCCTGCCCCAAAATACATATCCTAAATCCAGAAAGGAGGAAACAACAGACAGACCCAAACCAAAATGATCTTCAGGAATGATAAGGTTCTGAAAGTAAAGAATCATAACCCATGGTTTACAACAATATAAATAAGAAGCAATTTTTATGTCGATGAAAGACCTTTGGGGTGTTTTGAAAGGGAGAGGAGTAGGCAGTTAATCTGCATTCAGTGCTCATGGATTTTCAATGAAATTGGGCTTCCTAATTTCAGTGATGATTTTCAGGTAACCAAAGGACAACTTTACTCTTTAATTAGATTTCTCAGTGACATTTGACACTTGATCCTCATATATTTATGTTCTATGTTATCAAACCAGGATGACTTTCATTCCCTTACTAAACTGGATATTCTGACTCCTACGTCCCATTCCAAATTCAATTCATATCCCCCTTAGTCAGATTTAGACCTACTGCGTTCCTAAATCCTAAAAATATTAGGACACATACAACCACTCAGAACTCCTCCCGAGATTTAAAAAGTAAAGCAATGCTAATTCAACCATTTAATAGGTGCAATAAAATTCTACAAAATTTAATAATTTTCTTCAATATATACTTCATGCTTCAAGTGAATTTCTTACAATTAGAAATAGTTCTGTCATATTTTTGTGTGCCTACTTTGCTAGTTCCCCAATTAAATGTTTAAGATGTCTATTCTTGCAAATTATGTTTTGGCCACCTTGTTCTCTTGTCTGTGCCTCAGGAAAACCATGTCCTTTCTGCATGGAATTTTCTTCTCCCTCTCATTTTTCATGGTTGATTTCTTCTAATGATTCGGGTCAGCTCAAATGTCACCTTTCAAGATGGGCCTTACAAGCCCACTCTATTAAAAAGTATTCTATCGATTTTCTCTTCCTAGTTCTTCAGCTACTCATTCGTGTTATAGAATTTGTCATAATTTACACTAATCTGTATTGGTTTATTTATTTACTTGTGTGTGTGTTTCTGAGTGTGTTTTTCTCCTCTTTTCCTATTACTTTCATTGCATCAGTCTTACTGTCTCTATGAATTTAATATATATATATATATATATATTCACATTTAAAACTTCACCACCCTAATTATCTTAAAATAACCAATTCAATATATATGGGATATGTTCAAGATATACGGTGTCTATTAAAAGTTTGGAAACAAATTATTTTTAACAGATTAAAGCTACCCTTTATAAGATAATACATACATATATCAGTTTCTAGACTTTATGGACCCCTCTATATTTGTTAGGCAAATGAGCAATTGAATTAATATGTTTGGGTTTTTTTTGCCCTCGAAAGAAATGACGTTTAATCTTGTGTCTTTACTTCCTCCAGGCCTTTGTTTCAGTTGCCTTATTTGAGAGGCCTGCAATCCCCTATTGGGGCCAGGCAGGAGGCAGCCTATGAATGTCTCGCTCATTGAAGTTTCTATCTCTCTATCCTTCTCCCTTCCTCTCTTTCTAAAATCAATAAAAACATATTAAAAGCCAAGTGGAATTTGAAATCAAGCACTGGACTTGTGCAAAGAATAGGACAAATCCCAACTGCCCCTACCCACACCCACACCGACACACCATCAAATAAAGACTAAACTGCTAAAATTTCAGGTAAAGCAGATACTGGAGAAAAATTCACTAGTCAGCAAAGAGATAACAAGGAAATTTGTCTCACTTTT
This sequence comes from Plecotus auritus, assembly GCF_963455305.1. NCBI lineage: Eukaryota > Metazoa > Chordata > Mammalia > Chiroptera > Vespertilionidae > Plecotus > Plecotus auritus. Next base: position 141,436,593 of record NC_137775.1, on the reverse strand, counting down.
CCTGGCCTATAGAAGGAAAAAGAAAAAAAGAAATTACTTCCTAAGAGTTCATAAGCTACAATCTTGCTCAACAAAATTATGGGTTTCAAATTTATTTTGATAATAAGAATTAAAATAGAAAAAGGGGTTCTAAACTGCTATCTTTTGAAGGAAATATAAGTCCTCTCTGGAATCACTCTGGAATTACAGTATTTAGGGAGATAAAAACCATAGAAATTTAAACTCACAATCCAAAAACACAAAATATAAGAAAACAAGCATAATAAATAAGATTCAGCAGAACCATTACACACAAAAAATTTGACCCCATGAATTTGAAATAAATTTTACTATTGTGAACATTGTCAAGTGAATAAAAATTATTTAAAGAAATAAAAAGTGAAATCAAACATATAAGAAAGGAATGAGCTCTGGCCAGGTAGCTCAGTTGGACGGAGTATTGTCCTGTGCACTAAAAGGTGGTAAGGTGGCTGGTTTGATTCCAGGTTAGGACACATTATCTAGGTTGCAGGTTTGATCCCCAGTGGGGGTCAAACAGTCAATATTTCTCTCTCTTGTTGATGTTTCTGTCTCTGTCTCTCTTTCCCTTCCTCCTATCTAAAAATCAATAAAAAACATATCCTCGTGAGGATTTTAAAAAAAGAAAAGAAATGAGATAGTATTAAAAAGAATCAGTCAGTTTTGATAAATAACTAAGTCAGTTCTCCAAGAAGGAACATCCATTATTAAAGTTAAAAACTCATTAGTTACAGCCCTGGTGGGTTGTTCAGTAAATAAAAGCATCCTTCTTATAAACCAAGGTAGCAGTTTGGTCCCTAGTCAAGGAACATACAAGAATCAACAATGAATGCATTAGTAACTGGAACAACAAATCAATGTTTCTCTCTCTCTTTCTATCCCTTCCCCTCTCTCTAAAAATCAATAATTTTTTTAAAACTTATTAGTTTCATTAAGCTAATGAGACAAAGCTATAGAATGTATTTGTGAACTGAAAGACAGATTGTATACCCAGAATGTAGTCCAGAAATAACAAGTGGTTTAAAAAATTAAATATAGAATGTTAAATGTGGAGGACAAAAATTTCAGAAAGAAAAAAAAAGAGAGAGAGAATCATAGAGAATAAATTCAAAGACACAATGTCTGAGAATTTTCAAGAACTGATTAAAATTTAGATTCAGGAAGGAAAGTAATTCCCAAACAAAATTTTAAAAATCAACCTATTAGTAGACATAGAATAGTTTAAGAGCAGATCCCCAATGAGCATAACAGTAGCAAGAAAGAAGCTAGAGGACTCCTAAGAAACAATAATAAAGTAGACAAGAAAGCTGTTAACAAGGGCGGGGAGTGGGGGAAGTAGAATGCAGTAGAATAATACAGTCTGAAAGAAAAGAAAATTCCAATGTAGAATTGTAAAGCAAGCTAAAATATCAAAAAGAAAGTGAAATTAAGAAATTTTCAGGCAAACAAAAATTGAACCAATTTACCACCAACAAAACCCATTAAAAAACTATCAAAACTAAAAAATGTGTGTCAAAGAAAAATGAACTCTAGCAAGGGTAAGAGAAAAAAAAGGCAAATATGAAAAAAATCAAAATACATTGACTGCACAAAAATGAAATTATAAAATGATAATACAGTAGTTAAAAAAGAGGTAGAGCTAAAATACAGGAGAAAGTAGCATATAGAATGGTAGGGGATAATAGGAGTTACGTTATACCAAATGTTATGGACTGAATTGTGTCTCCCCAAAGTACATATATTAAAGCCTCAACCTCCAGAGAGGTAATTAGGGTTAAATGAGGTCTTAAGTGTGGGCCCCAATCCCACTGGACTGGTGTAGTTATGAAAAAAGGAAGAGACCCAGATATCTCTCCCCTTGTACCCAGAAGAAAGACCATGTGAGGATGTAGCTATAAGATGTCTTCCAGACATCTACAAGCTGGAAGAGAGGCCTTATCAGAAAGCAACCCTGGCACCTTGACCTTGGACTTCCAGCCTTCAGATCTGTGAGAATAATACTTTTGATTGGGCTGCTTAGTCTGTGATGTTATAGCTGCCTGGCGGACTAATGCACCAAGTTTCTTTTCATAGTTTAGGAGAAAGATGAAGATGTTAAGTTACTTCTGTCTTTTATAAATACCCATGAAAAAGTATAAGAATAATCCCTAAAATAAAAAATATGGAATCCATATATTTTACATTTAATGGTAAAGAATATATATTTTTAAAACATAATTGATCAAGCAAAAGGAAGAAGTAAAGGAGGAATAAAAGGAACATAGTAAAATGAAGACAAAAGCAAAGTAAGGTGGTAGAAATATTTCCAAATTGGGCAATAGTTAAAATCAATTTTAACCATATTGAAAATACAGATCATGCATGGGGTTTGTTTTTTAAATCTATATCTATGAAGCACATCTAAAAACCTGGGTGGCTATGATGAGATTAATATACCCACCTGGTAATATGGTCCAAAAATATTGATATAATTTATAATAGTGACATTAGTATCATAGGTGGAGAGTAATTAGCTACAAAGCATGTCTTAGTCTGATGCTGCTCTTCTATCTAGTTTACCAATCATATGTTTCACTAAATTACTTAAAAATTTTGATTAATAGTTTTTCCTCATCTCTAAAATAGAGAAAATAGTATCTATCTAATAGTATCATTTGGGTAATGAACTGAATACATGTAAATTATTAAGCATACAGTCTGACACACAGAAACACTAAGGAGGATGGAGTGACAAAATATATTTTAAGACAAAACCAAAAACAAACGCAGAAAAGGCACTAGAGGAATAAAGTTGGTTAGTATATTAATGACAAAGGTGAAATTCACCAGGAAGTTATATATATTCTAAATATGTTGGCGCCTTAGTATTCAAATAGATATAGTATTCAAATAGATAAAATACATTTTCAAACACTGCAAGCACCACTTCCTCAAGAAAACCTTCCCAATGATTGCCTCCTTCCCCAAATTCTAGGCTCCTTCCTGGTGCCTCCTCTCACAGGAAGTTATAATTTTTTCTCACTTCTCTCCTACCAAATGCCCTTGCTGTCTTAGAACTGGAACCACCTTCTATATTCTCAGTGCCAAGTTACAAACATGATATAGAGTAAGTATCCGAAACATGTATGTTTGAGAAATAAATGTCTTGAAAATTTTATTTATTTACAAATAAGTATAAATAAATGTCTTTGAAAATTTTACTTATTTATAAATAAGTGTAAGTCAATGTATGCAAGAGGAAATTTAACAGACAAAACTTTTCATTCATTTTTTAAAAAAAGACTAAACTTCCTTAACCTATGTAGGAAAACTCCACATGTTATCATATTTCTTCTCACCCACACATACTATCCTGAACCCCAGTATTATGCAGATTGTCCTATGTCTATACATTTTTTTGGAAGATGATAAAAGCATTCACCAATTTCTCGTAAATATCGATGATCAAAGACATGTAAGAACTGGCTAAGGGGAACTTGATGGATTGACCATGGTTCTACTTCCTCTATCTCTGAAACTTACCCAAATATCAAGGTCCATAAGTAAGTATAAGCTCTGCAATGTTGAAGCAATAGGATTAAAATGATGGGTGAACTATTCCAACAAAGTTTTAAAAGATAATGAGGTAGATGAGCAATGAAAACAGAGATGTTGCAAAAGAAAAGGTACTTAAATACCTCTGGAGAGACATACCTATGAGAAATGATACAGACAGGGAGGATGGCTCAACCCCAGAAAAATTCAAAATCCGGAGGTCTAAAGAGAGCAAGGGCAGACGAAATCCTTTCCACTCCCTGTAAGACTGCAAGAGTCATATCCAAGCCCCTGAAACTGTGAATCTGAGTGAGAGTCAGTCATTTGAGCAGGAAGGCGTGTGCGAAATTGCAAGAGTTAAGTAAGGAAGATTCTAGTGATGTGGAATTCTCAGTTCCCTTCCCTTTCCATGTTTCCAGAATACAGCTAGAGACTATCCAATGCTCTTCCAGAGGAAGTAAACAGTCTAAAAAAAAAAAAAAAAAAAAAGACAGTGGGGGGAAATGGAAGAGGAAGGGCCAACAAGCTTCACCTAGAGACGAGTTCCTCTTCAAGGCACTCTGCAATCTACTGTAATGTGTATGGACATTGGTAATGTAGATTACAGGACCACATGTGGATAAATGACTCACAGGTATTGCTTCAAATTATAAAAACAAAAACAAAAAACAAACAAACAAACAAACAAAAAGAACAAAAACTGATTTCAAATAAATGCATTAGTGAGCAAAATTTGAAAATGCACATTAAATTGTTATTCAAGGAAAGTATTCATCGATACCTGTAAATAAATTAATTTTAATCACAGCAGTGGGAAAACCATGTTACGCACAGAAAAGTAGACATTTGACCAATTAATTGACCTCCTAAAGGTCCAAATTACCTCATAAGGGGTGATAACATTATCAGATTTTCACCTCCATAATTATATTTTTTGGAGTGAAATAAGAATACAACCTATTCTTGTTTAAATAAGGGGAAAAATGATAAAATTTGAATTACAGTCTGAAGGTTTACAGCTTCTAAGCTAAATCCAGGCCTATTGGAATATTTAAGATTCATCTCTATAAAATGAGTTTTATTGTCAGTTTAGTTTTCCAACACTTAGGCTAAACTCCTACCAGCTGCTAGAAAGACATATAAACCAAATGGATTTGCTGGGTATGTTTATTTTCTTCTGATGAGTGTAGCTGTCCCAAGTTGTCTTTTTGGAAGCATAAGTAAAATATTGGCAATTTATATCTTCTAAAATGTTTATATATCTCCAATGTATACCTTCCCCTCTATGTAGAATATGCCAAAGAAAATATAATAATTTACCAAGTAAAAAAAAAAATTAAAATAAAACTGGGCTTCGGTAAAAAAAAAACACACTCAAATGCTCCATGCTCTGGATCTCAGTGATCAATAAGCATCGCTATCCCATTAAATACCATGGTCTACGCTTAATATGAAGCCTTGTCAATTGCAGGAAAGTTTCTGGACTTATTATTTTCTATTTATTGCCTATGCCCAGAAACAGCTCAAGAGAATGATACATTTGTCAAATCTAGAAGTCTGCTTTATAAAGTAAGAATTACTCTCAAATAATATTTCAATGCTCTAATAGTACTGGGGAGTGGGATGGGGGCATGCGACAGAGGATAGGGGAGGCTGGGGAAAGGTCAATGGGAAAAAAAAAGGAGATATATGTACTACTATGTGTAATACTTTAAACAATAAAATAAAATTTAAAATAAATAAATAAATAAATATTATAATAATAAGACATACCCACTTTCTTTGGTCTTATCCTGGCAAAATAATAAACCAGTGAAAGAAATTTCTCCTACATTGGCAGTAAAAAACATTAATTTAAAATATTCACACTTGTAGTTATTTTGGCACCTGATTCAAATTTGTGGTAAAATTATGCTTTAAAGACTAGTAATAAGATGACTTTTCTTGGCAAAAATAATATCTAGTAAGACAGATATATTTTGATAATATTCAAATCATATAAAACATTAACAACTGAGAGTGGCCACTTCGAATGCTGTAAAAATTGGCTTCCTGGGTTGAAAACACAATCATGGGTTAAGAACAATTAGGACAGCCTTCATCTTTTCCCAGTCAGGCCTGTCTCATCAGTTAGAATGGAATATTGTGATTGAATCTATTAACACATATAAGGAACACTGTGAACCAATTTGGCAAAGAAAGTGTAGAATAAAACAGAGCCACAGAGGAGGTTGAGGTCATGGCTCATTCAAGCAGGGCCAGTAGAGAGGGAGCTTTGCCAAGGGGTTGGAATAGGGGGTTCCCATTGGCTTGGCCATCACCCATGTAGAGAATAAAGTCTTAGCCAGTCCTCTCAAGTGCTCTGATCCTATTGGCATTGTGAAGATGCATGAAGCCAACTCCCTAACTCAAATGCCACTTAAAAATTCATACATCTAGCTAAAGCTTCCTTCCCATTGACTTCCAGGAGGACAAAATCTCTGTCATTGTATCATCTAAAACCAAGTTAGAGATGCAGAGTAAATGTCATGCTATCTAATAAAAGAGTAATATGCAAATTAACCATCACTCTGCCACACCCACTAACCACACCCACCAGCCAATCAGGAGCGAGTATGCAAATTAACCCAACCAAGATGGCTGCAGCCACAGAGTGAGCAGGAGGCTTGGATTTCCCTGGCAATGGAGGAAGCCAAGCTTTCCACACACCCTGGCCAGCCCAGGCCTCCACTCAAGGCTACAAAGTTTCAATTGTAGAAGATAAATAATTCCCAGATACCAGGGCCTCCGCTTGGGTCACTGGGGGGCATGGCTGGCCTGCAAACCACCACAGGCCCCTTGCCCAGGCTGCCCCATGCCCCAAGGGAACCCCCACCCTGATCTGGGACACTCTTCAGGGCAAACCAGCTGGCCCCCACCCGTGCACCAGGCCTCTATCTTACCTAATAAAAGAGTAATATGCAAATTGATCATCACTCCAACACACAAGATGGCTGTCCCCATGTGGACACAAGATGGCCACCACAAGATGGCCAGCAGGGGAGGGCAGTTGGGAGGGACCAGGCCTGCAAGGGAGGGCAGTTGTGGGTGATCAGGCCTGCAGGGGAGGGCAGTTAGGGATGACCCGGCCAGCAGAGGAGTGAAGGTGAGGGCGACCAGGCCTGTAGGGTAGGGAAGTTGGGGGGGACCCTGACCTACAGGGGAGGGCAGTTAGGGGTGACCAGGCCTGCAGGGGAGGGCAGTTAGGGGCAAAGAGGCTGGCAGGGGAGCAGTTAGGCATCAATCAGGCTGGCAGGGTAGTGGTTAGGGGGTGATCAGGCTGGCAGGCAGAAGCGGTTAGGGTCCATCAGGAAGGCAGGCAGGCGAGCAGTTGGGAGCCAGCAGTCCTGGATTGTGAGGGGATGTCCGACTGCCCGTTTATGCCCGATCCTCGAGGGTTCCCAGATTGGAGAGGGTGTAGGCTGGGCTGAGGGACACCCCCCCCCCCATGCACGAATTTCATGCACTGGGCCTCTAGTAATTTATAAAAGTTAGGACTGAGTAATGAGGACTACAGAATTACTTAGTAAAATACAGAGGACTGACTTATTTCTCTTGATTTCTGATAAAAGTGGGTAAAAAATGTTCCTCGGTTTGAATGAAAATCTCGGTACAACAGTTTGTTTGTTTGTTTGTTTGTTTGTTTGTTTATTAATCCTCACCCAAGGATATTTTTTTCATTGATTTTTTTTTAGCAAGAGTGAAAGGTAGTGGAGAGAGAAAGAAACATCTATGTGAGACATACATGGATTGGTGGCCTCCTACATGCGCCTCAACCAGGGCCTGGGATGGAATCCACAATCCAGTGTGGGCTGCTGCTCTAATCACTGAGAACACCGGCCAGGTACAACACTTAAAACTAAGGAAAACTCTGATAGGAGCCAAACAAGTTAAAGAAAATGTTTCCAGATGAAAAAGGCCCAAAGGGACATTGAAATACGTCCAGGGTGGCCACTGTCTATTCTTAAATGGTTTCTCAAGGAGACATTCATTATGTTACAGTTACAGTTACCTTAGACCAGTGGTCGGCAAACTCATTAGTCAACAGAGCGGCAAACCGCGGCTCATGAGCCGCATGTGGCTCGCGAGCCGCAGTTTGCTGACCACTGCCTTAGACCACAGTAAACTATTTTCACTCTGGCATTCGCTTTGTCAGCACCCCAATCTGGATTCATCTTTCAGAAGTGAGAGCACATCAGCTGAATTGAGAGGAATAATGTGTGCAAATATGACCTGTAACTGTACCAGGGACCGACAGCCCAAGCAGCTTCCTCCCTGTAGTCAGGGCAGATAGATCAACTGTCCCAGCCCATTGTCTATGGGCTGTCTGGTGGGAAATGCTCCTCATGGAGCTTCTTCTTATCTCAAAGCTGTGTGGTAGCTACAGATGCTGCCATATCCTACAGCTCTGAAGGGAAATGGGGCTTAGAGACAGTGGATAGACCCTTGTTCATTTCTGAACAGTGCAGTACATCATCATCCATTTCTCCCATATCTATTTAAATGCACATGTAGACATGTACTAATATATGATTCTAATACACTATAGTAAATATGTAACAAAATACATACACTCTCATGCACCCACAAATGTACACACACATGAATGATCATCAAAGCTGCCCGAGATAGAATGAACTATTCCTCTATCTCTTATATCAAATGAGCAATACATGCTTAATAGAGAAGTGATTAATGTGGAGAAAATAATTAATTTACCATGCTGTGATCAAGCATTTTGCACTAAAATGTTCTGTTAATGTAATATGTATTAGCAACATATTATTGACTTGCAAAAGGATTGTTAAGATTTACATATAAAAATATCTGTGAGTATAAAACCGGTCTCTAATTTTCCCAAGCATATTCTTTAAACCCACGGTTATTGATCTGTGAATACAGGAGAACTTTGTAATCTGCAGCCTCCACGGCATGACAAAAGACTACATTTAGTCAAGAGGAAAGGCATATGAAATTGGGAAAATAAGTCATCGGGTAAAAAATGTCAATTTTCATGAATTTCAAAGCATATAAAAATTAAAGGTCCCTTCCTGCAGAGTCAAAGCAAAGGCAAAGAGCTAAAGTAAATGTAATAATACTTCTTTATCATTCACTAAGCTATGCATCATCTATAAAATGAAGAAAAGTCAATAACAGTATATAAATAACTAACTTAGAAAGGTGAACTGTGGTTTCTTGGGAAATTAAATGGGACCTCCACTCAGAATATCATCCTCATAGATTTGCAGTTATTAAATTCCACCACAAAAGATGTATACAAAAGTAGGTCACCCAATGAATTGCAAATCCTTATCATATATACCTCCATATTTTAAATATATTTTTATTTATTTCAGAGAGAAAGGGAGAGGGAAAGATAGATAGAAACATCAATGATGAGAGAAAATCATCGATTAGCTGCTTTCTGAACACCACCCACCGGGGATTAAGCCAGCAACCCAGGCATGTGCCCCTGACTAGAACTGAACCTGGGACCCTGACGCTCTTTCCACTGAGCCAAAGCAGCCAGGGCACCTCCATATTTTAACATATTGATTTATTAACATCTTAAATTCAGATGAGTCTTTATATTAATGCCCACATTTAAACAATAGGAAGGTGTTTGATGGAATTAAATCCCCTTTGTGATTATGAGTTCACAATATTAAAATTTAAAACATCTTAGGATAATTGTAACTATCTATTTATTAAGGATCAGTAGTAGCATATATACTCTTGTCATTTCTCTTTGACATTGGGCTAGACAAGGTCAAAACCAAAAAATCATAAACCACCTTTCTTAAGCAATGTGCCCAGGTAAAGACCTAATTGAAGTAATAACCAGTAACAGGTAAGAAAGATCAAGTGTGGGGGTGAGGGATAATGAGTCTGGGTCTGGATTGCTCAGTTTGAAGGGTTGGGGGGGGTTGTTTAGAAGATATCCAATTGGAAGCTGAAAAGAGAGTCACAAAAAAATGAGAGAAAAGGAATACACTAAATAAATCATAGCAAATCTTTTTTTTTCAAATTAAGAAGCATAATTATAAAGTATTAAAAACCTCCTGCATTGAAAAAGGAACACTCTTTCATTGCTGGTGGGAATGCAGACTGGTGCAGCCACTGTGGAGAACAGTATGGAGTTTCCTCAAAAAACTAAAAATGGAACTCCCATTTGATCCAGTGATCCCACTTCTAGGAACATACCCCAAGAAACTAGAAACACCAATCAGAAAGGATTATGCACCCCTATGTTCATAGCAGCACAAGTTACAATAGCTAAGATTTAGAAACAGCCTCAATGCCCATCAGCGAATGAGTGGATTAGAAAATTGTGGTACATCTACACAATGGAATACTACGCTGCTGTAAAAAAGAAGGAATTCTTACCATTTGCAACAGCATGGATGAAACTGAAGAGCATTATGTTAAGTGAAATAATCAAGTCAGCAAAAGAAAAATACCACATGATCTCACTCATTTGTGGAATATAAAGAACATTATAAACTGATGAACAAAAATAGATACAGAGGCAAAGAAGCATCGAACAGACTGTCAAACTACAGTGGGAAGGCTGGGGAGGGTTGGGGGTGGGGGAGGTAAGAGATCAACCGAAGGACTTGTATGCATGCATATAAGCATAACCAATGGACTCAAGACAGGGGGGGGGCGCGGTTTGAGGGCATGTGTGTGTCAGGAGGGGTAGGGGAGGCTGGGGAAAGTTCAATGCGGAATAAAAGGAGACATATGTACTACTATTTGTAATACTTTAAACAATAAAATAAAAAATTTTTTAAAAATCTCCTGCATTTTTTTCTTATATATAAATCAGAGGTTCTTAACCCAGCCAAGTGGTCCTAACTGCATTCCTTCCTTTGAACTGTGAGAGTTTTGTATTTTAATGAATATATTGATTTGCATTTCAATAACTGCATTTCTACAGTGAGCCCCCTGAGGGAATGAACTGTAACCTATTCCTTTTGGCATCCTGTACATAGTGTTTATTCATGATTTTTCATTAAATCCTTTATGTTGAGAGATGACATGAGAGATGTCAACTCTGTTTCTGCTGGGTGTTTCAACAATATGAGAAAAAGCTCAACACTCCTACAGCTGAGAGACCTTCAAAGATATGATTGGTAAAAGCAATTGTTAGAAACTCAGTTCAGGAACACATTTCCATAGACACACACGTGCTCTGATTGTATGAAGACCCCAGTACCAAAGAGGTGAAGTGGTCTACCTGAGGCTCACAGCTCACTAGAGCTGATCCAGGTCTCAAACTGGTGCTCTTTGCAGCTCTGACTGGGCAGTAGAGGAGCAAGTGCTGACTGGTCTCTCCCATGAGGTCTGCAGCATGTGGCTTCACTTACTGAAGTGCCTCAAAATATTAGACCTCCTACATTCAAAATAAGTACAAATGTACTTATGAGCTAATAAAAAGCTCCCATATTTTTGCATTTAAGACAGAGAAAACGAAACTTGACATTCCTCAAAATATCCTTCTGATTTTTGTTTAGTCAACAAATGTTCTCAGTCTTCTCCCACATCAAGAGGGTCAGTCTGCCCAGCCAGTGTGGCTTAGTGGTTGAGCATTGACCTATGAACCAGATCATGGTTAGATTCCCGGTCAGGGCTCGTGCCTAAGCTGCAGGCTTGATCCCCAGTGGGGATTGTGTGGGAGGAGCCGATGGATGATTCTCTCTCATCATTGATTTTTCTCTCTCTCTCTCTCCCTTCCTCTTGGAAACCAATAAAAATATATATTCCACAAATGAGTGAGATCATGTGATATTTATCTTTCTCTGCCTGGCTTATTTTACTTAACATAATACTCTCCATCTCCATCCATGTTGTTGCAAATGGTAGGAACTCCTTTTTTACTGCTGCATAGTATTCCATTGTGTAGATGTACCATAGTTTTTTAATCCACTCATCTGCTGATGGGCATTTAGGCTGTTTCAAATCTTAGCTATGGTGAATTGTGCTGCTATGAACATAGGGGTGCATATATCCTTTTTGATTCATGTTTCATTTGTAATGCTAACAGCAAGACACCCATGAAAAACACACATGGTGTCAAAACAAGCCAAAGGAAAATCGTTTGGGCAAAAAAATGAAAAAGGATCCCAAGTCAAATTTATAGAAAAGATTCCTTTATTAACTTTTGGTCGAGAATATGTTTGTATATTTTCAGAAAACAATTCCAAGACCATGTGGATTCCTGCAACAGAGAGGAATTGCTCCAGCCATGAAGACAGAAGAGAAACAGTCCAGAGATGGAAGACGCTGATGACGCCTTGCCATACTAGCAGTCAGCAGCTGTGTGTCGCTGCAGGTTGCCCAGGACCAAACCAGAGAGGGTCGGACCTGCATTACCACCATTTGTCCACCATCCAGAACTGAAATATCATTGCTGACATGTACACATAAGGAACTGTTTGTCATTGAAATTGGGACTCAAAAGAACTGTTGGCCCAGAAAGAAACTCACAGACTGATTCATTTGCCTCTCAGCATAACCATTATTGTTTGTCCCATTTTCGGTTCTTATAAGTGTATTTCTAGTATCACATGATCTCACTCATCTAGGGGAAATAGTGAACAACATAAACTGATGAACAAAAACAGACCTGGATATAGGGAAGCATCGATCAGACTGTCAAACCTCAGGGAAGGTAGGGGAGGGTGGGGGTAAGGGGGAGAAATCAACCAAAGGACTTGTATCCATGCATATAAGCCTAACCAGTGGTCACGGACAACAGGGGGGGTGGGGGCATGCATGGGGAAGGGTTCGGGAGGGGAATGGGAAGATGAGCACAAATATGTGATACCTTAATCAATAAAGAAATTAAAAAATATATATATAACAAAACAAAAAAGAAAAAGAGAGTCAGCCAGCTTTCCAGAATAGAGGCTGGACATGTCAGATATGCACTGATCCAGGCTCCTGTGTAGCTAGGGCATGGTGTATATGGCATAATTATGATTAATAAGATCTGAAGTAAAATCTATTAGGGGATTCTGGTAGCATATTTCTCAATGGTGTGTGTCTATGAGGGAGAGGTGGTGGGTGTTGGGGGCAGAATGAAAGACTCCTATTTGCCTTTCTGTACAGTTGTGTTAGGACAGTGGTTGGCAAACCGCGGCTCACGAACCACATGCAGCTCTTTGGCCCCTTGAGTGTGGCTCTTCCACAAAATACCACAGCCTGGGTGAGTCTATTTTGAAGAAGTGGAATTAGAAGAAGTCTAAGTTTAAAAAATTTGGCTCTCAAAAGAAATTTCAATCATTGTACTGTTGACATTTGGCTCTGTTGATTAATGAGTTTGCCGACCACTGTTAGGACAACTATGTCAGGAAATACCTGTCTACAGAGGCAGCCCATCAAGGGTAACAGAGTGATGAAATAAAGTTTCTAGCATTAGTGGACCATAAAATTAGTCAATTCTAGAACACCTTCTTTCCAGGCTTCTCATTTGATAAAATAATAATGACCATTCAAAATTCATTATTTTTAAGCCAGTGTGTATCCAGTATTCTACGACCTGAAGCCAAAAACATTTTAATGGGCACAATAATTCTGAAATGGGATGATTTAGTTTCATCCATTCTATGAAGAGTTAAAATGAGAGCAGGTAAATTCCTCCACTCACTGAGCACATTCTGCCTTGACTACTTGCTTTCTACTGCTGAGTTCAGCTTATTTAATATTATGATGTCCTTTAATTATGTACTGGATCAAGCTGGGATTAGCCCCACAGCAATTTGAAAAGTTCTTTTTACAGAATCAATTAGAACTCCTATTTCTAGGCATTCCAGGTCTCATGGCCATCTGGTGATACAACCTTTGCCACATCTTTGCCCTGCTGTGACACCGAAGGAAGGCCACAGGCAAGGAAACAATGGCAGCCAAATGTTCATTTTCATTTTCTTTTTTGTTTTTCTGCCAAGATAGTTGTGCAGCTTAGAACTGGGAATTACCTGCTATCATAGATGGCCATATTTTTGTGTAAATATACCTCTCTCCTCATTGAAATAAAATGCATTATTATTTTTAAAATAAAAGGAGAAAGGCTTGAATTTTAAGAAATGATCTAGAAGGACACTTTTGTAATTCTTTAAACAATAAAGAATTTAAATTAAAAAGAATAAATTATCTTGCTTAATAAACTTAACAGCCAAACTTCTAAGATACAAAAATATATAATTTTGTATTCAATAATTAGAGAATATATTATCTCCAGAAAACATAGATTTATGAAAATTGACAATATAATTACCCACAATGCAAATATCTCAGCATATGTCCAAGCATTTACTATCTCTAGCTGCAATGCAATCATAAAGAAATCACTCATAAAATACCTGTATGCATATAAAAATTTAAAAATCTAATAAAAAATAATAATGCATGTTAAAATGTACTGAAGAGTACTAAACAAAAATGAAAATACTATATAATGACACTCATGGATACAACTAAAGCAGATTTCTAAATAAAAACCATAGCTTTAAATACTTATATTAAAAACTAGAGGCCCTAGACATCCATGCACTTGGTGGTGGGGGGTGGTCTCTCAGTCCAGCCTGCGCTCTCTCGCAGTCCAGGACTCCTCGAGGGATGTCCGTCTGCCTGCGTAGGCCCACTCTCCAAGGGGTCCTTAGCGCTGCTGGGGAGGCAGGAGAGGCCCTGCCACCGCCTCTGTGCTAGCCAGTCATGAGCCCAGCTTCTGGTGGTGGTAGCAGGAGCCTCTCCTGCCTCCAAGACAGTGCTAGGGAGCAGCAGCCTGGCTTCTGGCTGAGCAGCACTTCCCCTGTGGGACCACACTGACCACCAGGGGGCAGCTCCTGTGTTGAGCATCTGCCCCCTAGTGGTCAGTGTGCACCATAGCGACCGGTCATTCAGCTGTTCAGTGGATTTGAATATTAGGGTTTTATTATACACTGAGTAGCCAGATTATTATGATTTCTGAACGCATAACAATCTGGCCACTCAGTGTATATCCTATATAATAAAAGGCTAATATGCAAATTGTCCCCTCGACCAGGAGTTCAACCAGCAGGCAGACTGGCCAACCGCCCATATCCCCTCCCCCTGGCCAGGCTGGCCAGACCTCACCCATGCACGAATTCATGCCCCGGGCCTCTACTCTAATACATTTATACACACACACACACACACACACACACACACACACACACACATATATACACACTCACATACTGAGTGGCCAGATTATTATGCATTCAAAGATCATAATAATCTGGCCACTCAGTGTATAGGATGAATATGTCAGTTAAGGAATCATCTTAAGAAATAACGAAGAAAGAAAGAGTAAATACAAAACAGATAGAAAAATGAGAAGATTCTAATGATACAGAAAAAGATGAGAAGTATTAATATGAGAACAAGTCTAAGAACTTGTTCTTTACAAAGATAAATAACATAGATAAGTCTCTATTGAGAGTGATGAAGCCAGAAGTGGAAAAGGCTCAAGTGGAGGCAAATTTTTAGATTCATTTTACATTAAGAAGATAATAAGAATGTTAATGGACAACTTTATGCCCAAATTTTGCAAACAATGAAAATGAACAGAACTATAGATTGTAATGCCATCTCTATAAAGAACAGAATGATCGAGTAACCACTGTACTAATTGAATCAGTGACTAAAAGTCTTCTCACAAAAAAGCTCTATATGATAGAGAGAATAGGTGAATTTTACCAATCTTTCATTTCAATTTTACAGCAACAGTGAACAAGAGAGGAAAAAACTATAAAAAGAAATATTAATTCCCTCTTAATTCATTTTTGTTAATATTGAAACTTTGATACTAAAAATTGTGACCAGAAGTATATGACAAAGAAAAATTTAATGCATGTTACCCATATAAGAATCTAAAACAAATATTAGGAACATGCATTTATGAGTTAAAGAAAAATACTATAGAATGTTCATTTTTATTAATGTCAAGGAGGTCATCTAGATCAACTATGCAGCTGATTAAAAATAAAAACAACTAAGATGATTTGAAAAAAGTTATGTATATATAATGCAAAGCACAGAATTAAATCTTGAATGACTATTTATTAGTTATGGTATTATTTTCCATATGAACAACTGTAAACCTACTTTTGCCCAACTTTGTATTATGAGAGAAAGTAGGTGAAAGAAACCCAGACAGGAAATAGTATATTGAGCATCCCAGTGAATATAGACTTCACTCTGGCAATCTTTGCAGCTGTGGGTGAAAAATCAAGGACCCACGCTTAAAAAATGTGGAGTATCAAACTAGAGACCCTCTCCACATTAAGCTAGGATCCTCCAAAATTTATACCCAGGGTAAAGGCAAATTAAAATTTAACCCCTCATTCTCTATCCTCAGGGGACATTAGAGGAAGAAATCTTGGTTCCAAGCAAAGGAGAGAGGAGAAGTGGTAAATACCCTTTATGAAGAACTTTGGGTCATATGCTAGCCCTCAACTGGATTTAGATCCAGGAACCTCAAGTCATAAACTTGGTTAAAGATGCCCTCTAAAATAATGATTGTTGATTTATTGATGATAGCCATTCTGACAGGTGTGAGGTGATATCTCACTGTGGTTTTAATGTACATTTCTCTGATGATTAGTAATATTGAGCATCTTTTCTTATGTCTATTAGCTATCTGTATGTCTTCTTTGGAAAAGTATCTATGCATGTCCTTTGCCCATTTCTTAAAATAGCCTATTTTTTAACTTATTTATTTATTTATTTATAGAGGAAGAGAAAGAGAAACGTTGATTAATTGTTTGACTCGTTTATGCATTCATTGGTTGATTCTTGTATGTGCACTGACTGGGGATTAAATTTGCAACCTTGGTGTATCAGGAAGATACTTTAACCAACTGAGCTACCTGGCCAGGGTCATTGGCCCATTTTTTAATTTGATTGTTTGTTTTGGTGTTAAGTTGTATAAGTTCTTTATACATTTTGGATATTAACCCCTTTTCAGATCATTGGCGAATATGTTCTCCCATTCACTGGGTTGTTTTTTCATTTTGTTGATGGAACCTGCAACCTAGGTACGTGCTTTTGACCAGAATTGAACCTGAGGCCCTTTGGTTCATGGGCTGATGCTCTCACTATTGAGCAAAACCAGCCAGGACCCCAACTAGAATTTTTTACTCACATTCTGTGATCACTACAACAAAAATGGTGATTGTCTTAACCAATAAATTTTGTGGTTGTTTATTACAAAGTGATATATAACTGGAACTGGTAACTATGCACTAATGATGCAAATTAATTTTGGATAATTTATTATTAATGAGAAGATAAAGCATACTTATTGTGTAATTCAATATGATTTAAGAGTTAAAATATACAGGGTATGAATTGCATTCTTAGAAATCCCTGGGTGAGTAAAAACAAAATGGCAAATGGAAAATTTTAATGAAAATGTAAAGAAAGCACACAAGCCTGGCCGGCATGGCTCAGTGGTTGAGTGTCCACCTATGAACCAGGAGGTCATGGTTAGATTCCCGGTCAGGGCACATGCCCGGCTTGTGGGCTTGATCCCCAGTGTGGGAAATGCAAGAGGCAGCTGATCAATGATACTTTCTCATTGATATTTCTATCTCTCCTTCTCTCTACCTCTCTGAAATCAATAAAAAATTTTTTTAAAAAAAGAAAGCACACAAAACAGAATAGACCAACTTAATCATTAGTGTTCACACAGCAAAAGCCTTTAAAATAATAATTTTCAGAAAATCACAAACTCCATTATATTTAAGTACTTTTCATAATAAATGAGAAAATATCAGGAGCCCAGAAAGATCTTAAATAAGAAAAAAAATCACAATTACATTCTAAATTTATTATCATGATGGAGCTCTAACTCTTAGGATCCAAGTTCTTTGCTTGATCTTTCTTTGGTTCCTAGAATCTAATTCTCCTTATTTATTTATTTAGTTAGTTAGTTAGTTAGTTAGTTAGTTATTTTTAACTAGGTACCAGTTCTTTGACCTTTACTGATTCTCCACAACCTCAGCTTTTATCTCTGTGAGCTCCCTTACCCTTATTCATTTGGCATAACATAGCCTTTGAACCTTGTTTTGGGCTCTCTGACTATCAGTTGAAAAGCCTTCCTAAATATGAATTCAACCCCCCTACTTATCTTCTCAGACCCCTTCTGCTCCCACCTATCTTTTTTGTTCCAGAGAATTTTGTTTACTCAGACCAATCATATCTCTGTAGATTTCCATTTTGGGGATAGCTGAGAATCCATTGAAGTTTCCAGCTATTAAACAAAATTGATAATTATTTACAAGCAAATAATATTCATATAGACAATAGAAAAACTACAATGTGATACCTACATTATTTCTTCTCACAATAAAAGAACTATCCCAGACAAAGGTAATCTGGTAAGTTGAAAATATATGAGAATGAAAAGGCCCCATGACTACCTTATGTAGTGAGATTTTAGGCAATAGAATTAGTAATGAAGAAAGAAAGTAGCCTAATGGTCTCAATTATAGTTGTTTGAAGAATATTGGAAAAGGTCACAAATCTTTAGAGATGGGGACTGTCATGATCAACATACTGATGAAGAAAAAATTAAAAGTTACATTCTAAATATGTAACAGAAAATAAACTTGAGAAGGAAAATTTCATAAATTAAGGCCACATGTTCAACTTTAAAAGCTATCAGAGCATTAAATTCTAATAAAAATAATTCAATAACTAATCAAGTGTCAAGATATGAACTACATATTATTGCTGAACTATAAGAATGAGGACCCAGGATCAAATTAAGAAGGTACCTATAATAGTCTATGAAGATGCTAACTTAATATATAAATATGCACAAATAAACCTGGTCAAAGGCTCTAAGCTGTGTATGTATGAGTTGTTCTGAATATTAGTAGTGGTATATATTAAATATTCTAGGGTTGTCATGAGATTTAGAGATGACCATACATCTTCAATACACATACAGTTGTCCCCATATGACAACACTCACTTAACATCCAAAGATGTAAAATTAAACATTATGGACACAAACCCCTGAACTTTAAGAGTTTTTATTTGAGTGCAGGAGATGGACCAAAAGCAAACAAATAAAGAACATATGATATTAAGAGAAGTAAGAATCTTGAGTAAAAATTAATTAAGTAGGCTGGGAAGGGGGTGGGGAGTAGAAGAGTGGGTGGGAAGAGTTCTTTCCACTTTAAATATGACAGTCAGGAGGGCCTCATCAAGAAGTTGACATTTTGGACAAAGACAGGTAGCCATAAGGACATGTAGAACAGCATTCCAGGCAGAGGAAACAGCATGTGCAAAGATCCTGAGGTAACACTGTTCCTAGGAAGCTGGAAGGAAAAAACAGTTGAAGCAGACACAAAGAGGAAAAAGCAGTAGGAGGTGAGTCAGAGGGGTTCAAAGGAATCATTGCACAGGACTGGAAAGGCTGTTTCGAGGACCATTCCTTCATCAGTAGTAACATGGTAAGAAGTGAATGGTTGTGAGGAGAGGATGACATGATCTGGCTTGCATTACAGAAGTGTGTTTCTGGCCATGTGTTAAGAACAGACTGCAGGAAAATGGAGGTGAAAGTGGGGAGACCATTTAATTTTGTACATAGTTTTAGGGTATAGGCAGCAGGATTTGCTGATGGACTGATGTTGAAGAGAAAGGTAAGAATCAAGAATGACTCCAAGGTTTTTGGTCTGAGCAATTGGAAGAGTATTGTCATTTATGGAGATGGAGAAGACTTTAATAGAAGCTGTATTGTTAGGTAATATCAAGAGCTGTGTTTGGGTTGATTTTGAGATACAGATTAGACATCAATGTGAGATGAAGAAAACACCAGTTGAATTTGAGGGTGGTCAGGGATAACACATTCTCAGAGATTAAGTCAAACTAACAAAGTGACAGATATAAGACAATTACTCATGAGCCAGACGTACCTGATGGCCATAAAATCATTTTAGAATATACTGTGGTGCCCAAATGTGATACTTTCGAAGCTCACTCAGTATTATCAAAGAATAAATAAGCTTTCACAAGCAAGTCCATTCTGAACATCCATGTGTAGGGAGTACATGAATGGGCTTTCAAAGTGAGTGTTACAAGTAATTCCAAAAGAACCTGGCCTTGATATTTGAGGAATTGCAGCGCTATTAGCATAACTACACAGTTATAGAAACTATTTGAAAAGAAACTTCCATTTAGATAAAGTTTGCTTGTCCTTTTGTTAGGAAAAAAAGGCTTTTTATAATCTCTCTTATGTGTATTAAGGTTAAAGTCCTACATTAACTGGCATTGACATTCGTCACTCACACTTCACACTAATTAAAATAGATGCCATAAGTTGCACGCAAAGAAAGAGTATATATTTTTCAAACATTGTTATGTACCCAGTGAGTATAATGAGGGTTTGCTCCCCAGGAGGAACAGAAGGGTGAAATGATCAATGGTATATGGTAAAATATATATAAAATATATAAAAAGGTTTGTTTTATGAGTAATAGGAAAAAGCAGTGCTGCCCAAAACTGAGGTCTGAGTCAATAAATCAGTTGGTTTTTCAAGTATGTTTGAAACTTTAGCACATATTTGTATGGTAATAAGACCTAATTAATAGAAAATTAATGAAAAGTTACTTCCTTAAAAACTGAGATTTTAATTTTGGGAAAATGCTATTTTTCAAGTCATATTTTCCCCTCTTGCCTTCATTTCCTAATTTTTAAAAATAATGTTTGAGAAGGATTTTAGTGTCTAATTTGTGACATAAATTACACTGCAGCCTTTTCATAGAAATAACCATTAATGTGCTAAGTGCTATTTTGTTATTGTGCATAGTTTGGAATAGTTGTGGACACAACTGCGGCTGTAACTCTCCTTTATGTTTTTCATTCTTGGTAACATTTAGATTACAGGCAACTGGTTAAGTACCTCTCATGGTTCTTCCAAATGGACATAGAAGCTTTATTAACTCATTTCCCACTGTTCTGATGGACGAAACATATCTGATATTAAGCAAGTACTTAACAGTCTGAAGTTCTAAAAGCAGAAAATTACAACACAATGTGTCAAGTGGATGGTCAGTATCATAACAGAAACAAAGTGAAAGTCTGATAAACAAACCCACAAAATGGGATTTGAGCCCAGGAAAGTAAATAGCGATGGGGGTAAAAAAAAGCTTTATTTATTTCTTTAGTCAACAGATGTGAACTAAAGAACAGAAGATAAAGGCATCATCTTGAATCACTAAGCTGCAAGGAGAAAGATCAAATAAACCGCTAAACATTATTCATCTCAGTACTGATGGCCACTGGTTCTAGAATAAAAAGATTCTGTTCCCTGAGGTAGCTGCCACTGCTGAGACTTCCCATGAACAGGAGAAAGAGCCTCTGGTGAGCGAGGGAAACTCTTGCTGCCAGTTTGGAAGACACATGTGTTAGGGCAAGGAGTCTGGCTCTACAGCTGGGCTCAAGTGTGTTCCAGGACCGAGCCCAGATACAGAAGGAATGCAGAGACAGGGAGGAGGGAAACAGTTTCATGATTATGATCTAGATGAATAGAGCAGATTTTGATGACTATGTTACAATCAGAATAATAGAGGTCAGAATCTGAAAGAAAGAAAAAAATATAATTTCAAATGATATTAGGCAGGTACAGAAAACAACTCTCAGATGTCCGATCTTAGCTTGTTCCATTTTGTAATAAAGCTTTGCTTAGGACACAGCCTTGCCTAAGGAGGGGAGAGTTTCCCTAACTTTGAATGAGGACAATCCAATAAAGGTAACTTTCATTTGATTAAAATACCAAATCAAGCTACGAAATTATACTCCACTACATGAAGAAGTATTCATCAATTGTTCATGTGCACACTGTACCGTGCAAAGGTTCTTGATTAAACAATTATTCTTGCACTCCTATGAATAAGGCACTTGATGAGGCTATGATGCTCTTTGTTTTCTCATAAAGCTTCCATGGTGGTACGTGAGAAAAGACTTTCCTAACACTAGGTTAGATGTAAAGAACAAAATTCTAAGTACTATGACAGAATTGTGGTTTATAGTATGCAAATGTATACGAGGGTGTAAATGCTAGCGAGAGAAACTGGAGAGAACAAAGGTTGGGCTTAAACAACTCAGTCTTATCATTAAATTTTAAGTAAATAACAGATTCATAGACTCATATTTCCATTTATGGTATTAAGCTGTGCCAAGTGAATGACTGTATGCATTATTATTATTTAGCATGCTAATGGTTAACAGTCATATTTATTTACCTACTGCCCAAATTATATGATGCTTTTTTCATGTAAAATAAATCACATACTTTTGCCCTT
This sequence comes from Plecotus auritus, assembly GCF_963455305.1. Lineage (NCBI taxonomy): Eukaryota > Metazoa > Chordata > Mammalia > Chiroptera > Vespertilionidae > Plecotus > Plecotus auritus. The sequence continues at coordinate 141,414,661 of NC_137775.1, read as the reverse complement.
GAAACAGAATAATTCACCAATGGGCAATATAGTAAGCAACATAAATTAACAATAAGACTTCTACCAGGGACACAGGTCTCATGTTTTATAAAAAGGGAAACCACTAAATCCATGAAATTATTTGAATGTGCCCATAAAGTATAGCACCAATTAGCTACTTATTCCTGAAGTGCAGTTCATGAAGTCCCTGAATTTTCTAAAAACCATGGAACTAGTTAAAAATTTTTAAAGCAAAGATCTATGACTGGAAGATGGATAAAACAAAAACAATATTTATTTAACATTTCAATTAAATACCAACTATGGTTAGATTGAGAGAAAGAAAAAACTATCTTAACAAGGGCAGTAAATTAAAATTATGACTTAGGTAAAATGTACATTATTAGTCCTAAGGGAAGCAAGATGCTATGCCATATCTCAAAATTGCTCAAGTATAGTTGACATAAAGTACAGTATTATTATAAATTATTTCCATTTACATTACATTATAGTCATTGCAGGCACAGTAATTGCATATTTGCCTTGGCATAAAACCAATGTTACCAGGATGCCACATATTTCAAATGTCTTAATTTTCTTGGACCATATCAGTCATCATTTTTCTGAGAGCTGAGGAAACTGTAAAGGCAATAGAGTAAACCAATCTAAAGCAACAGGTAGAGCAGATGACCTTTGCTGATGTTACTTATTCATTTTTTATTAGCTCATTGATTCAAAGCAAAAGTTTGTTATGAATCATTCAAGAATTGGCACATTTTTATTTAGTGAACAGAATACAATGTCTTTAAAAGGAATTTATTCATGACCATTGAAAGACTTTTACCTTAAATCACATGTTGTCTAATCTCTTGCCTATTTGCCCTTAATTTATAGAACTCCTTGTCTTGGGGAATCAGATTTATACGGTCCTTATCTGCTTTTTAGCTACCAGGGAAGATTTAGCTTTGAAGTTCTCGTTTTAATAATTCTTTGTGATAGAACACTTTGAGGTGCTTCCTGGAGGTCTAGTGCATCAATGCAAATTACTGGATAACTGGTTTAAAGAGGAGAGGCAAAGGCATGAGTTTAGAAACTAAAGAAATAAGATAAGCTTGCTTGGCAACTTACATCTCATTAATTAAAAATTTAGTGTATAATAAATATATATTTAACACTGTTCTCCAGAAAGATAACTTAATTACAGAAATAAAAATGGCATTGCTACATATAATGAATGTAGATTGCCATTATATATTGCTTAAAAATAATTTATAGTCATCTGAACTTTATAACAGCTGCAGCTGTTACTGTGAAATTCCCAGATTGCTTGAATGGCTATTTTCCCCTTCTCTTCCTTTCTTTTTCATAAATTGTACACTGTTTGGGGCTTATTCTAAGAGCTGTTTATATAAAAAGGACTAACAGTATAGTTTAAAGAAGCTATGGTATGTGCTTATTATATTTAGGAACTATTACATGTAACATTAATAAATTTTAATGTTTTTTCAACATTATAGAAATAAATAATTTTTCCACATCACTTCTTTAATTTCTAAACATAAAGAGATACATTACTATATGCCAGTTACAATGTATTATAGGAACATTTTGAAACTTCAAAAAACAACAATAACTTGGATCCAATCAAGTAAATAGGAAAATACTGCAAAGAAGGCAAAATTTTTGATGTAGATCCAAAGTTAACAGATAATCACTGACTCAAAAGATAGGTTGCTCAAATTCATTGGTTTGAATGTACTGATTGATAAAACTTTTCATTCCCCTTCATGAGAAAAAAATAAACTTATCTTAGCCAGAAAAGCCAATTAAGAGTTATCATATTTGTTATTTGTGGAGGACTTAGCATTTGTCAAATCTTTTCTTTAAAAAAATTTTTTTTATTGATTTCAGAGAGAGAGGGAGAGGGAGAGACCTATAGAAACATCAATGATGAGAGAATCATTGATTGGCTGCTTCCTGCACACCTCCCACTGGGGTTCGAGTCTGCAACCTTGGTATGTGTCCTTGACCAAAATCGAACCTGGGACCCTTCAGTCCACAGGCCGATGCTCTGTCCACTGAGCCAAACCAGCTAGGGTTCAAATCTTTTCTTTTAATCCTCACCAGAGGATATGTTTTACTGATTTTAGAGAAAGAGGATGAGGGAGGGAGAGAGAGAGAAGCATCAGTGTAAGAGGGAAACATCAATTAGTCATGTCCCATATACATCTGGACTGGGGATGGAACCCATAACCTAGGTATATGCCCTGACCAGGAATCAAACCCACAACCTTTTGGTATACAGAATGACACCCCAACCAAGTGAGCCACCTGGCCAGGGCTCAAATCTTATTTTATGAAATCAAATGTATTTTCTTGTGCTATAAAAAAAATTGGCCCAGTCACATTAACTAAGGACAAATATTTTTCTTTTCAGTGTAGGGTTGTAGAAGTCTGGCTTTTAATGTTACAATAAAAATGGTGGTTAGTTTAAGTTTGATGACTGAAATGTATTGTCTACTTTACCAAACACATACTTTTTACCAAAAATATGATATTGTGAGGCAGCCTTGAAGAGAAGAAACAAATGTCAGTTGCAGAAATATTTCATGATTTACAATGTCAGGAAAAATAGACTAAATCACACACACACACACACACCCCACATACAAAATGTGATTAAAGAATAGAGAACAATATTTTGAGGTCTATAAATTTCATTTTGATACACAGAATTTTGCCTCACTAAACTAAATGTTAAATATTGCTCAATCTTAGTAAAGCATCTTGTATCATTTGTGGCAAATGGTATTATAAAGTGTATAAAAATACACTTATCAGTATCCATGATCCACTTTGAAGTAAACTACATAGTACTAGGAATAGGACAATTTAAATGAACATAACACAAATGAGCCACTTCATTTTGTGAATCAATATGTTCTATTGCATGTGAAATTCTAAATCCTGTATTATTTTCACAACAGAGAGGAGACATTACAAAACCCATTTGAGAATTCTACTCAGAATCATATTTGCTTGTTTTACTTGTCTTGAGAAATATATTGAAATATAATGAATACATTAAAATGTATTGAAATTTTACATCATTTATTTCTACAGAACCTCTCATATTCTCTTTTCTTACATCCACAATCAGGGCAAAGGACCCTATACTTGAAAGTGAGCATTTTCACATTAAAAACATAAATAGAACTATACTGTTATAATTTATTAATTTGCTAATTACTAGTAAAGCACTTTTGATGTTTCTCTTGAAATTATTGTGTTGTTTTTTTTTTTTATTATAATCTGCCATTGTTAACCGGTATACCTAGTATGCCATTACTAGAGGTCCAGTACAAGAAATTTGTGCATGGGTAGGGTCCCTAGGCCTGGCCGGTGATAAGGGCTGATGAGGGCCTTCCTTCCTCTGGCTGCCAGCTGCCAACCAGGGCCTTCCTTCATTCTGTGCCGCCCCCTGGTGGCCAGCGTACGTCATAATGGGCAGTTGAACTCCTGGTCAATTGAACTCCCGAGGGGACAATTTGCATATTAGCCTTTTATTATACAGGATCATTAGGATTTTAAAAAAATCGCATGCAAGTAAAAATATTTTTAACTCATTAAAATTACATCTTTAGAGCCTTAACTGGTTTGGCTCAGTGGATAGAGCATCAGCCTGTGGACTGAAGGGTCCCAGGTTTGATCTGTTCAAGGGCATGTACCTTGGTTGCAGGCACATCCCTAGTAGGGGGTGTGCAGGAGGCAGCTGATCGATGTTTCTCTCTCATTGATGTTTCTAATTCTCTATCCCTCTCCCTTTTCTCTGTAAAAAATCAATAAAATATATTTTTAAAAATTACATCTTTAGAGCTGAAAAATCTTACAAGTAGCATTATTTGCTCTTGCTTTTCAAAGAATTCAGTTAACTTCATATCTAAATTGCTAATGAGTGTTTTTCGATTGCTTTGATACTATAATATGATTATTTACAATAGTTATATTAGTTAGAAACCTACTAGCAATGGAACACTAACTCAACTTGTACTAAACACTATGAACATTTATCATCTAAGATAAAAAAATCCAGATGTATGGTGATCTCAGGGACCTATCACATCAGATAGCATCCCAGTTCTTTGTAAGTTTTCACTCTTCTTATCTTCAGTGTATTTTTGCCCTACCACAGACTCTTTCAAGTTTCTAAACAAGTCCATTGACCAAGATTGGCTCACAAGTACCTTCCTCATCCACTTACTAGTAAGAGGAAAAGAATTTCCATGATTGGCTCATACTGCTTTTTTACCATGGAATAATCACCTTTATTTTTGCAGACAAGGGCCAATTGTTGGTTGATCATCTGAAAACAGTTCAGATTAAGTTTTTGACCCTAGCATCTTGCCTCTTGAAAATTCCTCCCAACATTCCTTCATTGGATTACAAACATAGGTAAAATTTTTGATGTGATGTTTACAGGCTGTTCACTCCTAAACTAGTTGTGAGTACTTTCTCCAGACTATCACTACTAAGATTTAATGATTATTTAGTGCAATAATACTAAATCTTGAAAGCAATAATTTATTATATTAGATGAATTCAGTGGTATTGAAATATTGCCTCCTTATATGTGTTTTATTCTGTATTTGTATTTAATTGTGTTCACTTTTTTCTTCTTCTCTTCTGCCCAGGTTTTTCTTTACTTCTTTTATTTATTTATTTTTGCAAAAATGTTTATTAGGCACTAACTCTATGTATAATAAGCACTATACTTAATACTTCCAGATGATTTTTTAAAAATTGCTTTCATCAATAATAACAGTAATTCTAAATTCTATAAATGCATTTTTATTGAGATAAATTCAAGAAGTCATTATTTCCTTATAAAGTAAATAATATAGGCAATGGAAAATATCATAAGAAGTGATAGTCCAGGACTTAAAGGTTAGATAAGGTTTGCATACTTGGAGAAAGCTTAATTTATTACTAATTATTAAGATATACTCTAAATACTATACTTATATTTCTTCTATTAGACTATGAGCTTCCTCCATGTAATAAATTGTGTTTTCTTTATTTTATATTCTTAGTGCCTAGATGTACTTTTACTCATAAAAGTATGATTAGTGGATGGATAAAGGAGTGAATGAATGAATGATTTCTATTAGGGAAGTAGTGAATCCAACCAAATAACGATAGGAATAAGAATAACATGTTTGAGAAAAAGTGATAAAATCAATGTGACATCAATGCAACAAATGAATCAATGGAACAAATGGAAAATTACATTTAAAAGATAAATTTGGAACAGACTATAGGTAGAGCTTTCAGTAGGTCAATCTAGGGATTTTAAAATTTATTGGGTAAATTGATAGTCCCTGGGAGTTTTGAGCTAAGATTAACATGATGAAATATTTTTTTTCTCTTAATATCCCTTAATTCTCTCTTTGCCACATTGACACAGCTGGTTTTTATATAGATTGCTAGATCCCTTTTGCATTTATTCTAATTTTTCTGAAAGGCAGTGATTGATAGACATGACCAGAAAGAAAAGGGTTTGAAATAGGAATTAATAAACTTTGAAGCTTGGAAATTTTCCATTATGGGACAGAGGCAAAATAAATCTGAAACTTGATTTACAATGTCACATTTAGTCCTCATCTGTAGAAATAAGATGGTTTTGTGGCTATCACAAAAAAAAACACCACTTCTTTTAAGGTTTTTAAAATTAATGGGTAGAAAATTAATCTATTAATTTTTCATTGGTTATTATTTAACTAAGCTTGAGCCTACATATATCAGAATAGACAAAAGTTTGGGAAAGACAGGGTGCTGAAATCTTCCTTCTCTTTGCAGGTCTTATTTTAGTTTCTCTTTATAGAATAACTATGCGATGGGCCTGTATTTTTCCTGATATTTAAATGTAAAAATTCAGTGTTAAGTTTAAATGTATTTCTAAAATATGATAGATAATTTGAATACAGTTCATCTGCACTAACTTTACTGAAGAAAGAGGAGAAAATAAGGTAGAAAGCATATATTGTCTTTAATAAGACAGAAAGAACTATCACTGACCAACTTTTTTGAACATCATTTTTTAAATAGGCACCTTATCTTGAGCAGACATACATCAGCCAGTCATTTTAACCAAGCCAAATAAAGTGTTGGAGTTGAGTGAAAACGGCTACCTTTGCATACAATTTAATTTAATACATAACATTTATTTCATGAGTTCTTAAAAAAAATACAGGAAAATATCTTCATACAGTTGATCCAACAAGGAAGCAAAATGTAAATATAAGAACACTTTTTTTTTCACAATCACATATGTGTGACTAAAGAATTCCATTTTCAGTCAATTTAACTACAAAGGGAATTTATGTAAGCTATTACATAAAGTTATAACACTATCTTATTAAAGCAGATTCATACAGATTTTTTTTGCTTTCAAATAACTATAAAAAAAAGTAAAAATGACAAAGCTGTGTGGAATTAATATGCCATGCATTCAGAATGTACAGCTTTTTATACTTATCCCTCAGTTTTATAATTAAATGTAAATACGATGGTTTTTTTACTTATATATGTACTTGGGAAATTTCCTGGTGTTTTATAAATATAGGCTCATAATCCACAGCCCATTCCAAATTTTGTATATACGCCAAGTAATCTATATAAAAACAAAGATAAAATTGGAAAAAAACTTATACTTTTCCTGACTAACATTTACTATAATATTAACTGAGCTTTTAGAAAATTAGCACTTTTAATTATACTTACAGATAAGAAGAAGCAGGACAAATATAAAGACAAGAGAGGCTGACCCAGACCCAATCCTCACTGAGAGGTGAGCAGAAGATCCAGATGCTACGTGGAATATTTGGATCATATACATAGGTTTAGTAAGAGATATTTTCTCCCCTTAATTTACAGAAATAGTAATAAGAATAGAGTAGCAGAGGAATGCTATATTGAAACTTTAAAGAAATAAATCAAGTAAAGGAAAGCTCACTTTGTTCAGAATAATAAAAATGGGTTCCTAGAGTACACCATCACGTATATAATTCTAAAGTGCCTACAAGAATGTCCTCATGCAGTTTTCGTCACAAAGTCCTGGACTCAGTCTCATCTCTGACACTTTCTCCTAAGATACCTTGGAAAGTCATTTAACCTCCCTTTGCCTCAGTGAACTCTGTAAAGTATGAATAGCTCTGTTGATTTAAAGAGTAAATGAGAGATGGTGTAACATACCTGATACTATGACTGGCAGGTGATAGGTAATTAATAATTATTAGCACTCTTCTCTTCATCTCCTTATGACTGGTCTTGATCATTAAATCTACTCAGTGTAGAAGAAGAGTTTGTGATCAGGGTCTGTAGGTTAAATGCCCTTTTTGTGCTCCCAAGGACACAGAGACCTGCATCCTCCATGAGAACAATGGCAGAATAAACTAGTGCATGGAAATGAATTAAGCTAGTGCCTGAGAATGAATTGCCCTGCCACCCACCAGCTTTTGTTGAAAAAAAAAAAAAGGGAGAATAAGGTTCATAATCAGTGTTATCATCCAGCACTAAATGAATTTTGGAATACAAACTCATTCATAAAAGTAAAACATTACATTCACAATATTAGAACTAATTTAACACTTAGTAAACAAAAGACTTGGTGTATTTCAGAGCAACAAAATTAATGCTAGGAAATAAAAGTAAATAAAGGCTTTCTCAAATGTACCGGGACGTGCCTAAAGTAAAATTAAATATTAAAATGAGGCTTTGAGATAGTAGGTGATTCGTCTTTTTATCCACATGTTCTACTTACAAAGACATATCTTATTGCCTGGGGAAGACACAGAGCTTTAGGGAGGAAAATGGCCAATTACATTCTCACTGCTAACATCACTACATGTCCTTTAAAAATCAAGCTACTCATTATAATTACATGTCATGAATAATATATTGAGCACCAAACATCCTAGATTATGGCTAGGATTACCATTTTTTTTCTTGGTTGAATTGCTTAAGGTTTAGAGAACAGTATGCAGGCTTAGAGTTGGCATACTTTTTATCCTTGCTTAAAAGTTCCATGCAATTCAAAAAAACATGTATTGATGCCTATTCTCTGTACAAGTTTTGGCATTGATAATTAATGGACCAATCAAAGATGCCTAGGCCCCAACAGATTAAAATGGAAGACACAATGAATGTTATTAACATGAGAAATGCCAAGGCCAGTGCAGAAAGTGAGATACATAAAAATATCAGGGACACAAGGGAGGGGCTCCATAATTCATGAGGTGGTTCTCAACTTTGGGAGATGGCTTAGTTTTCTTGTTTTCCCTTTTCTTTTGCTGTTATTTCATTTCAGAAGGTCAATGTTCATTAATAGTATTTTATTTATTTCAGAGCAACAAAATTAATTAAGTTATTTTATTTATTATTGACAGTATTACAGATGTCACCCATACCTCCATCCTTCTCCCACTCCATCCAGCCCTCACCCCTCCCCAGGCCCACACCACACTATTGTCTGGGTCCATGGACTATGCACACATGCATGTATGTTCTTTGTTAACCTTTTCCACTAACAGTATTAACTTTGCATTTCATTACTGTTCTGTAGGAGTTTGTAGTTCAAATGGCCTCTCTTTGTTTCTATTGCTCTCAGGTAAACAAGTTTATTTATATTTTATTATGCCACCTGGTTAAATCCTAAAACCTAATTTTGTCCTTGGATGAGCACAACTGAGATTGCCATGGGTCTCACTGAGGTGGTGCTAAGTAAATAAATGTTTCACGTGTAACCACATCTAAGGACAGAATCTTCTTTAAAACACCGCATCCAAATATAAGCCTGGAAACATTTCTGACAGTAACCTGGCTGGTGGTTGCAAGATCAGATAATGGGCATGAAATTACCTTGAAAAGGATAAGAAACAGATGAAGGAAATGTAACATTATCATTAAAGGGAAATGAGAGATCGAGAACAAATATTTCTATGGCCTGCATTCTTCTATAGATGGATTATTTCTCTTCAAACAAAACTCAAAGACAACTCTTTAAATCACATAAAATAAAAACCTTGCAAGTTAGTAAATATTGCTTACTTAATTACCATAATTTACATTCTGCTTTTAATGCATATAATCGAACTTTATGTAATGCACTTTTTAGGATGAATAAAGTTTCTTATACTTAAACTAGAGGCCCAGTGCACAAAATTCATGCATGGGTAGGGTACCTAGGCCTGGCCTGCGATGAGGGCCTATCAGGTTTCCCACCCCCCACCTCCTTACCTCCTCCTTCCCTTGCTCCCTCAGGGCCCCACTGCTGGTTGCCCACCATGTTCCGTACCTCCCCCTGGTGGTCAGCACATGCCATAACAAACAATCGAACTCCCATTCGCCTGGTCAAACTCTGGAGGAGACACTTTGCATATTAGCCTTTTATATATATAGATGTGATCTGGGATGTGTGCGTGTGTGCGTGTGCGTGTGTGTGTGTGTGTGTGTGTGTGTGTGTGTGTGTGTTGGGTAATCAGGATATGCCTTGGTTTGAGGGCTGCTTATTTAAAAATAAAACACTAAAGGGGGTGGGGGGGATGTATGAGAGATATCTATAATACTATCAACAATAAAAATATTTATAAAAAAGAAGAAGAAAACATTCACCAGATAGTGCTGATCACCATCTGCTAACTCTTCTTCAACAGGTTCAGACTGCTAGTAAAAGGCAACTCTTATCAGGTATTTTCTAATTTCAATATGTCATGCTCTCGAATGCTAACTATGCTGTGTCAACTTCAATATGTGCAGCTATTTAAAAAATCTCAGGAGAAATTCATCCAACTTCTCAGACAATTCCATTTTTAATTCATTCGTTCATTTATTCAGTCCACAGACAACTTTTGAATGACTGCCACGGAACAGATATTCTCCCGGAAAGTGGAACAATACATACATTATGATGGAAGAGACAGGCATGTCCATAGCCAGCCTAGAGAAGTATAATTGGTATATTAACAGCATTATAAACAAATTCTTAAGCAAATATCAAGGAAGGAACATCTAACAGTGAAGGCTTAGGGGAGTGGGAGGAAGAAAGGTCTTCTAGAAGTGAGGTATTTAAACTGAACCTCAGAAGATAAACAGGAGGCCTTTCCAGACAGAGCAAACAATATTTGCAAACAGCAGGAAAGCGTGATTATTCTGATACAGCTGGACTGTACGTAATGCGGAGGGGGTGTTGGAAAATAAGTGTGAAATGATAGGAGTTTGACCTTTATCTAAATTTAAATATTTGAAAGGAAATAAGTAATTACCATAGTTTGTTACAATAAGTTTCGATGTGTTTTAGGGACACATAAGCTGGCCTTCAGAGGAATCTTCAGTGGCTGGAGGTTGACAAGAAGCTCCAACCTCTGAAAGTGCAAACGATAATAGGGCACAGAGTCGAACGTGCCTGTGCACCAAGATGAACTGTTTAGTCGGTGAGAAGGTAGCAGTCTTAAAGCCTGAGTGATGGCCACACCAGTGGAAGTACATGTTTAAGAGTACAGAATAGGAAAACTAAAACCACCACAGTATCATCCCTAGGCCAAATCCACATGATTGGGCTGGCTGGTGTGTGTGTGTGTGTGTGTGTGTGTGTGTGTGTGTGTGTGTGTGATTTAGAAGTGTGACATTTTACATAAATGACACATTTCTGCCCCAAAACATTGCTCCTTTTCAGTGTACACTGGAGGAGACAGGCTTGCTGTACTGGGGGCACCAGTGAGCCAATACCCCTGAACTTAGAGGTAGGGGAAGCTGCTTTCTGACAGGTTTGAGATTGAGACACCTTGGGCATGCAGAATTGAGTGCCACACTTTCAGGTAAAAGTTATTACTGGATGTTAGGTTTACCTGTGGCATAAATACAAGCAGGCAAAGGCATGCCAGCTGAAGAGAAGCAAAGAGGGAAGTGAGAGTAAAACCAGAATGTGTCCAGCACCATGGTTGAAAGATTGACAGGGTCTGGCAACCAGAATAAAGAAGACCCTCACTGAGAGCGCAGTCATCTTATTTGAAGAAGAGGAAAAGCTGCAAAAGTAGCTGTTCTGAGTTCAGATGTGGGCTCTGCTACTTACCATGAACTCTTCTGCCAGTTTACTGGCTCTCTCTAAGATATTCTTAAAATGGATAAAATTATTTTGAATATATGCACAATATGTAAGTATCTTTTCAGACTTTACCATGGCATGGTTGAAAAGTATTCATAATGTTTACTGGGTAATGATTTGAGTACTAATCTGCATTCCCAGGTGGATCAATCAAAATAAGGAAAGGATCATCTGGTAATTCTAGATACCTAGTAATTCATCTGGGTATCTACCCCAACAACTCAAAACATCTATTTTCAAAGATATATGCACCCCTATGTTCATTGCAGCATTATTCATGGTGGCCAAGACATAGAGATAATCAAAGAATCCTTCCATAGAGGACTGGATAAAGAAGATGTGGTACATATATACTATGGAATACTACTCAGCCATGAGAGAAGATGAAATGCTGTCATTTGTAACAACATGAAGGTTCCCTGAGAATATTATGCTCAGCAAAATAAATCAGACAGAAAAAGCTAACAGCCATGTGATTTCACTCATATGTGGGACATAAAACTGAAAATCATGGACACAGATAACGGTATGGAAGTTACCAGAGGGAAGTGGATGGGAGGGTAGTAAAGGGGGCCAAATATATGATTACGGAAAATGATTTGACTTTGGGTGGTGGGCACACAGTGCAATGTACAGATGATGTGTACTTGAAACCTATGTAATCTTATTAACTAACTACAGGCCCGGTGCACGAAGTCATGCATGGGTAGGGTCTGGCCAACATGCCCCGATAGGGCTGATCTGGCCAGGCTGGCTGGGGGGAGGGGACACAGGAAGCTGGCTGGCCAGCCCTGCCCCCAGTGGGAGGGGTGATGGGGGCATGGCCAGCCTGGAGGGAGGGGCCGTGGGCAGTTGGTGGGCTGGCCCCACTCCCCTGGTCGAATTCCCAGTAGAACTCCCAGTGGGGGGGACAATTTGTATTTTAACCTTTTATTATATAGGATGTCACCTCAATAAATTGAATTAGAAAATATGGAAAGGTGATGCCTTTAATAGGATACAATCATATCATTAGTAAAAATGAATTTTATTAAATATGAATTAATAAAATGGTTTTTCAGTTTTATTCATTTTTAGTCTGATGAGAATTTACTTATTAAGGGAATGACAGCAAGAATGCATTTGCCTCTAAGTAAATCATAACATCCAGCTTAGCGGCCTGGATGTCTGAAGACCTCTATAGCACACACACCCACACACACACACACACACACACACACACAAATCATCAAGGTGATTCCTTGATGTGGATGAAGTAAATTGCCCTGACTGGATACATTTTTTTTCCAATTACATAAAAGCTAAGGAAGAGTAAGGTCAAAATAAAGATAAAACAAGGCAGCTACTGATTTGTCTGCAAAACTACCCTGATGAAACCATATACTAAAAGTCACCGGAAACTAGATATAAAATGCCTTTTCTAATATTCACTACCCAGCATTCAAATTTTGAACACTAACTTAAAAAACATAAGACATGAGGACATTTGCAAATCAAGTCCCATTCATTGGACCTACTACTTGACTTTTTAAAATATTTAAAACATCTACATAAGCCAATTAAATGACAATTATTAAATTTTGAAAAAAAATTCTCTTGTTTTGATAAACACAGCTAGCTTCCTGTATGCATGATTATCTTATTTTAATGACAATAATCATTGACTTTACATGTAAATTCATAATTTGTAAAGGTAGGTAATTCAATGACAATAGAATTATGTATGTGAAGCATTTTGTGTTTCTTGTAGGGGAATACCATTTAAAATACATTTGCCACTTAAAGTATCTTATTAAGATGATTTTATTAATTTATCATTAAATAAACAGTACATGAAAAAGAATTCAAATACAGAAGAAGCATGGCAGGCTTATAGATGCATACCCCTTCACTTCCACATTCCTTTCCCCCTCCCTCTCCTCTCCAGAGATCCCCATCTACATTTTGGCACTTTCTCTATAGCTACATACACACCAGCAAATGCTAATGCTCACTGAGTATTTTGCCCTTCTTTAGTGAAAAGATAATTTTACGGACTTTTTGACCCTTTCTTTAACCTCAAAGGCTGATTTAAAATGCTGATTGCTATGAACCAAGTCTTTATTGGGATGCTTTTATTCTCTATAACATTTTCAGTTTAAATTAGATTTAAAAACATACTATTAAAATTTGAAAAGAAGTATGCTGATCTAATAGGCTTTAATAATATACTATTTCCATTCTAACAGCTGGCTGTGTGCTGGAACCACCTACCTTTGATTTATTAACAACCTGGAGGGCATTTAGTTAACAATGCGATAACAAGCACTCTTTCCCATGTTCTATAGCTGGTTTTAAAAAAAATCAGAGTGAATTGCTTTTGCTCTTGAAAAGTGACTAAAAACAATCACCCTACTTTTATTTGATCCTGTGTGTTTTCACGCTGGGGTAATAACATTCTTAGACTGAAAAATTCAAGCTGAGAATTCCCTCTGCACAATTATAAAGGTCAGTTTTAAGACTGTCCCTGGCAAAATGCTCAGCAATTCCAAACTTGCCTCAGGCCTTCTCACCTTGTTTTAGAGATGGGCTCACAATACTTCTAACCAGTGAGCATCTTGTCAACCAGGAAATGATTTGAAAATCACATGAAAATGGTGGCCATCTGCTCCACATATAACACACTGCTGGTAAGCAAGTAATGGATGGAACTGCAGGGGTCGTATTTACTTGAAGGTAAAAGATGCAATATTTAGATTTTACATTTAATCCTAACATTTGCTAAATTCACTGTTGAATTACATAGAAAAGTGCCATGGTTTGTTGCATAGAATGCTGTGCCTTTTCCATAGAGTTCTGGATATGTCTGAGTGACTATTAAGAGTGGCACAGACTGAGTGTGCACTTAATCATGAGACAACTAACAGGTGGGTCCTGGTATTCAGGGAGCACAGACTCAGAACTGGACAGTGAAAAGGGAGCAGAACCACATCTTAGTGTCCTGAATTCAGATCCCAGCTCTGCCACTAACTAGCTCTATGATTTCAGCAGATTTCTTCTCTCCAAGCCTTTATTTTCTTACCAGTCAAGGGGCTGTTTACTAGAGGGTTTCTATGTTCTCTCCACCTTTAGATTCTGCAGGAAGGCATTAACTGATGATTTTCATCAGTAGGTGATGGTAAAAATAAATTATCTTGACTATGTTCACCCACAAACTGAAGGAGTAAAATACATCAATGGATTAACCCAAATTCTAAGGACCCAAAGGCCTTATAAGGAACCAGACTATTATTAAATTATTGTTTTCTGTTCAACTTCACTTTCATAGAACTTTCTTTAGGTGTATCTTGTGCTAGGCATGCTGCAGCATTCATATGAGCAGCCAGTGCAAAGGAAATTAAACAGCAAAATGCCAAGATTTGGAAAGGTGACCCTAAACTGATGGGGGTATGACATTCCTAAAAAAATTTCTTCATATTTACTTACGATTAATAGCCAACAAAATCATCATGACACCTACTGTAATCACCTGAAATTCAAAAGCTAGCATATCTGTCTCCAGAAATAAAGTTCTTTTCATTCAATAAATAAAGGTCATATCAAATAAACTTAATCTAGTTCTCATTTTCAACCCTTCAACGTCCTCACTGGTTCTAATGCAAGCTGAAAATGTGAGGAAAACAGCATTGGATCCGATTAGTTTTCCTCACAACAAGGTATTAATTGCTCAGCCCCTCTTGCTCATCCACTCTGCCGCCATCTCACACTGTTTGTTCTTCACGTCCTTCCTTTCTGACTAGGATAATGGGATACAGCTGCTAAATTTTATTTTTTCCATCTCATGTTTCGGAGATGACCTTTAGATACTAAATGTTAAGTTCCATGTGGGGAACAATAAGGTTTAATTTAGTAATATAGCCGTAGAGTCATTTAGATTTCATGCTGTGAAAACTAAAATATTATGACACAATTGAGATGATGGGTTTTGATTTCTAAGAAAAATAATAAGTATTACAAAGAAAAATGTTACCCTTAGCTAAATAAATAATTTAGTTCTATTTTAATTCGAATGCTTTGATCAGAAGATTTCATCAGTTTCTGTTTTGCTTTAAATGCTCAGATTAAAGCCTCACATTGCCAATTTTTTTGTTCTATCATTTATTTTCTTTGGGGGCTCAAGAACTCCTGATGATTTTGTTTTCTCTAAGATAGTGGATTCTTTTTTACCTCCATGCTGGAAGCCAAAAGATTAATCCCCTGGAATCTCAACAAATCACCTAATTAGTAACTTACTAAAACCAAAATAAGTTAATTATGTGTAATTTCTTTACAAAGATCAAATGCCAGGCAAATCACTTTCCTAAGGCTATTCCCTTCATTTGCAGCAAAAATAATAAAAACAGAAACCAAATCAATTTTTTCTAGTGCTGATAGCACCAGTATACAATAAGAAGTTTCTAGTTTATTCTATTAGAAGCATTAACTCAGCATGAGTCCTTGCTTACATAGTAGATATTTTCTTAAATACCCTACCTCAGACCAAGAGTGGATGAATAACTTCATAAGCCAATTCACTAAAATACATGATGCCACTTAAGCTAATTAAACTCAATTAACATAAACTGTGTATCTACTAAGCACAAGGTAGTATGAATCCCTGCCCCACCACCAACTAACTGTAAACTATGTCAGGTGGCCTACATACTCTAAGTTTCAAGGTCCTCATTTGTAGAACAGGGACGGGAGGATAATATGTGGTACCTCAAAGAATTACTGGATAAAGTGAGATAAAATGAGTGTTTCCTATAACAAGCACTGAAGCAGTATTATCTTCTACTAAATTGTACCCTTAGCAAGGAGGTAGACCTATGTAGTTAAGTGTATCCCTACATGAAGCTCTGTCTCACCAACCTTAACTTGGAGAAGAAACCAACCCCTGGTTTCCACACATACAAATCCTGATCAGTGTCAGGCATGTCATTCAGTTCGTTAGATCTGTTGGAGAACGGGTGATTACAATGAATACACTGGTCAAATAAATGTGGGAAAATCTGTCACGTGTACCTTCACACATTAGAGATTCTGAAGAATCCTGAATCAAGCAAGGTGTATGCTTTTTGGAGCAATTAAGAGAGAGAAAACTCATGGGCATGGGCAACAGTGTGGTGATTGTGGGAATGGGGGGAGGAGGGTAGGTGGAGGTGGAAGAGGACATAGGGGGAATAAATGGTGATGAAAATAATAAAATACATTTTTATTGAATTTATTGGAGTGACATTTGGGTCATAAAATTATATAGATTTCAGGTGTACAATTCTACAATATATCATCTATATTTTGTATTGTGTGTTCACTATCCATAGTCAAATCTCTTTCCATCACCATTTATCCCCCCTTTACTCTCTTCTACCTACACACCCCCCTTTTCCTCTTTCAATCACCTGTATGCTTTTAAGCCAACATTCCCCAAATCTTTCAGTCAATGGAAATGTGTTTTTGAAAGTTCTATCAAAAATAAATAAATAAAACCCCACATTGATTGTCACTGTACTGGAATTATTTTTCTCTTTCTTTTGGCTATTTCCTCTTTTCTGCCCAGAAGGCCCTGCTGAAAGTTTTTGATTGCTGATTGGCAGAGCTGAGTTCTGGCTGTCAAGTGGGCATTTGCTGAGTGGTCTGTGGAGCAATCCACACTTTTAAAGGAGAGGAAGAAGGCAGAGGGAGCATTCCATTCTGAAACTTTGTCCACTTGATTGCCATTTGGATATTATCATCACACACACATATAAAGCAATTTATAGAACATTTTCCATTTTACCCTATTCTTGATACATTCAAATGAATTAGTTTTCTTAAAATTTGTCACCCAGAACAGAACAGAGTATAATAGATAGTTCAACCAATATAGAAGAAAATACAGCTACTGTTTCTCATGGTCTTGACTCTTCTGTTAATGCAGACTAAGATCACCTGGACATTTTTGCTTGATGTAAACAACAGACTTCACTTTTCTTATTAGGGTTTCCATGCTAACTATCACCAAAGCCACATAATAGCAAACCTCAATGAGGAGTGGAGACCTGAGAACAGCTTTCCCAAGACATGCCAATCTGACAAGAACAGCGCAGCCAGATGGCAGCTGGAGAACTTCCTGGGGCACTAAGGCAGCTGATAAAATCACTTCTAAGTGAGGCTGCTCTTGGGAAGGTCTTTGAGAGTTGACCAATGCTTAGGGAAACTGAGATAAAGGAGGAGTAAAGACTGGAGCTGGATCATAGCCAAAAAGAGAACATTTCTATTTTCCTTTTCTTAATTTTGTAATTTTTATTTTGAAAATTTTCTTTCATATATGTTAAAATCATTAAATGGACTAATTAAAATAGCTGATATAATTCTTTAAACAAACAATTAAAATTTTAAAATATTCTCTTTATAGGTGAGGCAAGAGAGAGCATGATTTATTATTAAAAATGAAGTACTTTTAGCAGGTAGAATTTTAAGAATCCCGTAAGATTTCCTAATTCTAAGGTAATCATTATAAAATATCTACACACATATATGCATTTACATATGCAAAAATATAAATATGTGTATACGCACATGTGTATATGCACATGTGCATATATGAAGAAAATATATTTATATGACATATTGTATATTAATGCATACATATGAAGTAAAGAATACACAAATCCTCCAATGAGTGGTTTTGTGTTAGCATTGATGGGTCTTTAGAGCCTCCTTTGCCACATTCTACACATTCTTGATCCTTCTATTTTCATGGCTTCTGTACCCTCAATATCCCATGGTTCTTTGTCCCCTACTCTACCTGCCTCTTTTAAGTCTCACTTGAGATTCTCTCTCCTCTGTCCACGCCTTAAAGTTAGTGTCTCTTCCTGCTTGGACTTTGATACTCATTTCCTCATTCTATCCACCCTCACCCACTTTCACAATTTTGACCATCATCTCCACCTCTAATGCTGGTAGTGACTCCCAAATGATCTCTTCTGACATTTAAACCTATTTAGTCAATTATATATGAGACTAGAGACTAGGTGCATGAAATTCAAGTATTGGTGTGGTCCCTAGGCCTGGCTGGCAATCGAAGCACGAGCATCTGGCATGAAAGGGCAGGTCCCAGCTGATCTCTGGGTCCTGGGCTGCACCTGGGCTCCCCAGCCACACTGCATGAAGCCAGGCGGGCAGTGCACTCTCTCCCAGCCGGCCTCGTAGACCGGCTCCTGCACGAACCCATGGGGAATCTGACTGGCCCCTGTGGTCCTGGCGGCTGCGGCCCAGCTCACCTGGAAGCCACCACATGGGTGTAGGGTGGGCTCCTTGCAGGTGCCTGGCACCTCAACGTGGGGCCTTCCCCGGTGCGGTGCGCAAGCCCTGGCATCCTGGGGGAGGGTCACAGGGGGAATGAAAGCAAGCTCTGCGGACACCCTGCATTCTCACCGCACCTCCATCCCCTTTACCCCCGCCCTCAGGTAGCTGGTGAGAGGTCGCAGTGCTTAGCCGAAGCCTGCCATGTTCCATGCCACCCCCTGGTGGTCAGCACATGTAATAGCGAGCGGTCGAACTCCCAGTCTCCCGGGCGAACTCCTGGTGGAGCTCCAGGTAGAGGGGACAATTTGCATATTAGGCTTTTATTATATAGGATATTTCTACAGGAAGAAACCTGATATTTGATATATATAAAATGCCATCATTACTTCCAAAATTAAACCTCCTTCTTTTTTTCAAACCTGATCGATATGTACAGCTTCACCAGTTGTCTAAGCCAGTGACCATGGTAATCATGTTTTGCATCACTCTGAACTCATCACCAGGCCTCCCATTCACTAAGAATAATGTGTCTCCATATCCTTTGAATCTGTCCTTTAGCATCCTTCCCATGATCACTGCCACTGTCTTATTTCAGATGCCATCACTTCCTGCTTGGACTACTCTGATATATGGAAGAAAAGGTTAGGCAAACAGATCTGGGACCTAATTATGCTTCAGTCCCCAGATGCATGTGCCATTAGCTTAAGTCACAGAACCTTACTCTTCTCATTTATAGGAAAATTGAGGACCACTAGTTAGTGGTAGGATGGAAGCCTGGACATAGATTCTTAAATTTCCATTCTAATCCTTAACAACGCTGCTGTGCTGTTAGCTATTCCTCCCAGGTTGTGTCATCTGCAAAGTTGATAAACTTGCTTTGATGTTATTATTAGAGTCTTTGATAAAAACTGTTTCCCAGGAAAGGGATTATAGTAATAGTCTAGTGTTGCCTCTTAAAGAACTCACTGTGTCTACAGCGCAAGTGTACCTAAGCAAAAGGCAGTAAAAGATGTTAGGCAGAAGCAGGGAGCTATAAATTAATCTGAGCTAGTGACTAAGGAAACATTATCTGAGATACTAGGTAAGAACCAGACATTCAGAATAGGGTCCAGAATTCAGAGAAAAGGGGGCCCTACCAGTGGGTGTGAGAGGCCTGCACTCTGCCCTCCTCCACATCTTCCCCCCAGGCACAGATGGCTACATCTTATACCCATGGCTGTGAGGCCGTGATGCTGGCAATCATATTCTACATTACAAATATACCAACCAGATGTTTATAAAGTTTAATAGACAACTTTTACTTTGTTTCATAAAAAGTGGGCCTTTTATAATAGTTCACTTGCCTTCGTCTCAGATTCACTCTGTTATTCAGGGTGGTGGTAGAAGATATGGCATGTGTACTTCTGTGTGTATGTTTTTTGGGGGTGTGTGCCCAAGCCCTTGGCAATGGTCAAACAGACATAAGCCATTCCTAATTCTGTTGTATTTTTCCTCTCAGCTTCACAAAGTAAAGGTGCGGAGAGAAAGGTG
Organism: Plecotus auritus; assembly: GCF_963455305.1. Lineage (NCBI taxonomy): Eukaryota > Metazoa > Chordata > Mammalia > Chiroptera > Vespertilionidae > Plecotus > Plecotus auritus. Next base: position 141,394,686 of record NC_137775.1, on the reverse strand, counting down.
TGGAGAGGTCAGAACCATAAAACTTTATGAAGACAGCACATTCCTTTTCTCTTGGTCTACGTCTATTAAATTTGAGGTCAAAATTTCATATTAAAGGAAAAGCGAGTGAACTTAATTATAGCTTTAAAGTTCAAGTACAGATTTTGCTCTAAGGCTTTATTAAATCAAGTTAAACTTATGGTGTCTATGTAGTTCTCAGACATTTTTTGCCTCAGGAAAGCTGAGGGATCCGGTGAACTCCTGCAGCCAGGCAAAATTTTAGTATTTTCAAATAGTGTGTGAATGCAGGAAGGTCGGAGCTTCTCCTCCAATGAGTATGGCTTGCCAATGAAAACACCTTGATCTTTCAACCTATCACTCCTATTAAAAATGACAAAAAATGCCAGGAAGTGATTTATCCATAGTGGGACTCTTGATTGCTTCATTAATAACTTAAGTATCGATAAGTCATCAATTTAATAATTGATTTTATAATTATTGCAGAGGAATTATCCCTGTCCCACTTTACAATTGACAGTAGTCCCTGCTGGTTTCACATTTGTGCCTGAGACCATATATGGCTGTAGACTTGGAGCAGCTGTGCTTTCATGGACCCTGGGTGGTTTGGAGACTCAAAAATATTATGCTCATCATGACTCCTGGCTGTATTAGTTGCTGAGTTCACAGACAGTATAATTTTATTTTTAACCGAGAGTTAAAATTTATATCCCTGATCTACATACTTTGCTAAGAGCTCTTTTTATAGACAACCTGTAGCTCTTTTTTTCTTCACTGATTTTAGATTCCAGTGTCCTTTCTTGGACCCTCATTTTTCCTTTTCCAGTTTGAAATCCCATTTCCCTCTGGAGGAACACTGAAGAAAAATATGAGTGATGTAACCTTGTCTTGCTTCTTTCTTATTGTTCATTAAGATGAGACCACATTTTCAACCTGAATTATCACCATATTTTTGTCCTAACATACTTGATTTTTTTTTCTATAAACTGTCTCTAGATAATTTTCATAAGCTCTAGCTTATTTAGGCCTTCTAGACTCTCTGATGTTTTTCTTATGGTTAATTCTCTCAAGACCCTTCTTCTGATCAACTAATTCCTGCTAAGGTGTTGCTGGCTGATAATGGCTTAAGGTATCAACCTTTTCGAATGGCATTTGAGTGCATGATAGACAGCTTTCAAGTATTCTTACAGAGACAAGGAAAGAACTCTGGAGAGAAGAGATTTTTTTTTATAAAGCCTCACTAATCACAGAACAGATTTTTAAATACTTATCTATACTTACCTCTCATTCCTGTAAATACCATGAGGAAAGTCAATAAGAGAAAATGTGATTCACCTTCTTCATTTTGGACATTAGACAGCTATGAAATGAAGCTGGGGGCAGCTTCTCTTTAGGGGTTTCTAAAGTAGAGCTAATCTAACTTCTCAGCCTTTTTATTCTGATCTGATTGATTTCAGTTTTAATGTAACAATGTTATGTGGAGCATTTAAAGCAGTGATTACAATTTTACTTGGAAAGTAATTAAGAAAATGCCAACTCAATGCAGACATTCTAGTGAACAATGCATTATGTTGGTTAGGAGGTTAGTGTAGAATCAGAAACCTAGATTCAAATCCTCATGCACTCTTAAGATCCCAGGGTCCTCAGGAAAATCACATAACTTGAAGCTTGAAGTCTACATGGGTCAATAAGAATAGTCACCTGATAGGGCTATCTTGAGGATTAATAAGTTAAGGAAACTGTTCAGAGTAGTTGCTAGAACATAGTGAAAATCTAATGAATATTATTGTTAGAGTGTGTTTGATTTTAAGAAGAAAACATGACAAAACTCTTCAAGTCAGCTTTGGGGCTTTAGGGTTCCTGCAGATTCCCATAGTTTGTTCCTGAAGATTCCCATAGCTTGTCCCATAGCTTGTCCTCTACAGCAGCGGTTCTCGGCTAGTAGGGTCGCCTAAGACCATCGGAAAACACAGATATTTACATTACAATTCATCACAGTAGCAAAATTATAGTTATGAAGTAGCAACGAAAATAATTTTATGGTTGGGGGTCACCACAACATGAGGAACTGTATTAAAGGGTCGCGGCATTAGAAAGGTTGAGAACCACTGCCATAGGGGAAGACAGACCACACAATATACCTTGTAAAGGTTAAAGTTAACCCCAATTTCTTTTCCTAGTCTCTATTTCTCCATACTAGTCATTTTCCATAGAAACTATAAGCAGATATAAGCTCAGCCTCCTGGATGGTTGGAGTCTCTCTTCCTTCTCTCCTGAGGAGAATCTGCCATTCAATGGCAGACTTTCCACTCAATAAAACCTGCTTTTTCACTTTCACCTCTTGTCATGCTCCTGTCCTGAATTCTTTCCTGTGTGAAGCCAAGAACACAATTGGCTTGGAGCTCAAGTCCCCAGTAGGAACTCACCCCTGCGGCATCAGTTCTAGAGCACATCTTTAACTTCTGAAGTTCATGTCTAGGGAGAGATTATGCCTTCTTATAAGTTTCACAGTAAGAGATAAAAATATAAGGTTGAATGGATCACATATCTGATATGGCATGGAGTATCTTACACTTTTTAAACAGCAGGAGTGCAGAAAAATATACAAAGCATACACACTGATGTTCCTCACATAAAATAATATAAATTTTCTTATAGAATACTGTTTTAATGATATAGTTAATTACTCTTATTAATTCATTGAACAAATGTTTAATGAGCACCCCACCCTCCCTCCATACATCAGGTACTGTGATATATCTCAGTATACTGGGATGAGCCAATCAAAGATATTTCCTGACCTCATGGAGCTCATAGTCTAGTTGCACATCTCAGACACCTCACTTCTTCTTCTTTTTTTTTTTAATAAATCTTTATTGTTCAGATTATTATAGTTGTTCCTCTCCGCCCCCCCCATAGCTCCCCTCCACCCGGTTCCCACCCCACCCCATGCCCTTACCTCCCCCCATTGTCCTCGTCCATAGGTGTAAGATTTTTGTCCAATCTCTTCCCGCATCTCCCATACCTCCTTTCCCCTGAGAATTGTCAGTCCACTCCCTTTCTATGCCTCTGATTCTATTATATTCACCAGTTCATTCTGTTCATTAGATTTTTTATTCACTTGATTTTTAGACTCACTTGTTGATAGATATGTATTTGTTGTCACTTTGTTGTTCATAATTTTTATCTTTACCTTTTTCTTCTTCTTCCTCTTCTTAAAGAATACCTTTCAGCATTTCATATAATACTGGTTTGGTGGTGATGAACTCCTTTAGCTTTTTTTTTTTTTTACCTGTGAAGCTCTTTATCTGACCTTCAGTTTGAATGATAGCTTTGCTGGGTAGAGTAATCTTGGTTGTAGGTTCTTGCTATTCATCACTTTGAATATTTCTTGCCACTCCCTTCTGGCCTGCATAGTTTCTGTTGAGAAATCAGCTGATAGTTGTATGGGTACTCCCTTGTAGGTAACTAACTGTTTTTCTCTTGCTGCTTTTAAGATTCTCTTTGTCTTTTGCCCTTGGCATTTTAATTATGATGCGTCTTGGTGTGGTCCTCTTTAGATTCCTCTTGTTTGGGGTTCTCTGAGCTTCCTGGATTTGTCAGTCTATTTCTCTCACCAGGTATGGGAAGTTTTCTGTCATATTTCTTCAAATAGGTTTTCAATATCTTGCTCTTTCTCTTCTTCTGGCACCCCCATAATTCAGATGTTGGTATGCTTGAAGTTGTCCCAGAGGCTCCTTACACTATCTTCATATTTTTGGATTCTTTTTTCTTTTCTGGTTGGGTGTTTTTTGCTTCTTCGTATTTCAAATCTTTGACTTGATTCTTGGGATCCTCTAGTCTGCTGTTGGATCTCTGTATATTATTCTTTATTTCAGTCAGTGTATGCTTGATTTCTGATTGGTCCTTTTTCATATCCTTGAGGGTCTCACTAAATTTCTTGGAGGTTTCTAGAAGATTCTTGAGTAACCTTATAACTGTGGTTTTGAACTCTATATCCAGTATTTTGATTTCATAAATTTCTTTCATTTGTGACTTGTTTCTTTGTCTCTGCATTTTGGCTGCTTCCCTGTGTTTGTTTCTATGTACTGGGTAACTGCTAAGTCTCCTTGAGTTGACAGAGTGGCCTTGTGTGGTTGGTGTCCTCTAGGGCCCAGTGGCTCAGCCTCCCCAGTCACCTGAGGTAGAGGCTCTAGGTGCACTCCTTTGTGGGCTGTTTGCCCAGTTTTGTTGTAGTTAACCCTTGATTGCTGTTGGTATCACTGGGAGGAGTTAATATCCAGGCCAGTTGGCTGTGACCAGCTATGTCTATAGTGGAGGATCTGTTGCACAGGAGACACCCTTATGGGGTAGGACTTGCTTCAGTAGGGCTTTGGTGCTCACTGGGTCTGCCCCTTGAGTGTGTCTCTTATGGATGTGAAGAGTTGTAATCTGCAATGGTCTCACTCTGACCACTGGGTACACTGGCTCTTGGATCTCCAAGGAGGTGCAAGGTCAGCCACTGTCTAGGGCTGCCCAGCAGGAGCTACAGAGACATCTGCAGATTCCTCCTCTTTGTATGGCGTTTGGAAGTTCCCAGACAAGGCCCAGCTGTGAAGCAAGGCTGCTGCTGCTGCCAGGAAGTGGGTCTACTTTTGGAATCTCTGGGGCTCTCTGACCCAGCTGCAGTTTGTTTTTGTTTTGTTTTAGCTTGAGTGGGATTATAAATTGGGAGGGGTTGGGTATCTGGGAATCACCAGGGCGAAGCAAATAGCGATGGCTGCCCTGAACCAGAGAAGTCCCAAGTTCTCCGCGTCCTGCACCCCTATGCAGGAACAATGATCGCTGTGAGCACCTCTAAGAGTAAGCCGCCCTCGCGTTCCTGTCCCGATGCCAGACAGTCCAGTTTCACCCCGTATGTGCCTGGGTCCCCCAGAGTCTTGCCCGGAACTGGAGTTCAGAGCAAGTGGGAGCTTGTATCTCCTGGTTTAAAAAGCAGCACATCCAGCTGCAGCGCTTTCCACGCCTCCGCACCTCTTACCGGTCTCAATGAGCTTTCTTCACCTCTCTAGTTGTGGAATTTCCACTCAGCCAGCTTTCCCGCGGTTTTAGGTGGTATTGTTCTGCCATTTAGTTGTGCTTTTGATGTGGTTGTGAGAGGCAGCAAGTATAGGTGATTACCTATGCCACCATCTTGGTTTCTCCCCCCTCACTTTTTAAGTTATAGAAAGTTTAGTGAACCCAAAGGTAGTTGTTCTGGCCTCCAAATTTCTATTTCTCCAGATTAAACCATCATGATCACATTTCTCCTTTTCCTTGCAGCTCTACCATATACAAATTAAGAAAGGAACAATCATTTACCTTCGGAGCTAAAGAGAAAAGCTTTTGAATAATAATAATCAACATTAATTTCAGTAATTTCTAGTAAGAAATGCATAAATAAAAAATCTCACTTAATTTAAGACCAAGAAATGTATTGAATCAGGCTTTTTGTGGGGAATAGAAATAAGATTGGAAATGGCAGAGAGATATAAATACATGCATGATTAGAGAATATTCTATGCTTTTTAAAAACTATTTAATTTAACCACTCTAAATTATTTGTTATAAAAAGGTTTAGGATGGCATGATGGATAATTAAAAACTTGGAAAGGAAGTGAATCCACTTAAATATATTTCCCAAATTCAATATTCTTAGGTTAAGCAACCATATACAGATTTTCAAAAGTTGCCCAAGGAGCAAATAAGAATATTGGATGCCATTTAATTAAGTAAAATTGGGTGCACAGACTATAATCAAATTTGAAGATAATATCAACTGCTTAATGTTAAATAGGGGAGTTGTTACACAGATTTCTAATTACCCTCCAATATTTATTTTCCCCTTCTTGCATAGATACTGACATTGAACTGGGCACTTGGTCACCCAATCTCCCTGTGACCATGTGAGTTCCAGCCAATGAGGTGTTTTGTATAGAATATGAGACTTCAAGGGAGTGGCCTTAAAAGAGGTGGGACAGCACCTCTCATTCTCTTCTCCTGGCTTCTGCCTCGAATTAGGTAGAGTATCTGGAGTTTAAACTGCCATTTGGGCTCAAAGGCAAATACTAGTTGCTAAGGATGGAAGAGAGAAGCCTGACTCTCCTCCACTGTAATAGCCTTTAGAGTTGACGTACACCTTCTTTTATGGAAGACAGAAGGAAAACTCTACTTTTCCATTGCTATCTCTGTCACTCAGAGTTGAACCTGATTCAAACTAGTACCATATTTGGTAATATTTAAAAATAGGGTGCTATGCGAGAAAGAACCTAAAAAGTTTATGGAATTGCCTGTAGTAGACACTAGGCCCCGATGCCTGGGATATTACAGGCTTAGAAAGCTGGGGCCTTCATTATTTGTAGCAAAATATTTGGACATACTGTTGATGGCTGTTCCTTGGAAGGCAAATCAGGTGCCAACTGAACTTTTTAATATTAGGGAATACTCAAATGGGAATACCTCCATTGGGAATTGGCAGAATATAGGGAAGCTTAAAACACATCAAAAAACAGATATTTGCATGTGGTTACTTGCACACAGACCTATCTTAAAAAAATAGAAGACTACAATATTTCTGAGGGAATTATATTGACATGGAAACCACAAACAAGGCCTACAAAGTCGCATGACTAAAGCAGTTTTAGGAATTATATCTGTCTCAGCAGGATTCAGCTATGAAAGGATGGGACCCACCAGAAGGGCACAATCTGAATGACCTTTCTAGATAAGGCTATGCAGGACAATGGAATAGGAGGGACCTCTCAGAGAGTGAAACCATGGATCACAGAGGGCATTGGAATAAAATACTCTGCTCTTGCTGAAAAAAATACCCTTTGCTCTTTCTGCCTAGCAAGATTTAAAAATTGCTATGGACCAGTGATGGCTGTATGATTCTCCTGCATTTATCTTCAAAAGAAGAGTGTGTACTGCAGTTATCAGGGCACCAGACCACAAAGAAACAAATCTTGACCTAATAGAGAGTGCTACACATCATTCAGAGAATTGGATTTGAGCTGGGTGCAATAACTAATGAGATTCTGGGTTGGTCTCACTTGAAGAATAAAAAAATGGGAAAATGCATTTAATTGTTATTACTATTTATTATATTATTGACATATCCTCAGGATTAACTTCCCCAACAATGAAAATGTGCACTTAATTTTTTTTTAAATAGAAGGAGCATGATTAACTAAAAATTGTGAAATTCTTGATACAGTAAGGAGGCTTCTTTTATTAAACAGAGACACCATGTTTGTGGATGTCCTATTCCAGAAAGCAAAACCAATGGGCAAAAAACATATTTTGTTAGTTTAAAAAACTATTAGTGACTTTAATAATAAAAATACATTCAAATACTGTGTTATGTTAAGAGATTCTTACTTTGTCCATTGGTAGTTTAATAATCCTAACAAATTTTATTATTTCCCTCCCATTCCCTTACTTTTATGCTTCTTGTTTTGTTTTTAGGTAATTTAATTCAGGTCTTATACTCTCCATGATACCCTTTTGAAATTCAATCATGTTTTAAAAATTTCCTTTGTTTTTATAAATAAATCTTACTAAGATACACTTTATTCTTCCTGCTTTTCTTTCTCCATATCATCACCTAACAAGAGCATCTTTTTTTAATTTTGGAGATCTTTTGTTTCCTCCCTAATTTTTTCTTTCTGTATTTCTAACTTTCCACTTAATGACATTCACCTCACGTCATTATCCAGCACTTTATTATTTTTAATGTCATTTTATGGAATCCAGGATTTTCATTCTTAGAATCCAACAATTATCTATTTTCCTTTTGCATACTGATACCCAAATTATTGCCTAAATTAGTGTTTCTCAAAGCGTGGACAGGGAACCAAGGCATTGAGATCACCCAGCAAATAGTTCATCAGTTTCTTAAGATATTAAACATAGAATTATCATGTGACTCAGGACTACCACTCCTAGGTTTATACTCAAGAGAAAGAAGGACAGATGTGCATGCCAAAAAATTGTACACAAATATTCATGGCAGCATTATTCTTAATTGCCAAAGAGTGGAAGCAACCCAAAGGTCCATCAATTGGTGAATGGATAAGTATAATGTAGTATATCCATACAACGGAATATTATTTGCAGATAAATAGTAATAACGTACTGTTAATAATGCTACAATTGAATAGACCTTGAAAACAATATGCTAATTGAAAGAAGCCAGTAAAAAAAAAAGAACCTATAATGTGTTTCAATTTTTATAAAATGTCCAGAATTGGCAAACCTATAGACAGAAAATAGATTAAGGGTTGCCTAGGGCTGGGGGCTATTGTAGGAGAATGTGGAGGGACTCCTAATGAGCCTGAGCTTTCCACTTAGAATCAGAAAAATGACCTAAAATTAGATTGTGATGGTGGTTACACATCTCTGCAAAAATACTAAAAACCACTAAATTTTACACTGTAAAAAGTGAATTTTGTGCTATGTGAATTATATCTCAATAAATAGTTTATAAAAAACAAATAAACAGAAAATAAGTCACCTGGATGCTTGATTAAAATGCATTGGCCCTACCTCAGACCTACTGGATCAAATTTTCACTAAGGATGAGCCTAGCACTCTTTTCAAAGAGGAGCCCTAGAAAATCCTTATGTGTATGAAGGTACAGGAGTTTGTTCAAAAACATGCATTATCTTAGCAAATACACAGATCTCTACCTAACAGTCTTTGAATCAGTGGTTAACTTTTGCACTAGCTTGGCAAGTAACAAAATTACTTCTACTTCTGAGTGTCCATATAGCAGGCATCACCTCCCTGCTTCATTCAGTCTGCTCACTCTGAATTCCACCCTGAAGACCAACTGACATTTCTCTTCCTTTGGATCTTTCTCAAACATTATTTCCACATATAGCATTAACTATAGGTATTCTAAGAGCCATTCTCCTTTTACATTCCACAAATTATTTTCTTTTAAATATTAAACCTAAAACCATGTATACCTATTGAATTCAAGGCACATCACTTAGTTTGTGCAATAGCCATGAATAATGGGAAAAAATTCTGATGGTATTAAAGGATTTTGTTTTATTGGAGATGTTCTGAGACATCTAGATTTTCCCCAGTAGGAATTTCACATGGTCCACCGCTGGCAGAGAACATCCTCATTCAAATTTCATATGTGCACACTCTTTTATCCAGTAAGGGTCTGAGAAAGCACAGGAGGCCTCTCTTCCCAACCTCAGGCATTTTGTGAAACAGAGCTAGAGAACCTGTCTGTAGCTACAGATCAGGTTTGCTGGAGGAGTTGCTGTAGCATTTTCTGCACTCATTATGTTTAACTGCAGGGAAGGGAGATCAGAAGAGCCAGATATTGGAGAGCCTTAGGGATATTTTGATGGAAAATGTGTGAAAATGCTAAAAAAAATTATATATATTAGGGCCAGACTCTGAATACATCTGACTTGAACACCTAGGAAGGTTTTGTCCTAATTCCTCAAATCCTCCTCCCCACTCTATTCTGAAAAAGACTCAGAATTTCCCTACTAGAGATTCATCCTTTTTTAGAGCCTTAAAGGCCAGAGAGTTATAAATTCCCAATTACTATAAAATTTCCTTGGAGAGTGGATAATAATTCTTAATTATTTGAGGGATAGCTGGTTACTGAGCTGGGCAAGCAGGACCTCCAGCGTCCCCCCCTCCCCCTGCTGCAAACTCCTGCCAAAATGTTAATTTTTAAAAAAGTGAGATTTTAGCAAAGATTTTATTTGATTAGTTAGTGGATGAGCCAGACTGAAAAAATGCTTATTTTAAAGTCTGCGATCTTCTTTAAAAACTCAACAATGCAGTGGGGGTTGGGGGGTGGGGAGGAGTCACACACTCAGAAAAAACTTATTTCCTAGTTCAAAGGAAGAAGTTTACATATAAATAATTGACTACCTAAAGGAAAAACAAAACAGGCAAACAAAAATAAACGATAGCAGATGAGCCCAATTGTGGACACTGGATTCCATTTCTGCACATATTATTATTTGAATTTTCAGCAATTTTTAAAAATCAATACTTTAAGATAATTTCTTCTATTCATTCAGCCAAGGCGAATCAGAAATGTAAACAGAAATACCACTTTTATTAGAAAACAACCACCACAACAAACTTCTCTGCTTTATAAAGAATTGCTATGAAAGAACTTCCTAGATCATTTATTTTCTCTTATTTGTATCATTACCCAATAACTTTTGGTGGCCAACAAGGGCTACAGGTCACATCTCCCTCCTCTTTGAGGGTCACAGTTGGCTGGTCTATTTAGAATCCATAGATGCCCTCCTGCTGAGCCCATATTCCCCCACCCTGCACCAGTCAATTACTCAACATGGCAAGAGAACCTGAGTCAGACCATTTCTATCTGACATAGGTTTCTAACAAGTAATTTTTGTGGACCATGGCCAACCAGCACTATCTCAGCACAGATATAATCTTGGGTCCTATGCAATCTTTGTCCTTCCCTCTTTCTTCCTCAGGTGTAAGACCAACTCCTTCTCTTTCACCTCATTATCCTTCAGAGTTATTGTGCCCAATACTTTCCAAAGTAATTGTCTTAACCTCTGATCTTTACAGCATCGAACTGAAGCATTACTCATGAAAAGGGAAAGTATAAATTGCTTCATTTTTTGGGTAAAGCATTATAAAATTAACTAGATGGAATGAGGAGGATAAATAGTTATGTTCTACAAGTAAAAACTTGACATATATTACACATTTGCACCAAATACACAAGTCAATTTTAAAATTTGGTCAATTTTTTTCAACTTCAGAGCATTCAGATTTGGAAGATAATTCCTAAAGGATGCACACAGAGAAATCATATTTAACTCATATCTTTGTAGGGATATCTATATTATTTCCACACTCAGAACATTATGTTCTCTCAGTCCAGAGTTTTTAAAGTAGAAAAATTAATATAAAGACGCAAGAAAGCAGAGTATGCAAGGATAAACAACCACGGGGTTAAGACAATTCTTGCAAGTCAAAGTTTTCATAATTTCATGATTTTTTTTATTTGAAAAACTACTTAAACTTCTGTCTTAAATTTGAATATTCCCAATTCAAGCTAGTCATAGGAAAAAGGCAAAGGCATATAGAATATCACAATAATTCTAGTGAGAATTAGCCAAAATCATAGCTTTAGTCAAATTTTATTTATTGGAGATGTAAAATGGTCCTTGGAATTGGGAACTACATAATGAATACTTTCCTTTCAGATGAGGTTAATGTATTCAATTTCATTGTGCAATTCCCTTCCTCTTTTTGCCCTTTTCTTTTATGCACATAATTGGAAAATAAACTAAAACAACCAAAAGTTCTTTGGGAATTGGACTGAGAGAGAAACATTTCTCCTTGTTAGTGTTCCTGTAATGGAAAGAAATAGTTTTAAATTGCATTTTTTTAAGTGGAGAAAGAATTTGGATAGAATAGCAAATACTGATCTGAATATTTAAATGAGCATGCATTTGTTTATGTACAATCAAATTCTGTTTCAGAAACCAATAATTGAGAAAGAGTTACTGGTTAACTCACTACAATAAGGGAAGACCAAACCCCTCTAGCCAAAAAAAAAGGAGGGAAAAATCACATTTAATAATGAGCCAGGGTGAAATAGTAAAAGAACAATAAAAATCAATATGAACAAAAAATTAATTGATGGGTTCAAAAGCAATAAAAGACAAATGAATTCCAATGCTTACATAACATTAGCCAATCCACATCAAATACACTATTAACAATTTACAGGAATCTCTAACTTCTGATTTCCTCATTTCTCATTTTAAAATTTAATAAATAGTTGGTCAGAAAAAGTGACTCTACCATTAATATTAAATTAGTATTTCAAAGAGAGGCAAATTATACAGAATATGGGGCACCCGCCTATTTAAATAATAATAAATGATATCCAGCACTATGTAAATGTAGGTAATGGTTAACTTCCATTTTATTTCTCAAAAGGCAGTTAATAGTTTATCTCTTAACCCCCTCCAGTCTCAGTAGAGTTGGACCATGGATGGAAAGAAGACCAAGAAGAAAAGATTATAATCAGAACATACTTTCAAGCTGGAAGTCTAGGCACTAGGAGGTTATATGTGAACTAGTATTTCAAGAGGCCATTGATTTTATGCTTTGAGTCAGTATTCTCCAGTTGCCTTTCCGAATGGCGGTGTAGTCCCCAAATCAGAGACTTATTGGAATTTTAGTTTACCTGAGGTGGTTTAAATCAGTAGACTCTTGACCCTGATATATCCATGCGTGGTGCAGTAAAAAGCACACACTGTGAGAGTAAGAGTGAGAGTGAGAGTGAGAGTGAGTGTGTGTGTGTATGTGGAGTGGGGGTGGTTCATGATCCTCATAGTTTCCGAGGAGGAACGACAGGTTCCTGCATGGACAACACATTCAGTAGTTTATGATGCACAGGTTGGAAGCAATCTTTAGGGAAACACTGGCAACTGGACCCCAAAGTTTAGAAGGGGAAGGAGGCAACTGGACCACAAAGTTTAGAAGGGGAAGGAGGCAACTGGACCCCAAAGTTTAGAAGGGGAAGGAGGCAACTGGACCCCAAAGTTTAGAAGGGGAAGGAGGCAACTGGACCCCAAAGTTTAGAAGGGGAAGGAGGCAAATGGACCCCAAAGTTTAGAAGGGGAAGGAGGAAGTGTGGAATGGTGGGAAGGGAAAGCCCGAGGCTTTTTATCAGGTAGACTGGTGTTATTCTTGATTCCTTTTCCTATGGCACAGCCCATATCCCACTGTGGGCAAGTCCTGCTGGCTTGACTTCCAAAAATATTTTCAGAATTGATTGTTCCCCCACCCAGCCCCCACATATGGCCCTCACCCGGCTATAACCTAGTGGTCTTTTTTCAAAACAGTGGTTGATAGGTCCTTTTATTTTATTTTTTAAAAATACATACAGTTTTTAGTTATCAAATGTACCTCAATAAAAATGGGGGAAAAAGTGAATGTGCAATAAGTGGTATCTATTACTACCACCTGCCCCTTGGTTTCCAAACCTGTCCCAGCCCTCTCATTAGAAGATCTTCCTGATTCTGAGTGCTTTTGTAGACTAACTTCTTTTATCTGATGCCAGGCTGGTCTGGACTTGACTTTCCATATCACTGAGTCAAAGACTTCACAATCCCACCTCTGCCTACTCATATTCCCAGAGCCCTGCCAGACCCCTACATTCACACTCCCCACAGGCTCCTCAGCTTCACATCATGTCATACTTCCTTTCCCTCCTCCAGGGTTGCCCCTACCCCTAGCTCATCCAAATCTGTTTCCTCACCCCCTTGAGCTCTTTGCTCAAATCCCACCTTTATTGGGGCTTTCCCTGACACATGATTTTGAATGGCAATCCTTATCAACCCCTTCCCCAAGAACTTCCCCTCCCCTCCCCTCATTCACTGTCTCCTGAATAGACTCAATTTATGAATGTGTTAGTTATCTCTACTGGAATGTAACCTTCTGAGAGCAAGTTTTTTTCTTTTCTTTTTTTTTTTTTTTTTTTACTGGTTTACGGCTTCAGCATAAATAATATTGCCACATTTCAGTAAATATTTAGTAAATGAAATTACTTAAACCCTGGCTCTGCTACCCCTTAGTCATACACATATATTGCACTCAGATAAAACATGGAACCTGATCCAATAAACAATTATTTTTATCTTCAAGATCCTGAAAAGTTATATCTGCCATAATAATGAAATCTTATCCCTGATTTTGATAAGGTCAGCTGTTGTAGGCCAGCACAATCAGTCTCTCTGACCTAAAGTTTATTGGGGAAAGGCACAAGTGGCATAAACTGACAGTCCAGGTGGGGATAAGAAATCCTCTGGCCTCTTGTACCTGTAATTACTAACTCTATTCAGTGGGATTAAAGGGCTCTGCACTGGTGAGTTTAGATGTGTAACTGGAAAGGGATGTGATCTTTTAATTTTTTTTAATATATCTTTATTGATTTCAGAGAGGAAGGGAGAGGGAGAGAGAGAGAAACATCAAGGATGAGAGAGAATCATTGATTGGTTGCCTCCTGCACGCCCCATACTGGGGACTGAGCCCACAACCCAGGCATATGCCCTGACTGGGAATTGAACCGTCACCTCCTGGTTTATAGGTCAATGCTCAACCACTGAGCCAGGCTAGCTGGGCAAGGATTGGCACTTTCTTCAGAGCTGCCACCTCCCACTGTGTTCCTTACAACTCCCTTCCAATAAGACTGGCTCTGGAACTTCTTACCTCTCCTCTTTTTAAATGAAAACAACAGGGATAATAAAAAATGCCAATCCTAAGACAATTTAGAAATTTAAAAATCTTTCCACTCTCCTATTACCATGGCCCTGGGCCAAGATCAGAAAACTTATTACCAAGCAAGCAGTTAATACATAAATTAATTATTTTATTATTATTTTATTATTAAAGTTAATAAAGTGTTAAGAAAAGGAATTCCAGTTGAGCAGTAGAGGAAGAGTTAAAACATGTAAAGTATCTTTTGCTGAAGAAATACCCTAAACTTTCTTTTTCTGTTTATTCCCAGGAAAGAACAAGCCAAAAAACTGAAATATCTGATCATGAATGTTACAGAGGAGAACCAAGACCTTCCTGGGATTAGTGTGGAGCAGGCACAGGAGATAAATCCTCACAGGGGTGTGAAACAGCGGGGCAGTCCATGCAAAAGCAGATGCATGACTAGGACTTAAATTCAAAACAACCAAAGCAGGGATGTGTTTTAGCTGTCACTAAGTACATGAGGGCAGGAGACCTTTAAGTAAAACTTTCAGCTATCAGGAAAACAATTTGTGTTTAATGAGGAAAAGCTTTGAGTAGTGGAGAAGTTGGTGAGGCTTTGGATAAGCACAGAGTGTGAAATCTGGAATCTTCCCTGGGGGTGGGGAAGTGTTGTCTCTTTGTGAGTTAAAGTCTCAAGATAAATTGGAAAGGCAGTCATTATTTAGCATCCCTAGGGCCAGGCCTTGGGTTTAACAGGTCATGCTGGGTAATGTCACAAAGCAGATTCTACTGCCTTTTAATAGTTGAAGAAAGTAGGACAAATTATTAAACTTATCTATCAACTAAAGTGAAGCCAGGATCCAAAATCAAGTGTGCACCATTCAAAGCTCATTTATTTTTTTGGAACAAAGTTGATATTTCATCCCACTATATTAATGTTTCCTAAGATGCTTTCATTAGAACATCTGTGACTTATTTTAACATTTTCAGCATAAATGGTATGAACTTGTGTAGTTGTGTGTGTTTCAAGTTACAGCCCAGAGGCAGCCAGTGTTTCAATCGGGAAGCCACGTGCCAGAGGTGGTCCTGAGCATTGTTTCAGAAACCAGGATTTCTGCTCTCTTCCTCTAAGCAACTCACTGAATGCCAGGTTGGGTTTTCTTTGATGAAATTAGTGTTTGAATGTCAGCAAAAATGTTAGATGACATGAGAAAAGAGATCTCAGTGGTGAAATTAAAGGTATTAAGGATATGTAGTTTGGCAAAATATCTTTTCAAGACACCTGCAGCCCGTGTAAGATGATGTAAGACCCCTGTGAGGCCTGCGACCTGAGCCTTGGAGAAGGCTCTAGAGTCTGGATCACTTAGTGATCCTGTGCCAGCCACTAGGTTGGGAGGCTTGCTGTGGCCCAACTCTGAGTGTAGCAAAATCTTGCTTCCAGAACTATGCTACAGCTGCCAAAGAGAACATGTTATTCAAGTCAGAGAGCTAGGACTTCACTGATATTATAGAAGCACTAGAGGCCCGGTGCATAAAATTAGTGCAAGGGAGGGGGGTCCCCTCAGCCCAGCCTGCACCCTCTCCAATCCGGGACCCCTCGGGGGAAGTCCTGAAGATCGGGCCTAAACCAGCAGTCAGACATCCCACTCACAATCCAGGACTGCTGGCTCCTAACTGCTCACCTGCCTGCCCGTCTGATTGCCCCTAACTACCCCCCTGCCAGCCTGTTCGCCCCCAAATGCCCCCCTGCTGGCCTGGTCACCAACTGCCCCCCCTGCCAGCCTGGTTGCCCCCAACTACCCCCCCCTGCCGGCCTGGTCACCCCCAACTGCGCCCCCCCTGCTGGCCTGGTCACCCCTCACTGCCCCCCCTGCCGGCCTGGTTGCTGCCAACTGCCCCCCCTGCCAGCCTGGTCACCCCTGAATGCCCCCCTCTGCCAGCCTGGTCACCCCTCACTGCCCCCTGCTGCTGGCCTGGTCACCTCATGCAGCCTGCTGTTTGGTCCTTTGGTCACCCCTCACTAACCCACCTGCCAGCCTGGTTGCCCCACCCAGCCTGCTGTTCTGTTGTTTGGTCATCCCTCACTAACCCCCCTGCTGGCCTGGTTGCCCCATGCAGCCTGCTGTTCAGTCGTTTGGTAGTCCCTCACTAACCTTCTGCCAGCCTGGTTGCCCCACGCAACCTGCTATTCGGTTATTACTGTGAGGATGTCCTGACCAATTTGCATACTACCCTTTTATTACTATAGATGTGTATCAACAATGTTGTGCCAACTTGCTACAATTATCCTATCTAATAATGAGAGAATATGCAAATTGACCATCATGCCATAACAAGATAGCTGCACCCACAGTGGAGGCCAAGTTCCTGTAATGAGCCTTAACTAGCAATCAGCAGGGACCTGAGGCTGCGTCCCCTGCCTGGTGGGGCTTGACAGGGGACCTCAGGCTGCACGCCCCACCCCGGTGCCAGGCCGGGGGACTTCAGGATGCACCCCCCACCCCTGTGCCAGGCTAGGGGACCTCAGGCCATGCCCCCTGCCCAGCAGGGCTTGACGGTGGACCTCAGGCTGCATCCCCCGCCAGGCAGGGCTTGACAGGAGACCTCAGGCCGTGCCCCACCCCCCTGCCCTGGCGCGGGGCTGGGGGACCTGAGACTGCACCCCCCGCCTGGTGGGGCTTGACAGGGGACCTCAGGCCATGCCCACTGGCCTGGGCCAGGGGACTTCAAGGCATGCCCCCTGGCCTAGGCTGGGGGACCTCAGGCTGTGCCCCCCAGCACCAGGCCAGGTGACCTGAGGCCGGACTCCCCACCAGGCGGGGCTTGACAGGGGTGGGGCCAGCTGGGTCTGGATTTAGCCAAATGGGGGTGGGGCCATCTGGGTCTGGGTCTTGTGTGATTTCGAGGTGCACGTGGGTGAGCGGGGACTTGACTCTGGTTCCCATGGTGCGCCCCAGACACGGACAAGAGGAAGATTTTCATATACATTTTACTAATTTTCTTTCATCTCTGACACTTCCATTATAGAGAAAGGGCAAATAGCAATATTAAAATATTTCCTCTAATTAATTCCCTTTTAATGTGCATGAATATCATGCACCAGGTCACTAATTCATTTAATAAAAATCTACCTGTGCCTTAGACCTTGGACTCTGACTTTATTTCACTGTTTTAAGGTGCCAAAGCTATTTAAAAAGTAGCTATTTCTTACCTATCTCACTTATCACTGGTTGATGTTGTCTTTCAAAAAGAATCTAAAACAATGTGGGTTCAACTTGGCTGAGGTCAATCTACAATTCTCTTCCTTAGATCAGTGGTGTCAGAATCACTTGAGGTTTAGAATTCTTTACTTTCTCAGCATCTTGCATTGTCATGTTCTAGGGGCAGGGCCTGAGAACTTGAATTGTAAGGAGTTCCCCTAGTGATTTCTACATACCCTGAGGACTCAGCTAATGAAGACATAACCAAGGAAGCATCAAAACCATTTGCTGACAACTTTTCTCAATGGAACATCAGCAATCCAAGAGGGAAGAAATATGCTGCAGACTGCTCAGTTTGAAAACCAAAATTAGTAAAGTAAGTGGCAATCTATAAAGCCCTCATCTCCTATAAACTCTGTGCCATAAATTTGTGGTTATAGTTGTTTGCTTACCCATCTAGATGGAAATAGATCAAAACGGGCCTTAGACGATCAGCAAGCTCATCCACAGACAAAGATATTCCACTGGCACTTGGATGGGTAGGAATTGTCAACAGCTTTCCAACTGACTATAGTGATCCATTTTCTATGACAACAATAACAACTGTTGGCCAAAAGCCCATCATATCAACTATCTCTTTGGAGGAAAACCAATTGGGCTATTGGGCTGCTTTTTCTCACATCAATAAGACATTTTTGTCTAACTTTCATCCACTCATTAACTATTTATGATGAGCCTTTTTAAACTTTGGTAGTTTTATTTTAATTTCCAATAAATGCCATGAAAGATTACAGATGCAGAGGTCTAGGTCAGGACTTCTGTCTCTGAGTTGTCACTCATCATCACACCATGAGACAGAGGGAGACACTCCCTGGTACAGGAGTCAGAGATCTGGAGTCCAGGTACTGCTACAAACTCAGTAACGCTCCTGGGACTTCTATTTCTTCTTTTAATAACAGGGAATAAAATGCATGTGTCACCTATTTTTCAGAATTTACTAATTAATTCATAACTATTTATTCATCATCTACTATATTCCTGGAACCTTGGGGATTCAGTTGGGAACAAGACACACAGGGGTGTCAGAAGTAGATTTATAGTTGTAATACAAATAAATAATAACAATGATTGATAAATAATAATATAAAAATAAGCTCTGTTTCACATACTCACAATGAACTGTAAACCTACTTTTTCCCACCCCTGTAAGAGATGGCTGCTCTCAAGTAGACTTATTCTAATAATCAGAAAAAAATGGATACATATAATGATCTATAAACTTATTTTATATAAGCGGATAAATATACATGTGAATATTAATAGCTATATTTTAGAGGCAAATATATGTGCACATATATCTTTAAAGTTTAAACCAAAGCCTTTTCTAATGA
Organism: Plecotus auritus; assembly: GCF_963455305.1. Taxonomy (NCBI): domain Eukaryota; kingdom Metazoa; phylum Chordata; class Mammalia; order Chiroptera; family Vespertilionidae; genus Plecotus; species Plecotus auritus. The sequence goes on along the minus strand of NC_137775.1, from coordinate 141,375,839 downwards.
TACAGCATATTTGTTTAGATTTCACATTGCATGATTTAAGATGAGAAAGGCAATAACCTAACAAAAGATATATTGCTCTAGACAAAAAACCTAGCATGTTAAAAGAAGGTGTCGCCATACTTCATTAATGATAAAAAAAAAAAAATCATTTTCTTCCAGGATGCATTCCTCAACATAGAAAACTTTATAGTTTATGCTACAACACTCTCTTACATATAGTAAAATTTATCATTAAGAGAATCCTCCTCCTTATTAATCTTTACATTACTTAAGAACTAAGATATGTGTAGGCTATCTCTAGGATGGTCTGAATAACCCCTCTGTCCTTGTGTGATCCCTTCCTTTAAGTGTGTGTTAGATTTAGGGACTCATCTATAATAATACAAGCATAATATGCTAATTAGACCAGATGACTTTCCAGTTGAAGCAGGGACTGCAAGGGAAGCCCAGGTCCCAGGTGCCTGCTGGTGGCTGGAGGGAAGCCCGGGTCCTGGGTGTCAGAGGGAAGCAAGCCAGTGCCGGCAGCCAGGGGAAGGATGGCCTACTCTTGCACAAATTTCCTGCATTGAGCCTCTAGTTTCTAATAAACTGTATATGTAGGATATCATTTACAAGATTGAATTGTAAGAAAACTTTGGCTTATATCTTGGAAACTCTCTCTTGCTTGTGGCTTTCCTTTCCCTTCTCCTTCCCTTTACTCCCTTTCTCCGCCTTCTCCAGCTCCCTCCCTCTTAGTCCAATCACCTATAGCAGAGGCCTCTTGAAGGATCAGAGCCACATGAAGGAGAACTAAGGCTCCCCAGCCAACAGCCAGCACTGACTGTCAACCAAGCGAGTGTGCCTTCTTGGAAGCAGACCACCCAGCCAAATCCAGGCTTCAAATGATGTAACCACTCCCAATAGCTTGGGTATGACTTCATGAGAGACCCTCCTGAGTCAGGAAACCCAGCTAAGCCATTCCTGACTTCCTCATTTAGAGTAATTGTGAGATAATGCTTGCTGTGTAAGCCACCATATTTTAGGGTAATAACACAGGTATGGTGATGAATATAGAATTCAAGGACTTTTGAATATAATATTATGAAAATGAGTAGATTCAGAATCTCATGCTTTATACATGAATTGGACTAGAATAATATGCTGATGTTATTTTAGTACCTTCATCATGAAGAAACAAATTTGCCACTTATTTTAACACAATGGGATATGACTGATTTTCCTGATATCTACTGTGTCCATTGAATCAAATATAAATACTTCATAATCATACTTCATTGAAACTCTATTTTTAGCAAGGTATTAGTTAAAAGATTTAAAAAATGGCAGTCTTTTACCTCCAAAGAAGTACTTCTCTCCAGTTTTCACTTGAAGAGGACTGTTAGTTCGAACTGCTGATGCCTCATCTCCATCAATGGTGAGAATAGCAAAATTTTCCTTAGCGAGGAAACGAACTTCATGCCACTGTCCATCGTTCAACCCAGAACCTGTAAAGTACAAAATAAAAGTAAATTTATTTCCTTAAGACGATTCAGTTTTAAACAATGTTTAATATCAACAGTTAGAACTTTTTAAGTAAAAATTAGTTATGTCTTAATATAGGAAATTCAGTACTACTTACAATTGATATTTCATGTTTATTTAACATCTTAAGTATTTTATTCTGCATTGAACCAAGTAAGGAATAATGTAAACCAATTTAAGGAGATAATATTAATGTGCCATTGTGGTACTTGGGAAAATGAATGAAGTAAATAAAGTTGTTTGGAAGGTAATAATGAATTATTTTAATTTAATAACTTACTTTCTAGTTAGCTTTACTAGCCTTTACCATCATAAAATGGATTTATGATTTGTCTAATGTTGCTCTTTTTATAAACTGTTTTTGTATTATTAATTTTTCTCAATAAGAACATATGGAAAGTACAGTTGATAGAAATTAACTATTTTTATAGTTATTTGTGCTAATTGATCACTAATAAGCATGGTAAATTATCAGATCATTTGCCAACAAGGTATCTTTATAATGAAGTAGGTTATATTTAAATAAATAAAAATAACAAAATAAATCAACAACTCCCACCCCTAATAATCACATTTCATTGTTGCTTAGGACAAAGATCTTGGAAAACAAAAATCCTATCAAGCTCTCCATTACACAGACAATAATTTAAATTTTCTGTTTAACTTATGTTTATTTTATGAAGAATAATTAGAAAATTAAGGAGCATACAAAGAATGGCCACTGAACATATATATCTGGAAGGAGTTTAAGAAACACTAAGAGACAGAGAAGTTTATGAGGGTCAGAATGGCTTTCTTTGACCTTCTAAAGTTCTATGCTATGTCAAGGGAAGTGATTTTGTTTTAGTCGGCTCCAGGTAGAATAATGTAGAATCCACAGGTAGAAGTAATTTGAAGATACACTTCAGCTTCACAAAAGAAACAGAAGCCTAGCAGGTAAAGGCATCAAAAAATGGAATGAGAGTAAATCAATGAAACGCTGATGACGTCTCCCAGGCTCTGGTCTGAGGTCTGCAAACCAAAGCTTACAGACCAAATGCAGGCTGCTGCTGTCCATTTTGGTACAGCCTGATAACTAAAAAATATTCTCATATTTTTAATAATTAAAAATAAATAAAAGAAAAATGTTAAATTATGTGCAAAAATTATATAAAATTCAGATTTCAGTGTCCATATAAAGTTTTATTGGACTACAGGCACACTCATTTGTTTACATATTGCCAAAGACAGAGTAAAACAAATAGTGGCTGCAGAGACTGTTTCACTGGCAATGCCTTAACTATTTACTGTGTGGTCCTTTATGGAAAAAGCATAAACCAGTGGTTGCTTTATACTATTAAACAGGAATGCTACTTTAAAGAAAAATATTAAGGCCTTTTGGAACTTAGAAGATAGTCACATATAGGTAGTATTTACTGATAAATATCATTACAAATTATACTGGTAAATATCATTACAAATATCACCTCTCAGGTATTCATTTTAGGATGTTCAAATTTTAATTCAGTATTACATATTTGAGCACATTTTATTTCAACAGGGGAAATCGAAATTCCTTGCTCTAAAGTAACTAATAGTAAATGATTTCCAAACTATGAAATATATAACACATATACATAGATAAATATAATTATTTTTGTGCTGAAATTACTATACAAATGTAAAACCTTATTCTAAAATTAAAATCAAGCTCTGGCTGGATAGCTCAACTACTTAGAGTGTCATCTAGATACACCAAAGTTGCAGGTTCAATCCCTAGTCAGGGCACTTACATATAAGAATTAGCCAATGAACGCATAAATAAGTAGATCAACAAATAAGTGAGTTTTTTCTCTCCCTCTCCTCCTTTCTCTCTCTCTCTCTCTCTCTCAAAATCAATAAAGCGGTTAAAAATAAAATAAAACTAAAGTAAAATCAGTTAGCTGTCTGAAAAGTAGTAGCAATGTTTACTGAAAAACTTCCTTCTCAAGTAGTTGGCCTGTATCTTTACCATAACATTTTTCTTTCAAGTACAAAACTGGGTTTAGTATGGATTAACCATAAAAGAGCCTGGTTTTGATTCTGGCTTTTGTTTTTGCCTTTGCAATGTGATAAACCCTGCTTTAAAATGCAATTTGGTGTCAGGATCTCAAGTACATCAATCTTACAATGTTCATTCCACAAATTTAATCCTAAACAATCACACATCAGAGGAAGTCACTTGTAAGATATCTTTAGCTGACAGAGTGTCCCATCCTATATGGTAGATCAGAAAGCCTTTCTAAAAATCCCTGTGAAAATATTTTCTTCACAAAATTAATTTATGAAAGAAGATCATCAGCTTAATTGTTCATGGCAAAATATCTATTATTCCAATCAGATTAAAATAAAAAGGTTACTTTATTTTCTCCAGGAAACTTAATTACTAGAGACACTGACCAAAGATAAAAGCAGCCTGTTGGTAGCAGCCACTGCTACATTGAGCCTGAACTGTGATTTCTATTCATTTTAGTTCCAATTATTATTTTGAACTTTTCATGCTAATAATCATCCAGAGGCAAGCTTCAGCAGTCTGTGATAGGAATGGGCCTCAAATATAATGAAGCCCATTCTTCAATGGGGGAAAGAATTATCTAATTGCTCAAAAGAAAATGTGCTGCTTCTTTGAATTTTTCTTCATCTGCATGTTATAAAAAAAAAAATAATAGCCCAAAGGCTCACTCTAGAAACAAATCTAATTTCATGGTTTCTGTATATGCAAGTATTTATAGATACACTTCCTATGGCAATCACTCTGCTAAGCACTTTGCTTCATTTAACTCACTTATAATTCACAGAAAATTAAAATATGTAGGTATATATTTCCCAAATAAGTAGGTGAGATAACTGAATCTAATAAAATGTAAGCATCTGTACCTAATAAATATCAGAACTTAGAATTGTAACTCAGATATATCTGTTTGGTTCCAGAGGCTGAATTCTTACAACAAACACACAAATATAAGCAAAACAAAAAAGAAAGTATGTTATATAACCTCTGTGCATCTATGGTCAGAGTTCTCTTATACTGTGCACACATGCATGTGTGCGCACGCGCGCACACACACACGCACACACACACAAACACACACACCAATTTGCTGCCGCCACTGTACAAGAGCTCAGTTTCTGGTGATATCTTTGTCTCACATAGTACGAGGGTTGCACGTAAACTGAGACACCATCCAGTTTCAGAATTTGCACTGTCAGATTTCTGTTGTACTGGAAGATCACATACTACATGTCTTTCAGTATTTTCTCTATAAAAAATATTTTTAATTGCTTTTAGAGAAAGAGGAAGGGAGAGATGGAAACATCAATTGGCTGCCTCCTGCAGACCCCTACTGGGGATTGAGCCCACAACCTGGGCATGTGCCCTGACCAGGAATCTAACTGGTGACCTCTTGGTTGCATGGGACAATGCTCAACCAACGGAGACACACTGGACAGGGCTTTTAGTATTTCTTTACATTGGTGTTTTTCTCTTAAAATTGTAATCAGAATGGAAATCTTATACTACAGGGTTGAGAAGCAAATTCTAGCATTTTCCCCCAAGGCACATTAAAATAAGTTCATGAGTATTAAAACCATCGCTGTATGTTGTGAGAGTGAGCAAAGGGAGCTCTGTGTTGACTCTTCACTTTATAATGAGTGGATCAGTGCTCTTAAACCCGCTATCTTGTTATTAGTTTGTAGAGCTAAGACTCTAATCTAGACCTTTTGACACTCAAGAAGCAGTTTTCCCCACTATTCAGAACTCAGCTGTCACATTTTATGATGAGAAAAAAAGAGGAGGCCATCGTTTCAGCATATTTCACCTCTGCCTGAGTCTTTTCTCTCCAATGCAATGGAGACTTGAACAACTTTGTATGAAAGACGGACCACAATAAAATTATATGACCTCTCTTGCAGACTTGCTCCAAAATGTGTTTTCCCTTTATCACTTCCTAGACCATGTGCCATTTGGAAGAAGTAGTACAGAATTAGTTTTGCATCAGAGAAGCTATAAGAAATCACCTCTTTAAAGAATTTTGCAAATTAACAATATTGCTTAATAATTTTTATTCATATGAAATGAAACATTAATGACATTTAAGAACTTTTCAAATTCAATGCCATATGGAAATCACTCAGAATACCACAGCTGATCAGATCATTGATATAAGATATAAACTTACAATAAATACCAATACATTTATTCTGGAAAGAAATGTACTATCATTCCAAGTTTTATTAAAATATCAAAGAACATAAATCACAAAGAACACATCACTAGATAGGACTAAAGCAGCACTTCTCCTTTGCTGTGAAAGAGGTGTTATTCCTCCACTCACTATCCTACAGCCAATGATTGTCCCTAAGAAGGGAGACACCCACCAAGGACCCATACCTGCCACACAGTGTGTTCCTCATGGCTGGACAGTGGTCAGGACAGGCCCGATAAAGAAGGGTGCTGATGCTTGAACTTAAAAAAAAAAAAGACTTATGCTTCAAATTTCCTAAGTGCCCACACACTGGCGCCATCTACACACACTGCATGTGTAGCTGTACTGACTCTTCTCAACAGTGAGCAACAGGGAGCCGAGCACAAGAAACCGTGTTGTAGTTAAGAGGGCGAGTCCAGGAGCCAGGGTTCTGCATTTGCTCCTGTCCTTGCTAACCTGGGCAATTTACTTAACCTCTCTGTGCCTCAGGTCTCTCTTCTCTAAAATTCAAATAGCAATGTCCGCTTTATAGATTTCTTTTGAGAAATAAATTAATTAGTATTTCTAATAGCACTAGAACAGAGCGTGGTGACTAGGGAAGCAGTATATCTATATCATTAGATAAAAAATAAAGAAGCTTAGCCCAGCCAGCATGGCTCAGTGGTTGAGCATCAACCTATGAACCAGGAGGTCACTGTTCAATTCCCAGTCAGGGTACATGCCCAGGTTGCAGGCTTAATCCCCAGTGTCTGTGTGTGTGTGTGGAGTGTGTGTGTGTGGGGGGGCGGGGTGCAGGAGGCAGCCAATCAATGATTCTCTCTCATCATTGATGTTTCTATTTCTCTCTCCCTTGCCTGTTCTCCCTGAAATATATATATATATATATATATATATATATATATATATATATATATATATACACACACATATATATATGTATATATATATATATATATATTTTTTTCAGAAATAAAAAATAAAGAAGTTTTGGTTCATTGTTTTCACAGAAGAGGAAGCTGAAACTTAAGTTGAGTACTTTTCTTTAGATTATTACCTCGCAATTACAAATATTGGTATATTTGTTATAAATATCCTTCTAAACAAGTGTAATACATTTGAATAAGGTGGACATCACAAATATCCATATTTGGGGCAACTGAAAAAAAAGTCCTAATGTTATGCTAATGGGCATTTGAAGCTTAGAAAAACGTGTCCAGTGACAGCATTACACATGGAAAAAATTCCTGCATTCAAACAACTTTGAGGTAAAGATGACTTGTTCTGCGAAAAATGTGCCAGAAGTCTGACAAGGTTAAGACAAATACACTGCTGTTAAAGCTGCATGTAACAGTCTATATATGCAAGTTAGTCAAAAGGTACTCTTAATGATCTTGCAGGGGAAATGCCCTACATTGGGGATTTTATTCTATTCAGGCACATATGAAACATGCCTCTATGAGAGACTGAACTGGATAGAGAAGGGGTGTTTGGCCTACAGAGCCACCCTTAGGGGGGCAGAATAGAACAATGGTCAAGTGCATCGACTCAAGTCAGACATCTGGATACAAATCTCATTTCTGCTCACCTAATAGCTGGGCCTCCCACAAGTTAACCTCTTTCTGCCTCGCTAGCCTTCTCTGTGAAATGGGGATAACAGCAGTCTCTGCTCCACAGGGTTGTCGTGAGGACTAAAGGCATATGTTATCTTTTAGAACAGTACCTGGTACATAATTAACATTCAGTAAATATTAGTTATTATTTCTTATTCAGTGAGTGAGCATAGCTCTCTACATATCAACTTGTATTGTTGAACTTTAATTCTATAAGCATTAGCTGTTATGAAATTATTACATTGGTTTTCTTTATGAATACCCCTCTCCTCAATATAAATCCAGTAGTATAATATCAGTGGTGAGGACTTTGAATATTTGGACAGGTAGCTCCCAATATATCTCTTGTTAATATCAAATTCAACTGTTTTTAAAGCCAATCTTGAGCAAAATGAGTTTTGTAAAACTAGATTATTTAATAGATATGGTTCTGAATGTCTGTGTTATATTTTCAAAAATTAAATCCAATTTCAAGCAAGGATTTCTCATGGTGACTAACTTTGAGGAGATTGAGATATACCATGGTATACATTTTCTAAAACATTTTTGTTTAAAAAAAACATACTATTGCAACACTTTGATTTAATTTTAAACTGAAAGATTATTTGATGTAACTATAATAAATATCTCTATTTCTTCACCAATTCCTAATGATGAACACTTTTCAACTGTACATTCCAAAAGGAAACCAGTATTTTCACAAAGACAGTTTTTAACCTAAAACCAACATCTTTAAAACCATATTCCACCTTCTGGTCTTAATTTTTTTCATAAGATGACTCAGTTGTTTTACAATATTTTCTCTAACATCTCCCTAACTTTGTAATTGTTAGAAAGGCTTGTTTAGTATGCAAATATAAAATGTTAATGAAGCATATTCTATCTAGGCTGTCTCTCTAATAGCATTATTTTTAAAGTGAGACTCTTGAGGTGGTTGCTTTGATTGAACTAGAAGAAACAGATGTTACTCTTATTAAAGACAAGAAGAAAAGACTGGTTTAATGAATATTGAAGAAAGAAAGTATTTAAAATACAGTAGCAAACCAAGATGTAACATCTGTTTCAATATGTTTCAAATAAAATTACAGTGACTAGAGTTTTCAATCTTTTGCTCAATACTCAATCTTGAAAGAAAAATGTCGTAGAATATGAATCCATCTTTAGGCAGTTATGTGGTTCTCTGTTATGTAATATACATCATAAGTTATCAGTTAGCTATTTATGCAATAATAAAGAAAAGAAAGTATGCATCTCTATATAAACATGTCACATACTATGTCTTTTTATCTACATAAATTCCATATCACTGGGAAATTGATCCAATTTAATCTTGCTCACTTCTACATGCCAATACAAACTACCTTCTATAATATATGACCAATTACAATCAGACAGAACATGAAATAAGGTTCTTGGGCAGGCACAGAATACTTCTATTTTTTTAAGCTGAAGAAACTGCTAAATGTGTTTCTGTCTCAGTAGAGACAGAATGCCATATGAGAACATGCCTTTTCTGACAGAGCCACTAGAATGGAACCTTTCACCAGGCTAATACACTGGGGAGAGCACACTTCATGACATTTTTCATGAGTTGCTAGAAATGACCCAGTTGCTTATTTAATATGTAGAATCTTAGGGATGGGCAGAGTCTTTCTTTTCAGGTACCCAGAATCTTCTGAGAAAAAAAGGCTCAAATTAGTCAATTTTATTACCTTGTCTGCAAATTATTCATTTGGGGAACTTTTAAAGTTCTACACTGAAACCTCCGAATCACTGCCAGGGAAATTAAAGCTCGAAATAAATGGAGATATATACCATGCCATCCTAGTAAAAATTCCAATATTGGCCTTTGTAGGAAAATAAATATAATATTTTACAATGTATAAGGAAATACAAAAACAAATATTTAAAAAATAAGGCAAAAAGAAAAACAAAATTAGGAGCTGTATCACATGATTTAAAGACTTGATATAAAGCTATAATAATTCACAAAGAGATCAGAAATAGACCCACACATATGTAAGTCCATTATTTTTTTGACAAAGGCATTAAGGCAACTCAATGGAGAAAGATAAGGTGTTTTTGTTCGTTTCTTCCTTTTTAAATTATGTGGGAACAACTGAATGAATGTAGGGGGGAATGTATCTCACTTTTCACCGTACACAATACATGAAAATGAATTCTAGATGGGTTTTAGACCCAAACACAAAAGTCCTACTATAAAACTTCTGAAAGAAAACAGAATATCTTCAGGGCATGGGGGTTATCAGAGATGTCTTACATCATCAAAATCATCTGTTAAATTTGGCTTCACCAAAATGAAGTATCCTTGCTTATCCTGGACGTGGTTCAGAAAATTCAAGGCAAGACAGAGAGCAAAACAAAGTAACATATTTGATAAGAGAACATATTACAATAATATACTAAAAGCTCTTAAAATCAATAATCCTGTATAATAAAAGCCTAAGATGCAAATTGTTTGACCAGGGAGTTTGACCGTTCGCTATGACATGCGCTGACCACCAGGGGGCAGTGCAGAACATGGCAGGTGTCAACACGGTGCTGGCAGCGGGCCACAGTGGAGGTGCTGCTGGCCCCGATGGGCCCCAATGAGAGTGGACCACGGTGGGATGGTGGAGCAGGTGTGAGTGGGGGCCTCACTGGTAGCCCTGCAGATAGCAACCAGCAGTGGCGGTGGAGGGGAATGGAGCCGCTGATCGGCTCCCAGGCGCTGAGGAAGTGGGGCGGGTGGGGAGCAGGCATCCAGCCCCAAATGATCACCCCGCAAGTGGGATGTTGGAGCAGGTGAGGGAGCAGCGCCAGGCCATGGCGGGATGCCAGGTGGGGCTGTGGGGCTGCAAGGCTGGAGGTGTGAGCTGGGGCCCGATCCCTGCAGGCCACTCTGAGGGACCTCACCCATGCACGAATTCATACACTGGGCCTCTAGTTGAAAGATAAAACTGGGCAAAAGTCACATCATGCATAAAGATGTATTAATCCCCCATAAATACACGAACAATTGCTTGACATTATTAGTCATTAGGGGAGCTAAAACCACAATGACATACATTTACAACCTCTTCAGTGGCTAAAAGTTAAAAGGACTAAGTAAGGATCTGGGTTAATCTGTACTCTTGTATGTTGCTGGTAGGATGTAATTTTGTTCAACCATTTTGGAAAATTGGAAGTTTTAAAAAAATAACAGATATTAATCCTATAGCCCAACAATTCCCCTCCCAAATATTTACCCATCAAAATAAAATTATATGTTGTAAAAATGTTCATATAGGAATTTTTCGGCATCTTTATTCATAATAGGCCCATGTTCCTCAGTGCAAGAAAGCTTAGGTAAGTTTCTTTCAGGTCCAAGTTATAATGTTGTCAGCCATTTGTTCAGTGTTAATGAATCAATGTACATATGTATTAATCAAGGTAACTTTAAACAGAAACACACATAAAACAAAGGTTATGTACTGAACAATTGATGCAAATGTTGGTATCAGAGGACTATAGGAACCTAACCCTGTATTTCTTATAGGAGCAATGATTCAGTATTTACTAAGTCAGTGTTTGCAGTGACCATATAGAACATAACTACTGTACAATGAATGGATTTAGGGAGACAAGACTGAAAGCAGGGAGGCCTAGTAGGAAGCTTGTACAGTAAGTAGGACAAGAGAAGATGGAGGCTTGGACTGAGGTTAGCATTGGAGAAAAGTGTTCACATTTGTTATATATTTTGTAGGTACCATTGGCAGGTCTGACTCATTAATTGGTTATCAAAAATTTGATAACAAGAAAAATATGAGACTTTTAAACAATGGAGGGGAAATCAATGCCATTTAATTAATGGGAGACTCGGGTAGGGAGTCAATGTTGGGTATGTCCATTAGAAATCTAAGTAGAGATGTCAGGTAGACTGTTGTACATTTGTGTGTGGAGTTCAAAGAAGTCAGGTCTAGACATAGACATTTGATGTCATGAGCATAAATCAGAGGGCTAGATAAGCCTACCTAGAGAGAGAATTAGGACAGAGAAGAGAGGTGGAGTACTCTAAACTTAACAAGCTGGAAAGAGGATAAAGGTCCAGGAAAGAAGACTGAGAAATAGTAGCAAATGAAATAGGAAAACAAATAAACAAACAGGAAATTGTGATGAGAGATTGTTCCAAGGAGGGATGAGCTAAACCTTTTAAGTGTTTCTGAGATATCAAGTAAATCAAGGACAAGATTTGGAAATATGGAGGTCACAGTAACTGGAGTGGGATGAGGGGACTATGGTAGATGGGAAATGCAAGGGAGAGAATGTACAATCCTTGAGTAGTTTAGCTGCACAGTGAAATAATTTGGGGTATAGTCTATATGGAAAATCTGAAGAAAACCATGATTCTTGGCCTAAGAAAAATCCTGATTCAGAGATACTAAAAGTGTATATAAAATCGCAGGGGCTTAGCTCTTCGTTCAGGTTAAGAATCATGCTTTATATAGTCAATAATTTTTTAATTGTACCACCTGACTTCATTGGGCAATGAAAATATTACCAACTTATTTATGCTTTGTGGAGTCATTTTTCTTACTTGATTTTTTAAATATTTAATGGCTTATAGGTTATATTTTTCTATTTCTTAACATTATAAAAATATGGCAGTTAGTTGGTTTAAATTTAATGTATTACTATTATGTATAGTCACTGTTTTGTTTCTGTTCTATTTTATTTTTTTATCTTTATTGTGGAAAGTATTACAGATTTCTCCTCTCCCTCCTCCCACACTGAACCCTTGTTTCTGTTTTAAATAGAAAATTATTGATGTGAAATTATTATACCATTTTGGGAAAATAATTTGTCAATATTAACATTACAATTTATTTTTTAAATTTAAACTAAGTCATATTTAGTCCTTTATCTTTGTTTCACATATGTCTCAGATAAATTGCAGTATCTTACAATTTTCTATAAAGGCACAAAATCATTCTTGTTTATAGGAAACTGACACTGTCCAAATGGCAAAGGCTTTCCAATCAATTCCTCTTTTTCTGAGGGCATACCTATGTGAAACACTGTAGAGCATGTAAAAATAAGTGTGATGATTCTCACTCTCAAGAAGTTTGCCTTATTGTGCTATATAGTGAGATTTAAATACTTAAACATACATTTACATAATTTCCATGAAATATTCCCTACATTTCATAAGCTGGAGTTGTATGGCACAAGGAAAAAATAAAAAAAAATACATAAAGAAGGCAGAATGTAGATGAGATAATTTTCGTATCCAACTGGAGGTCATTGACAAGCAGTAGTATCAAATGTGGATGTACTCCTATTTTCTGTAGCCTAACTGTAGTATGCTGTTGGAAGTGCTGATCCCCCATCTTCATGGCTGCTGGAGAAGTGGATAGAATGATTGCAGAGCACATGATCTTGTCGGTGTCTCAAAGGCACATAGTTCCTCCTCCTTTTTAAGGAGTAAAGAGAGCTACATGATAGGTTGGACGGTGACTGTTCTTCCATTCTGTCACAGAAGTAATATTAAAAAAAATCATAAAGTATACTAGAATATCATAAATGAAGATAATGGACAATTACCTTAAGTTAATTAATTCTTGAATACTTTTTCTTATTTTTCTAATTTTTTATGACAAATTAAAAGCTTAAAATGAACTATTTTCAGAATTTAAGATTGGGTTTCTTTAAAATAGTACATATCATAAAATTCTCTCTTTTCTTTTAAATATTGTTGAAAACAGTAGTTTCATATTAACCACAGAGGACTGTGAATTTAAGTGGCTTTGGTTAAATAGAGGCTTTTTACACCTGTGTGTGCTGAAGAACCACAGGGAGAGCACAGTTTCTCCTTAGATAGATTATCCAGCCACTCACAGCTCAGACTCTCATGAGTTCAAAGAACAATCATGATTGGAGTCCTGCCATAGAAGAGAGATATTAAAATGTTATGTTAAGGTAGAATCCTTTATGATTTGAGTGTAAATCATTATTTTTAAATTACATCATAAAATGCCTAATTGAACCACAGTTTTTCATTTCAGACAATTCTGAATTATTGCCTTTTAATAGAACTCTGTTTTTACACTTGCCACTGAATAATTTTTATCCTTTACTCAAAGCAGTGACTAAATAATGTATTTAATCCACAGACATAGGCAAAAGAATCCATCTTTGCCTTTCACAGTAGCTATTTTTCTGCAAACCACTCTACTACTTTTTCTACCACGTGACTCCTAGTGAGAGAGGCAGCTTCTGCTATTTTGGCTCAATGGTTTCCTCCAACTGTGAGCATTGAACCATGAAGGCACATCTCCATATATTTATGAACTATTTCTTCTGTAATCTTCAATTCAACAACAATCCATTTTGACTGTCAACTGCCCTCTGGTAGTTTTTCTCACTTTTGGTGGCAAAATGGGATTGGAAAAATGCTACAATTGAGCATGGTAAAATAATATTTGTATGACTAAAGTTTCACCTATATTTAGGCTATACATTTATTCTTTTCATTCCTTCTTGTGTATTTTAACCTAAATGTGATAGTTGTTGGACAAGATTAAAAATTAAAGCTAATATTTAAAAAATTAATATTTTTAGTATATCATAAATTTTGAAAATGGCTGTTTTACTTTCTTCGTATGGTTTCATGGATTGGTATTATATACATAGATTGTGTGTGTGTGTGTGTGTGTGTGTGTGTGTGTGTGTGTGTGTATGCATGCATAGATATGTAAGTCTACTACATGACACATAAGATGGAAATATAATGTTAGAATCTAGATAGCATGGGCACTAATATTACCTGAGAAAATCACTTTACTTCTCTGTCCCAGAAATTCTTATCACTAAAATAAATGATGCATACCTACTGATTACAAGATTCCTCTCAGCTCTAGACACTTAAGACTAAAATACATCCCTATGCTGTATAGGATATCAGAAAATCACTGACAATGTATGGATTTGATAAAGTCATGTTGAGTACATTAGCTGAAGTTGATTACTTTGGTCTATAAATCTGTACTTGCCCTTATGGGTGACTCTACACATTAAACACAATGGTCATGCGTACTCAAAGTAGATTAAAGAGAATTTGCCTGAGATGAAAGGAGAAAAATCACAATGAAAATAGAGATAATTATTTAAATTGTCTACTTTTGTGGATAGGAGATGGCAGCTGCTGGTAGCTTAATGGAAAGTTGGGAGTATTTAGATGGCAGACCAGGGAGGTGAAGCCAATGCCACAGGAAAAAAAACAAACCTATAATCTGAAAGGTGATTCTTTGTCATTTCTGTGATTTTACATAAGTAGTAAAGTCACAGAAAGTCCTGGGAAGTTAAGATAGAGGTATGTTTTTCAGTAAGAGAATTTGTCCCTTACTGCAGAATTCTCTGGAATACTAACCAAGGAATAATGAAAAGATGCCACCCAGCAGTATCCCACAAGGGGAATTCTCTGAGGGAATTTGTGTTAGATTAGGTACCTTGAAGCACTAAACTTCTATGATATAGACGAACAATGATTATTTTCTTATTAACAGGTCACATCCTAGCTCCATCTAAAGTTAACATTAATAACATCTACAGATGGATTGTTTTCCCCTTGACATACAGCACAATTACATTTCATTAGTAGTTATTTATTGTACATTGTTTCGTGTTGGTTGCTAGATGAGCAACCCTTTAACATCAATTACTGAATTTAGAAGCAATCTGGGGTTTTGATAATGTTCTGTCTCTTTACAGAAGTAATGATTACATAAGCATATTCACTTTTTCAAACAACTCAGTGAGTTGTACATTCATGATTTGTACACGTTCTATATGCACAGCATAGAAGGATACCTTGGAGATACTTCAGGTTTGGTTCCAGACCATCTCATAAACTGACTATTGCAATAAAGCAAGTCCTAATATTTTTGCTGATGGAGGGTTTTGCCTTCGATTTGTAAAAAGCGCAACATCTGTGTAGTGCAATAAAGCAAAAAAACAATAAAAAGACGTATGCCTGTATATCAGTAAAAGTTAGATAAGAATCTATGGAATAAAGAACCTCACTGATATACGTTAGCCATGTAGAAAATGTTGATGTTGCTGTTATCTTTAGGGCCATGAGGTAGATGTGTACGGAAGCCATCAAAAACTTATGAAGTATGCACACAATTAGAGTAGAATATTAGAGCAATAACAATTTAGCTATCAATACCATTAATTTAACATGAAGAGTCATATATAAGAAAATGAAAGATATTTAGGGACTGTGTTAAGGTAGAGAAAGACATCATAACATCATAAAAATTCTGAGTGGACTTCAGGACACATTCAGGGCTTTACAAGGTTATTGTCCCTTTTTAAATTATGTTTAATTTCATTTCTAAACTTAATGGCTTTCCTTTCCTTAATTAACTTATCAACCATGATTACAACCCTTTTGTGTCTCACAGTTACAGAGAATATAAACTGTTTTAACTCAAAAAGCAAAAATACTTAAAAGGATCTCCTGCCCCCTCAAAATAATCTTTTGACATAAAAATATTTACTTCCTTTCTTCCCGTTTCTCTCTAAATTGTATACAGTCTTTTCTTCATATAAAATTACTCTCTTAGGTGTTCTTGGTTTCCATTTTTTTCTTGAGCTCACCATGTCTGTTTCTCTTAGGCAGAAAGGTATAACCAGATGCTTAAATATCCTAATGTTCAGGTCTTGCAAGCTCACCACTGTTCATTTAGTTAAAATGTTCTCAATCTCTTTTCTGATTTCAGGTATCTGAGAGAGAATAATTTCATTGGAAACTATGGCTCACAATACCAGTGATTCTCCAGAGAGTCCAAGCCCTTTGGTGGCTGGGGTTATAAATTTGAAAGAGCATGTACGTAACTTGAGAAAGGAAATTCAAGTGGCTGATAACTGATTTATCCAGATTATACTCTTCATACATATTCTTCATATGCTCTGTATTTATATAATATTATATACTTATATAGAGCACACTGTATCCATATTATCTATAATAATAAAAACATAATATGCTAATTAGACCAGACATCCTTCCAGATGACCTTCTGGACAAAGCCAGGGCTGCGAGGGAAGCCCAGGTCCTGGGTGCCTACTGGCGGCTCTCCGGAGGGAAGCCCTGGTCCCGGGTGCTAGAGAGAAGTCCGGATCCCGGGTCCCAGAGGGAAGCTGGTGCCGGCAGCTGGGGGAAGGAAGGCCTACTCTTGCACAAATTTTATGCATAAGGCCTCTAGTATACTATAAACATAGAATATAAACTAAGGCTAATAGCTAAACTCAGTGTCCCCTTTGTATCTGTCTGTCTTCAATAAGTGTTTTAAGTATTCACACACTAACAAATTTCCAAGTTAAAGCCATATTCTCTGAAAAACAATGAGGAATAAGAAGACCGAATTCAGGAAGAAGATGAAACAGTATGCCAAAATAAGCTGATTAAGTAGCTCTTGGCCTAAAGTTGACCTTGGCTGTAACCTCTTTCCTTTTGAAAAAGGGGATCTCATCCATCCTTCAACAGAGATTTCACAGGAGGACATCTGAGTCCACAGGTTAATAGGGTGGTGAATTCCAGTTGCTAGTTGCCCAATATCATACTGATCAGAGTAAAAAAGGGGGCTGTAGGTCAACTCACTGAAAACCAATTCTCTAAAACTGTATTGATCAAAAATAATTCTCCAAAGAATCAATTGATAAATGACTATCTCACCAAATACACTAAATTTACCAATTATCACGTAATTGTGTTAGGGAATATTCTTCTTGAATATATAGTCTATGAATATGAATCCATTCTTCTTAAAAATATATTCATGAATATATTTCTCTTAAATATATTCAATATATGTGAATATATTAGTATTTTAAGGATTGTTCAATTTATCAAAAGCTAAGGGTCACAGGTGTAGTCTTTAATGAATATATTCATGAAGAATATATTCATGAGGAATATAGTTATGAACTGAATCATCCCATGAATACAGTGAAAAAGGATATACTTCATAAATTCTTTAATTCATTTATTTAATGCTATGTGCCATGCAATGCCCTAGACACTAGGCCACATCAAAACCAAAGTTCCTGACCTCATAGAGCATACATTCTTAATATGTTTAATGTCTTTAAAGAATAATCTTTAAAATAAGTTTTTGGCAAATAGATTTTTGTCAATTTGGGAATTTGTCTGCATCATGCGGGCTATGTTGAGGACTGACTACACTGAATGCTTATGATTTGGTATGAAAATCTTGCATCAGGGTTTGATCATATTGGTCTTTATCAGCCTTTGTTGCGAACCTGGATGAAACTTGCACATGAACATTATAAAACAAATAATTAGGATCTCATTCTGAAAATGAACAAATGAGTAAATCAAGACTCACAAAGTTAGGACACTTGCAAATATTATGCAGTAAGTTGCAAACCTGGGATTAAGACCCAAGTTTGTGAACTGTGAGTCATGGATTCTCTCCCACTTTCTAGAGCTTCCACTCATTAGTATATGCACTTTCAAAAACTTAAGACTTTAGTCGCTGAATTTAGCACTGGTAATTAACTCAAATTTCTCAAAAAACAACAATGAAAAGATATCTTACTTTTTATATTAAATTTGTATTTCCCAGTAGCTTTATTTTTTTAAAGCTAATTATGGTAGACATATAATACATCTAAGCAACTTCTATGTTAGTGTGAAAATAAGGTTAATGTGACTATAACAGTTATTGTTACTAATTCTTATTTTTATTAAGCGATGAATAGCTTCATTAAGTAATACATTAGTCTTTTTTATTAGCTTCATGAAAGAGAGAACGATGAAACTGCATGAGTCAAGCTTTGTGTGGCTTTTAAAAGAGAAAATGTTCTTTTCCAAAGGGCACTCCAAAAAAAAAAAAAAAATCTAAGCTGAACATTGTTATTCTCTGAGAAAGTCATCAAAACAAAATGAAAATGCTGGCATTTCAGTAGGCCCCTTTGCATTTTATTGGGCACGACTTCAACCAGGATCACTGTGGCTTGTTAACAGATGTCTGCATATGAAGCAGTTTGCCAGGGGGTGTGGCCTCAGTTTTTGTCTCTAAAGGGTGCAAAGACAGAAAAGGGCTTCTGTTCTTATTTTCCTGTATATACCTCGGTTGTTTTTTATTTCTTCCCAAGGGATTCTCAAAAGGAACCCAAGCAAACAGAAATTAGACACCAAGCCCCTCTGCTCGCCATTAATTTTCTTGTTGGTTTTAATAGAGGTTTTCAACTTTGTCAATGTCTCGGCTCAAACAAAACTCATGGTTATACAAGAAATCGTTTATGGTGAACGCCATCCATTTGGAAATTTATTGAAATCATAAATAAGGGGAAAGAGTCCACCTGACTTCACTGTAGGATCACTTTTCTTTTAGGCAAAGTTGAATTGGTTCATTCTGCTATACAGACAGATGATAAGAATAAATCTTCTTTCATTTGGCCTGTGTCTACACATTTGATGAGAGAGCTCTTTCTAGTACCTTGTAAATATTCACATTTTCCACTCTGATTAACAAAGCTTAGTCACAATATCAGCACTATAAGAGTCATAGTGATTTCATTCTTAGAGCATTTATCTATCATCCATCTGTCTATCATCTATCTATCTATCTATCTATCTATCTATCTATCTATCATTTATGTAATCCTCATCCTAGGACAAGCTGAGAGAGAGAGAGAGAGAGAGAGAGAGAGAGAGAGAGAGAGAGAGAGAGAGAGAGAGAGAAGCTGCCTTCTGTAGGTGCCTGACCCCAGATTGAACCTGCAATTTGGGTATGTGCCCTGATTGGGAAATGAACAGGCAACCAATCAATTGAGCCAATCCAGCCAGATTGAGCATTTAGCATTTAAATTGGTTTATTCCAAGGCAGATCTGGTACTGTAGGGAAACCACAGAGAGGTTACCAGGATTGTAACAATGCCTTCTGTATGGTGTGAGGGTGCATCTTCTTGGGATGGGTTTATGTAGCAACACTATGAGACAAACTAGGATGATTCTTCTTCTCTAATTAGACAATAATCCAAAGTATAATTTAGTTCCTAGTATGTCACAACAATGAGATCTGAAGAAGGTAGAATAAGTCTCTCCCTCATGAAAGTTAGTTGCTAGATGAAAATGAATTTTAAATGATTACTAGAGGCCCGGTGCATGAATTCATACACAGGTGGGGCCCCTCTGGGTGGCCTACAGAGATTGGGCCAAAACCTGCAGTCCAATGCTGCCTGAAGCTCCTACCTGCCGCTCCCACTCATCCCAACCCCACTGTGCTTGCCTCGGGCTTGCTCCCCATCAGTCCCGATCAGGAGAGGCTCACGCTGCTGCAGCAGTGCTTGCCAGCCATGAGCTCTGCATCTGGCACCCTCCCAAGGGGAGTGGCCTGCAGGATTGGGCTGAAACCAGCTCTGTGACATCCCCTGAGGGGTCCCGGATTGCGAGAGGGCACAGGCCAGGCGGAGGGACCCCACCGGTGCACAATTGGGCTGGGGAGAGACTGTGGGAGGGCTCCAGGGGGTGTCCAGCCCATCTCACTCAGTACCAATCAGCTGGACTAACCCCAGCAGCAAGCTAACCTACCGGTCGGAGCATCTGCCCCCTGTTGGTCAGTGCACATAATAGCGACTTGTCAACCAGTTGGCTGTCTGCCCCCTGGTGGTCATAGCAAGCGGTTGAGCAGCCTTAGCATATCATTAGCATATTACACATTGATTAGTTGGTTGTTCTGTCATTTGGTCTATTTGCATATTACTCTTTTATTATATAGGACTAGAGGACCAGTGCACAAAATCGCACGAGACCCAGACACCCCATGCCATAGGACCCAAGACTCCCTCCTGCTGCCACTGTGGGACCCTGAACTCCCTGCTGCCGCTGCCATGGGACCCCAGACTCCCTCCTGCCGCTGCCATGGGACCCCAGACTCCCTCCCACCGCCGCCGCTGGACCTGGAGTCCCGCCCACCACCGCTGCAAGACCCTGGTGTCCTGCCCACCATGGCCGCCATGGGACCCAGAAGTACCACCCGCCGCGGCCGCCGCAGGATTCATCAATGCACCTCCCGGCAAGTCCAATCATTGGTCGTTATGGCGTTACGGCCACAGGCCTTTTATAATATAGATTATATCCTGCAGGCATAAACATAAGAAGTACTGACAATAAAACTGTGAGGATCTGTTGCCTAATTTCATCACATATTTACTGAATACTATGAGAAAAACATTATTTATCAACAAGATTTATAATTTCTGATTTAAATCAGTGTTTTAGGAATGAAAGTCTCACTGATTTAGCCTGTTCAAGAACTTAAATCATGATATTTTATGTTTTCCTTTTAGAAGATAATTTTTAACTGAGAGAATATTTTTAAATTCATCCTATGCAGAACTTTTTAATGCATTATCTGAAATTCAAGTACAGCTACCACTAATAAATTTATGTAGATTATAACAACATATTGAAATTTAGATAAGTATCACCAACATATTTGGCATAAGATTATAAAGATAATATTCAAAGTGATTAAATTTGGAGTTAGTTATCTAATCATCTTCATTATACTTCTTATTTCAAGTATGTATTTTGGGTGCATCTAGCAAGCTATGTATAATTATCTATGTTCAGAAAAAAAGCTAATTTATATTTATTCATTTTACAGGAAAAAAATGGTAAGTTCCATTTTGTTAGGAGTGTAAATTATACAATTTTATTATAGATGAAAAAATATAAAAATCACTTATAATTTTAGAGCTATTTTTAAAAGTAATTGTGCAAGTTTTATTACTTGATGTTTTATGAAAAGATAGACTGAAATAATTTTAAAAATTCATTAAAATAGATTAGTTTAGTGACCAATACAAAATTGTATATATTATGGAGAAAATAATCATGCCCTTATTAATGTTCAATAGAAATGTTTTATTTTCCCTTATAAAAGTGAAAATTTCATTCAACATAAAATTGTACCAAATATGCCATGAATCTTTTGAAAGTATGTTTTTTGTTTCAATTAAATCATTTTATTGAACCATTTGATTTTGTAAAGAGAAATGGTAGTTTTTTTCTCCTACATGTGTAGGGAGATGAATGATTAGAAAGAAAATAAGAATGATTCTGTCTTCAATTAAATTTGAATGATTTTACAAGTATGTGGCTGTTTTGTAGTTTCAAGTTCTGGTGATCGTTGGGGATAGGATCTATTGGGAAAACTGTCCAGGACTTCCGAGATACTGAATTTTAGATAGCATATGTTGAGAAATATTAAAATAAGTAGATATTTTTCTAGTGCTGAGATTTTAAAAAGAAGAGAGAGACAATGAACTATGGAACGAATGGCTTACCTTCTTTAGAGGAGATTAGGTAAAATGTCATGGGAAGGTTTCCATTTATGGAAATGGATGCTAAGGCTGCTCCAAATGAAGCGAGTATTAAACATAAAGGAATAGAAGTTTAGGAGGTCACTTTGTTTCTATGATTTCTGCTTTTTCCTGAGCTCCTTGAACACAGAGCTGAATATACACGAACTGCATATTTTTATATTTGAATCCCCAGACTATAAATGCTCAATATATATTTGTTGAATGAACAAATGGATTATGTATCCTTAAGCAAGAGTACTTTTCATGCAGGAAATAAGAGGAGAGGAACTGGTTGAATTTCAGGTTAAGAAGTTTGAACTCCATTCAGAAGAAGTTTGTGGAGTGGAGAAGTAGCATAATTAGAGATTTCTGGAGGAGATTAATCTAGCAGCTATGGACTAACATACGAGTAAAACAGAAACTTCCTTGCTTACAGCATTCCCTCAGATAAAGATGTTTATAACATGCATGTACAAATTTTTAAGATAAATGAGTATTAAATACTATGCTTAGAAACCTGAATTATCTCCACTCAACAACCAAAAATCAGAGGGAAATCACACAACTCAGAACTTCAAATAGGATTAAATTGGGAATTTTTATTCTCATTTTGGTATTTTATTCTGTGATTTACTCTCAAAAATTAAATTTATCTACCCTTAGCCACTATAATGTTGTGGCTCTTCTCTTTTTCATATCCATCTAGTTTTTACTCCTTTTCTGAATTCCTTTTCAAACATTCAACAAGGCTCATTATAGGCCTGGTTCATGAAATTCGTGCACTGGTGTGCGGGGTCCCTCAGCCCGGCCTGCATCCTCTCACAATCCAGGACCCCTTTATTGAGCCTAAACCAGCAGTCAGACATCCCTCTCACAACCTGGGACTGCTCACTCCTAACCGCTGGTCTGCCTGCCTGCTCAGTGTGTATCATAGCGACCAGTCGCTCTGGTCGTTCTGGTCATTCTGCCATTCCAGTTGCTGGGCTTTTATATATATACATATCTGAACTCTTCTGCTGTGACTACATAAATGGAGAACTCAGTCTGATTTTGAGACAATCTTAAATGTTCCTATTTACATTTCAGCTACTTATGCATGCACTTGGTTACAAACTATGTGCACATGGCCATAGTTAGTGAATCCCCCAAATAATGCAAACACATCATATTTCACTTACAGGAGAAACAGAATACTAGCTGTCATTGGTGTTTTATGAAGATAAATTATCGAACCACAAGAATCATGAGATAAATTGTGCCACAGTACTTGCATTTCATCCCTGCAGGCATTGTGGCACTGTCAGTTAAACACTGGTGAGCACAACTTAGTTTTCATTTCTAACAGCATTATTGTCACTACTGACAACCCTACTCATCACGGGAGAAGAGGGTTCTTCCTGGGAAGCCCACAGGGCCCAACTGCATTACACATTCTGTTCTTATTCACAGTCTCTGAGTTTCATTTATGGTTCTTTTTTTTTTTTTCTTTGCCAGCTGAACTCAGTATTTGAAAGAATATTTTCTCATATATACAAATGCAAATACAGATATAAATACAAATATAAAAATATATAAATACAAAGAAAACCTAACATAGTCATTAATCTTGCCATATCTATTCCAAAAACACAAGAGGAGCTCATGAACTCCCAAGCACACTTGTATTTTAATGAAATGTTATGTTGTTACAGTAGAAAACCAGGGCTACAATCTAATGAGGATACAGAGAAAATCTGTGTCTGTATGAAGGCCATTGTTCTACAATATAAGTTCCAAATTTGGCACCAAATTTGTTTTTGCAAGCTATGGTATCTATAACGTAGCTGAAATAATAGTTGCTTTCCTTAAGTTGATTTACACTGTGTGAATAAAGAAGTGTTATTTAATTCAACTTACAAACATTTTGTTACTCTTAAGTGAACTTAGAAATGTATACTTGGGGTATGGATCTGTTTAAAAGATGTTTACATGTGTTCATATACTGTATGTGTGGGTGTATGTATACATAGATGTGTATGTATGTATATGACTTGCAGCTTTAAAATCAAAGCATACTACCACACTTGTTCATTTTCAAATAATAACAATAACACAACTGAAACAATACAAATAAAACCTGGAGACATCCAACCTAGACCACAAATGTTAGGCAGTATGGTGATGTTCAGGTAGCATCAATCCTGCTGTTCAGTTTAAATGATCCCTGTGTCAGGGCTGGGAGTAGGCCGGGAAGCAGAATATGGGACTCCTAAGACAGTGGCAGTGGCATTTGAAACTCCAGACTATGCCTTTCCTTAGTTCAAGGTCATTCAGGGCCTTAAGCAGCATCTGAGGAAGCAGACCAGATGAAAAGCGGAGGAGTGTCCTTAAGGCCTCTCTCTAAGGCCTACAAACCACATATCAGTTTGTATACTATCCTTCCAAACCATATAACTTCACTTAACAGATATAAGAAAATGGAAGCATCTGAAAAGACAAGCTATCCAGATGATGAATACATTTGGATCACACCATATAAATAAAGCTTGAAGAAATTGGGGGGTATAGGGCAAGAGAAAATTCAAAAGGTAGAGATATGCTCTTTTTTTTTTATATCCCTGAAGACAAAAATTGGTCCGGATCCTTACCCTCTAGTACTCATGTGTCAGGGATACATATATGTAAAGAAATAACCTGGATGAGCACTCAGTACTGATGTAGAGTCAGGTGAGATAACACTATTCAGGACATTTGGGGAAGATTTCAGAGAAAAAGTAACATTTGGGAGGAGGTTGCCAGAGAAGCAGAGTAGAAGAGTTAAAAGGAGAAGGCTTATAAAATTCTAGAATGAGGAAATAATAAATTCAAATTAAGAAGCTATAAAGAACACACCCTGGGAACAGTGTGTGCACTCTGGCTATGATCAGGGGGCCTGGGCCAGAGGCAGATCTGAGGAATAGCACTGCATTTATGTGTGGACCAGATGTGAACATCTGCATGCCACAGAAAGACATTTGGGCATCATGCAATAGAATTTGAGAGAATTTGAGAGGTTGCTTGAATTTCTTTCATGGAATCAGTAATCTCCATGAAGCTGGAGTTAAATGGAGAGAGAAAAAACAACACTCTTACTCCTGCTGTTCCTCAAATGAATGATATTTTAAAAGAACATTAACTTTCTTAGCAGCTAAGACAAGGAACTATTCCATTTAACAAGGTGTTAGCATGATCTAGACAAGTTGTTCTCTCATGAAGCTACTTAAATTTCTATTTTAAAAGCTGAAGTTCTACATTGATCATGTTACTCCAAAGCTAATGAGCTGGCAGAGATGCAAGGTCATCTACAAATCCACACAAAGCTGACTTGTGAAAAATTCAAGCCATAAAGAGCAGTTCTATTTTCGTCATTGGTGGGAGCATCCCATGAGGAAGAGAGGACCCATGGAGAGAAAAGAACCTGCAGATCCCTGGTGGAGGGACTACAGACTGAAGCCATCATACCAGTGAATCCATCAGTGACCAACGATGTGATCTGATTTTAAAAGACAGTCATGCCCTAACCGGTTTGGCTCGGTGGATAGAGCGTCAGCCTGCGGACTGAAGGGTCCGAGGTTCGATTCCGGTCAAGGGCATGTACCTGGGTTGTGTGCACATCCCCAGTAGGGGGCGTGCAGGAGGCAGCTGATCGATGTCTCTCTCATTGATGTTTCTAACTTTCTATCCCTCTCTCTTCCTCTCTGTAAAAAATCAATAAAATATATTTAAAAAAAAAATAAAATAAAAGACAGTCTTGTGGTGCATAGATAGTACTGATTGAAATTAGCGTAAGTGTTCCCTTTTGATGTCTTCACTCTCCTCCATGGGATTTAAGAAGCCAGAGAAGCAATATTTCAGTTTAAGCAGAAGGCTTCCAGTAGACGTGTAAATATATGCTCGTATTTACATGCTTTCAGGCACCAGTGCAATTTGGTATTCTGGGCTACATGAGGAATAGCTATTTTCTCAGACTCTGAAAAGACTGGTCCTGTTGTTATTAATAGCCCTTGAAATAAGGACCATTAAAAAGTATACTTTGAAAAGCAACCATAAATATCCATGACCATGAAAATGCTTTAGTCGAGATAAGATGCCTAAACCCGAATTGTTTTATTAAATGGAAATAAGTGTCTTTGAAAAAAAAATAATACACAGGGAGGCATGTGCTTGTCACTGTGCCTATCTAGAAGTACCCCCTTCAAAACAGACTTCACCCGAAGTTCATGCTGAAGGGTGGCCATCGATGGCCATATGTCCCCCTCATGAGCCTGCATCCCTTCTGCCTCAAGACAGATGGATGAATTGAGTCCCAAGGGTCAGGATTTCTGTGTGGTAAGCATGTGCACCATGGTGTAGAGACTGAAGAAGGCACCAGGCAATTTTTTTTTAAGTTTTTTATTGATTTCTGAGAGAAGAAGGGAGAGGCAAAGAGAGACAGAAACATTAATGATGAAAGAGAATCATCAATCAGCTGCCTCCTGCACACCCACTATGGGGGATTGAGCCTACAACTCAGGCATGTCCCCTGACTGGGAATCAAACCATGACTTCCTGGTTCATGGGTTAAGGCTCAACCACTGAACCACACCGGGTGGGCCACATTTTTAAAATTTTATTAAATGATCTCTCTGGAGTTAGGCATTGATCAGTCTTGGCCACCATCAAAAATACCCTCACAGACAAATGACTTCCCAGAATGATTTTGCATATAAAGTTATCCCACACAAAAAGATCCCTAGAGTCTGACTAGATTCAAAGAGGTACATTACCAGAAGCTGGAGGGCTGAGAGATGCAGATGTATAATCTATAATACATACATGTGAGCCAGGGCATTCACAGGAATAGCCTGTGTTATGATCAGTAGGATCCTTTGTTTGAAATGTAGGCTCCCAGCCTGACCCTGAGTGGTGTAAGGCTCTCAGTCTGTCGAGAGAGAGGCTTATGGGTAGTGACCTACTGCCAGGACTGAGACCCACTACTGAAACAGGGTTGTCCCATAGAAATATAGTGTGAGCTATAAAGACAAGTCACCCATGTATGTTTACATTTTCCTGGAGCACATTTAATAAAAATGTAAGAAATGTGACTTAATTTTGACACACTTCATTTAACCCAATATATTCACAATATTATTGTTTTAGTATTTAATTAATGTGAAAAGGTTACTAATGAGATATCCTGCATTCTTTCCTTTCATGTGAAGTCTTCTACATACCAACACATATGAAGTAGTGGACACCTACAGCTCACCTCAGTTTGGCCTGGCCACACCTCAAGTGCTCCTGAGACATACATGGCCAGCACTCATGAACTGAACAGCACAGGTACAGGAGTCAGGACTCTCTGCTTTCAGTAGAGCTACTGTGAATGCTAAACCTGCCTCAGGTTTCAGTTACCTGGCTATGTGGGTCTTTGTCATTCCTCCCTTTTAAACTCCAGGGCCTGAAGCTCTATATCCTTCATCCCCACTATTTTTACCCAGTAAATTCCTATCCGTGCTCAATACAACTTCCTCTTTCTTGATAGCCCTGACTCATTTCATCCCTCCCAACAGCACCAAATAGAAAATCAACAGAGAAGACAAACATGTAAACAAATTTGTGGGTTCCAGCCTCTCTGTTTCCTTGCTATATGCTCTGAGAACTGTGCTTCTCTCATAACATTTATCACATTTGGCTCTACATTTATTTGTGTGGTTGACAATCATTGACCAGTTCCTTCTCCATGAGAGGAAAGGTACTGTATCTCTATCTAGCACAGGGTCTGGCTCAGAGCACTCATTCAAAATAATTGTGTCAAGAGAGACACCAAGATGGCGGCATAGGTAAACACCTAAACTGCTGCCTCGCACAACAATTTCAAAACTACAACTAAAAGACAAAACGGACATCATCCAGAACCACAGGAAAGCTGGTGAGGTGGAAATCCTACAACTAGAAGGAAAGAGAAAAGCACATGGAGACTCATAGGAGCTGCAAAAGGCTGAGGTACAGAGACGCGTGCACGCGGAGAGGACAGGCGGCTGAGTGCCTGGCTGGCTATCCCAAGCGAGAGGGAGACAGAAGCTCCTGACTGCACTGAACCCCAGTTCCAGGCGAGACCCTGGGGACCCAGACTCATACGGGGGGAATCCGGACTGTCAGGAAAAGAGAAAAGCACACGGAGATTCAGGGGAGCTGTGAAAGGCAGAGATCTGAAGGCACGCACGCGAGCGTGAGCAGAGAGGACTGACTGCTGAGTGCACCACTGGCTTTCTCAAGCGGGAGGGAGACGGAAGCTCCCGACTGTGCTGAACTCCAGTTCCAGGTGAGAATCTAGGAACCCAGACCCATTTGGGGAGAAACTGGACTGTCTGGCAGCAGGCAAAACTCGAAGGTGGCTTTCTCTCAGAGGTGCTTGCAGCGATTACTGAGGGACACTGAGACCCAGGGGCCTCATAGGGCAGGGCTGACGGGAAGCCAAGGCTGTCTGCTCCACCCTGAGACTCCGCCCCATACAAGCTGAAAACAAAGGCTTTTGCAATTTTGCAAGTCTTGTCTCATAAGGGTGTCTCCAGCACAGAAGTTCTCCCAGCGTAGACACAGGTAATCCTCACAGCCAGTTGGCCTGGAGGTCAATTCCTCCCAGTGATACCAACAACAATGAATCCTTAACTACAACAAGGCTGTGCACACAGTCCACAAAGGGGTGCACCAAGAGTGTCCACCTCAGGTAACTGGGGAGGCTGATTCACTAGGCCCTATAGGACACCTAGCACAAAAAGCTACTCTACCAACTCAGGGAAGCAACGAAAATGCAAAGACAAACAAACAGATCACAAATGAAAGAAATGGAGGAAAGCAAATGACTGGATATAGAGTTCAAAACCACAGTTATAAGGTTTTTCAAGCATTTCCTAGAAAAGGCCAATAAATTTAGTGAGACCCTCGATGATATGAAAAAGGAACAACTAGAAATTAAACATACACTGACTGAAATAAAAAATATTATACAGAGACCCAACAGCAGACTAGAGGAATGCAAGAATCAAGTCAAAGATTTGAAATACAAAGAAGCAAAAAACACTCAACCGGAAAAGCAAAAAGAAAAAAGAACCCAAAAATATGAAGATAGTGTAAGGAGCCTCTGGGACAACTTCAAGCGTACCAACATCAGAATTATGGGAGTGCCAGAAGAAGAGAGAGAGCAAGATACTGAAAACCTATTTGAAGAAATAATGACTGAAAACTTCCCCCACCTGGTGAAAGAAATAGACTTACAAGTCCAGGAAGCACACAGAACCCAAACAAAAGGAATCCAAAGAGGACCACAGCAAGACACATCATAATTAAAATGCCAAGAGCAAAAGACAAAGAGAGAATATTAAAAGCAGCAAGAGGAAAACAGATTACCTACAAGGGAGCACCCATACAATTGTCAGCTCATTTCTCAACAGAAACTATGCAGGCCAGATGGGAGTGGCAAGAAATATTCAAAGTGATGAACAGCAAGAACCTACAACCAAGATTAAGATTACTCTACCCAGCAAAGCTATCATTCAGAATTGAAGGTTAGATAAAGAGCTTCACAAATAAGAAAAAGCTAAAGGAGTTCATCACCACCAAACCAGTATTATATGATATGCTGAAAGGTATTCTTTTAGAAGACGAAGAAGAAGAAAAGGTAAATATAAAAATTATGAACAACAAATACATATCTATCAACAAGTGAATCTAAAAATCAAGTGAATTAAAAATCTAATGAACAGAATAATCTGATGAATATAATAGAATCAGGGGCATAGGAAGGGAGTGGAATGACAATTCTCAGGGGGAAAGGGATGTGGGAAGAGACTGTACAAAAATCGTACACCTATGGATGAGGACAATGTGGGAGAGGTAAGGGCAGAGGGTGGGGTAGGAACTGGGTGGAGGGGAGCTATGGGGGGAAAAAGAGGAATAATTGTAATAATCTGAACAATAAAGATTTATTAAATTAAAAAAATACAAAATAATAATTGTGTCGAATAGGTGAGTCAATACCTAGTTCCGGAATTGAGCTTCGCTTCTATTGATCTAGCTTGAAAAGTGTCTTTGTTCTTTGCAACTAAAAAGCCAGAATAAGACATTATCTACCTTAGTTACCATAGACATGTAAAAAGGAGGAATGAAATAAAAGTGAATTTCAAAAATTTCTGATGTCGATATATATATACACACAGGATATTTCTATTCCAAACATTTTAAGTACAAGAGGGGAATTTACTGTGAGTCTAATTAAATTCAAGCTTCAGGATGCCTCATTTAAGAGGCCACCATGAGTGGGAGTTGCTGGGAGTCCCCTTCTAGGGAGGGGAAGCCAGGTTGCATTCCCCAAGCATTTTAGTATCAGTGTTTCTCAGAACCACCTAATGATATCTCAGAAAATAAGGGACTTGAGCTTTTAAGTCTCCAATAAGTTGTTACGAGAGTTTTCTTATTCTAAATAAATATTTCCATTTTGTTTGTAATTTTTTTATTCCTTTTTTTGTGAAGAGTTCCCCCATCTCCAAATTTTATGAAGCTCAGGTTTCACAAAACCTGGATCTGCCCTGGTGGAGAATATAAAAGCTTTCATATATATATATATATATATATATATATATATATATATATATATATAAAAGAAACAATACAATAATCTTTTCTGAAAGTTTGAACTGTAGTGCTTCTATGTTTACTGTCCTCATCAAGTAAAGAGTTCAGCACAAAGTAGCGGGGGGTGGGTTGTGGGGGGGGAAGGTGGTTGCATCCCACTGACTAACAAAGCCCTCAATACTGCCCCATGAAGACCAGCAAGATCACAGGGCTATTGTGAGATATTCCCAGACAAACTGTTCTACTTGACTTGATTAACTTCATTAGTGAGAAGGGAAGATCAGAAATCCTATCTAATAAGGAGGGAATATGCTAATTGACCCTCACACTGTCACAAAGATGGCGTTGCCCACAGCCAATAAGGAGGGAATATGCTAAGTGACTGCCCCGCCCTCAAATATGGCGGTGCCCACAGCCACAAAATGGTGGCACCCAGTCCCCTCATTCCTGCCAGCGGGCCTACCCACTCCAGGCACCTGCCTCTGGAGTCCCCCAGTCCCCTCAGCCCCCCAGCCACCCAGGGCCACCTGAGGCTCAGGTAACCAGGGCTGGCTGAGGCTTGCACTGCCGGCAGTGGCAGCAGCAGAGGTGTGATGAGGCGTCGCCTTCCCCTGATTGCCGGGTTGCCTCCCACCCCTAAGGGCTCCCGGACTGTGAGAGGGGGCAGGCCAGGCTGAGGGACACCTCCTCCAGTGCATGAATTTT
This sequence comes from Plecotus auritus, assembly GCF_963455305.1. Classification (NCBI taxonomy): domain Eukaryota; kingdom Metazoa; phylum Chordata; class Mammalia; order Chiroptera; family Vespertilionidae; genus Plecotus; species Plecotus auritus. Next base: position 141,344,767 of record NC_137775.1, on the reverse strand, counting down.
CATGTACCAGGTCTCTAGTAGAGAAATAAGTGCTGAAAGTCACAGCCTCTACCTTCAAGATTTTTATCATCTAAAATATATTCAGCAAATATAAAATTTAGCAGAGTACTATTAGAAACAATTAAAAATTGTATGAAACTCTCATTCATTCATTCATTCATTCACTCATCCATTCATACAAACAGAATGATGAGTACTGGGTATATAATGGGAAGCAAATTGATCCCTCACTAAGCCTAGAGTTGGCATCACTATTCAAGAAATCAGAACAACCAAACAATGATACCCTGAGCTGGTGAAATTAGGAGAGGTTTTACAGAGAGGACAAATCTTGAACTAGCTCTGCAAAGAGAAGAAAAATATATACAGTGATTGTCAAAGGAAACAAGATTCTAGGGGAGGTCATCACCATCAGAGTTAAATTAATAAAATAATTCTATCATCTCAGTCATGACTCATTGACATAAAATCTTAGAGCATTATTAATAATTTTCCTCTTTTACTGTTGTTTTTTTGCATTTCCATGCTGTTAAAATATATTTATTGAGATTTTTGAAGCATTCCATGGATAAGCAATGTATATAAACATAAATAAGTGTGATTTTTATAGGAAGAATAGGTCTAGCAATGTGAAAGGTATTCTAGATGGACTATCATAAGGCCCACATTTATTCTAAAAACGTTTTGTGTTCATCCTTCATCTCTTCTCCTCTTGGCCTGATTATCAGGAACCTGAAAGTGAGCTGAGCAAGAAAGTCAGGAGGCCGTGGGAAATCCTCCACTGAAAAATGAAGCTTGAGTATAGATGAGTTTAATAGGTAGCTTTCCATGCCCCTCTTAATACTCACTGCTAAGTAGCTTTAATTTCAAATCATCTCTTCTGTTTGTCATTTAACCATAATGCTATCCCAGACTGCTAACCAGCTTTGGCTGGAGAAAATGAAATAGCTATTCTATAACCTTTAAAGGCATAAAATGGGAATATACAACATGTAAAAAGAAAACCAGATAAGTTAGAAACTTAACTAAAGAACTAAGGTTAGAAACAAAATTTTGCTTATGATAGATGACTTAATAAAGGAGATTAAAAAAACATCTGTTATAACTGCTCCCACACCCCCAGTTCTGCCATAAAAATAATGATTAAGTCCAACAATAAGCTCAAAATCTCATTTTATTCACTGTAATAATAGAGAGGGTTTTAAAATCATTTTTATAAAAGTACAAATTTCTCAGTGAGCAGAGTGCTGCAGGATTTCTGTGAGAATGCAGAATTATCGGAATGGGGCTTTGCCCCTGTAGCGTGGGTCTCAGAGCACCCAGATACTTGAAACACCTGTGACATGGAGGGGGTTACCTGTTGGGGATCCCCATGCTGCTTCTCCCACCGGTCCCTGAGGATGACACACCATGGAGGGACATGGCTGGAACAGGCCTGTCTCCAAAACCTTTTGCGAAGTTGAAAATTAAAATGAGGTGGCCTGTGACCTCAGGGCATAGTCAGTTTGAAACACATTTGTGAACATTAGACAGTAGTGGCCCTTCCTTCCGGTGTTCACAACCCTGCCTGGAAGGGGCTGGATTTCAACTCTCACATACCCCTTACCTGAGAGCCCTTTGCTGTGAACTGCCTGTGCAACTGTAAGGATGGCCTTGGTCTCAGCTGCCTAAGAAATGGTGCCCTTTTTATAAACCAAGGCTCGTCTCCTCAAGAATTTATCTAGTGCACTTTACTGAATGCTCAATCAATAACCCTCTCCCCATCCAGGATCTGGGATCTCTGTCCAGAAAATGCAGCTTTTCTTTATTTTTTTCTGGATCTCCAGATGTCTTTTGAGCTCTGCCTCAGGTGGCTCAGAGCTGCTTAGGAGCAAGGGCATAATTAAGCAGGGGACCGGGTTGAGTTCTGGCTCTCCTAAGTTCTCACTGATGCTGTCAGGTGCCTTGCTTTGGCCTTCCGTGCTTGAAACTGTAGCAGTGTGAGCCTGGTTATTGTGAATCTTGCCTTAAGTCTTCCTACAGTTGGGAGGGTTCTGCGGCATCAGAAGTCTCCCAGGTATGAGGCCCCAGGTCTGACCTGTGCTAGTGGGCACTGGCTCTGTGGGAACCCGTGACTCACCCCTGCTCCTCCTGCTCCTTCTGCTCCTCCTGTTCAGCACTCTCCACCTTCAACTGTGGACCCTCACCTCCAATTTTGTTCTACCATCCCACTCTACCTCTTTCCAGAGGAGAATGGACCTAATCAACTCATTTACACTATGGATTTGCATATCAAGAGTTGATAAAAAACACTTTCTGCAATAAATAAATATCTAACTGTAAAATTCCAAGCTTCTCTGGGGAAACAGTTTTAGGAGGCAGTGTTTTCCCGAGAGGCTCATATCACAGTATGAAAGCAAAAGCCCATTCAGGCTCTGCGTGAGGTCTATCTAATTTTGTGTGATCATTTCCTATGTCTCAACTTCCTCTGCTTTGATTTTCCTTAACTTTGCCTGACCTTTTGGAAATAGAGTGGGTTCATCTCACATCTGTCTCTTCCTGTCATACACATGTCAATCAAACAAAGCAAATTCATTGCCTACATCCACGGAACTCCCTAGATTGGGATCCAGAGGCCCCCTTGCCCGCTGGGGCCGTGCAAATCAATCCTCTCTGTGGCACAAGTGCCTCTGGTTTGGTAGACACTGTCTCCATAAACTCAGAAACACACATACTCTCTCTCTCCCCTGTGTGTCTTACTTTGCATGTGGTTTTTCATTTCATTCAAAGTGATTTCTCAAAGAGTGAAACTGATTTTTAATTTTTTATGGGGATGGAGAAATGAGACAGAAGGTTATATTTAAATATCAAAGTATCCACATATCTGACTCAAGCTGAATTGAATTCTAGGTAGTGTTTCTACAGCCTAATTCACTCCTTCTGGGTGCAGCACTCTTAGAGTGAGAGAGATAAAAAGACATTGAAAAAAAATACCAAAACCTCATTCTAGCACTACTTAGTATCATGTGAAGTCAAAATATTGCAGGCGAAAATGAAATAGCTATTCTATTGATCAGGTGCAAAGAGACTAGTAAATAAACGACAGCAGGATACTGACATGGTCCTGTAGCAAAGTTTGTGTTTTTTCCTCAGGGAGGAACACTGTCTACTTAACAGAAGTTAAAAACAGGTACTTTTTAACATTTAAAATATCACTTTCTAGAAGATTTCATAGAATCCCAAACAACCCCTATATTTAAAAGCTACCTTTTATGTTTTAACAGTTCATTTCCTAGTATCTGTTCCTCTGTGGACACTGTCTACAGAAAGTTACTGCCTATATTAGTTTGCTAGGGCTGTCCTCACAAAATAATAAAGGCTTACAAATTTAAATTAATTTTCTCAAAATTCTGGAGGCTAGAAGTTGAAGATGAGATGTTGGCAGGTTAGGTTTCTTGTGAGGGCTCCCTCCTTGGCTTGCAGGTGGCTGTCATTGTGATGGGACCTCACATGGTCTTCCTTCTGGGTGTGTCTGTGTCCTAATCTCTTCTGATAAGGATACTGGTCATAGTCATACTGGACTAGGACCCTCCCCAGCATCTCCATGTTAACTTAATTACCTATTTAAACACTGTACTTCTAAATATATTCACGTTCTGAGGTGCTGGGGGTTAGGATTTCATTATATGAATTCTGGGAGAGGGAATTCAGCCCCTAACATTATCATATATTTAATTCCTTTTAAATGCTTGAGGTTCAAGGTTCAACCATTCCTCAATTTTTATTTCAAGTTAAGTCACTGCAGTTTTTGAAAGATTTCAAACTGTGTTGCAAGAGTCTTTAATATACTTCACTTCCACTTTCATGTCCACTACCCTCCTTTGAACTTTGCTTATGTCTTACACATCCTTTTTGGATTGTGGTCCTTAAGAGCAGTCTACATTTTATAATAAAAGATTATTATATTTTCTTTGTACCTTTTGCTTGGCTCCTAACATAGTGCCCTGCTCACATTAAACACTCAAATAAAAAAGATTTCTTACAATAAGATAAGAAATCTTATTATACACTAGAGGCCCAGTGCACGGATTTGTGCACATTGCAAGTAAATTAATTAGAAGGTGGCTGGAGCAGGATTGGGTGAGATGGGCCGGACATGCCCTGGAGCCAACCTCCCGTGGTCCCTTCCCAGCTGGCTGCACCTGAGGTGGCACCAGGGCTCGAAGGGCATCTATGGAGTGAGCGGGGTCCCTCTGGCAGGTGGGTCCCTCAGCCTGGCCTATGGGGATTGGGCCAAAACCGGCAGTCCGACATCCCAACAGGGGTCCCAGAGTGTGAGAGGACACTCTGCAAAGTTGCTGTCACTCAGCAGCTCCTGCGTTGAGTGTCTGCTCCCTCGTGGTCAGTGGGAGTCATAGCTACTGGCCGGTTGGCCATTGGGCTGGTCGCTTAGCCTTTTATATATAGAGATGTTTATAATAAGTGTTATAATCCTGCTTATGTCCAGTTTATGGTTAATTATGACTCAAATTATTTCCTGCTGTGTTAGCAAATAACCAATCATTTTTATTTGAATAGATGCTTGCCTATCTCATGATTGATCAAAACATTTCAAAATCATTGTGCAATATTAGAAAATTTTAAGTAACTAACATTTCTGAACTTGAAGATTTAAAGCAATTGACTCCCATCACACCCAACATTTGCAATGTTAGCTACAGCTTATGATTTTTGCATTGTTAAATATTGATGGATTAATTTTTCATTTTTCTCTAACAAAAATAATTTTAAAAACACCATTTAGAAGTCATTAGTGCTAAAAAGGTCATTTCTCTGACCTATAGATCAAAAGGTTCCATAGGTTACGTTGTTCTGAGTGACAGGACTTATTTTTCCTATGCCACTTGACAAAAGCCAGTGTAGAGATTTCTTCTCTAGAGCTTTCACGTATTGGTATCAGCCCTCGCTCCCCAACATGTAGGTGTAACTCTTTAGAAATGCAAAACCCCTGGAACTATCTTAGACCTTTTGAGTCAGAATCTCTGGGGGTAGAGAGAGTATGTTCAGAAGCTTGCTGGTAATTTTTCTGCACAGAGCTGATAACTTTTGTTTAATAAGGAAATGGTGCCTAAATGTAGCTCTACATTGGCATCTCCTGGGACACCCATAAAGCAAGCTGAGGCCTAGGTTTGATCCCGCTGCCTGGGCATCATAATATTTAAAACTTCCCATGTGATTCTCATGTGAAAACAAAAGAACATGCTGATGAGAAATCACAAGGGCATGACTAGTTACATATTTTAAAAATAAATCATTTGGAAATAAAAATCTTAACACTAGACCTGATACTGAGTAGCCTGTTTATTACAAATGGTTCACTATTCAGTTTAACTTGCCAGAGACTTTAAAAGGTGAACACGCTACAAGATGGTCTCATAGAATCCCATGCTCCCTCCAAAATCATGAAGAAAAAATAGAATTAGGCAAATTCTCCCTTAATATTATTATCTACATGCTCTAAAACATAATAATAACAATGGTCAATTAAATAAAATATGGATACTACACATTTAATTTCCATTTGTCATTTTGTTCTCTTGAGAACATACTCAGACTTTTGCTACCTGCCTTAATGAGTGGTTTTAATTCTACTCAAGCTGTTGAAGATGATATACAAGCTAGAATAACTTTTTTTTGTTTTTTCATCATAATATTAAGGGGTTTTGATTTCATGAATCAGACTTAATAGACTTCTAAGTTTTATCATACCAAAGACTTTTGAAGTAAATGCGTCTTGAAGACTTAAAATAGAAAAAACATTTAGGTTGTCTTTACTTGTTAAATCCCTAGCAGGTATCTTTTAACCCTGTACTGCAAATATTATGGAATATTTTCTTAGATCTGCTTGAAAGAAACTTCATGTTAAATTTCAAATGAGAAAACTGTAATCTCTATCCTGGATATGGTTCATGACCTCCCTCTTCTCCAAGGTTCACTTTGCTTGTTCTTGATCTTTCTCATGATTTCCTTGGAAAAAACATTTGTTTGTTCAGGAATTCATGTTACTTTCCAAAACCACTTTACTTGCTGACCATCTCCAACAGGTTTGACTCAATAATGAGTCTAATCCTTTTTCTTTTTCCTAAGCAGAAAAATAAATTGCGTTGCATTGGAGAAACATCATTATGTCATGGAAGCCTGCTGGCAACTCCATAGCTTTGAGCCTTAACAAGTATGGTGACTATTGTAGCTGGGTGTGTTTCATGCCTTTGGAATTTTATGAGAGGTAATGTCCACTGTGAGAAGGAGACTTCTAAGACAGGGGGCTCCTGTACCTACCACTGTGAATCTCATCTCTTTGCTCCTGGTTGTTTCCTGAGAGACCAAAGGACCTGCCTCCTGCATATTGAGTGACACTGCTCAGTGGACTCTCACTGAATGGGGTCACCTGGAGTCATCCTGTCTGGCAAGTTCACTTCCTAGTCAATAGACTTTTGAGTAAATTGGTGCAAAATGTGGCCCATGATCACCTCCTAAGTCTTGATGTTTAATTGAATATGGAAAGACTGCCTGGTGGCTATTGTACAACTGGACTTCCATAGTTAGCCATTTATTTTCTGTTCATCTAAGTAATTCCTTCACTTCACTACAACTATTTTCTCAACAGCCAACACACACACACACACACACACACACACACACACACACACACACATATATATTTGGTCCAAAACAAAGCTTTTTTCATTCCCTTGATGTCCAAGTGTTTTTGATAGTTGCCAGTGCCCCATAGTTCATGAAGTTCTGACTTTGTTCTTGTGTTTCTTTTTTAAATTCCCGTAGCACCTCTAATCATTATTCTGTTTCCAGACCTGGTTTCTTTTCTCTTTTGTTTCCTAGGAACACTCAATTCTCTAAGAACAAGTCCTGGCACTTTTTCTGGAGTTTCCACACAAAGTCTATCAATCTTAGGATGTATTATATATAAACATTCATTTTTAATTTGGTCTCCTGTCTTCCATCACCATATATTTTCATTTAGCTCTGTTGCTGTTGCCCCAAGTTCAACATGTCCTTTAAGCATCTGGTTTCCCACCTCTCTCCTCAAACAGGAAGAGAGACTTCACTATCGCCATGTGTGTACCTTCAAATGTTAATCACCAGGTTTCAGACTCAGGACTCATTTGTAATGAGTCCCCTCTCCTCCTTTATGTGGTCAGTCATCATGTCCATTGTTCCCTTGGAAATTTATTCCTACTGCCCTTCATCTTTATTCTCATTACCACCACTTAGCCCAGGTCATCACTCTATGACTGCAGTGTCTTTTAATAGCATGTGTACTGCTTCCACATTCATCATCCCTAACTCACTTATCATGCCATTTTTATGCTCAGTGACCTATGCTAATATGACAAAGAGAACTGTAATGTTTAATGGTCCTAGACAAATGTAGACCCCCTTTCAAATGTAGTGATCAACACTCCTTTGAATAACCCCCTTTTAAAAAAATTCTCACCCAAGGATATGTTTATTAATTTCAAAGAGAAAGAGAGGGAGAGAAAGATAGAGAGAGAAAGAGAGAGAGAAAGATAGAGAGAGAAAGAGAGATAAAGAAAGAGAGAGAGAGAGGTAAGAAACATCTATTGGTTGCCTCCCATACATGCCCAGACCAGAGATTGAACCTACAAACCTGGGTATGTTCCCTGACCGGGAATCGAACCTGTGCTCCAACCAACTGAGCCACACCAGCCAGCACTGAACAGCCCTTTTGAATTTTGCAATCTGAGACAACAGGTCACCTTTCTCTCTCATGCCTCACCAACCACAGGGCCTGTAATTTTAGTGTCTTTGGGAGATAGGGTGTGATGCTTGCCTAGATTTTTCTGACTCCAATGTAGTATATGTAAATAACAGATTCTGATTTTAAATGCTAAATATATGGAATGGGCCAAAGTAGGCTTACAGTTATACATATGGAAAATATAGATTATACAAAAATAATAATAATAGAAGATTAAACTAAGCTTTGCATATTTATAACTGCAAACCTACTTTTGCCCACCCCTATATAGTAGTCTTATTTTTTAAAACACCATGCCACACATCCTTTTCACTATAAAATATGTACAGATATTGTTTTACCCATTATTTATATTCAAATAAAATAAATTGGTTTTATAAACTGTATCATGACTTTATTCTCTAGTATTTTTACTTTTTATTGAATTTATAGGGGTGACATTGTTTAATGAAATTATATAGATTTCAGGTATACAATTCTGTAATACTAGTATATCGCCTACATATTGTACTGTGTGTTCACCACCCCAAGTCAGATCTCTTTCCATCTCCATTTATCTCCCCCATACCCTCTTCTACTTCCACACTCCTTTCCCTCTGGTATTCACCATATCATTATCTATTTTTGACATGCCATGAAAACTTTACCTCAAGATTTATAAAATTATAGAATAAGTTCAAAATTAAAGACATTAACTTGTATTTTATAAACATATAGTACCCACAGCATTATAAAATGTATAGTATTCAACATTGTAAGCAAATATAGGTGCTACAAAAGCCTTTAATATGCCTAAATAAATAAATGAACACAAAAATGAATAAAATTCCCTTTACCTGGCAGAGGGGCATCACCTATGCACATTTCCTCTTTGTTGCAGGCTTTTTCTATTACCATCATAATTTTGTCTAAATTGTTCACATGTACTGCCAATATATGATTATAGCTATAATTTAAAAATAAAGGTAATTCTATGTTTCTTCCCTTTTCTAAGCAAGATAATTATATTTCTTTGGAATATAAATTGCCACCACTTTTAGATTTAGAAATTCTTCAAAGAACAATTAAGTCTTTTGCTGAAACATGAAATAGCAGATAGGTCTAGAGAAGATTACAATGTTTCAATTCAGTGCTTCCAAAGAGAATAAAAAAAAATATTTGCCTTAACTGTTGCCCATAGTCCCTACCTTAGAATCTAAGAGACCAGGCTGTATATTTTGAACATGCTTAAATATATTCAGCAATATAGGCAAGCCTTGTAAATTATAAGATTATTCAAGGGAATGAAATGTTTATTTCTCTATATAATCAGAAATAGGAAAAATCATATAGTTGTAATATTAAACATGATGCACTTTTAAATTTAAAGCATTTATCCATTACCTTATTTCTTTTAGAGAAAGAATGAATGGAAAAACAACAAAAATTAATTGAAATTCTTAAGGAAATATAAAAAAATGATAGTTCTAAACGATAATATGGTTCCGATTCATTATTTTTAGAGTATAAGTTTTAGAGTGGAGTTTCATTTTTACACCAGTGCTTAGCTATCCGTTTATCCTTTCTATTCCCATAATACTTTGAAGGTGTCAGAAGTATATTTTAGTTGTTCTGATGCAGTTGTGAATGCTATGCTGTAAGTTGCATTACAGAAAACTTCCAGAATGTTTTCTTAGAGGGAAAGACCAGCAAAAGCAGCCTTCTGGTGATTGGATGGTCTCCAAAAAGTTATGAACTTTCTACTGAGTCACAGTGGGAACAAGTTCTGCCCTACAAGTGGACTAATATCTCTCACTCTCACAGGATGGACACACTTAAACACCCACTGATATCTGAACAAAGCACTGGCAATTGTATGAAAGCAATAAAATACTCCAAAATTAGAGGTCCAGACTTCAGGGATACATTAGAGAGCAGAAACTACCACTAGGTCGGGGTCAGAGAAATGGGAGAATAAATCCTATTTTCCCTACTTACTGTGTGGCTGGAGCAAGTACCTGTACTAAAATATGGGCCCCATCATTAAAATGGGAATAATACCTATGCCACAGACAATGAAGACCTGACAAAGCCTGTGTCAGTACTGTGCCTGACACAAGATGCACTGAGACAATGACACTCCCAAGAATATGGCATCCAGAGGCCACCAGGCAAGCCTAGGATCGCTCCGAGTTGTGGACATGACATGATTAGAACTGTGTGGTGTCCAGCTGCCCACGAGTGAGGTTCTTGACACTTGAGCTTGATCTTGGAGAGCAGGGGGTGTGCTTTGGAGCTCTCGAACCTGAGAAACAGTTTTGATGGTGGCAGTCTTACACTTTCAAGTTACACTATTATATCTGGTCATTATTCTTTTTTAGTCTCCTAAGTCTTCAGAGAGCTCTGGTTTCCTGACCCCAACATGCATCCTTTCATCCTTGTACTACCTGAGAAAGCGGTCTTTTAAAGCATCAAGAAAATGACAGAGGCTCTGAAATCATCAATGTCTTCTATCCTGTTATGTTACACTTATTTCATTTTTTAAATTTAATTTTTTCTGTTTAAAGTATTACAAATAGTAGTACACATGTCTTCTTTTTTTCCCCATTGGCCTCCCCCTGGCCTCCCCTACCCACTGGCCATGGGCAGGGGACCCTCATTTGTCAAAGAGATGCTCCTAAGTCCCTTTCGGTGTCATCTTCTGCAATAACCAGGGCAAACCACAGTGTCTATGCTCAGATTTGGGGTAGAGGTTTAGTCCAGGGACTGATGACTATAATATAAATGGACAAGCGTAGGGGAGAGGGGAGATTAGGCACTCCAACAGAATACAAGGAAATGACCTGGGCTTTAATTACCTGAACCAGGTATTTCATTCTCTCCCACTGAAGCTCTTTAAAGTTCAACTTCTTTACTGTTATTTAACATCCTTTGATTTCTGACAAGGCACAATCTGACTGTTGGAGACTCAAGCAGGGTGAAGGATATCAATGAGTGGACAGTTTACTGCACAGTCTCTGGAGGCAGCCTTCCTGGGTTCAAATCCTGCATCTGCCACTTGCCAACTATTACGCCTAGGCTATTTAACCACTCAGTGTCTCATCTGTATCGTCTGTAAAATGGGGATAGTAATTGTACCTACACCACAGGGTAATCATATGGATTGAGTTAACTTTTATAAATAAAAAATAGATAGCAGGAACTCTGCAAGTGTTTGATGATAAATAAAATAGGGCACATTTTTCTACCCAAGGATAGAAAACTCCACCTCATATTGCCTATCTCCTTGAATGCATAATTTTGATTAGTCAGTCATAGACCATGGAAGACTCTAAAGAGGTCATTTTTTCCTAGCCTTATTTTTCATTTGAGTAAGAAATTATTTTCCCTACTTTTTAGGTGAAGCAGTTGATATTCAGGAAGTTTAAATTACTTACTAAAAGTGAAAAAAAGAAAAGAGAAACTTAGAAGAGATGAGAGTAGAAACTGAGATTTGAAAAAAGTCCCAAATATGTTGTGAGACAACTTTTTTACAAGAGTGTAATTCCCAGTCCCTCCTGAAAAGTAACTAAAATTCCTGATAAAGCTCCTGAGCGGTTTTCTAAGAAACTTTCATGATATTTCAAGATCCATTATGGGGTTGAATGGCTACCAACTTAGCTGACTGTCAGTTTCTTGTTTACATATTTAATCCATTTTGTGACAAGCCAGTAACCTTTAGCCAGACATTCATTATTATATCACCTTTTTTTTCCAACAAAATGTTTGACCAGCAGGGGGCATCCTTGAGTTTGGCTTACATGGTAACCTAAGCAGCATGTATGAAATAAAACTGTGATGAGAACTCACAATCATTTTATCTGAGAAGCTGTATTTACATATATACATATTTCCCAACGTAATAAAGCACTTCTTGCCATATGCCTAATGATTCTTACGCCCTGCTGTTTTCTGTTAATCCTGAAAACTCCTAGACCCGCAGAATTCATGTCGGAAGGAATGTGAAGATCAGCCAGGCCAACTTTCTTAAGTCAGCATCTTCTCAGCTGCAGCTATGGCAAAATAGAGAGAACTGGAAACTGAATGTAAGTGTCTTGAATAAGCTTTACATATCCTTTCTAAGTTCAGAAATGTGTTTTTTTTTCCTTCTATTTTCAGTGGGTTTATTTATTTCCTATTCCTTTCCCATTCAGGTTCTAGACAAACGTAAAGTAACAGGAAGCCTGGCTTTCTTTCTCTTTCTCTCCTTCTTTCTTCTCTCTCTCTCTTTCTCCCTCCCTCCATCACTCTTTTTCTTTTGTGGACAGAAAAGGGGCCACATACTACACTTGACAAGCTCAGGGAGGCCTGCATGGTGGGTGTTACAAACTCAGAGACCAAATGTAGCCACACATGGTCTGAACAAAATGATTCCTAACTAAAAGCAGGTCACAGTGAGTAGTCATGTCCTAGGTCTGTAGCTTCCTTGACAAAGGTCAAACTTTACCTCTGAAATTGTGTATTGTCTTTGTGCATCTAAGGTGACATACCTGTAAAATGTCCCAGTAATTTTCCACTCCAGATCACTAGAAGGCACAGCCACAGCACCAGAGCATGAGGTGGCAATGCTGTCTTGTTTCGTGAATACCATCTCTATGTGCGGTAACTGTTAACTATCATGTACCCAACAATGTAAAAGAAGTATGTGTTTTTATATTTTGCTTTTTATCCAATCCCAGAGATTTCCCTGCTTTGCTTTCTCCCACCCCCTAATCTACGTACTTCTTCCAACATCTTTCTCCTTTGATCCTAATGTATAAAATATGCTGCAAAACTGCCATTCTCTGAAGCATTGTCCCAATCCATTTAGATTTTGCTTCCCAGCAACTGTCATCAGTTTGGCTCAAATAAACTCTTCTAAGACATTTTCTTAGGTGACAGTCTTTGTTGATTCTTTCTTTCTTAACAACCCAAGGTTGGGAAGGAGAAGCCCAGAGAAAACATGAGACAGGTAGTCTCAAACCTTAACCTGCACCAGAATCAACTGAAGGGTTTGTTAAAACTCAGATGGTGGCGTTTCACCAGTGAAGTCTGATTCTGTAAATCTAGAGTGGTATATTTGAATCTGCATTTCTAACAAGTTCCGGATGATGCAAGGGAGTTTCAGTGAAATACACTACTTCAATGTGAAATCCCTTTTTGATCCTCACCTTTAGGCCAGACACACCTTTTCTTTCCTCCAAATGCCCAAGCTCTCCCTCTCCCTGGGGGAGGAGGTGGACTAAGAGAGACTGAAAATCTGAACACAGGAAGTTGGGAGATGATTAGAGTGGAGTGCAGGTTGCTAAGGGGTTACAGGATGTGGTGGGAGAGGATGTCTGGAAGTTCCCCATGGGAATGAGGTCCTCATTCTCGGAAGCCATTTCTGAATTTCCACCATCAGGACTCTTCATGAGGTTTGGACTGTATCAATTCAAACTGGAAAAAAAGAACTGGTTGAGCATTCTTCAAAATTCTCTTAGGAAAAGATCCAGATGTTCTTCATTATTTGAGATTTAGTAAATTTCTCCAGGGGAAGGAGTGAGGAGATGTATTCTTGGCAGAGCCTTATCTTCAATGGTTCCTAACATCCAGAGCTCCCTGCCCCCACAGCTCCCCTGTAAGACAGATATAAGAAGGGACATGTTCTCAATCTGCAGAGGGTGAGGGAGAGAATGACGGTAAGTGCTTGAAACTTTTTTCACCTCCAATGTCTTCCTTTGTTGTAGGCCATCCTGTGTGACCTGAGATACTACCCTAAGTATGACTTCTTATTAATTGGGAGACTGTTGTTGGATGCTCAAAGGTGTCTGCACTTGGAAAACACCCACGAAAGGGAACAGTGATCATTTCACACAAGATGAGGTTTTTATAAATTTATTAAGAGTTGTGGTTTGAATTTCTCCTGAAGAAGAACAGAATATACTGACAGTAACTGATAACTTGTGCCGCTTACATAGTGAACAGACATAAATTTGAAATATTTGATTACAATCTCTGCTTATTCTTTAACTTAAGAAAATAAAACTCAGTTGCCCACAACGTGGCTAAATGCTACATCCTTAGGCTTAAAAGAAGCAATTTATTTTCTAAAGCCTTTCTCATTTCTAACTGCTTTTCAACTAGTTAAAAAGAGTCCCCTGAAAATTTCTAAAGAATGGGCTCCCTGAGCATGGAATGCTTAAGTAGTTTTCTTAACCTGTGCATACTCTTCATTTGTAATTTTCTTCGTATTTTCAACTAATTAAGATGGGCAGAATTTTTGCTCAGTATCTGGTATTTGGAAATTGTGTGTGTTTCCTCCAATTCTTAAATATACAGTTTTTGTTTTTCTCTTTTCCACAAAGAATAGGTGGGTCATCAAAGCCAGAATTATTTTCAAACTTACATCCTATGCTTAGTCATGGCTCCGTTAGTCATGTGACTCGATCCCTTTGGTAGTATTATGGCTCTCTCATAACAATCTTTAAATTATTCTTCTTTCTTCATGTCTGCTTTCAAAATGGTAAACATGGTAAAAAAAAAGTATACTCTCCAAGCTATAAATAAATAAGTCATGGGGATGTAATCTAAAGCATGGGACTAATGAAGTATACAAAGTGATGCAAAGCAAGGGACTGAATTCAAGAATACTCTATCCAGCAAGGCTATCATTCAAAATTGAAGGGGAAATCAGGAGCTTCACAGACAAAAAAAGGCTAAGGGAGTTTATCACTACCAAGCCACCAATGCAAGAAATGCTAAAGGGACTGTTGTAAAAAGAAGAAATATAAAGGGAAGAAGGAACACAGGCATAAAGAATAAAAATGGCTACAAACAAGTACCTTAAAATGTAAAGGGACTAAATGCTCTAATCAAAAGACATAGGGTAGCTGAATGCATAAGAAAACATGACCCATATACTGTATATGCTGTCTACAAGAGACCCACCTCAGAACAAGGGACTCGCACAGACTGAAAGTGAAAGGATGGAAAAATATTTTTCAGGCAAATGGAAAAAAAAAAAAAAGCTGGGGTAGCAATATTTATATATGACAAAATAGACCTCAGAGTGAAGGCCATAACAAGAGATAAGGAAGGCCACTTCATAATACTAAAGGGATCAATACAAAAAGATGATATAATTCTGATAAACATATATGCTCCCAATGCAGGGGCCCCCAAATACATAAAAAACTTCTGGAAGATATCAAGGGAGAGATTGACATCAATACAATCATAGTAGGGGGTTTTAATACCCCATTGACATCACTGGATAAATCCTCTAGACCAGTGGTTGCCAAACTTTCAGACCTCATGGACCACCAGTGGTCCACGGACCACTGGTTGGCGACTACTGCAAAAAAAATCAACAAAGAAACAGCAATCCTAAAGATTCACTAGATCAGATGACTTAATCACTATCTTTAGAACATCTCACCTCAAAGCTACATAATATACATTCTTCTCAAGTGCACATGGGACATTTTCAAAGATAGACCACATATTGGGACACAAAGTCTCTTCAAATTCAAGAAGATTGAAATCGTATCAAGCATTTTCTCAGATCACAATAGCATAATATTAGAAATAAACTACAATAAAAATAATAAAAAAAATTAAATGCTTGGAGACTAAATAGCACGTTATTAAACAATGATTGGGTTACCAAAGAGATCAAAGAAGAAATAAAAAACATCCTGGAAAAAAATGGCAATGAAAACACAACAATCCAAAATCTATGGGACACAGTGAAAGCAGTCCTGAGAGGGAAGTTCAAAGTATTACAGGCCTACCTCAAAACACAAGAAAAACTGGTAATACATTATCTAACTCTACAACTTAAAGAATTAGAAAGAGAGCAACAAGAAAATCCAGAGTAAAAAGAAGGAAGGAAACAATAAAGACCAGAGCAGAAATAAATGACATAGAGACCAAAAAAACAAAAACAACAACAACAAAATAGAACAATACAAATATCAATAAAACCAAGAGCTGGTTCTTTGAAAGGATAAGCAAGATTGATGAACCTCTAGCCAGGGTCACCAAGAAGCAAAGAGAGAGGACCCAAATAAACAAAATCAGAAATGAAAGAGGCAAAATAACAACAGACCCCACAGAAATACAAAGGATTATAAAAAAATGCTATGAACAACTCTATTCCAACAAACTTAACAACCTAGGGCAGTGGTTGGCAAACTCATTAGTCAACAGAGCCAAATATCAACCGTACAATGATTGAAATTTCTTTTGAGAGCCAAATTTTTTAAACTTAAACTTCTTCAAAATAGACTCTCCCAGGCCATGGTATTTTGTGGAAGAGCCACACTCAAGGGGCCAAAGAGCCGCATGTGGCTCGTGAGCCATAGTTTGCTGACCATGGACCTAGGGGAAATGGACATATTCCTAGAAAAAATAGAACCTCCCAAAACTCAATAATGAAGAATAAAAAAATCTGAATAGGCCGATAACTATGGAGGAAGTTGAAGCAGTAATCAAAAAACTTCAGCAAACAAAAGCCCTGGGCCAGACAGCTTCACAGGGGATTTTTACCAAACATTCAAAGAAGAACTAAAACCTATCCTCCTCAGACTATTCCAAAAAATTCAAGAGGAAGAAACACTTCCCAGCTCTTTCTATGAAGTCAGCATTACCCTAATTCCAAAACCAGATAAAGACACAAAGAAAGAGAATATAGGCCAATATCTCTGATGAACATAGATGCTAAAATGCTCAACAAAATCCTATCAGATCCAGCATTATATTAGAAAGATCATACACCATGACAGAGTGGGATTTATTCTGGGGATGCAAGTATGGTACAATATCCGCAAATCAATAAACGTGATACATCACATAAACAAATTGAGAGATAAAAATCATATAATCATATCAATTGATGCAGAAAAAGCATATGACTAAATCCAACACTCTTTCTTGATAAAAACTCTCAGCAAAGTGGGAATAGAGGGATCAGACCTCAACATAATAAAAACCTACAGCCAACATCATACTCAATGGGCAAAAACTAAAACCTTTTCCCCTAAGAACAGGAACAAGACAGGGATGCCCACCACTTTCCCCACTCCTGTTCAACATAGTTCTGTGTAGCCATAGTGATCAGACAAGAAGAAGAAGTAACAGGCATCCAAATTGGTAAAGAAGTAAACTGTCATTATTCGCAGATGATATGATATTGTACATAGAAAACCCTAAAGACTCCATCAAAAATCTACTAGATTTAATAAATGAATTTGGTAATGTAGCAGGATACAAAATTAACACCCAGAAATCTATGGCTTTTTTACACACCAACTAGAGGCCCAGTACATGAAATTTGTGCATGGGTAGGCCTTCACAGCCCCACACACTTGCGGAACCACCCCCCCGCCCACACCCACCTTGGCCAGGCACTGCCCACATCCACCATCACACACCCCCAGTTCCCCAGTTCTGCAGAGCCCCCCAATTGATCACGCAGCAGAGGGTGGCCTGGGCCTCTCTCTTTGGGGTGATCACAAAGTGCCCCTCCCACCCCCCATTGATCGCCCAGTAGGCTGGTGACCTGGGCCTCCCTCCGCAAGGCGATCGTGGGGCAATGGTGGGGCCCCCTCCTGAGCAATCGCATCTCACCCACCTTGGCTGGCCTGGGGCTAGTGCATGTCATAGCGTGGTCGTCTGAACAGTTGTTCTGCCATTAAGGTGATTTGCATATTACGCTTTTATTATTATAGATAATGAACTCACAAAAAGAGAAACAAATAAAAAATCAATCCCATTTACCATTGCACCAAAAAAAAAATTAAGATACCGAGGAATAAACTTAACTAAGGATGTAAAAGACCTGTACTCAGAAAACTATAGGACATTGAAAAAAGAGATAGAGGAAAACATAACCAAATGGAAGAATATACTGTGTTCATGGATTGGTAGAAAAAAAAAATCACTAAAATGTCCATACTACCCAAAGCAATCTATAAATTTAATGCACTCCCCATTAAAATACCAATGGCATATTTCACAGACCTAGAACGAACTCTCCAAAATTTTCACATGGAATAAAAAAAGTTCCCGAATAGCCACAGCAATCCTGAGAAAGAAGAATAAAGTTGGAGGAATTACAATTCCAGGTATCAAGCTATACTACAAAGCTACTGTTCTCAGAACTGCCTGGTACTGGCACAAGAACAGACATATAGACCAATGGAACAGAACAGAGAACCCAGAAATTAACCCAAGCCAGCATGCTTAGTTAATATTTGACAAAGGAGGCAAGAGCATGCAATGGAGTCAAGACAGTCTCTTTCATTAATGGTGTTGGGAAAATTGAACAGATACATGCAAAAAAAAACCCACAAAAAACAAAAAACTGAAACTAGACCACCAACTTACACCATACACAAAAATAAACTCAAAATGGATAAAGGACTTAAACGTAAGACAGGAATCCATAAAAATCTTAGAAGAACCCATAGGCAGCAAAATATCAGACATATTAAATAGCAATACCTTTACTGACACAGCTCCGAGGGCAATGGAAACTAAGGAGAAAATAAACAAATGGGACTACATCAAAATAAAAAGCTTCTGCACAGCAAATGAAACCACAAAACAAGAAAGCCTACTGCATGGGAGAACATATTTGCCAATGTTATATCCAATAAGGGCTTAACTTCCAAAATTGATAAGGAACTCATACATCTTAACAAAAGGAAGATAAACAATCCAATAAAAAAATGGGCTAAGAACTTAAATAGATACTTTTTGAAAGTGTACATATAGAAGGCCAAGATACATATGAAAACATGCTCAAAGTCATTAATCATCCAAGAGATGCAAATCAATGAGATACCATCTCACACCTATCAGAATGGCTATCATCAAAAAATCAACAAATGACAAGTGCTGGTGAGGATATGGAGAAAAAGGAACCCTCGTGCACTGCTGGTGGGAATGCGGACTGGTGCAGCCACTGTGGAAAACAGTATGGAGTTTCCTCAAAAAGTTAAAAATGGAACTTCCATTTAACCCAGAAATCCCACTTCTAGGAATATATCCCAAGAAATCAGAAACACCAGTCAGAAGGATATATGCACCCTATGTTCATAGCAGCACAATTCACCATAGCTAAGATTTGGAAACAGCCTGAGTGCCCATCAACAGATGAGTGGATTGGAAAACTGTGATACATCTATACAATGGAATACTATGCTGCTGTAAAAAAGAAGAAACTCTTACCATTTGCAACAGCATGGAGGACATGGAGAGCATTATGCTAAGAGAAATAAGCCAGTTAGAAAAGATAAATATCACATGATCTCACTCATTTGTGGAATATAATGAACATAAAATGATAAACAAAAATAGATCAAGAGACAGAGAAGTGTTGAACAGATGGTCAAACTTCAGAGGGAAGGCAGGGGAGGGAGGAGGGGTAAGAGATCAACCAAAGGACTCATATGCATGCGTATAAGCATAACCACTGGACACAGACACTAGGGGGTGGGGTGGTCAGGGAGAGGTCAATGGGGGAAAAACAAGATAAATGTAATACTATATATAATACTTCAAACAATAAAGAATTTTTTTAAAAAAGGAAAGTAATTGGGATGCAGAGACTGGGAGAGGGTTCATGGGGACTTTTGGAAATGCTGGTATTTCATCATTTGGTTATTATTTGCATAGGTGTGTTAACTTGTGAAGTCTTTGTGCTATAAATTGATGATATATAATGTACTACAATTAAAATGTATGCATTTAAAATATAAACACTAAATATATTTTTAGACATTAAAAGAACTGTGCTAAGCAAAAAAAAAAAAAGGCATGGAGACTGTAGTTAATAATAGGGTATAGAATTTTTAATATCCCTTTGACATTACTAGGATAAATGCCAAATACTCATGTAAATAATATTTAATAAGAAACAACCTTAAAAAACTTAAAGATACTTTTAAAAACAGCTTCTGTCCATTCTAGAATTCAGTGGATTTGTATCAACAGGATCTATCTATTTTTTTTCTTTCAGGGAAATAAGTGTAATTATAAACTACTGGAGACTCGTTGCATGAAGATTCGTGCAATAGGCCTTCCTTCACCTGGCTGCCGGCACCGGTTTTCCTCTGGCACCCAGGACCAAGGCCTTAGCTCTTGCCGCCGCCTTCCACCTTCGCTCTGGCTGGAGTCTGCAGGCTTCTTGAGAGTCCGCAGTCTTCGCTTCACTCGGGCCGGAGCGCCACTCCTGTAGCTCCCTCTCCCCCACAGTCCCCCTCATAGCAGGTGTCCTGCCCTGCCCAGCTGCTCCCCGTCTGGAGTGGCGGGGGGGGGGGGAGAGGCTGCTGCCATCTTTGTCCTGCTAATTTGCATATTCCCTCCTGATTGGCTGGTGGGTGTCACAGAGGCATGGTCAATTTACATATTTCTCTCTTATTAGTGTAGATTATTTTGGTTTTGGTGCTGACTAGTAGTCACACTGTTAAGTTTATAAAAACTTTTGTTCAGGACTTGACCCTTTTAGCACTAAAGACCTGATATTTTACGAAATGATATGCTAAGCAAATAATGAAGACACAAAGCACATGTACCAAAATGTTTGGCATTCATTTATAGGCTAGTTGGTGGGTTTCTCCAATATCCTTACCTACAACTTTCCCATCAGCAGGCAGCCACTAGTGACATTGCTAAAAATTAGGAAATAAGCAGTAAGGTCTCCAAAGCCACCAAACAGGTTTAAAGGTTTCATAAAGTTGATGCACAGGCCAGCCTCTTGGATGCTAACCCACTGTTTACCTTTACTTTTCCCAAGGTCATTAAAATGGGTGACCTAAAGCCTCCATTCATAGATGATAAGCTTCAAATTAGAAAGTGAGAAAATGCACTGGGAGAATTGGGAATGATGCTGAGTGGGGCTGGGGAGGGGATGTTGAAGGAGGAGAGTGGATTGTGCAGGTCCAAGTAATCTAGCACTCAACAGGAAATGGAATAATGGAGAATCTGTCCAACATAATGGTAATGTGCAGCATTTCACAGGGGCAAGTATAGCATGGACTGCTATACAGCTATGTATATGATGTTCATAGATTCATAGAATCATGATAAAATGATACATATATATCAACATGTTCTGCTCAAGGAGAGAGAAGAATATACTCTCAAAAATTTCAATGAGATTTTATCAAAATTAATTTTAAAAAGATGTATATATATATTGATTTTAGAGAAAGAGGAAGGGAAAAAGTGAGAGAAACATCATGCAAGAGAGAAAAGTTGATCAGTTGCCTTTCACAGGTGCCCCTCCAGGAGATCAAACACATAATCTGGGCATGTGTCCTGACTGGGAGTTGAACCTGTGCATGGGAGGTGGCTCCAACTAACTGAGCCACACCAGCCAGGGCAAAATTGATATTTTTAAAATTTGCTTTTAGATACTTAAATCTCAGTTAATAAGGAAAATTATTTCTTAGTAAAACCAGGTAAATAATTAATTTTTTCAAGTGGCCATTGCATATTACATTTAAGAGCATATACTAGCCCTAGCCAGTTTGGCTCAGTGGATAGAGCGTCAGCCTGTGAACTGGAAGTTCCCAGGTTCAATTCCAGTCAAGGGCACATGCCTGGGTTGTGGGCTAAATCCCCAGTGGGGAACTTAGAGGAAGCAGCAGATCCATGATTCTCTCTCATCATGAATGTTCTCTCTCTCTCTCTCTCTCTCTCTCTCTCTCTCTCTCTCTCTCTCTCTCTTCCTCTCTGAAATCAAATAAAAATATATTTAAAAAAAGAGCATATACTAATATCATGCATAGCCCCCTTTCTTTACTATCTTTAAATTAAGAATTAAAAAATTAGGACATAACCATATAAGATTATCATTTATTTAGTGCCTAAATACACTACATGATGGATCAACTGCCATAAGATATCATACTTAATCCTCTCAGAATGTGTTGGATAAGAACTATTACTCCCTTTTTAAAGATGATAAAACTAATACCTAGAAAGTCAGTCTTTCTAAAGTGAAGTGTCCAGAATTTCATTCAGATATATTATCTTTTCATTGCAGTATGATTACATTAATTAAGAGTGTTAAGAGTTAAGATACATAGAATTGGTAACTGGAAAAATAAATGGGTTGATCAAAGAGAGAATCGTATAAGTTACGTGGTGGAGGAAACTTTGTGTTAAGGAAGGGAGGCTGCATTTTGTATTGAATTTTAGAGTTCATTAGGTAAATGCACATTGATAACATCCAGTCCTACTTTTTTAAAAAAATTGTGAAATTAAGATGGGGGATACTAACAGAAGGGAATATAATAAGTAAGAAATACTAAGTGACATTTTTTGAAGTTTGTATTTGACCTAAAGAGTGCCAAAGAGATCAACCAATAAACTTGTATGCATATACGCATTACCCATGGACACAGACAATGGGGTGGTAAGGGCCTGGGTCGGGGGGACAGGTGGGAGTAGGCTAGAAGAGGTTAATGGGGGGAAAGGAGGACGTATATAATACTTTCAACCACAAAGATTTAAAAAAAAAGACTACCAAAGACAACTTCAGGGTCTGGGGAGCAACATGATCACGGTGTCAATATTTCAAAAATTGACAGTATTGTACAAAACTAGAGGCCCGGTGTACGAAATTAGTGTACGTTAGGGGGTTTCCCTCAGCCCAGCCTGCACCCTCTCCAATCTGGGACCCCTTGAGGGATGTCTGACTGCCCGTTTAGGCCCGATCCCAACAGGCAGTTGGATATCCCTCTCACAATCCAGGTCTGCTGGCTCCCAACTGCTCACCTGCTTCTGCCTCTTTGCCCCTAACCACTTCTGCCTGCCAGCCTGATCACCCCTAACCACTCCCCTGCCAGCCTGATCGATGTCTAACTGCTTCCCGGCCGGCCCAATTGCCCCTAACTTCCCTCCCTTGCTGGCCTGGTCACCCCTAAATGTCCTCCCCTGCCAGTCTGGTCACCCTTAACTGCCCTGCCCTGCTGGCCTAATCACCCCTATCTGCCCTCCCCTGCAGGCCTTCCTCACCCCCCAACTGCCTTCCCCTGCAGGCCTGGTCCCTCCAACTGCCCTCCCCTGCTGGCCTGGTCTTCCCCAACTGCCCTTCTCTGCAGGCCCGGTCACCCCTAACTTCCCTCCCTACTGGCCTGATTGCCCACAACTGCCCTCCCCTGCAGGCCTGGTCCCCCCAACTGCCCTCCTCTGCATGCCTGGGTCCCCCACAACTGCCCTTCTCTGCCAGCCTGGTCACCCCTCAACAGCCCTCCTCTGCTGGCCTGGTCACCCCTAACTCCCCACAACTGCTCTTCCCTGCAGGCCATCTTGTGGTGGCCTTCTTGTGTCCACATGGGGGCAGCCATCTTTGACCACATGGGGGTGGCCATCTTGTGTCTTGGAGTGACAGTCAATTTGCATATTACTCTTTTATTAGATAGGATGATCTAGAAGGGGAGAAGACTCTACCAGCCACATAGAGATTAAACTTTCTATCACCCAGGATTTTATTTAAACAAAAAATCCATTATGGATGTTACAGAACTGGAAACATATGAAGAAGAAAAGATGTGTACCATTTCTTCCAGAATTCTGTTGTGTGGAATAGAGCAGTGGTATTGTCCTTAACATAGTCTAAACTTGGCAAAGAGAATGTCAAGGGGATAATGGTCCTGTGTTATTAAAAACTTGAGTATTACTTAAAGTTGACTCATTTAGAGAATATATAAAAGTAATAAAATAAACATTTTGGAATAATTCTTTTTCACAAAAATGAATAGTTAAAGTAGAAAAAAAAAGAACCAGAATATTGAAGAAACAATGATGAAGCTGATTGCATTGTAAAGAGAAAGTAGAATTAATGAAGAAAAACATTCATGGAGCAATTGGAAGACTAGAAAACCAAGTAAATTCAAATCAAGAGGATAGTTGGCAGTTTTGCATAAGAAATAAAAGGAAACACATGAGAACTCAGTTTTTATACAAGTCTTCTCTGCTTTATAAAGATTACTCAATAATTAGAGTGAGATTACGCTGGACAGATTTAGCTAATAAAATACAGACACTGTTTAAACTGAATTGATACATACTTACAATAAAACATTGTCTGTTACTTATCTGAAATTCAAATTTAATCAGCATCCTGTATTTTACCTTGCAATTGTAAACCAGATGCACCAAGATGTCACCCATCTTAGTTGTCGCATGGAAAGAAAAGTTGCAAAGACAGAGGCAACTGAGAAAGTTCAGACACATAGGAATAAGAAGGAAAGATGAAATGATTTTCTATGAGAAGTCATAATTAAAGCTTGTATCTGGGATTGGGCCAGAGCAGTGGTTGGCAAACCGTGGCTCGCAAGCCACATGTGGCTCTTTGGCCCCTTGAGTGTGGCTCTTCCACAAAATACCATGGCCTGGGCGAGTCTATTTGGAAGAAGTGGCGTTAGAAGAAATTTAAGATTAAAAAATTTGGCTCTCAAAAGGAATTTCCAACGTACTGTCGATATTTGGCTCTGTTGACTAATGAGTTTGCCGACCACTGGGCCAGAGGTTCCATGCTCTGGTATAAAGAAATGAAATGAAAAGGTATTCTGAGCTGGAGCTCACACCCAACATATTGCCACTTCAGTGGTATTGTGGAAAGTGCTTTAATTACTGAACGGAGAATGGAGACACGATGTGCGTGCTATTGTGGTTCCACAGAAAAGCATGTCACATTAATGGTTTGGGCTTTAAAATGTGTTTTATTCTCTTTGGTTAACATTTAGAAATAACAATGAAAACCTGTAACATTTATTAAGTATGAAGTAAACATTTATTAAGTAAAACTTATTCAACCTTACTATATTGTCCATCCTAAACATGAGTGTTTTGAGGCAGTTTCTATATTCACTGCATTTAGTGGTTATTGACTTTAATTTTGCATACACAAGCAGGAATACCTACCAATGATTGACCAAATTTTCAGATGCAAGCTCAATAGTTTTTGTGATATTTTCATTAATGTAGAGTACCACTGCAGAATATTCCATCTACAGACTACAAGATTCCTTCCTAAGTTATTAGGAAGAGTCCTTCTTATCTATAGAGTTACCTGCATTCTCATTCTTTTTTCTTTTTCTTTTTTTGAGTTGGATGGTGAATGGAACCCAGTTAGCTCTAATTAAACTACATTGAATTATAACCATTCTTATGGATAACTAGAGGCCCGGTGCACAAAATTTGTGCACGGGGGGGGGGGGTGTCCCTCAGCCCAGCCAGCACCCTCTCTAATCTAGGACCCTTTGAGGGATGCCCTCTCACAATCCAGGACTGCTGGCTCCCAACTGCCCTCCCCTGCAGGCCTGGCCCCCCCAACTGTCCTCCCCTGCAGGCCTGTTCCCCGCAACTACCCTCCCCTGCTGACCTGGTCTCCCCAACTGCCCTCCTCTGCCAGCATGGTCACCCACAACTGCCCTCCTCTGCTGGCCTGGTCACCCCTAACTTCCCACAACTGCCCTACCCTGCAGGCCATCTTGTGGCGGCCATCTTGTGGTGGCCATCTTGTGTCCACATGGGGGCAGCCGTCTTTGACCACATGGGGGCGGCCATCCTGTGTCTTGGTGTGACAGTCAATTTGCCATATTACTCTTTTATTAGATAGGATTGTTATAAATCTCTTGTGGTTCACCTTGAGGTGACTTAATGAATACTGAACCAGTAACAATAAGAACAAGGCTTAGAAGTAACTTCTAAAGCACAACTTAGTAGACTAAATGATGCTTTTATAACATTTGTTACTAACTTATAGGAAATAAATAGCTGAATATATATTTGGGAACAGAGGAATGGGGAATGAATTATAAGTGAAAGAAAATCTTGAAGAACTTGAATTTGCCTATGTTTATTGGGAAATCAATCCAAATGAAAAATAATTAATAGGACTAAATCTCGAGGATCCAGTATGGTCATGTACACATCAAATATTGGGGACAATGAGAAATAAAATGCATCCTCAATGGTAAAATTGAGCAGAGGTGTTTGCTAACATTTATTGAGTCTGATATAGGAAAGCAAATGAAAAATTTTGAGGCATTCCATTCAAACCATCAAGAGAGCTGCTTTCTGCTTCATCAGCATTAAGATGTCTGTTGAGAAAAAATTAAAGCAACTAGGGGATGTTATGCAAGAGGTGGTGTGTGTGTGTGTGTGTGTGTGTGTGTGTGCGCGCACACACACACACATGCACACGTGTTTGTGTCTGTCTGTGGGAATGAAACTTGGATTTATATATCTTGTGACAATCAAAACTCAGCATCTACTTCTGATTTCATCATCACTCCCCAGTGGAGTTTAGATTTCGAGTCTTTATATTAACTTTTTATTGAATTTTAAATCAAGTTGAGTGTTTGCAACCTGACTAAATGTGTTTGTGCAGAACTGTTTTAATGAATAGGAATAATCACAACTCATAGACATACTTATTTATTAAAGTGCTCAATAATCTTTCAGCTTTAGTAACAGTTTGGAGATGTATAGCTGACCAAATTTCCACCATTTATTTTCTTGCACAAATTTGCTTGTATGTCATTCTTTATTTGTCCAAAAGTAGCATGAGTTACATATATGCATGTCCATAATGGACCGAACCATTATTCACCAAGGTTTTGCTCCATGCCAGTTTGTAATTGGAACTGGAAATATAAAAGGCAATGTACATGAAACTTGGCTGTAAGAAACTTACACTCTGTTGGAAAGATATATATTTGAATAAGCAATTATAATACAAAGTGAAACAAGCTGCAATAGAGTTGTTTATAAGATATATTTGAGATCTTGGGGAAAGGGAAGTCTCAATACACCTATGGAAGTTAGGAAATCCTTCCAAGTGCAGCTAGCAATTCAACTAGTTACAGAATATCAGGGACTCTGATCCCATGCAGAAATGTGGAATTCTAAAAATTGTTTTTGCTAGACTATGGAAGCAGCAAAACTAGGGACAGTCACACTATGAGGCTGAGAGGCAGACAAGAAAAGGCCAAATTATTATGATGTTAGTTGACAATCCAAAAGGTGTGGATTTTACCTTAAAGCTTTAAAAGTCTGGGATGTGGCAATCACAGGGTGAAATTTCCAGTTAGATCAAAATGGAAGATGGACTGGGGAGAGTGATTTAGTGCATTAATGGTGAGGATTTTAGAAAGTCCAGTTGGAGGAATTTAGTAATTTTTTTTTTAAATTTTGGAGATAAGGAAATCAAAGAACTTTAACTTGAGTCGCAGATTTCTTCTATCAAAGGAAAGCAATACCAAAGGAAGCAACATTGTTGACAGTGCCCCTAACTTCAAGCAGAAGAAAATAAAAATCTATTTCTAGAAAAATCACTCTCAATTAAGGTACTCAAGCTGCTCACAGGTTACAAGTAAAACAAATAACTCACAATCAAATATCAGCTAATGAAAGACTGCCACAGTGAATGAAAGTCAGTAAAAACAATAAGCAAAATTTAGAGACTCCAATGATATGGGGATTATAAAATACTAACTATTTCATTGAGAATATGAAATGTTTAAAGGCTAGAAATTTCTTTAAAAAACTGAGCAAGCTCAAAATAAAATAAAAACATTGTATTAAAAACACAGTGGATGACAAATAGCTGAATAAATATAATTATAGAGAGAATTAGATCAAAAAGGGGAATCACAGGGTTGGAGGGATATAAAGAACACTCAGGAATGGGGACAGCCACTCAGAGTCTGGAGTCTGAGCAGAGTGAAGAGGTCCCCATGTGAGAATGGCTTGACATGGAGACTTAGATGATTATCAAGGTCAAGAGAATGACTATGTGGGTGGGGGGGATGGAGGGCTGCCTGATGTCCGGTGTTGGAGCCTGAGTGAGGTGTGAGGAACACAGTGGAGGAGATGGTAGTGGCAGAAATGGGAAGTTAGTAACAAACATGGGACTAAGTTTATAATTAAGTATATTGAAGGCAATGACAGTCAGGGTTCTTCCACTTAGAGAAAGGAGGTGCAATTATGGAAAAGTGGAAAACTAGAATAAACCCTATGATATTGGAGTACTGGTATGAATGCATGGTTTTCCAACTCTAAAAATGTAGAGAGAACTAAATATTGATGTAAATGTGTATCTATCTACCTACCTACATGTCTATTTACTACCTACTTATGCACATTCATACATATATTCCCTTACTCTGTCCATAGAGAGGACTTGGGAGCAGAGACACCACATTGTAATGAGCACATCTAACATGCAGATTGTGGCTTCTAAACACCATTCTCCACTGAAATAAACAAGTACTTTGCCTGGTCGGTGTGGCTCAGTTGCTTGGGTATCGTCCCATGTACCAGGAGGTCACTGGTTAGATTCCCAGTCAGAGCATATGCCAGGGGTTGCTGTCATGATTCCCAATAGGGGGTGTGCAGGAGGCAGCAGATCTATGTTTTTCTATCATTGACATTTCTAACTCTCTCTCCCTCTTCCTTCCTCTCCAAAATCAATGAAAACATCTTGGAAGGAAGGAAGGAAGGAAGGAAGGAAGGAAGGAAGGAAGGAAGGAAGGAGGAAGGAAGGAAGGAAGGGAGGAAGGAAGGAAAAAAGAAAGGAAGGAAGGAAGGAAGAAATAAGTATTCCTTAGAGAAAAGGCTGATTTCTTCTGGGGTAAGTATAGTACATGATGATCTTAGAATATCTGTTTGTGGCAGAAAGCAGAGAATGCTCAAAATATAATGGGATCAAGATCAAGGGACACAGACACCAGCTTTAAGGGGCTCCCAATAGCCAAATATAGGACTAATTGAGCATCAAAATAAAAAAAAAATTGAAGCAACAGATTTTAACCCATTAAAAGAGGAAATATTAATCTATACTGAAAAAAGTAGATAAAAATAAATGGAATATTTTATAAAGAGAGGACATAGAAGGAGATAGAAACATCAATGATGAGAGAGAATCATTGATGGGCTGACTCCTGCATGCCTCCTTCTGGGGATTAAGCCTGCAACCCCACCATATGGCCTGACCAGGAATTGAACCTTGACCTCCTGGTTCAAACTCAACCACTGCGTGAAGAACACCAGCCAGGCTAAACCACCACAGCATCTCTTTAGTGATGTATAAATTGAAGCAAATCATGAAAAAACACTAGACAAACTTTGAGGGAACTTCTACTTTAAGCCTTTTACTTTAAAGGGTGTTACTGGGACAACTGGTGAAACTCTAATGAGATTGGAGGATTAGAAGGAAGTAATAAAATAATGTTTGTTTGTTTGTTTGTTTATTTATTTATTTTGATGGTTGCACTGCCCTTATGTAGAAGAATGTCTTTGTTTGTGGAAAGCAGGAACTGAAATATTCAGAAATAATGGGACATCAGATTGTCAATTTACTCTCAAATGATTCAGGAAAAAAATGTTTAGTCTTCTGTATTTATAACCATTCTGTAAACCTGAAATTGTATTAAAATGAAATAAAACATTAATTAGATTTCTTGTTGAGTCTTTTTTTTTTTTACTGTGGAGATTTCATAGTATGTATCATGCTAATTTATGTTTTTGCATTTCCAAGAAAGAAATATACTATATTTCCAAGAAAGAAATATAATATGCAGTATTTCCTTCTTTAAACAAAACATCTCATGGGAAACAGAAGTATTTAAAAACAGGATGTTTTCATTAAAAATTATAAAGAAACATAATAAATATACCAAAATCTAATTGAATATCATAGCAATTAATTACCATTATGTATATAGTAGTGAACATGATCAGGATTGATAGTCATTTAATCAAAACAGTTGTTTAAAAAATAAAATTATTAAAAATTAAACATGGGTTAAATATTTTCTTTAACTTTAAATGTAAATTCATTAATTCAGCAATATTTTTACACTTTTTTAAAAAGGGATATACTAATTAAATATCTGAATAATATTTTAAATATGAGCTATAAAGCCTTGGCCAGGTGGCTCAGTTGGTTGGAGCATCGTCCCCTGAACCAGAAGGTGGTGGATTCGATCCCAGTCAGGGCACATAACTAGGTTACAGATTTGATCCCCATCACAGAGTGTGCTGGAGGCAACCAATGGATGTTTCTCTCTCACCTCTCTCTCTCTCTCTCTCTCTCTCTCTCTCTCTCTCTCTCCCCCTCCCTCTCTTCCTCTCTCAAATCAATAAAAACATATCCTAGGGTAAAGATTAAAAAGTAATAAGCTATATATACATTTATGAGTATGTGTATAATCATTTTAGAGCAAAATATATAATCATCAGGTTGCTCTCTATATTTCTATTTTTATTCATTCTTTGGTCCATATTTTACAATTATCTGACCATAATAATTTTGAAATAAATTTTTATAGTTTTTCACTGGCAGTCTTTACAAATCAGTTAAGTTGGTTTTCCTGGAACAAGTTTTTCTCTATACATCACATTTTATAGCATCATGTAAAATTTAAATGCATTGTGGCATTAAAATAGCAAGTCAAGAAGACATTGATTGTAAGAGAACTGATACTGCAAGCCTTGGGGAGCAGCGGGGTGGGTGGAAGCACAGCTTGGCCAGGGGACTAGGAGCAGTCTGCAGACAAGCGTTCCTCCTGCCTGGACTCAGGCAGCTGACTTCATGCAGGGAGGAGGGAATGTATGTTCATCCATCCAAGCTGGCCGGCAGAGGTTTTTCTCTAGGGGAGGATCTGGGATTACTTTGTTCTCTTCCTGCTTATTTTGACTTGTTTGTTTATAATGACACTGATTTATGATAGAAAGCATCTCTGAAAATACAATGAGTAATTTTATTGAAGGAAAAATATAAAACTTCCTTACGCTTGGCTCCTTTTCTTTGGTCAGAGGCATTCTGAGAGGTCAAATGCCTAGCGTTACATTGCATCATAACACAGCCTGTCTGTTCTGTCCATAAACATAAAAATAATCCAATCATTTTTCTTAAATCTGAGCTCTTAGTAATAAAAAAATTGAATCAGAGTGGTCAAATGACAGGCTTTGGTTTGCCTGCCATTTACGGATCATATAGACATAGAGATAATGTGGACATTTGTTCTTCAGAGAAATAACAAAGTGAAAGATTAAGTCCTTTTCACATCTTGAATGAAAATAAAATCAGTGAGAGAGAGGTTAAGAAGCATCAGATTTCTTCAGAAGTATGTTCTTTTGCCATGTGGTGAATGTGCAAAGCAATAGATTTATTTATATATTTACATGACAATATTAGACAAATTTATTTGTAAACAACATATTAGTATATATATATGTATATATATATATGACATATATATATATATATATATATATATATATATATATATACACATAATATTTTTATCGATTTCTAGAATCAGAGGGAGAGAGAGGGAGAGAGTGAAAAACATCTATCTGAGAGACAAACATAGATCAGCTGCCTCCTCCCTCACCCCACCACCAGCCACCAGGGATCCAGCCCACAACCTGGTCCTGTGCCCTGACTGGAATGGAATTGGCAACCAACCTAGCCACACTAACCAGAACTAGTAACTACATTTTTACGGAAAGTTTAGTAACTTGTACCTGAAGGTATTACTAAGGTCCTGTCACCATTTTAGGAAGACTCATGTTTAATGTTTAGGAAGACATTTTGAAAGCATAGAATATAAAGCATTAAATGAGCCAAGGATGAGATGGTCCATTATTTTCTTTCAAATCTTAACAGCATTTATTTTTACTTTATCTTATTGAGATTTTGGTTCTAGCTTGATTCGTTTACCTCAGTAGACTAGAGAAAAATAATCTTCCTTCACAAATTTAATACGCTGCCTTTGTCTACACAGACAAGAACATATTTTAAATGCATTGGTGAGCGTGAGAGTATTGACGACAATCCAGGAGTTTCGGCTAAGCCTGAGTAAAACACTGCCCACAACTGTAATTCCTTAACCCAACATGATAAAACATGAATGGCCTTTTCCACCAAGTTCATTTGAAACCTGTCACTGTGTTTGCACTAATATTTGTGGATACCAATGGAAACACTTGTTAAGTTAGAGAGGCTTTGTTTTGGCTTGTGCAAAGGCTTTCCTTTTAGCAGCCAGCATTCTTATTTTTATTGTGACTCACACAGCCATAACAATGGGCTTCCAAATCGACCACCCATCCACTCAACTGTCAAGTCTTAAAATACTTTCATTGATTCAAAACCAAAGAGTTTTCAAACAGTGGAGTTAAAAGTTTGACTGAAATGAATTTAATTTTAGGGGCAATTTTTCTAAGATCATTTAAACCAAGCTGTCCCTTGTGCTTGAGCAAACCTCCGAATCCTAGTTCCTAATGAAGGAGCTCATGTACAAACTGGAGATGCAACAGGCCCTACCAGACATAAGGAAATGGATGAACTGTGTGCTCCCTACATTGGCTACATTCAATCAGAGTAATGTTTTCCCCAGGGTTATAATTGCATAGTAGGATTTAAGAGGCTTAATTAGTCTCCTATCTCAACAGAAAATGTACTTCCTTATCCTGATAGAAATTCTTCATTTTAAATGTATGATTGGAGATTAAGTTAGCTAAATAGTCCCTTGTATTTAAATATTGAATGCTCCTTGAAAGACTAAGGGGCCTTATATACCTTCTTTCACCCACACTCAGCCTTCCCCTCTGCTACTAAGATCAGCTGTCCCTGCCTCTAGGGCTTGCTACTCTTGTGTACTTAGTCCCAGTTCCCCTACTTTGTGCCTGAAAATTTCTCCAACAGTTTCATCCCTTTTACCTGCATCATCAATTGTTTTGCCCTTTGCAAATTGATTCCATTATTATGCAAACAAATTTCTTCTGTTAAAAACAAGACTTAACCATGCTTCCCTGTCCAACTATTGACCCATTTCTCCGCTCCCTTTTTGACAAAACTCAGTTGAAATAATAATTATTATTATTATGAAAAAATATGCTTGCTGATTCCAATTATTTTTCTTTCATTCTTACTTGAAATGATTCCAAACAGGCACACCAAAACATCTCTTATTTTAGTCACCTGAGAGCTACTATTATTGCTAAATATAGTGGCTTGTTTTCAGTCCTCATCTTCTAAGACCCATCAACAGCCTTTGACCTTGTTGGTCACTCACAGTTTCCAATACAGCAGTTAGAGTGAGCCTTTTAAAATCACAAAACCCTCAAAGGGTCTCCATACTACTCAAGTAAAGGCCAACATAATTTTAGTAGCCTACAGGAGCCTGGATATTCTCCATCTGCCTCTACACCACCCTTGACCATTTGATTTCACCTCCTCTAATCCAATTATAGTGGCTTCCTTCCTCTTATGAGACCATGCAGGGCATCTTTCTACCTCAGGACCTTTGCACTTATGGCTTCTCTTGCCTCGAATACTTTCCCATTTTATATTCTCCTGTCCTGTACCCTTCGTTATTTTACTAATTGTCACCCCAAAGCTGTTCCCCAACACTATTTAGAAATGCAGCTTTACTTCCCAGAACTTTGTATTCCCCTCTCTTGCACTTATTCCCTTTAAATATACACAATATTTTATTTGTTCAGTTAATTGTCTATACGTTCCACTAGAACATAAGTTCAAAGAAGGCAGGAATTTCTACTAGTTATTTTTATCCTGTTGCATATTCAACATCTGGAATATTGGTAGTCACTCAATATTTGTTAAGTTAATGTGTAAATCTTGAATAAATTCTGAGCAAATTATACTGGAGTAGCATGAATTATGAAGGAACAGGAGAGTAGAAGGGCAGAAGACTAATTTCTTGACCTATAGTAAGTGAAGTGACTAGCCCTCCGAACATCTCTAAAAGAGGCTACTTATAAAGCTATGTAGTGGGATAGGGTTATGAAGGAAGGTTAGAGGCACAAAACAACTTCTTTAAAGTTCTCCTTGACTTTAATAATACCTGCCAAAGATATATTAAATTCAAGTGACCATGAGTGAGAGAAGGGAAGTTTCTTCCTATAAGGTAAGTTTTTTTGTTTTGTTTTGTTTTGTTTTTCTGCTGTTTTCCTTGGCTCTGAGCTCTCACTGATCTCCTCCCCACCCTGGAAGAGTTCAGTGCCACATGGACAGACTTCATTTCCAAGCCACAGTCAGAAGCTAAAAATTAAGTCCCAATCACAGGACAAAGCCCTAATGTAGTTGATGGTTATTAAAGCAAGTTCCCTAACAAATCACTTTATTTTACTAGAGACTGATTAGGAAGAAGGAAATGATCACTCAGGAGGAGATTTTCACTGGGTCAATAAAGACTTTGACCAGATTTATGACATCAACAACAATATCCATCATTGATAGAGTGTTTACCACAACAGTTGTGTTACATCCATTATTTCTAATCTTAACAAGAATATTGCAAAGAATGGATATTAACACCTTATCTCACAAGGTCAATGATACCTTGAAAATTAACTTGTCCCAAAATACTCAGAGGCTAAGTGGTGACATTAAAGATTCAAATCCCTGTTCAAATACCTGCAGGCCCATTCTGTTGTACAAAGCATGAATGGTTCCTTATTATTTTTCTTAAGGAATTATTTGGGGTAAAGGAATTCCAATATCCAACACTGGTATATTAAGGGGATGCAGATATAAACCAAGGAAAGCAATTCCCAATGTTGTTTCACTTTCAAGCTGTACATAAATTTAAAGCCAATTTAGTATGTCCTGAAAAAGTTTTTAGATGTTGTCTAAATGAGCAGCGATAAAAGGCAGCATGGAAATGGGTCATTCTGGCATTACCTGTTAATTTTTCTCTATACTCAGAGAAAATGTCAAAGTACAAATGCTTCTTTAAATATGAGATCAGTATTGTTTGGGTGGGATAACCTGTAGCGCTACAACAAAGAAGAAAAGTCATTTTCACTAGGTTTTATGTTTATTCCCAGGATATTTTTGAATTAATAAGATAATAGTTTAGCAAAAGAAATAATTAATCATGCTAAAATATTTAGAACCACAAAGCAAAGAGAGACCCAGAAAAACACTTCTATTTCAGTTACAAGATAGTGCATATGGTAACATTCACATGTTGCCAGCTGAAAATTGAATTGGTAATTGACAGTTGAGCTTTGTAGTAAGCAATATGGCACCCTATTTATTTCTGTAATTATTTTAGAACTTTTAAATTGTGGCTTCTATTTGCAAGGCCTTAGGACATAGTAAACACAGCCAAGATTACTGAGGGTTTATTGTTTGAGATGTTTTACTTAACTCCAAGTAATTCAATTCAAGTCAATAAATCTCAATGAAGATATATCAAATGGCCTATCCTGTGCTTGCTACATATTAGGCAACAATGGGAGATTTTTAAAAAAAGTATAAGACAGAGTTGTCTCCACATTTGAAAAATCATTAGAAAGCTCGGCAAGAGGGATCAGAAAATAAGAACTAGTCTCTCCAAAAATCAAACAAAAAGCCTTTGGGATTAAAAATGAAGTTTTTGGAGAAACACAGATTATGTTAAAATTGTTATGTAAAATTAAAGACTAATCTGGTCTTCACCCATTCTATACTTTCTAGGAATATTAAAGGAGACATTTCTAATTTAAAAAATGAAACTAAAGATTCCTTAATAACACTCCGCTTCACTTGATTTCTCAGAAAATAATAAAGTTATTGAATTATTGTAGTGTTATATTCAAGAATGGAAGAAAGGGCAACACTGCTTTATAAAATGATCCCCTACAGATCAGCAAATCTTTTCTGTAGAGGGTGATAGTAAGTGTTTAGGCTTTGTGGCCGTATTCAACTCTGCCATGTGTGTTCCAATAAAATGCTATTTGTGGACACTGAAATTCAAATTTCATGCAATTTTCATGTGTCACAAAATATTACTGCTTTTATTGCTTTCAACCATTTAATGTGTAAAACCAGACCTTAAAAAATGGTATGCAAAAGCAGGTGCTTGTCACTCTGATATAACCTGCTTTTCTGGTTTAAATCATAAAACAGCCATCATGTTTGTACACACATAAACAAACTATTCCTCAGGGAGAGTATGATTGTAACTAACTGTAGTGCTTCTGTGCCAAACATTGTTCAATATACTTACTAACCTTTATAAGCACATCCCTGTCAGTTAGGAATGTTACTCTCATTTTGTAAAGAAGGAAACCAAGGCAGAGAGGCTGAATGACTTGTTCAGGGTAACACCCTATTTAAGTGGCAGGGCTGGGATCAAACCTAGAGTCTGTGCTCTTGGCCACTGCTTGGATGGTGTTGGGCTAGGTTACCAGACACAGAACAGAAAATTGGGAACTACTAGTATTTTTAAACTTCTTAAAATTCAGAAGATTGTTGTAAAGGTAAATGCAAACTGTTCAAAGTTAGGTTTTTTGTTGTTTTTTTTTTTGCAACTAGAGTATTTGAGATATGAAGTATTATAGTTTAGGGGGGAAAAAGAATATTTGTGACAAAATGCATTGCTGATTCCTGTTGAAAACACTAACATGTTTTCCTTGGCTTATGAAGTTCTAAGTGTCTGGGAGAGGTTATTCATTTGACATCCTGATGCCAGAAGAACTTCACCTAAAAACACATGAGGAAATTGAGTATTTATTTTAGTGTGATTCATCCCTTACATTGCTTCTTTTCTATGTAAGAACTGCTCATACTTAAATTATGCACAATCTGTTTTAATTATTTGTATTTGTTTTTAATGCAGTGTGAAAAACTAATAAGGCTGATATTCCTTTCCCAAATGCCCTTCCTGAAAAGATTTAGCACATCTCTCAAGAATTGAATTATATATCTATTTGTACATGGACAGGGGCGGGGGCAGGAATATCAATTTGGTAATTATATCACCATTGTTTGTATAATATTATGTAATTTCTTGTGATATTAATCCACTAAATGAAGTGTATTTTAATATAATGGGCTTGATAGATTAAAATAGTTTATTTTTCCTTAATGTGACTAATTTAAACAGTTCATTTGCAGGGATATGCTCATTATTTTTCAAATCTTCATAATATTTTTATGATGCTGTTATGTTTATTCTTTTAGAGAATTACACTCATTACCTTCCATAATTACCCACACAGTATTTGCATATATTAGATATATGTATGTGTGCTTATGTTTATTGTAACTATTATAAAATGGCCAGATTTGTGATTATAAGCCCAAGTCTAGAAAGTATATGGCCTCTTTACCTATTTTTTTAAAAATTTTATGATCAAAATTAAAGGAGATGCAAATAATACATTTAAAAAATTTTTATTGAATTTATTGGAGTGACATGTATGTATGTATGTATGTGCATGTGTATATATATATATATATATATATATATATATATATATATATATATATATGTAAAAGCGTAATATGGAAATTGTCCCTTTGGGAGTTCAAGTAGGAGACTGGGAGTTTGATCACACACTATGACATGCGCTGACACCCAGGGGGCGGCGTGGAACAAAGGGAGGCCCCTGCTGGCAGCTGGAAGGAAGGCCCCAGCCAGCAGCCGGAAGGCCCCAATCAGCCCTGATCGCTGGCCAGGCCTAGGGACCCTACCTGTGCACAATTTTTGTGCACCAGGCTTCTAGTTAGTTAATAAAATTATACAGGTTTCAAGTGTAGAATTCTATAATATATCATCTGTATATTGTATTGTGTGTTCACCACCCAAGTTTAGTCTTCTTCTGTCACCATTTATCCCCCTTTTATCTTCTTTTACCTCCTCCTACCTTCCATTCCCTCTGGTAATCATCATACTATTGTCTGTGTCTATAAGGTATATATATTTTTTATTAATCCCTTCATCTTTTTCACCCAGCCTCCCAAATGGCCTCCCCTCTAACAGCTATCAGCTCATTCTCTGTATCTAAGAGTGTGCCTCTATTTTTTTTTGTTAGCATATTTTTGTTCATTAGATTTCACATATAAGTGAAATCATACAGTACATGTCTTTCTCTGGCTGGCTTATTTCATTTAGCATAATGCTCTTCAGGTCCATCCATGATGTTGCAAAAGGTAATATTTTCTTCCTTTTTTATGGCCAAGTAGTATTCCACTGTGTAAATGTGAAACAGCTTATTATCCACTCATCTACTGATGGGCACTTGGGCTGCTTCCAGATCTTGGCCATTGTAAATAACACTGCAGTGAACATGGGGGTGCATATATTCTTTTGAATTAGTGTTTCGGTTTTCTTCAGCTATATTCGTAGAAGTAGTATTGTTGAGTCATAAGGCAATTCCATTTTTTAACTTTTAGTACTTTTATTCAATCTTCCTTCATCTAGGTCGTTCAGATAATCACAGGGGAATGTAAATAAAACAATTCACAGTAATCTGTATAAGGTCTTTCCTACTAGAACATATATCTTTTAGAGATTTTCTACTCTCCCACTGAATTAATTAAAAACTCATCTCTGATCTTTAAATGCTACTATTTAAGTTCCAGTTGAAGAGAAGAGGAATAAAAATTAAACTGTGAATGAAAGCCAGTATGCAAATGTAGACTGGAATTCTGTCTGAATATCAGCTTGGGAGAAAATAACGACAATTTAAAAAATCATATACAGAGCAGGACTGACTGAGGACAGATTAACTGAGTAACATTAGCAGGGATAGCATGACCTGGAAAACTTCTCCTGGGGACACCCAGAGTGAGTGAGTTTGCAGGGTAAACAATTCCATTCCAATAAAATACTTTATCAGACATCAGTTACATATGTGGCATGATCACTCTGCAAAGAAGAGTAATATGTTCAAATCATTTTTTAAAATACCAATTACTTGTCCAAGGTTGGTTCTCTCAACAATAGCCTGTGGCATCCATCTTGATAATGGACCAGATAACAGATGGTATTTTTGAAGGACAGACTCAAATTAAACCACTATGTTCAGAAGAAAATCAACTGTTTCCCTCTGTTATCATGGACATGGTGAAAACATTTGTGATTTTATGGTTTTTAGGTAGATGTGATCTTGACAGCAGTCACTGGCTTCCTGAAACAGTCATAAAAATTATCTTTGTTTTTCAGATTACAGCATTGACTTCAAAAGTAACCATAACTAGAATAAATGATAGTATTATTGGGCAAAGTAATATTTCAGGGTGTTGATTCCTAATGTTATATTAAGCTAAAAATCATATAGCGCTGCTGTTCTCCAGATTTTGCACATATTACCTTAAATGAGCTTCATTTCTTTATTTAGGGGTCCATTTTTCAAATGGGATGTTAACACGATGTCTGAAATACCAATACCAAATTTTGCATTGAGAAAAAGTTTCACTACAAAGTTGGAAGTGTATCAGGTTATGCTCTATGGTATACTAATGTGGGGCTACACTATGCTGCTTTGTAAGTTGCATTTCTTCATTTAACCAATACAGTGAATATTTTCCCATGTCATTTTTCAGGCAGTGCCAAATATAGCTAATGGCTGCATTGAATCCCATCATATGAATATTATTGACTGTTGGATTCTGTTTTCTCATATATTAGAACTTCTGTCGATGAGCCAGTACCACCACCCCCACCTCTATATTCTCTCCTTTAAACAAGGGCTGGAAGTCTGGGAACTGTTTCCCAGAACCCCTGAAAGGTTTCCACATTAGCCTCTGCCAATGAGGCTTTTGAGCAAAATTTAGAAGGTGGAGAATGGAAGTTGTTGTTGCAATTAGTGATTCTATGTATATACAACACCCCCCCCCCCCCAATCTACAGTTTTTCTTGCTTCTTGCTGTGGTTTCACTTACTTGCAGTCAGCCAAGGTCAAAATATTTTAGATGGAACATTCCAGAAATAAACAGTTCATGAGCTTTAAATTTGGCACTGCTCTGAGTAGTGTGATGCAGTCTCACACATCCAGTTCCTTCCCACCTGGAATGTGCCTCATCCCTTTGTCCAACATCTCCCCGTTCTCCCTGTTGCATACACAACCCACACAGTTGCTATCTGGGCTTTCTCATTGTCCGTTGCAGTACCACAGTGCTTGTGTTCCAGTCACTCTCATTTTACTTAATAATGTCCCCAAAGTGAAAGAGTAGTGATGCTGGCAATTTGGATATTCCAAAGAGAAACCATGAAGTGTATTGAAATATAAGAAAAACATAATATACATAGGGTTCAATACTGTCTGCAGTTTCAGGCATGCACGGGGGGGTCTTGGAACA
This sequence comes from Plecotus auritus, assembly GCF_963455305.1. Classification (NCBI taxonomy): domain Eukaryota; kingdom Metazoa; phylum Chordata; class Mammalia; order Chiroptera; family Vespertilionidae; genus Plecotus; species Plecotus auritus. The sequence continues at coordinate 141,304,880 of NC_137775.1, read as the reverse complement.
TATGGCGTTCCAAAGGTAAAAGGGGACTACTCTACTGAGAATGTGTGTGATAAAAATAAAAGATCCCTGAAGGAACCCTAAGTCAGAGCTGTGGACCTTTTAAGTCCATCTTCACTTTCCTAAAATATGTAAATATCAAAACACTAACATAACTCTCAGCTAACAATACTTCAATCATTCAACTGAACATATTTCAGTCAGCTACTCAAGAGTTTTTGGAACCTTATATTTTATGAATTTACAAACAAACTAGGAGTCTTTTTAACTTCCACCCTACTAATGTGGAATTATATTATTTTACTAGAGGCCAGTGCATGAAATTCGTGCACTTGGGGCGGGGTCCCTCAGCCCAGCCTGCACCCTCTCACAGTCCAAGAGCCCTCAGGGGATGTCCCCACAGAAAGCAGGCCTAAGCCAGCAGTAGGACATCCTTAACACTGCTGCAGAGGCGGGAGAGGCTCCCGCCACTGCGTCTGCACTCACCAGCTGTGACCCCACTGATGCACGATTGGGGCTGGGGAGGGACGTGGGAGGTTGGTCAGCCAGGGAGGGACCACAGGAGGGCTCCAGGGTGGGTCCAGCTCATTTTACTCAGTCCTGATCAGCCGGACCCCATCAGCAAGCTAATCTACTGGTTGGAGCATCTGCCCCCTGGTGGTCAGTGTATGTCATAGCAAGCAGTTGAGCAGCCTGAGCATACCATTAGCATATTACGCTTTGATTGGTTGAATGGCCAACTGGACGACCGGACACTTAGCATATTAGGCTTTTATTATATAGGATTGGGAATTTTATATTGAATGTTCATTTTAACCAAACACCCATAAGTTCCTATACAGACCCTTCCACGCACACAGAGGATGTGCCTGTTGGGAGATAGTCTGCTATGTTTCTGCCTGTCCTGTGGACAGAGCCCTGACCACCCTTGGTTCGGAACTTGGTGTCCCAGTAAACAGCCATGGAAGAAGGGGTTTTGGCATCTGCATAGGTAGAGTGCATGTGTGTCTGCTGTGCCCTCTGGGCAGGTGTGGCCAGGTGCTGTTCTTAATAAAAGACTGGAGTTTCCTGAGCTTGGAATTCCTCTACTGACATGGAAAGTCATCCTCTGGCCCTCCTGGCACAACCCTGTGGCAATCAGGGCTCAGGGAACCTGTGGAAATGCTGATACTCTGGCCATAGCTATTGCTGTAATAAGCAGTCCTTTGTCTTTGGCTGGAAAGCCATATCTCCTGTCAGCGTCCATGGGACTGTGGCAGGCTACCTTGTCAGCTTGTATGTATGCAGGGTACAAAACCAGCCCCCTCAAGGTTCTTGACACTGTCTGTAAATCTGAGCTTGCATTTAAATCTGTTTTCTACTTTCTTCTGGAGAATGGGTATGACTGAGGGCACACTGGACGTAAAATAGTATACTGATGCCAGAGGGGAAGAAAAAAGGGGCACAAGAAGTCATAAGAAAGGGTTCCAGAGAGAGAGAGAGAGAGAGGAAGAGAGAGAGAGAGAGAGAGAGAGAGAGAGAGAGAGAGAGAGAGAGAGAGAGAGAGAAAGTGAGAGATAGGATGGGGCCTTAGAAAAACAACTCAATCTGCTTCACAATATGCCTGGGGCCTACCTGCTGCCATCCCACAATCTCTTTGGCATTGATCTCCTTGTAAGCATAAACAAACCCTGTTGGCATTTGTTTATATTAATTCTCACACAAACCCACTCCTGCAAATGAAAATGAGACAACCATCTGTACCTAATTTTACATTTTCTGAGATGATGAAACAGAATTTTTTAAAAAGAGAATTTGGAACTGTTTTTTAAATTCTCAGAAGTACTCAGTCTTGCCTAGACCTCAATAGATTCTCATCTTCCCTCAAGGAAGCATGCCAGAGTAATTGTAACAGACACACTTCATTTCTCTAAAGACTCTGAGCACTCATCCACAATCTCCAAGGAACTCAGTCTTAAAAAAATACTATAATCAATAAAAACTTTAGAAATGGCCCTGGTTGAAGAAAAGCACATAATGTACAAAATAATCCACTTAAAAATCAACAGGAAATAGTAATGTGTTTGAATAAATACTGAATGAGTTTGAAACAGTAGACTATTTCAGCTTCCATAGTGTATCATCTAAAAATAAAAGTTTTACTTTTTAAAATAATCCTCACCCAAGGATATATTTTTATTGATTTTTATAGGGAGAGGAAAGGAGAGAGAAAGAGAAACATCAATTGCCCCCCCCCCACACACACACACACACCCCTATATGCCAGGGATGGAACCTGAAACCTTTTGATGTACTGGTTGCTTCAACCAACTGAGCAACCCGGCTAACGCTTACATTTCTTAATGTCTACATTTGAGCTGAATTTACTTTTATGGGACCACATGCTGTGGGGTTTTAATACTCTTAATTGTAGAGATGATAGTGCTTATTCTGTAAGGAAAAGTTGTATTTGACCTTATCTCATAGAATGATGCTAAACCTTGATCAGTTAGCCAGGGTGCAACATTCTAGATCATTGATCTTTCTGTGTAAATTCTGGCTCAGTTCTGGCTAACCAGCACCACTCATTTATTTCTTCATTTCAACATTAAAATCTTCCAAACCTGTATTATTGTGGTTTCGTGTAACAGGATGGCCACTGGAATGAGTCTAAAGGAGTCTTTCCTTGATGAATAAGGATGGCTCAGGGTCTTATGGTCATTATTCATATCACCAGTTATCACTGGAAACTGCTATATGTCTATGCAGTATAGGGCATTGGCTAGCTGCTAGCCTAGCATCTGAGTCAGCATCCAGAAAATAAACTTATGCAGAAGACTAGTATACTGGTATTTTTGGGTAGGCCATGTTTTACTTAAACTTTTTTTTTAGATGGTGTTCAAGTATTTTATACTCTATTTTATGAATGGATTTTAAAACATAAAATATTAAAAGTAAATTCAATTATAAAATAGATTTTATGAGTAGGTTTAAAAATAGTTTTCCATTTCCCTTTAAGTAGTCATTATTAACTTTATATAAGTACTAGTGGCCCGGTGCACGAAATTCCTGCACATTATAAGGGGATTAATTAGAGGAAATGATTTAATATTGCTATTTGCCCTTTCTCTATAATAGAAGTGTCAGAAATGAAAGAAAATTAGTAAAATGTATATGAAAACCTTCCTCCTGTCAGAGTCTGGGGCGCACCAGAGTCCTGCCCACCCACATGCGCCTAAAAATCACGTGAGACCCAGACCCAGCCAGCCCCCACCCCCACTGGGCTAGATCCAGACCTGGCCAGTCCCACCCTTGTCAAGCCCTGCCGGTCAGGGGACGTAGCCTCAGGTCCCATGGCCCGGTGCCAGGATGGGGGGTGTGGCCTGAGGTCCCCCAGCCCAGACCGGGGCAGGGGGTGTGCCTTGAGGTCCCCCATCAAGACCCGCCAGGTGGGGGACATGGTCTGAGATCCCCTGTAAAGCCCCGCTGGGTGGGGGGCATGGCCTGAGGTCCCTCATCAAGCCTCACCAGGCAGGGGGGCACAGCCTCAGGTCCCCCATCAAGCCCCACCAGCAGGGGGAGTGCACCTCAGGTCCCCTGTCAAGCCCTGCCAGGCGGGGGGCATGGCCTCAGGTCCCATGGCCTGGCACTGGGGTGGGGGGCATGGCCTGGGCTCCCCTGTCAAGCCCCATGGGGGCGGGGGAGGGCGTAGCCTCAGGTTCCTGCTGATTGCTCGTTAAGGCTCCTTATGGGAACTTGGCTCAGCTGTGGGTGCAGCCATCTTTGTGACAGAGTGATGGTCAATTAGCATATTCTCTCTTTATTAGATAGGATTTTTTAAAAATAATGTATTTTAAAAAATATTTAGTCATAAAATACTGTATTTTCCAGCTTTTGAGGTATCTTGTGTTTGTCTTTTAAAATAATAAAAGCCATTTGAAAAAGTCTTCAAAGAATTCAAAGTTTAGAGCTCAAATTTTATTTCTGACCATTTTAAAGAAAGCCAATAACTGAAAGAACACTGAATTACCTCACGAACTTAGGAAATGATACATATTTTGATAAGGCTATTTTAGAAACTAATGTGATGGTATTAAAGTGAACATTATTAATAGTCTTTAACATTCTGTTTCAATGATAAGAGGAATGGGACAAAATATGTGCAGTACCAAAATCTCTTAATGACACAAATTTTCTATTCCTTGTTGGGTATTATTGGATATTCTAAATGCTCATGGACAAATCTTCCATTGGTTAACCAACAGCAGTTTAGGTGAGGGGGAACTGCATGCTTCTGGGCTGTTTCTCCACTCTGCTGTCTTTGTGCAGCCGTGATATTGATCATGGAGTCGCCGGCAATAACAAAGCAGGAGATGAGCACTGAGTTTCATACTTTTCTGCAGGGTCTGGAGGCTCACAGTGGCGCTTTCCTGCCTACTTCCAGCTGCATGGTCTCCGCCTCATTCAGTACTTGGTTCCCTTCTATAATTTGTGATGCTGCGGGAAAGTGACAGAGGAAGCTGCCTTTTGCTTGTGGCTGCAGGGGTGGCAGGTTCCAGATGACTGATTCTCAAGTGGGCATGAAAGACTGTCAGGTGCTTAAGAGGGTTTTATGCCTTTGTATTCAGGCAGAGGCACCTATCTGCACACTCCACTCCAACAAGAGATTTAGATTGAAGACTGTCTTGCATTGAGTACAGCGTTCCTTCATCCTGAGGGCTCGAAAGCTTTTGATCATACTAATTCATCCTCCGGACAGGTCTGTAGTGCAGGTGGAAGTCTCTGTTGTTGTTCTTTTATTTTTCCTTACAAAGGTAGGAAAAGAAAAGATGAGCCTGGCTGATAGTTTACTTGTAGCAAGTTCAGCACACATTTGCTGGGTGGGCCTGATGTTATCTACAGGAGAATTTCCTGCAACATGGTTGTTTTAATTTGAATAAGCAGCAGTCATTTCAAATATGGGCGATTTAAAAATTACTGTGCTCCTTCACTTGGTTCACCATAACAAAGTACCACAGACTGGATGGCTTAAACGAGTGAAATTTATTTTCTCAAGATTTGTGAGGTGAGAAGTCGGAGAGAAAGGTTTCAGGGGGGTTGGTTTCTTCTGAGGTGTTTCTCCTTGTCTTTGTACATGGCCGTCTTCTCTGATGACTCCACATGGTCCTCCCTCCTTTTTATAACAAACTAGAGGCCCTCTCACAATCCAGGACTACTGGCTCCCAACTGCTCGCCTGCCTGCCTTCCTGATTGCCCCTAACCACTTCTGCCTGCCAGCCTGATCACCCCCTAACCACTCCCCTGCCAACCTGTTGATGCCTAACTGCTCCCCTGCCAGCCTGATTGATGCCTAACTGCTCCTCTGCAGGCCCAGTCACCCCCAACTGCCCTCCCCTGTGGGCCTGGTCACCCCCAACTGCCCTCCTCTGCCGGCCTGGTCACTCCTAATTGCCCTCCCATGCAGGCTTTATCGCCCCCAACTGCCCTCCCCTGAAGCCCTGGTCCCCCCCAACTGCCCTCCCCTGCTGGCCATCTTGTGGCGGCCATCTTGTATCCACATGGGGGCAGGATCTTTGACCACATAGGGGCAGCCATCTTGTATGTTGGAGTGATGGTCAATTTGCATATTACTCTTTTATTAGATAGGATAGAGGCCTGGTGCATGGGTGGGGGCTGGCTGGTTTGCCCTGAAGGGTGTCCTGGATCAGGGTGGGGGTTCCCTTGGGGCATGGGGTGGCCTGGGGAAGGGCCTGTGGTGGTTTGCAGGCCAGCCACACCCCCCGGCAACCCAAGCGGAGGCCCTGGGATCTGGGACTTATTTATCTTCTATATTGAAACTTTGTAGCCTTGAGTGAAGGCCAGGGCTGGCCAGGAAGTTTGGCTTCCTCCATTGCCAGGGAAACCCAAGCCTCCTGCTCCCTCTGTGGCCACAGCCATTTTTGTTGGGATTTATTTATCTTCTATAATTGAAACTTTATGGCCTTGAGCGAAGGCCAGGGCGGGCCAGAGTGGTGGAAAGCTTGGCTTCCTCCATCGCTGGGGAAACCCAAGCCTCCTGCTCACTCAGTGGCTGGCCGCCATCTTGGTTGGGTTAATTTGCTTACTTGCTCCTGATTGGCTGGTGGGTGTGGCTTGTGGGTGTAGCACAGTGATGGTTAATTTGCATGTTTCTCTTTTATTAGTGTAGATAAGGACTCATATCTTAACAGATTGAAGCTCACCTGCATGACCTCATTTTAACTTAACTACCTCTTTAAAGACTCTACGTCTAAAAATAGCCACATTCTGAGGTCCTGGGTTGCCTTTGCTGGTAGCTGGATGAAGAGCAGATTCCAGATGACTGATTATTCTCCAGTGGGCATGAAAGACTCTCAGGTGCTTGAGAGGGTTTCATGCCTTTGTTAGAACTTCAACATCCCTCCTTTATCAGTTTGTGGTGACACAATTCAGCTCAGCACAGTTAGAATCCTGACACCTAGCTCCTCCTCAAACAGCAGAATACAAGGTAGTGCTGGGCACTCGTTCCATCCAGTTTTTTTTTTTTTAAATCCATTCTCCACACTATTAGCAGCATAATATTTCTAAATATCATTCTTTTGTTTAAAAGTATTCCACCTCCCTATGACTTCTGGAAAGACTCCAGTTCTTTAGCAGGGTATGAAGGTCCTATGGTCTTTCCTCTACCTATTTCTTCTTCTCACCTCCCTCTGCCATAACAAACTTGACGTTCTTCAAGTATGCCATGCTTTATCTGCCTCTTCTCCTTTGAACATGTTAGCTATTCCTTTGGCCTGAAATGCCCTTTTCCATGTCCCCTTCCTGTGATTTGTTTCCTGGCTGACTCTTGCTCCTCTACCAAAACTCTGACGTCATTGCCCTATGAGGGCTTCCATGAATACTCACCCCAGGTTACATGCCCTGTGTAGTCAGTCTCCAGGCTATCTCAGTTCCCTGAAGAGCTCCAAACCATAACTCTTATAGAAATGGGCTATCTGTCTTTCCACTAGAATATGATTCTTTGTACACTGTGTCTTTCTTCTCTAAATTTCCAGAGTCAAGCCTGGTGCCCTCAGAAAGCAGGGACTCAACAAGTATTTTTGAATGAACTAATAAATACATAAATAGATGAATCCCCCCCAACAACTCTCCCACAGGTATTATTAACACCTGTCTACAGGCTTAGACACACCTTGGTTTGAAATCCAGCTCCCTGCCACCTTTTAGCTGTATTAATTTGGACAAGTTCCTTAACAGCCCTACACTTCGATATCTTTGTCTAAAAATGTAATTAAACATAAGTCACCAGGTTTTTTGTAAGGTTTTAAAGAAAAAAAGCACACATGAATATCCTTATATATTGTGAGTAATCATCTTCATCATCATCCTTATCAGAACAACACTAATTTTCAGTGTCATACAATGAAGAAGCCAGGTTCTCTCAACCTAAGCTGTCCCACTACCTACCATCACTTGTCAGTACTTTTCCAAGACATCCAATGATATGATTGGTAGACTGAGAAAATACCAATCCTGTTTACTCAATAATTCTTCTCTAGGATGAGTCCACTTCAGTCAAACAGAGCTAGAGAAAAGACTAGCAACCCGTAAATCACTACTCTATTCCCAGCTTTATTTACCCCTATAATATTTGGTAATACTACAATCAACCAAAACGTGTAATTCCTCAAAATGCAGTGACACTGATTATAACAAGTAGGTTCAAAAGCAAACGTAATAAGAGAAAAGGGAGAGACCAAGTGCCCTGAGGCACTTGACAGGTAAGGTGAAGGGAAGCTCAGGCTGTGGTGTGATCCATTAATAAAAAGATGGAATATACTAGAGCTGTGGTTCTCCAATGTTAGCCTGCTCCAGACCCACCTGCAGGGCTTGTTACAACACAGATTACTGGGCTCCAACCCAGACTTTTTGATTCAGTTGGTCTGGGGCTGAGCCCTGGGATCTGGGATGTGTAACAAGTTTGCAGGTGATGCTGATGTTGCTAGTCAGAGGACCACTCTGAGAACTGCCAGGTTAGAATACAGGAAGAAGGTGAGACTTTTAGGAGAAAGAGGGATAATCAATCACTGAGCAAGATTTCTATGACAAGGGATAAAAACTAAAGAGAAGGAGTAATCTTGAGAAAGACAAGGATCTGTCTTCCTGGGAGACTGGAGGAATTGACCCGTGGGAAAAGGCAGTTGAGCTGGGATTTCACCAGAAGGTAGAGGGCATGTCACCAAGCCCTGGGGAAAGCTGTAACAGGGAAAGGGCTGGGATTCTTTTGTGCTTTGACGTATAGAGAATGTCGCTGAGACCAAAGTACCATTTTCTTCTAATTAAACAGTCATTTCCTGATTAATAGATAAGTATGAAACACTCCTTCAGAAAGTGTGGACCATTTGTAGATTATTGTTTTTGTACCTTATAATCATGTTTAGACCTCAAACAACATATGACCCTTCCCCCCCAAAAAAATGTGGGCACACATTAGCCTCAGTTGAGCTTTCTAATAGGCAGGAACAGAATCCCGTGAAATAAAATTCAGCTTTTCTTTTTTAAAAAGAGGTTTTCCCATGTGTTTGTTACCTTGTTTATACTTTTTTTTTTTTTTATAACGGTTGCAATGTTGTTTAGATGGGGTTAAGAAGTGTGTAGCATCTGGAAAATTTTGAATTCCTGGAGGGTTTGGAGACTTATGGCTCTTGTGAAAAAGCTGGCTAGAAATATAAAGGCAAAAAAATAAAATGAAATGAAGAAATAGAAAACCTAGAGCTAACTGGATTGTTCTTTTCCCCTCCAGAAATAGTATTTTTCACTGTCACATATAAATGTCTTCTGTAAAGTACACCAGACAGACCTCCGGGAAACCAAATTGTTTGGCAGAGTTGCTGGAGGCCTTGCACTAAAATTGTGGGTTACACCACAGGCCTCAGAATAGTGGTCCATGGCCTCCATTCCTGTCCTCTGAGCAGAGGTCAAGGATTCCTGGGCCTCCCCTCTCTTGGCCCCTTCAGAGGACTTTTTTTACACTTCAGGATTTGTTCTGTTTTGTATACCCATAAATGTGGTACTTAACTTTAATTTTAATGCAAACTTTATGGAAATTGGTCTTGCTCCCTGAATTAAATTTAATTTGGGCTATACTGAAAACATACTGTATTAAATTTTAGGGGCCTGCCACTTTCTACCTGTGCTGCCTCTGGCTACACATTCACCTTCTCCAGGCTTTGGTTTCCCATCCTCAAAATCCACTGGGAAAAAAGATGATTTTCCAGGGCCCCTCAACTCTCTCTGGGCCTCCCGGACCTGGGCTCTCTATTTCTAGAATGTACAGAGTGAGTCACATTATATTTCCGTTTCCTTCTCCTTCCTTCCTTCCTTCCTTCCTTCCTTCCTTCCTTCCTTCCTTCCTTCCTTCCTTCCTTCCTTCCTTTCCTTCCTTCCTTCCTTCCTTCCTAGAATATTATATCTGATATGTCTATCTGTACATCTTCCAGATTAGAGTCCTTTTCTTTTTTCCCCTTATAATTTGATTTTAGTCTTTTAGAAACCGCAATGGGCTTACACCAAGAAAGGAAAAATACTCATCCCAAGTATTATATATCACAACCATTCTTCTGTCTTCTGAGGGCAGTTCAGTTAACATTTTCCATATCTCCCTCACAAAGCACTTTATGTTCATATAATGTTACAGGGAATTTGATCTGGCTAACAGTGACACAGTTTAATGCTTCATAAACTCTCCAGTTTGCCAGGCAACTGAATGCTGAAAATGAAATGACAAGGTGATGGGCACATCATTACTTGTGGTGATTGATGTAAATGGATTATAATTATTTTTTTTCTTTAGGAATTGCATGACTAGAGTGCATATCAATATCTTTAGTCTTAAAGCCAACACTACTATAAGGCTGATGTCACATTCAGTGTTCACTGCTTTGGAAATGATAAGATGATGATATGTGAATACGACCCACAGAACAATTGATAAAAATTACTTTGTTGCAATTCTCAGAATCAGAATATTGTAATACATTCTATTCACAGATAAACTTTCTCTCCTTTCACAGTATAGCTCTAGGACCACAACAATATATGAATGTTCTGACTGTGGTTTTCTATTTTACTTGATGAGCACATCAAGAAACCGGTTGTTATATTTGATTTGGGCATATCAGTTTCCCAAGAACTTATTCTGAACCACTAATTGAAATGATAAGTTATATAAGTAATGAGTGACTCCTTTACATTGTTTTATATCATGATATAGGTAGGATGCCCTTCAGTCCACAGGCCAATGCTCTATCCACCAAGCCAAACCAGCCAGGGCAATAAAATGTTATTTTTGTTTCTAGCACACTATTTTGGATATTGACCCTTGTTACTCATTACTTTTACTGTGCAGAAGCTTTTTAGTTTGATATAATCTGATCTTTTAAATTTTGTTGCTTGTGCTTTAGATGTTATATCCAAAAAATTACTGCCAAGGCCCATGTCCAGGAGTTTTTTCCCCCCATTTTTCTTTTAGGAGTCTAATGGTTTCATGTCTTATGTAAGTCTTTAATATATTTGAGTTAATTTTTGTGAGCAGTGTAAATTGGGGTCTAGTTTCATTCTGTTACATGTGAATATCCAATTTTCTCAGCACTATTTATTAAAGAGACTATCTTTTCTCCATATAGTATTCTTGGCTCCCTTGTCGAATATTAGTCTAGCATATAAGCATGGATTTCCTTCTGGGCTCTCAATTCTGTGTCATTGGTCTTTTTACCTGTTTGTATGCCAATTCCAAAGTATCCTATCTAATAAAGAGGGAATATGCTAATTGACCCTCATGCCATCACAAAGATGGTGGCACCCACAGCCAATAAGGAGGGAATATGCTAATTGACTACCCCACCCTAAAAGATGGCGGCGCCCACAGCCAATAAGGAGGGGATATGCTAATTGACTGTCCTGCCCTCAGAGATGGCAGTGCCCACAGCCAATAAGGAGGGAATATGCTAATTGACTGCCACACCATCAAAGAAGGCAGTGCCCAGTCCCTTCAGCCCCACCAAGGTGGCAGGAGTGTGGCAAGGCCGGGCCCGCCCCTGCCGCATGCCTGCCTCAGGAGTCCCCCAGTCCCTTCAACCCGCCAGCCGCCCAGGGCCGGCCCACAGTGCATCAAGCCTCAGATGATGGCTGCCCAGCTGCCCAGGGCCGCCTGAGGCTCATGTAACCAGGGCAGACTGAGGTTGTGCTACCATCAGTGGCAGCAGCAGAGGTGTGATGGGGAGTCGCCTTCCCCTGATCGCTGGGCCGCCTCTCGCCCCTGACGGCTCCCAAACTGTGAGAGGGGACAGGCCGGGCTGAAGGACACCCCACTCCAGTGCATGAATTTTCAGCACCGGGCCTCTAGTTTTGATTATGATAGCTTTGTAATACAGCTTGAAATTAGGAAGTGTGATGCTTGTCCACTTGTTCTTCTTTCTCAGGATTACTTTGGTTCTTTGGGGTCTTTTACAGGTCCATGTAAGTTTAGGAGTGTTGTTTTTTTTCTACTAATATAAAAATGCTGGCCTTTTAACAATATTAATTCTCTAATCATGAATATGGAGTCCCCTTTCAGTTATTTGTGTCTTCCTTCTTCCTTTTAACCGTATTTTGTAGTTTTCAGTATAGAGATCTTTCACCTCCTTGGTTAAATTTATTCATGATTATTTTATTGTTTTCGATGCTTTTGTAAATGAGATCATTTTTTTAAATTTCTTTTTCAGAAAAGTCATTGTTAGTGTACAGAAAGAATACTTATTTTTGTATGTAATTTTGTATCCTGCAACTTAACTGAATGTGTTGACTAACAGAATTTTGGTGGAGTCCTTAGGATTTTTTATATATAAATCATACCTGCAAATAGAGATAATTTTACTTCTTCATTTCTAATTTTGATGTGTTTACTTTTTTTTCTTATCTGATTACTCTGGCTAGGACTTCCAGTACAGTGTTAAATAAAGTAGTGAGAGTGGGTACCCTTGTCTTGTTCCTCCTCTTAAAGAAAGAGCTTTCAACCTTCTACCATTGAGTTAATTTTTGTGAGTGATGTTATACCACTGACCATAATATTACCTATGGGTTTGTCTAATTTTATTATTTCCTTTCTTCTGATACCTTTGGGTTTTATTTATTCTTCTTTTTCTTGTCCATTAAGGTATAGAGTTAGTTGCTTGAGATATTTCTTATTTCTTAATCTTGCATGTTTATTGCTATGAATCTCCCTCTTTGAACTGCTTTTGCTGCATCCCTGAAGTTTTCATATGTTGCATGTCTATTTTTGTATTTCTCAAGATATATTTTTATTTCGCCTTCAATTTCCTCTTTATCCATTGGTTATTCAAGAAAAATTTTATTTAGAATGCACTGGATGCTAAGCTAGTGGACCTTAGATATCTTCTTATTTAATTCTTATTACTAAGCACTGCAATATAGGTATCATATCCATTTTTTTTAATCATAAAACAGTCTAAGGAAGATTAATTAATTTGTCCAAAGTCATTGTCTTGGTAAGAGTATCCCTGGTCAAAACTCTCTGTGGAACTATTTTCAGCACTAGCCCTTACCTCCACTACCACATAACACAAAACTTTCTCTTTGTAAAAAAGCTTCTGTTCTTTGGCTCACGTACTAAAATAGTTATAAATTGTTTGCATTAGGTACAAAAAACCTGATTGATGCACCAGGATTAATTTGTCATCTACCTAATAAAAGAGTAACATGCTAATTGACTGTACCTTCGTGATGCCCACCAGCCAATCAGGAGTGAGTATGCAAATTAACCCATCAAAGATGGCGGGTGGTGACAAAGCAGGCATTCCACACCATCCCAGCAGGTTTGGGCCTCTGGGCAGCGTGGGAAGGTGGAAAGGCGGCTCTGGGCCGGAGCGGAAAGGCGGCTCTGGTCAGAGTAAAGGTGGTGCCAGCAGCCAGGGGAAGGAAGGCCCATTCTTGCATGAATCTTCATGCATCGGGCTTCTAGTATTATATAAGTGTGTACATGGCTTTAATGATATTACTGAAGAAAAATAGTGGGTCACTTGCACTTAGGAAGCCAAGTTCTGAATTCTGACCACCTTTAATACATCTAGGCAGCCAAGTCCAATTGCCAGGCCAAACTTAGTAAGATCCAAGAATAAACCAATGTGGCTCCATGAGGGGGAAGGAACAATGATACAGCATACAGCAACAGGGAATATCTCTGTTTTCTATAGCTGATATTGTATCTGATGAAACCACTGGGGAATGGTCTTCTTGTGAACTCACAAAGGGATTTTGTACCTGAAGTCTCCACCCATTCCCCACCTATCCCCCCAGGGTAGGCTTCAATCTGCTCCAGTCATTTATTATTTTCCTGGTATCTGCCTTAAAGAGTCTTTCACTATAATTTGTACATTTTTCATGGTACATTTTAAATATGTCAGATGGGCACCAGTGTCAATTCTGAGACTTTCTAATCTGAATCAGATGAGACACTGGTTTCAAGCAAGAGAAAATTCATATCCAGCTAGTTAAATAGTAAAGGGCTCAGGTACTGGAAAACTCAGGAAAGGGGAAGCTCCAGGAGTGACCTAGAGTCTCTAGAGACACACTCGCCCCCTCCTTATAGTCACAAGGTGGAAGTGAGGTAATCCCTATGCATCTTTGAATAGCTCACATTTGTCTCTGAGATGAAGAATGGACGAGCTATAGGAATCCCCAAGCCCATTCCTCAGGAACTCAGGCTTATCAATATTCATATTTGAAGTTTAATTACTATTTTACCCTATACTTATCTAAATGATAATTAAATATCTTTACTTTAGTTTCTTGCAATAGATGACATTTCTGTGATGGATTTGAAGTTTACAGTTTTATAAAAGGCCCACAAATTCTCCTTAATGTATAGTAGATACAATGCATCACTGATAATTACTATCAGATATTGACTCTCTGTTTGGCTTGATATGGGGATACTAATTAATATAATAGCCATTTATTTACTGGGCAAATGCCACATTATAGCCATCATGAAATTTTGTCCTGTTTTCATTTGGAATACATTTCTGGGTCTCCTAATTTTGACTGTCACTTGTTTTTGTTTCTATGTATATTAGGTATTTCTGTTAAATTTCCCAGTCTTGAAAGAGCAATCTTATATATAAGGTGTCGTATGAGGCCTAGTGGCACAATGTCCCTTAGACATCTGAGCCAGGTGTTCCTGGGGTATTTGCTGTGTTGGTTGTGTGCCTTCCTGTTGTAGTTGGGCTGCAATACTGCAAAGGTATTGGCAGGTGGGTTTGAGCCTCAAGCAAAATGGCTGTGAGGACTGGCTGCAATTACAGCAGAAGAGCTGTTGTGTGGGGGAGCAGGAGTCACTTTAGTGAGGTTCTTGTGTTGGCTGAGCTGACCTTCAGGTGAGTTTGTTGTGAAGCTGCTTGGGTGGAGCTCTGGGCGGAGCTCGGGTTGAGGTTGGCTGGGGTGGGGGGGTGTTTTGGGTCTGGAGCCTCTTGGGAGGGGCCTCAGTGTGGGCCAAGTCTTGCCCTGGCTTGTTAAAATCCAGATGTTACGGGGATCCTCTCCTGGCATTGGTACCTCAGCCTGGGAAGGCTGGTGTAGGTCTCTGACCCCCCTCACTGATCAGGAGAACCTTCACAGCTCAGATATTCCCTCAGTTTATTAATTGCTACATTGTGACATGGGGCCTGACTCAACTGTATGTCTACCCCCCTACCCATCTCAATGTGGCCTCCGCTTTATATCCTTGGTTATAGGAATTCTGTTTAGGTAGGCCTCAGGTGGTTCTCAGTGGTGGTTGTTCCACCTCATGTTGTAATTTTGATGTAATTGTGGAAGGAGGTGATGAGTTCAAGATTTACCTACTCCATTATCTTGACTCTGCCAGTTCTATCATATTTATTTTTAAATACCCTTGGGTAATAGGTCTAATAGTCATAGTTACTGACTGAACAATAAAAACATTCCTAATAATAAGTATGAATATAATTAAGTTAAATTTCCATTCATAGGTACTGAATACATGTTGCTTTCACAAATACTATTTCCATTATGTGATACAGAAAATGAAGTACTAAGCTCCAGGGAAAATGTATTATGACATTGAATAATGGAAATGGCCTATTTTATTACATAAATAATAAAGTGTAAGATGAGAGCAGAAAAAATTGCCATCCAAGAGAAAAAGCTTCAAGATATAACAAACTTAATTCTGTGCTATAGCCACATAAAAGATACCCCAAAACCGATATTTACATTGTAATCTAAGGCAATCATAGAGTTCAATAAAGAACAGAAAGTAATGATGGAAAGTTTAACATTTGAAAAGGACTAAAAATTGAATAACAAGGTTATAAAATGGAACTAATGTGCTTTGTGTATGATTGATAAAGATGCTATTTTTCTTTTTGAAAATAATATGCTGCATGAATATATCTTATATTTAGGTAATGTAATTTCTTTACTATCTCTAATAAAATTTAGTAAAATGGTCATTTGCAAATATAACAAATTAACACAAGGTCCTCAAAAGTATTTGCCAGGAAAAAAGAGAAGGTTAATATTGATGTTTTGCTCCTTATTAATTAATAGGCTGCACTAACACAGCCGTGCAATGCTGGTTAATTGGAGTTAACAGGCTTTGCTTAACCATAGCACTTTGCTTTTGTTCTTATTTTTCCTGTTTAATGTGGAATTTACTCTTGAGCATATTCAGTTTCAGTAATGAAAGGAAGAGCTACATCTGATTTGCAACTTTAAGTCCTTCAATAAAAATGAGCCTGAGAACATTTTATAACATTTTCTGGAAGGACTGAAAATAAAAGCCTTCCAGATTTTCTGACAACTCCAAGAGTGAAAACAGCATTTTAATGAGTTTCTTTTTAATTAAACTTTTTGATGTAACATTGGTTAATAACATTATATAAGTTTCAGGTGTACAACTTTATAATATGACATCTGTATACTCTTAATGAAGTCAACTGTGGGTCTTCCAAATCACTATTTTTTTTTTAAATCTCACCTTTCTATTGAAGCATTTCTCAATGTTGTTGGATTCTGTTCTTCAGTAAATACCAATGATAGTTTTTGTAAGTTTGCAATTATTTCCTTAAGCCTGTAATATTTAGTACTTAAAGATATACAGAAATTTACTTTTTCTAAACATGGTAAACGCTTTAAATCTTTTTACTTTAAAAAGTTTGAGGCATGAAATTTTTTTCCAGTAAAATAATATATCTATGTGATTTCTAATGCTAAAAATATGTGTTGAGCCCTGCACAACCCTTGCAGATGGAAAGTTTTCAATATGATGTTATCTCTTCTCTCTTCTCTATTCACTCTATTACATGCATTTCAGACATGCATTTTCTCTTATCTCTGGTCTCTCGAGTCTGTGCCACGCTGCCTTGCCCAGTCCAACCCTTTCACTCTGCTTACAGATTAATATTCCTGAAGGACGCAACATTATGACAGTTCTTGTATTTCATAATGACTTATTTCACGTTGGACCCATACTGTGTAGTGCTTATACATTTTTAATCTTTGCAATGTGCTCGGCCACTTCTATTTGATCAATCTCAGGCACTGTCTGGCACATGATGCACACAGCTATCTATCCGCAGGGTGAGGTTGGTGCGGGGAAGCAGCTGCCTGCATGGACGTGTCCCAGCACCTGTGTAAGGTAATGCATTCACAGGTTCCAGGGATTAGGTTATAGACATCGTGTCGGGTGGGGGCATCATTCTCATTCTATCTACCACAGCAGGAATGGAAAGGAGAGAAATTAGTGTATTCTTTACATGCAAAATTTTATAGGTAGATCAGTGATCAGAATAGTACTAGTATATTCTTGACATGAGATATTTCCAATTTGTTATGATACAAGGGCAATGAGCAAAAGGTAAAGATCTCATTCAGTTACTCAGGTTTTCATTAAATAATTGCCTTTGGGTATAAGAAGCTGAAGTAAGAGCTATGTACATTAGCCCACCATTATACCTAACCTAGGTTTTCCTCACCTTCAAATGCACCTAACATATTGAAAGTGGAAATTGAGTCACCCTGTCAACAAACAGTAGGTCTGTGCAGTTCTCCACACATTTTAGATTAAAGAGAAAAAATGAGATTAAATGCAAATATTTTTTTCAATGAGGGAAGTAGAACATTATCTTCAAGTTTAAGAAGAATACACACACACACACACACACACACACACACACACACGCACTGACTTGTGTATGATAGGAGCCAGAAGTATGGTAAAGTGCTTTTTGACCTCAATGGGATTAAAGGAGGTGTGGTCTCTATGGAGTAAAATGACATAAAAGATTGAATTATAAAATAATATAATTCTAAGACAAATATATAGATAAATGTGTATATGATGATCTGTTGTTCATTAATTGTTAACTAAATATATTATGATCTATGTAATGTATGATGATTATGTTGTTCACTTCTCACAACTGGCAGATCTGAGAAAGAGAGAAAGGTGGCATGTAATTTGCTCTACATACCATACATTTTCTATTTTTAAGAATTTGATTTTAGAAGTCATTATTGAGCATCAACCTAGCACAATTCCTGATCTATCCTAAGTGCTCCATAAAAGTTTGATGGTTAATTAAAACTATAACACTACACCTAGGTTAGACATTGCTGAGACTCTAATTATCCTTTTATGTTATGAAATAGTCAATTTTCAAGTGAGGTGAATAGATCTTCAATTCTGACTCAATTATGTCTTGAAGTTGATCCTGGGTGGGCTTTCTGACCTCAGTTGAGTGGCTTCAGAAAGGTTCTTATTAAATGGAATCATATCCTCAGAGTAAGAGGCTTCTATCAGATTTAGCCATCAGTATGAGTGTGGAACTTCTGCTAAATGTTCAGAGCAACCATATGAAAAGACTGTAGAATTCCATCTGGAGGAGGGGCATAAAATATTGTCCACTCCAAGAAATCTCTGATACTAGGAAACATTGCTGGGAAAAGTTGGATAGAGGTTTGCAAAACAATGTTGATGCTAATTATAGACTGTTAGAGAGCTTGTGCTATTAGTCCTAATTGCTAGAGACTCATACAGTGTTAACTGTTGAGAACTGCTGAACACAGATATTTGCATTTCCACCCAAGGATGCTCAAGGAGTCCATCCAAAGAAAAGGGTATTGTTCCTACACCCTCCCTCCGGAATTCATGCCTGTAGTGCCAAGGGCACAGCTCAGGGCCAACTCCAGGCATATTCACTGTTTCTTTCACTGTGCCTTTTCTCTACCTCTGAAGTTACACTTCACCTCTTTTGTGGTGGAAGGAGGGATAGAGTCTGTGCATTGAAAGGGAAATCAATTGATAAATATGTGAAAATATGTATAAGAAATATACAGTATTTTAAAACAAAAACTGAGGAACAGCATCTAATAGAAAAATCATGGTTAACTGTCAAATGAATATTTAAGTCAAATTCTAAAGAATGTTGATGAAATACTTCAGGTCAGAGTAGTCTAGAATAGTGATTTTCATCTCATGGCACACATAAACTAATCACTAAAATTCTACAGCACACCAACAAATATATATTTTTTGCCATTCTGACCAAAAAAAATAGGTATAATTTTGATTTATTCACACCAGACAGCTATTGTTATGTTAGCTGTTGTCAAGTTTTTATTTCACAATCTAAGGCAGGGGTGGGGAACATCCAGCCCACGGGCCATATAAAGCCCGTGAATCATTTGGTCTGGCCCTGCCAAGGCAACCACAGGCAGGATTTGAAAATCAATAAATCTAGGAGATTTTTTCATAGCAACATAAATTTATAGTAAGTGAATTATATTAAGGAATGATGTTATAAATATCCAAATGGCCCTTGGCCGAAAAAAGGTTCCTCCCCCCTCTCCCCACTCCCTTTCCTCCGATAAGGGAATAGAGGTCAGTGCCTCTGACTAAATAGTCAGGTATTGCATGTTTTAAAAGTTCTTACAGTGCACTGTTTGAAAAATCACTGGTCTAGAAGGGTATATAAGGGTGTATAATTTGAAGGATGAGTGGATGTGAGAGAAGGGCCACATATTTCCATTGGGTGGAACTAAGTAGACAAAATCTTTGGTCTTAGAAGGTTGAATCCTGGATGACTTTAGACAAGTAGGTCCTAGAATTAATAAGAGCTAACCAAGTTCAGCAGTTCATCCATCCATCCCTCACAGTGCTGTCCAGTAATATGGCTTCTTTCAACGGAAGACTGGTTTAACACATGTCTTTATCTGTCTATCCTCTCTGCAGAGGGGATCTCACCCCAGTACATGATCTCTCAGATGTTTCCGTATTGTCATGGAATTGGTAATGCTGTTGATGTGGACACAAGTTCAACTTGGATTTTAGGGAACTATGACAACTTTCATTATCATTGCATCTTATAGTGTGATCTATGCTAAATTTATTCTCATTAGAATGTTTCCAGTATTACAAAGGTGTAGCCCAAAGGGTTATAGTGTACACAGTATAAATTGATTTTTATTTCTGTTGTAAATTGATTTTTTTATCTCAGTGGTGAATGACTGACAATCCAGAGGCACTTTATTTTGACAAAATGGCTTAGAGTCTAAAAATCTGAAAAGCACTGTAAAGTCAGTAGAGTAATATCAACAAAAGCTTTTATATCATGTTTTGTTGTAGTTAATCCTCACCCAAGGATATTTTTTCCATTTATTTTTTTAAGAGAGTGGAAGGGTGGGAGAAAGAAAGAGAGATAAAGAAAGAGAGAGAGAGAGAAGTGAGAGAGACACATTGATTGGTTGCCTCCAGCAAGCGCCCAGACCAGGCTGGGACCTGCAACCCAGGTATGTGCCCTTGACCAGTAATCAAACCAGCAACCTTTGGCCCCCAGGCCTATGCTCTAACCATTGAGCTCCTGTCAGGGAAACTTCTATATAATTTATGTGAATTCTGTTTTCACTGTCTTTTACAGGACTACTTTGCAAGTCATGGTTCTACTTTCATGGAAAAGAAGGATCAAAATAAAATACAGATTGGGCCCTGTCAGGTGAGTAATTTAGGCTACTCAATATTTGCAATGGAGAAGTATTGAAAAACATAAGCAGGCTGACATGATCAGAGTTATGTTTCACTACTATTAAAAAGAACATTTAGAATGGCTTGGAAGAAGTGGATATCCACCAAGCCAATGACTACCTAGTTTTGTGGTTTATACCTGGCCCTGTTCCCTGTTACCTCTACATTATTGACTGTATTCCCCACGTTGCAATCTGCTAAGCATTTCTGAACTAGGAGACAAAAGAAGAAATACAAACCCTCTTTCTTCTACTTCCCAGTGCCAGTGCCAGGTCTGTTACAGGCAGAAACACAATGGATCATCCCACCATCCACATTTGTTGTTGTTGTTGTTTTTTTTATTTGTTGACAGTATTACAGATGTGTGTCATTCTCCCCTTTTTTATAAAGCTAATATCATCTGCCTATTGAAATGCTCTCCATACAATAGATTCAAAGACAGTTCTAATTCAGTGTCTCATTATGATCTTCAACATTTTTTTCCATAGATATTTTATGGGTAAATTGGAAGAGCTGGAGTCAGATACTGTCAAAATGGCATCTGGTTAAGAGAGAAGATATATGATGTGCTTGGTTTACGTAACTGGTAGCCACAAATAGATCGCAGACTTACTAAACTATGAAACTCATTCATAAAAACAACAATTTGAAATTTTCATGTTAATAATAGTCCCAGGAGGTTACCTGAAATATTATTTCATGGCAACTAAGGATAAGAATTAATATTAACTGCACTTATAAGTCCTCCCTTTGGGACCTCCATATAGTTACAAATCTTTGCCTATCCAGCTTCTAAAAAGTGTTAAAGAATTGTTCATGAAGTATACTAAGAATGTATTCTCCTCACTCCACTATAAATTTTAAATTTCTTAAATGCATTCAAGATTAATTCAATCATTCATCAAACAAACACTAAACAATGAATGAACTTATTCTCAAATTATAGGTAAAGCAGAAATATAATAAATTACATTAAAACTATATGCTAAGGGAAGTAGAAACAGGAGGTGATATCTCAATCCTCAAAGGATGAATCAGTCAAAGTAGGCTGGAAGCAGGCAGATGTACTAAGAGCTATAGCAGGTTGGCAAGAAGCACAGTGTATGTACTAAAGTCCAAACTGTTGGGGACTGGCATATTTTAAAACATCAGGCAGGATAAGCTCAAAATGGATAAAGGACTTAAACATAAGACTGGAAACCATAAAAATATTAGAGGAATCCACAGGCAGCAAAATCTCAGACATATGTTAAAGCAATATCTTCACCAATACAGCTCCTAGGGCAATGGAAACTAAGGAGAAAATAAACAAATGGGACTACATCAAAATAAAAAGCTTCTGTACAGGAGAAGAAACCATCAACAAAACAACAAGAAAGCCCACTGCATGGGAGAACATATTTGCCAATGTTATTACTGACAAGGGTTTAATCTCCAACATTTACAGGGAACTCATAAAACTTAACAAAAGAAAGATAAACAACCCAATCAAAATGGGCAATGGACCTAAATAGATACTTTTCGAAAGATGACATAGGAAGGCCAAGAGACATATGAAAACATGCTCAAAGTCACTAATCATCTGAGAGATACAAATCAAAACGATAATGCGGTACCATCTCACACCTGTCAGAATGGCTGTCATCAACAAATCAACAAACGACAAGTGCTGGTGAGGATGTGGAGAAGAAGAAACCCTAGCACACTGCTGGTGGGAATGCAGACTGGTGCAGCCACTGTGGAGAACAGTATGGAGTTTCCTCAAAAAACTAAAAATGGAACTCCCATTTGACCCAGTGGTCCCACTTCTAGAAATATATCCCAAGAAACTAGAAACACCAATCAGAATATATGCACCCCTATGTTCATATTGGCACAATTCACCATAGCTAAGATTTGGAAAGAGCTTAAGTGTCTATCAGCAGATGAGTGGATTAAAAAACTGTGGTACATCTACACAATGGAATACTACACTGCGGTAAAAAATAAGGAGTTCATACCATTTGCAGCAGCATGGATGGAACTGGAGAGCATTATGCTAAGCAAAATAATCCAGTCAGAGAAAGATAAATATCACATGCTCTCATGCATTTGTGGAATATAATGAACAACATAAACTGATGAACAAAAACAGAACCAGAGACAGAGAAGCATGGATCAGACTGTCAAATCTGAGGGAAGGTAGGGGAGGGTAGGGGTAAGGGAGAGATCAACCAAAGGACCTGTATGCATGCATATAAGCCTAACCAATGGACACAGACACCAGGGGGGTGAGGTCATGAGTGGGAGACAAGGACACATATGTAATACCTTAATCAATAAAGAAAAAAAAAACATCAAGCAGGGTATGACATGGTTAGCTTTGTGGTTTAAATAGATTAAACTGTTTATTGCATAAAAAAATTAAAAATGCATTAGAGGAGTTTGAATAAAGACTAAAAGTCATCTACAGATGGGAATAAGCTATGATCATGAATAACACACATGAGAGCCAGAACTAGCGGTATCATAGTAAAGACAGAGAAAATGGCTGAGTTATAGAACTTTTTAAAAAAATACATTTTTATTGATTTCAGAGAGGAAGGAAGAAGGAGAGAGAGAGAGAGAGAAACATGAATGATGAGAATCATTGATTGGTTGCCTCTTGCATACCCCACACTGGGGTCAAGCCCGCAACCCCCAGGAATTGAACCACGACCTCATGGTTCATAGGCCAACACTCAACCACTGAGCCATGCTGGCCGGGCTTTTAAAATGTTCTAAAAGTTATAGAACATTTTAAGAGATAAAATCAGGACTTGATAATTGGTTGCATAGGCAGTGAAACAAGGGGGAAATCAAGGCTAATGGCAGGATTTCTAGCTTAAGGGATGGACGTATGGGAATATTGCCCAACTATGATAAAAGGTATAGGTAGGAAAAAACAGTGGAGGAAAAGGAAGAGGAGCCATTCTTAAGGAAGGAGAAAAATTCAGTTTGGGGCATTATTGAACTGAGGTGTCTGCAGACCTTTCAACTGTCATCATAGCAGAATTAATGTTAGAATCAATATATTTATTAGCAAATATTTGAAATATAAAGGGAATACATAATTCATCATTCTCTACTTATTATTCAATCAATTCTATGTTGCCCTATAGAGGATCTCACCCTCTTCCTTTGACATTTTTATATTAAATATTGCCTATTCAGAATAAATTTGATTTAGGTAACCTTTTATGAAGCGCAGGAACATGGGGTGCCATAAATGTCAAGGAAAGAATAAACCTTTGTCTCTTCATGCCCATATAATAAAGGATAAAGCTGTTATTGGTACATATTAGATAGCCTTGGAAAAGTCTGCTTATGCTTAAAATCATCAACTGAGAATAGCATCATTAAGAAAGGTAATAAAAGTGGAGATTAAAATGAACCAATATTAGTGAGAATCATATCCAGAGAGGGCGGAAACCTCATGCTAATCATGAATCCCCAACAGTAACTACTGTAATGTCTTGAAAAAGTCTAGGCACTCATTTAATGGGTATTAAAAGAATGGCATTTTGAGTTATTTCATTGCAGGTTTCCCAATTTTTTTTCAGAGAATTTATTTTGCTATTAGGTTTCGTGATCATGATGTAATACCCAATTTGTAGGCAATTGGCAGATAGGATACACAATTATTGACTCAGTTTCCTGACACTATTTTCATCAGAAATTGGTTAGTCAGAATGACCATGAGTCCAAGCTCCAAACTCCTTGTTATGGACTGAATGTTTGTGTCTTCCCCAACTCCTGTGTTGAAACACTACCTGCCAATGTGATGGCTTTAGGCGATGGGGCCTTTTGAAAATTAGTGTTAAATGAGGTCATCAGGTGGAACTCAGAAAAATGGGAACAGTGCACTTTTAAGGGTCACAGGAAAGCTTGCTCCTTCTGTTTCTAGCATGTGAAGATACAATGAGAAGTTGGCAGTCTGCAAGCCAGAAAAGATTCTTCACAAGAATTAGACCATGCTGGCACCTGATCTCAGACCTCCAGCCTCCAGAACAGTGAGAAATGAAGTTCTATGGTTTATAAACCACACAGTCTATGGTATTTCTGTTGCAGCAGCCCAAACGACAAAGATACTCCTTATTCAGCTTCTTCAAGATGTAAGATGATTTACATGGCACATGGTACATACCACACACATTGTTGGAGAAGGCAGAAATGATGTCATGTCATTGAGGAGATTTTTCATGATACTTATAACCAAACTGAGCCAACCACATGATTTAAGCTTTTAAAAATGCTGCACCTTCAAATTAAAGATACCAATTCAGAGTAAACAAATTGAACCCTGTACCTTTTGGTTACTCAATAGATTTTGTTCCATCACACAGTGTCACTTTTTGTTTATGTGTGTAGTTGAAAGTAAATGATGCATCTGATTTCCTTTGCAAGAAACTTTGTTCATCACGTTGCCTTGTGTTTTCTTCCTTTGTGAAGGTAGAACTTCATATTTAGGCAAACACATGTGATTCACTAATAAAGATTTAACCATTTCAAATCCATTAGTTTTCTTAAATCAAAATGGTTTCAATAGAGTTGTACAGATGAACAGAAAAAGCAATTATTGGAATTCAAATTTCTACAAATATACATAAGAGTAACACCTATATTTCTCTTTTACTAGTTTTCCATGAGCATTATGTATTACACATTTGGTGGAGTTATTTGAGAGCGAGAATAATCCCACTTGATTTAAATGACATGTATTGTCAAATTTGAGACTGATGAACTGATTTTATCTGATGAAGGCACTTATTTGCCTTAGAGTCAGTAAAACCTACCACCATTACATACATCATATGTGATATAGAATGCTGACTATACTGCTTTTCCCCTCACTGGAATCATATTTATAGAAGACTGCAGGAAAACGAATAAACTAAATTTCCTGCTTAAAATGTATTGCATCTGGTTTGTAATCTGTTGAAAGATGACAAATGCTTTCACTTATATGTTGAACCCAATGGAAAAAAAATAAACTAACAAAATAGAGACAGAGTCATGAATACAGAGAACAGACCTACGGATGTCAGAGGGGAGGAGGTTGGGGTTTGGGTGAGAAGAGTGAAGGGATTAGGCAGAAGAAAAATAAAAGACCCATGAACACAGATAACAGTATGGTGATTTCCAGAAGGAAGAGGGGTGGGGAGGTAGAGGAAGGGTAAGGGAGGATAAATGGTGATGGAAGGAGACTTGACATGGGGTGGTGAACACAGATGATGTAGAATTATATACCTGAAACTTATATAATTTTATTACCAATTTCACCCCCAGTAAATTCAAATTAAAAAAAAGATGACAAATGTATTAAAATTAATTTCTCATTAACAGCTAGGGAAAATAGAATACACTAATTTCTAAGATGTAACTTTATATATAGAACACACAAAACTTATTTTTCTAATATTTTAGGAATAAAAAAGGTCACCTCGCTGCTCGCCTGCCTGCCTGCCGGCCTGCGGATCTACTTCCTCAAAGGGGGATATGGGACTTTCTACTCGGAATATCCTGATTGTTGCATGGACGTCGAACCCATCTCCCAAGAGAAGATTGAGACCGAGAGAGCCCTCATCAGCCAGTGTGGGAAACCAGTGCTCAGCATCAGCTACAGGCCAGCTTATGACCAGACTGTGTCAGGGAAAAGGGAGGCAAGGTCCTGGTCCACTGTGAGGCTGGGATCTCCCGTTCACCCACCATCTGCATGGCTTACCTCATGAAGACCAGGCAGTTTCGCCTAAAGGATGCCTTCGATTACATCAAGCAGAGGAGGAGTGTGGTCTCGCCCAACTTTGGTTTCATGGGCCAGCTCTTGCAGAATGAATCTGAGATCCTGCCTTCCACGCCCATCCCCCAGGTTCCCTCCTGCCAAGGGGAGGCAGCCAGCTCTTCCTTCAGGGCCCATTTGCAGACACTGAGCCCTGATGTACAGGGTTCCATCTACACATTCCCTACCTCGGTGCTGGCGCCAGTGCCCACCCACTCGACGGTCTCAGAGCTCAGCAGGAGCTCCATGGCCACAGTCACATCCTGCTAAAACTGGATGGGGGAACCCGCCCAGCCCAAGAACAACTGTGATTTTGTTTTTTAAACTGGTGGACATTTCATACCTGTGCAATACTGAAGACCCCCCTCTGTCTCGCTGCTCCGGTGGGATAGCGAAGGGTCCCCAGGCTTGCAAACGAACTTCAGACTGACCTCGGGGTAGGTTCTAGGGACCGAAGGAAGGACAAGCCATTATGAGAGCACAGCTTGTGCTGACTACTGTACTTCCAGACCCCTCTGCCTTCTCAATTCTGCCCAGTCCTGGCACCTCAAAGTTCGCCTTTTCATTTCAAGCGTAAGGCAATAAACACCTGCAGCAACATGGGAGAAAGCAGCTGCTAGACCCGGAGAAAAGGCAGTCAAGAAGCCAATTCATTCTGAAGGAAGCACAATTTCCACCTTACTTTTTGAACTTTGGCAGTCTCTGTGTCTGTCTCTGTCGCTTCAGGGAATAAGCTGATCATCTAAGTCAGAAAAGTAACCCTATAGGGTTTGTAGGGACCCCATATATATGCTGATTTGAACCTTCATATCTCCTTGAGATTCCCTCTTGGGTCCCACAGAGGCAGTTTGTTGAAGTAGCGAGATGTTGACACTTCTGAGTTGCCTTTTCACTGTGGGTTCTTCCCTGACTGGACTTTGGCATGACTCTTACTCATACTGGAACTTCTCTTGTTACACCTCTACTCAAAGCAACTCTTGTGTCATTTTGAAGAGAGTTCCTTAGACCATAGCCAAAAATCACCCATTTGAGGTGGTGGCATGGGTGCCAGGAGAAAAGGGTACCTACTGTCTGGGTCAGTCTCATTGACACGGTCTTTTCCCCAGCTTGCCGTCCTTGTATGTGCTTGTCTTGTCTCTTGTGACACTTGTTTTTCCTCCCCACCCCTGGTGATTGTCTTCAAGATGTTGACTTCTAGGATTTGTAGATTTCATAGCGTGGTACTACTTTATATTTTATCTAGCTTACTTCTCCAGGGGAAAGGCAAGAATTTCCTAAAATCCATACAAATGTGAAGAAAAGCAGTATGTTATTGGTCGTCATTGTCATCGTTTTTTAATAGTGTTAAATAAAAACACTAAAAAGAAAAAAAAAAGAAATAGAAAAAAAAAGGTTGGAAAGGGAATGCCAATATAAAAATACTTAAATCTTTCAAATATTCAAATGAATTTTGCTCATTTTCAGAAAATGCATACAAGTGCTCAGATATTTTAGAAATAAACTTAAATCAAACACAACCTTTATCATATTTATAAATACTGATATACCAAAGCCAATTTAGAGAATAATTAGATAATTAGTAACTTCTCTCATGTTTGAATGACTTAGGACATCTCTATTTACCATAGCAACTTCTTCAGTTTTAATATCTGACTTAGAAAGCTCTTAAAATAATGTCAATAACTCCTATCATTTGTAATGTCTACATTTGACATTACATAAGATGATATTTGAAACATATATTTAAATGTAGTTACACATATACACTTTGGGGTTTGAATTAAGTGTTATGATTGTACCATCTTTATTCAAGAAACTAAAAGTGATTACAAATGGCAAAATCAACTCCATTATTAAAAGTTCACAATTTAACATACCATTTTTTCTGGGAAGCTTAGTAAAGAACTTGAAGATTCTTGAGTGTGAAAGCATAATAGATATGGGGAAAACAAAAAATAATGCTATTAATCCTTAATATAAAAGACAAAGATGTATGGATGAAAATGGTTGAGAAAAGAAAATGTCAGGTTCCTAATGATCCATCTAATTTTTGCCAGTATTGATCAAAGGAAGAAAAATAAGAAAAATACAGCCTTATAGTGGTGAGGAAATTCCAAATGTAGTATAAAAACCACTATTAGAAATGTTTAAAAACTGGGCAACTCATTTTGCTGTCTAATCCTAATTCCCTTACTTATAAAACAAGTATGCTCAACTTGATCAGAGTTTTGTTGTTTGTTTGTTTTTTAAGCAAGGTCCCTATCAAAATCTCTTGTGGAGTTTTTCAATAATATCATGTGGGCACTTGGCCACCCTCAGTTTCATTGGAATGGCAAAGTCAAGAAATTGTCTGGGAAGGTTTACTTTTTCCATATCAAGGGTCTCAGGTAATGAGATTAGAAGTATAAAGAATGACTTCTCATCAAAAGAAATCAAAATTATTTTGAAAATACCAAATTTTCTTATCAGGTCTTAGGTTTCATTTGAAATACTTCAGCAGAAGGGAGCCAGCCTGGAACATCAAACAGAATAAAAACTGATGGTGACCCCTGACCCTGAAAAGCAAAAGTAAGGTTGGAATATACAAGTGTTAGAGGATAAAGTGTAAACTGAGGGAAACTAATCTTGTAACCTTTCTGGACTTCAGTTTTCTCATATTTAAAACAGAGTGTTGACTATGGAGCCTTACATTTTCTTTCTATTTTAAAAATCCATTAAACCAAAGTGTTATCCTATCTAATAAAAGAGTAATATGCAAATTAACCATTACTCCGCTACACCCACAAGCCAGCCCACCAGCCAATCAGGAGCGAATATGCAAATAAACCCAACCAAGATGGCTACGGCCACAGAGAGCAGGAGGGAGGCTTGGGTTTCCCCGGCAATGGAGGAAGCCAAGCTTTCCGCCTGCCCTTGCCGGCCCAGGTCTCCACTCAAGGCTACAAAGTTTCAATGATAGAAGATACATAAACCCAAACAGAAATGGCGGCAGCCACGGAGCTGGAAAGAGCAGGAGGCTAGGGTTGCCCCTGGTGATGGAGGAAGCCAAGCTTTACACATACCCTGGCCCGCCCAGGCCTCCGCTTAAGGCTACAAAGTTTCAATTATAGAAGATACATAAATCCCAACAGAAATGACTGCCACCACGGAGCAAGCAGAAGGCTTGGCTCTGCTCCAGGCTACAAAGTTTCAATTGTAGAAGATAAATAACCCCAGATCCCAGGGCCTCCACTTGGGTCACCGGGGGGTGTGGCCGGACTGCAAACCACCACAGGCCCCTCGCCCAGGCCGCCCCACACCCCAAGGGAACCCCCACCCTGATCCGGGACACCCTTCAGGGCAAACCAGCTGGCCCCCACCCATGCACCAGGCCTCTATCCTATCTAATAAAAGAGTAATATGCAGATTGACCATCACTCTAACACACAAGATGGCTGCCCCCATGTGGTCAAAGATCCTGCCCCCATGTGGACACAAGATGGCCACCACAAGATGGCCGGCAGGGGAGGGCAGTTGGGAGGGACCAGGCCTGCAAGGGAGGGCAGTTGGGGGTGATCAAGCCTGCAGGGGAGGGCAGTTAGGGGTGACCAAGCCAGCAGAGGAGGGAATTTGGGGGCGACCAGTCCTGCAGGGAAAGGCAGTTGGGAGGGACCCAGGCGTGCAGGGGAGAGCAGTTGAGGGGGACCATGCCTGCAGGGGAGGGCAGTTAGGGGCAAACAGGCTGGCAGGGGATCAGTTAGGCATCAATCAGGCTGGCATGGGAGTGGTAAGGGGGTGATCAGGCTGGCAGGCAGAAGCGGTTAGGTGCAATCAGGAAGGCAGGCAGGCGAGCAGTTGGGAGCCAGCAGTCCTGGATTGTGAGGCCCCCTTGAGGGGTCTCAGATTGGATAGGGTGGAGGCTGGGCTGAGGGACTCCCCCCCCCCCCCGTGCACAAATTTCGTGCACCGGGCCTCTAGTATTTATAGAAATACTAGGGGCCTATTGCATGAATTTGTGCACCTTGAAAGGAACTGTGGGTTGCGAGGCTGTGGTGGGCACAGGGGCGGGTCTCAGCCCATTCTCCGTGTCCCCACCTGGCCCCTCCTGCCGTGGCCCCTAGTCCCCTGTCTGCTGGCAGCCCTGCTCCCGCTGCAGCTGCTCCCATGAGCTGCCAGCTCTGGCTCTGCTTGCACCTGCTGGTACCATCAGCATGTGTGAGTGGGGCTGGCACTGTCAGCGAGTGAGAGGGGTGGCTGCTGCCCTGATCCCCCCTCAGGAGCAGGGGGAGGTGGAGAAACCCTGAGGGGCGATCGGGGCTGGCAGCCACCGCTCACACTCACTGACGGCACCGAGCAATGGCGGTCGGCACTGGGCGCCGGCAGCAGGTGAGCGCGAAACCAGCGCCAGCAGTGGGTGCGAGCACCAGGCCAGACCGCGGCTTATGGGAGCAAAGAATTTTCAGTAACCACCAGAGGCTCGCCCCAATGACAGTGACTGGCACCCTGTCTTTGTCTGGCTCCCCCACTCACCTGCTCCATCATCCTGCCGTGGCCGACACCCACCATGTTCCATGTGTGCCCCTGGTGGACAGCACACATCATAGTGACTGGCTGTTCGGCTGTTCTGCCATTCGGTCTATTTGCATATTAGCCTTTTATTATATAGGACTAGAGGCCCGTTGCACGAAGAGATTGGTTCAATAGGCCTTCCTTCCCTTGGCTTCCAGCACCAGTTTTCCTCTAGCACTTGGGACCCAGGCCTTCGCTCGGGCCAGAGTCTGCCATCTTTGTCTTCACTGCAGACTTCAGAGTCTGCAGTCTTGTCTTCGCTGCAGCACTCCACCCCTGTAGATCCCTCTCATAGCAGGTGTCCTGCCCCGCCTGGCCACTCCACGCCTGGAGCAACTAGGCGGCCACCATCTTTGGCCTTCTAATTTGCATACTCACTCTGATTGGCTGTGGGTGTAGTGGAGGTATGGTCAATTTACATGTTTGTCTATTATTAGGTAAGATTATTCAGGATTATGTTTAACTGTACCAGAGTAAACAATAGCATTATTATTTTAATAAGTAGGTTCTAAAAATAAGGAAAAGCACATTTAAGTAGGAGCCATGTGTTTTACAGAAGTCTTTTTTAGCCATGCATGCACAGAACCGTACTACTTGGTTTCTCCATCATAAAACAAGTCTCTGTTCCCTGGAGGCAGCGAGGCCAGGTGGAAGTCTCCAAGCAGCTTCTATGGGCCCTGCCTTGTCAACTCAGTCCTGTGAAATAATGACAGCGATCACAACTGGCTTTCAGAATATAAGAAATACCCCGCTTTGTTTCCTAACTACTCAAATTTGAAAACTAACAGCTTTCTTGTAATTATGCTTTTGCTTTTTTTTCAATATGAGCACGCCAAAACTCCTTGAGAATAGAATCTTCCTTTACCTGTGGAACAGTTCAGGCATGAATGCCCGTCACATAAACTTCTGCTACCAAAAATGTCAATATGTGTCTCTCTGGTTGTGGAGGGATTTACAGTACAACAGATGTTCATTTTCCCCTTGCAGTTCGCTTTATCATGAGTTTCAGAAAGTATCTTTTGTAAATTCAACCTTGAAAAATAGAATGTCTGACTTGGAAAAGCTAAAACAATTTTCTTCAAGAATAGAAAATGGAAAGGGCT
This sequence comes from Plecotus auritus, assembly GCF_963455305.1. NCBI lineage: Eukaryota > Metazoa > Chordata > Mammalia > Chiroptera > Vespertilionidae > Plecotus > Plecotus auritus. Next base: position 141,273,361 of record NC_137775.1, on the reverse strand, counting down.
GTGTGTGTGTGTGTGTCCCTTACTCTGTTCTGCCTGATAAGATGTCCAATTTAGAAATCCCACAAGCTCATACATTTCCAAAGTAGGATGTCTGTTTCTATCATTGAGGCTGCACATATATAGAATGCATTTGTCAGCAGATGATGACAAAGTTATTTCTGGAGAGGCAAAGAGACAAAGGATAGTTTTTCTCATATTTCTCTATCACAAAGTAGTTAATCTGTGTATTTTGTTCAATGTGGTTTATACGACACACTCTGAACATATGTTCAGTTAAAAATCTTTCTTAGTTAAACACTGATATTGGAAATATTCACTGAGGGAAGTTTCTTCACCTAACTTCAAAGAAAGAACTCTTCTGAGACGTAACATGTTGCCTCTCCTAATGCGGTAAGATGCAACTTAACTCAAATGATGAAACAGTCATATAAAAAATTCCATGGCACCCTGGCTGGTTTGGCTCAGTGGATAGTGTCAGCCTGTGGACTGAAGGGTCCCGGGTTCGATTCTGGTCAAGGGCACATGCCCAGGTTGCGGGCTTGATCCCCAGTGGGGGGTGGGCAGGAGGCAGCCAATCAATGATACTCTGATACTCTCTCATCATTGATGTTTCCATCTCTCCCTCTCGCTTCCTCTCTGAAATCAATAAAAAAATTATTAAAAAAAATTCCATGGCAAAATGACCCTCAATAATTAAATTCCAGAAAAATAAAGAAGTTTCCAACCATAGGTGAAATCTGGTAAGTAACTTAGGGATGACCAAAAAAAGTAATAATAAAACCTGTCAGAATATGTATAAATATTTTAAAATCATTAAAACAATAAAACAGCCCTAACCGGTTTGGCTCAGTGGATAGAGCATCGGCCTGCGGACTGAAGGGTCCCAGGTTCGATTCCGGTCAAGGGCATGTACCTGGGTTGCGGGCACATCCCCAGTAGGGGGCGTGCAGGAGGCAGCTGATCGATGTCTCTCATCGATGTTTCTAACTTTCTATCCCTCTCTCTTCCTCTCTGTAAAAAAATCAATGAAATATATTTAAAAACAAAACAAAAACAAAAAACAAACAAAAAAAACAATAAAACAGCCCACTGGAAACAGGTCACATATTTTCAGTTTTTACTAATGCATATGATGACATGATTTGGCTTAGGGGTGAGTCTGCCCTCACCAGGGAAATCCACCTGGCCTAGGTGAGCTGCACAGAGAGCAAACTTGAACCCAACCCAGTTGATGTGAAAATGTGTGAGTGAGAAAAATAAGCCCTGTATTCATACAACATGGTTGTATAGAAACATTATTAATATACTAGAGGCCCAGTGCATGAAATTCCTGCACTGGGGGAGGGGGGTTTCATCAGCCCAGATTGCGAGAGGGCACAGGTCAGGCCGAGGAACCCCAACGGTGCACAATTGGGGCCAGGGAGGGATGCAGAAAAAGGCTGACCAGCTGGGGATGGACTGCGGGAGGGCTCCAGGGCATGTCCAGCCCATCTCGTTCAGTCCTGATCGGCCAGCAGCAAGCTAACCTACAGGCCAGATCATCTGACCCCTGGTGGTCAGTGCACATCATAGCAAGCAGTTGAGCGGCCTTAGCATATTATACTTTGATTGGTTGAATGGCCGACTGGATGACTGGACACTTAGCATATTAGGCTTTTATTATATAGGATGGCTTATTGTCAGACAGCAGTGGCTCTTCTTTTCCTAAAAGTCAGATATGTTTTCATGCTACTTAGCTCAGCTGACATGCAATGCAACCCACTGACTGATGGGTGGAAACAGAAAAGTAAAGTTGACTATGTATTTTGTAAGAGGATTATTATACCCAAAGATTTGTAGCATAATTACATATTCTCGTAGAAGACATTTTCACTTGGTAAGTTTATACCTGCCTATACCCATGTGCAACACAGAGAGAGATACTAGATGGCTTCGGCCACTGATGAGGGAATTGACTAATTATTAACAGATCAGAAGCAAGAACAACTATTAGCTTGTGAAAAGAAAGAGTTTTTTCTCCTTTTATTTTGTACTGTATAACATTGTTCATAATAAATGAACTCTGCAGATAATCCAAAGATTAAATTTTAAGCAGTGATACATGGATTCACATAATCACCGAGCTACATGAGAATATAGATGGGTCATTCAATAGACTAGCTATAAGTGTTCCCACATGCCCAGAGTAGAACATTTATAAACCTTCACTATTGAGAGAGGGAACATTTGTGGGTATGTATAAAGGCAGGCAAGGAATTGGCAAAGATGGTTTTTGCTTTAAGGAAACAAGATGTGGATGTGGTTTTTGTGGTTGATTAGTTTAAGAGCGAAATACTCTATTCATAGCAAATGCTCTGGACAGATCTATGGGGCAAATCCAAGTCCCCACTGAAGTGTTTTTATATATGCAACACAAACCCTTCTGATTCTTCTTTTGCTCTGGAAATGAGAGAGAAGGTAAAATAGATAACTTACAAAGTGGGCATGGCCTTAAAGCTTCTCTTGATAAAAAAAGTAAATAAATAAATAAAGACATTAAATACACCTTGTAAGGTTCTGCTTGGATCAAATATACCCACAAAGTATAGGAAGAGGACTTCTTGAATGGATATATTCACAGGAAGAGGTTTCAGTAGTGTATGAAGCAGAAATAACCTCTTCAAACTGAGGCCAGGGATGTGGATGAAGAGGTCAGCTGACAGCCCACCAAAGACACCAGTGCTCAATATGATAGAGAATGGGGAAGGATGATTTTCCTCTTAAACCAGACTTGGAACAAAGGAATGGTGCCCAGACATTCAGAAAAATCTCTTAAGGAAGAGGCTTGGAAAATAGCCAGAATATCTAATACATTGCTGCTGAATTCCCACCATGTGACAGGCACTACACTCAGCCCCAAGTCTATAGTGGTAAACAGAAACAAACATCCTTATATATACACTAAAGGCCTGGTGCATGAAATTCATGCACGGGGTGGGGGGGGGGGGTTGTCCCTCAGCCCAGCCTGCACACTCTCCAATCTGGGACTCCTTGAGGGATGTCCGACTGCCCGTTTAGGCCCGATCCTGGGGGATCGGGCCTAAACGGGCAGTCGGACATCCCTATCACAATCCAGGACTGCTGGCTCCCAACTGCTCACCTGCCTGCCTCCCTGATTGCCCCTAACCACTTCTGCCTGCCAGCCTGATCACCCCCTAACCACTCCCCTGCCAGCCTGATTGATGCCTAACTGCTCCCCTGCCAGCCTGTTTGCCCCTAACTGCCTTCCCCTGCAGGCTTGATCGCCGCCAACTGCCCTCCCTTGCAGGCCTGGTCCCTCCCAACTGCCCTCCCCTGCTGGCCTGATTGCCCACAACTGCCCTCCCTTGCAGGCCTGGTTCCTCCCAACTGCCCTCCCCTGCCAGCCATCTTGTGTCCACATGGGGGCAGGATCTTTGACCACATGGGGGCAGCCATCTTATGTGTTGGAGTGATGGTCAATCTGCATAGTACTCTTTTATTAGATAGGATAGAGGCCTGGTGCATGGGTGGGGGCCAGCTGGTTTGCCCTGAAGGGTGTCCCGGATCAGGGTGGGGGTTCCCTTGGGGCATGGGGCAGCCTGGGCGAGGGGCTTGTGGTGGTTTGCAGGCCGGCCACGCCCCCCATGACCCAAGCAGAGGCCCTGGGATCTGGGATTTATTTATCTTCTACAATTGAAACTTTGTAGCCTGGAGCGGAGCCAAGCCTTCTGCTTGCTCCTTGGTGGCAGCCATTTCTGTTAGGATTTATTTATCTTCTATAATTGAAACTTTGTAGCATTGAGTGGAGGCCTGGGCTGGCAAGGGCAGGAGGAAAGCTTGGCTTCCTCCATTGCAGGGGAAACCCAAGCCTCCCCCCTGCTCTCTGTGGCTGCAGCCATCTTGGTTGGGTTTATTTGCATATTCCCTCCTGATTGACTGGTGGGCATGGCTGGTGGGCGTGGCTGGTGGGTGTAGCAGAGGTACAGTCAATTTGCATATTACTCTTTTATCAGATAGGATAAAATATGTTATACATGTATAACGAAATACATTTTTATATGCATGTGCTCAAAGCATAGGCCAGCTTAACAATATAGCCCAGGATATTCAACACAGCACCCCCCCAGGAGAAGGTTGAAGGCTGACTTATCCTGATCCATATACCAAAGTATCAGGAGAACCCACATTCTCCTACTTCTGCTTATTACAAATTTGAGTTGTGGCATCAATGTGGCACTTCAGACACTTCAAATAGCTACCCATCTATACTAATCTATACTAATAAAAGGGTAATATGCTAATTAGAGCGGATGTCTTCCAGACATCCTTCCGGACAAAGCCACAGCAACTGTGAGGGCCAAGGCTCAGGCAGCTGCAAAGGGCAGAGGTGCGACTGTGAAGGGCCAAGGCTCAGGCTGGCAGTGGCAGCAGCAGCGGGGTAATGGGGGCGGCGCCTTCCCTGATCCACCAGGTCACCTCCCGCAGAAGGAGGCCAGACTGTGGCTTAGGCCAGGGGCTGAGGCAGAAGCGGTTAGGGGCGATCAAGTTAGGGAAGCAAGTTAGGAGCAATCAGGCCAGCAGGGGAGCAAGTTAGGAGTGATCAGGCCAGCAGGGGGGCAAGGTAGGGGCAATCAGGCCAGCAGAGGGAAAGGCAGGGGCAATCAGGCTGGCAGGGGGGCAAGGCAGGGGCAATCAGGCAGACAGAGGGGCAAGGCAGGGGCGATCAGACTGGCAAGAGGGGCAAGGTAGGGGCAATCAGGCCAGCAGAGGGAAAGGCAGGGGCAATCAGGCTGGCAGGGGGGCAAGGCAGGGGCAATCAGGCAGACAGGGGGGCAAGGCAGGGGCGATCAGACCGGCAAGAGGGGCAAGGTAGGGGCGATAAAGCTGGCAGGCAGAGGCAGTTAGGGGCAATTAGACAGGCAGGCAATTAGCCTAAACCAGCAGTTGGACATCCCCCGAGGGGTCCCAGATTGGAGAGGGTGCAGGCCGGGCTGAGGGACCCCCACCCCATGCACAAATTTTGAGCACCTGGCCTCTAGTGAAATATAATAAAGTTCCCTCAGAGGGCACACAAGACTTCCCAACTTAGACAAAATTTGAGAAATTTCTGCTCCTTTTCAGTATTGTTCTTGTGTTCCAGATACCCCTAAAGATCCTTGAAGACACTGTGCAATTTCACACCTTGTAAATGCTCTTCCCTTTGTTCACACCAGCAATTTTCAACTAGTGTTTTTAAAACATGAAATACCTGACTATTTAGTCAGGGGCACTGACCTCTTTTCCCTTAAATTATCAAATAAAAAAATAACAGTCAGCACAACAATAGCCATCTGGTGTAAATGAATAAAAATTATACCTATTTTTGTCAGATTGGCCAAAATATATATATTTTTGGTGTGTCACAGAATTTAGTCATTAGTTTATGTGTCATGAGATGTAAAAGGTGGAAAATTGCTGGCTTAGACCAACTCACTCTCCTTCCCTAATCGAGAACCCTGCCTGACCTTTCCTTTATTTCTCAGGTCACATGTTATTTCCTTCGCCAAATCTCCAGTGAATTCTCCCAACTCGGAAAGCAAGATACACCACTGTTTGCATGCAGAACAACACATGCATTTTTTTGTATGGAACTTATTGCACTGCCTTGTAGTTTTTTGTTAGCAATCCATTTCCTTCTTTAGAACATAAACTCTTTCAGCGGAGGGAGACTGTTTTACTTGCCCCATATTTTCCAAGTGCATTGCTTGGTGCACAGCCTCCCGGTGCTCACCAAGGACCTCATTCATTCCAGCACACACAGGAAGAGAGAACGATAGACATAGAAAATCCATCATTCAGCTTTTGCTATGGATTCAGGCATTGCCCGTGCTTTTTAATATGGAAGAAAAAATCACCTTGAGACACAAACACCTACATTTTATATTAAGATTTACTAATGTTTACTGTAACCCCCCACTTTATGCCCCTTCTTATTCACGATAATGAACAGGTTAATTCTGCTGCATCTCAGGACAGCAGCCTAGAAGTGATTTAGCTAAGCCGAGTGAAAAGTCGTTTCTTTTCATAAACACATGCAGCACCTGGGCCTGTGTGCTTGTCATCTACGGTGCAGAAATAAACCCTCTGAAGAACTATTTTCATAAATAGCATTATTAGGGATGAGCTGAACTTAATTATTTTCAGCTATCATTCAAAATGGATTTATAAAAATACAAAAGGTCTTTTAAGCTTGGTGGAAACTTGTTCCATTAGAAGCTGATGTGGTTATTACTGGATGTTTCCATCTGACAGTTTTCAAAAGCCCATGAAATTTTAATTTACTTGAAATACTAAAATGCAGAGTTATTTGTTTTGACATGTTTAATCACTTTTCCATTTTAAAGCAAAAGATGAGAAATCACTAGGGAAAGTAAGAAAAGGAGACAGTGTCGGTATGAGCACAGAGAAATGAGAGATTTGCAAATAAAACTTCACATTATTAAAGTGTCATTTAGTTGCAGTGTTTTTATGACTTCTTTAGAACATGAAAAGCATTTAAATTGTTTTTGTTACTGCTGATTGAATGTGAAATTACTAATGTACTTAAAAAAAACAGGGGAGTTGGAGGACTGGGTAAAAAAGGTAAAGGGATTATGGAAAACCAAAAAACAAAAACTCATAGGCACATACACATAGCATGATGATTACCAGGGAGGAAAGAGGGAGCGGGAAAGTAAAAGAGGGAAAAGGGGGGCGGGTAAAAAGTGATGCAAGGAGACTTGACTTTGGATGGTGAACACACAATACGATATACAGACGATGTATTAGAGAATTTTACACCTGAAACCTATATAATTTTAATAACCAACTAGAGGCCCAATGCATGAAATTTGTGCAAGAGTAGGCCTTTCTCCTCCTGGCTGCCGGCACAGGCTTCCCTCTGGCACCTGGGACCCGGACTTCCCTCCGGCCCAGGCACCCGGGACCAGGGCTTCCCTCGCAGCCCTGGCTTCATCCGAAAGGTTGTCCGGAAGGATGTCCGGTCTAATTAGCATATTATGCTTTTATTATTATAGATGCTACCACAATAAATTCAATACAAATTTTAAAAAAAATAAATAAAAAAGAAGAAACATAATGTCCAGCTATGTGCTACGAAGTGACTTACTGATAATGAAAGCATAAATAGGTAATGTTAAAATTTGGATTTAAGCTTAACAATTGATTATGCCTTTTCTGATAAATATAGGGCATTTGTATCTGGATGGTATAAGAACTATCTGAAATTTATTCACATTTATTCATTCATTTGTTCATTTCTCCAGCCAACTGCATTCAGCATATACATCTGTGCCAGGCACAGGACTAGGTTCTTGAGAAACAATGTGGAACCGGGGAGGTGGGATCCTGATTCTCAAAGAACTTATATTAGTAGTAGGGGCAAACAAAAAAAACAATGAAAAAATTAAATGAAACAATTGTGTATTGTTTTTAAAAGGTGATAAAGGAAATAATGAGAGTTGGATTATAGAAAATAAAGGTCTGCCTTGAATGGAATGCTCAGAAAGACCCTCTTGAGGAAGTGCCCCAAACCTGGAGAATTAAAAAAAACACAACAGCCACTCTGAGAATTGTATTTACAGGGAGGCACTGCTCTTTCCAAAACAGTTTGTTTCCTATCAGACTGTTTTCTGCTCCGCCCTTCTCAGTAGCACCCCCTCAGAACATCTCTGGCACAGCATTCACTTCAAAATTGTATTTTAGAAAAGATGTGAATCGTCTTCCAGAAATATTTGCATTTTAACAGGGGTCAAAGCCCCTGATTACCACAATGGAAAAATTATGTTTAAAATGAATGTTTCTGGTATTACATGCCCAGTACACTTTGTGGATGGGGGGCGGAGGGTAGGCTAGGAGGGGCATTCTTGGCCCAGAAATGAGACCAAAGAGGCAATAATTGAAAGTCAGCCCTATTACTGTTTTCTTGAAATTATTTTGTTTTCTTGGGATGTTAGCTGGATAACACACACCCATGCCCAGGGAAAAATGGAGAATGAAGGCAGGTGTGTTTATAACATGGGCTTTCTGGCCTTTCTGAGTGTTACTGAAGAGAAAGAGTAGAAATAGGGGGGAACGATAGTTCTTTTCTTTTCCTATATACTGCACATCTGGCTGGGGTCTGTGTGATGTGAAAGGTGATGTGTGGTTGTGACCATGCTCGTGTAGAGGTGAAACCACGGTCTCCTCTAAGGAGGGATACCATGAATATTTCCATGTTCATTTGTTTTCATAGTTTAAAAGCTTGTTGCTCAGTTTGTTTGCACGATGATGAGGCCACATGCATGGTCAGTAGTTACTGAGACCCGAGGTTTGGGGGAGAACTGCAAAGCTCATGTGACCATATGGAGGGTACACAGTGCAGACAGAGCAAGCAAGGCGTGAGCGGGGTTCCTAAGAGAAGGGCACCATCCTTTCAGCACAGTTGACCATTTTGCCCTGGGTTTTCCCTGGCGAACAAAATAAAGCATTGCGAGCTCAGTGGAAATTTCAAAGGTAAGAACAAACATTCATTTCTCGGTTGACTCAGGCCATTTCCCTCACATATGGCAGGTACTAAATTCACATAAATGATCATAGAAACTTTTTTGGATTCATTGATTTGTTCAATATCAAAAGTGGCAACTAAGCGTGATTTTTACTTATCAGGCCAATGCACATATATCACAGTTTTGTTAGTTATTAAACTATTATCTCGGCTCAAAACCCATCCTTCTATATTTCGCTTTGTGATGCAGGCTGTGAGACTCTGAAAACCACAGTTCTCCTTTACCGGCTGGCTCTCTGCTAGGCTCTACCATCTGAGTGCCAGGAAGACTGTCTCTTCCCCTTTCGTTTGCTGTCCTTGCCAATGTTGCCTTTACTCCATGTACCTGGACTTGGTGCAGTGGCATGTGGTTATCTTCTCCAGATTTTCCCGTACTCTGAGATGTATCAGCACACACGGTCAGGCACTTGTACTCAGAGGTCTGATCCCAGATCCTTAGGGACCCTCTTCCAGTCACTTAATGTGCCAACACAGTTGGGAACATTGTTTCTTTAGCATTTCCTTTCCCCATTAATATATACACCACCAATCTGTATGTTGAGTTTACATAGTACATACTATGCTATCATACATAGAATTCATAGCAGGCACTATTATAAGCATGTGCATGAGTGTCTTTAGAGTACATAGTACCTATTATATAATTGTACACAATATTATTGTTTCCACGAATACTCTTTACAATCATTATTCATACAAATACACAGAGTATCAACTATGCATAGCACAGTTTCGTAATTGAATACCTGCAGACACTCCTATTATTATGCACAGGTCTGGGTTCCAGTTCTCCAGATTTGAGGCTTCCTAAACTCTCTCTGTTTTAATAACCCAATTTCTTCTCATTGTTCTTCCAGCAATTATCACATCTATATTATCTCAGTGTCCTCTTTTGCCTGGTTAGTCTGCCAATGTCTATTTAGTAATTTCTTTCTACAGAATTATCTGTTGAAAAAACAGAAATGGTTTCTGTTTCCTGACTGGGTTCTGAGTGATACAACAATATGTGATAAAGCTGGGCCATCATCTAAGTACATCAGAAACCATATCAGAAACCATACCACAGATCTCTTTACAGTATTTAAAACATTCAGTAATCAGCACTTTGAAAACTTCCTGGAAACAAGGGTGGTTTTAGAAATTGCTGGTTTTAGTTCAATACATTTTTTTGAAGGCAGCTAAAAACAGAGCTCACTATTTTGGTGAATGATGTGCATTTTTTTTTCTATTTACCCTAAGTACTGGAGAGAGACAGGACAGAATAGGTTATGTTTTCTTAGTCACTAGAATGCAGGGATAATTAATATAAAAATGAAAAATTACTTTCACGTCAATAAATATTATCAATATGGTGAGCACAGACAATTGCGTATGCAAGTTCAAAGGTATCAACACAACTAAATTTAAAATGTTTCTTTTTTTTAATTCTAGGTGAAAACAAATACTTTTCTTAAACAGGTCTATTTTAACCCAATCTAGAAAAGACTGGAATTGCTCCACAATTTTGTGCAGCCTGGTGGATCACTGCATTGCCAAACAAATGATCTTTCACGTTGGAAAAATATCTCCCTTTCTAATTTCTTCTTCAGCTACTCATTTCTTTTATGCAAAATTCCTCATATCACATGGTTGTAGTCTCAATCTCCAGTTCCTCTGATCTAATTTATCCTCTTTCTCAATTAAAACCACTGCTCGCTGCTCTCTCTTATCAAGGTCACTGTGAAGGTTATCCCTTCCATGGGTAGTTCTCAGTCCTTATCTTGTTTGGCATCCCAGCAGCAGCTTACCCTGGAGATTACTACCTTCTCCTTGAAACAACTTCTTTCCCTCTTTCTGACACCCTATTTTCTTGGAGAGTTCATTCCCTTTTTTCTCTAGAAATATTGATCTCCTTGCTTCACACAGTCTAGGCATGCTCCCCTGTTTGAGACATTGCTTTGCCTTCCCTTTCTGCCTGGAATGCTCTTTCCCAAGATGTCCACTAGATAGCTCCCTCACCTGTTTGAAGGTCTTCCACCACCTTTAGTGTGAGGCCCATGCTGACCTATTTTACACTGTTATGTGCCTGCCCACCACATTCTGCATCTTTCTTCCCCTTCCTTTGCCATAACACGTTCACTTACCCTCTAATATACTATGCAATTTCTGTATGTTTATTTATATATTATAATTGTTACTTGTTGTCTGCAACCACAATTTAAGCTCCAAAACTCATAAATCTTTGTTTTGTTCCTTGATTTCTATCAGGCGTGTAGAATGCAGTAAAGTTAACATGTAGTAGATATTTAATAAATATTTGCAAATGAATATAAAATCATAGGAAACAGCACTCCCTAACAAGTCTTTGCTTCCCTCAGATGGCTTCCCACTGTTTTATGGAGGAGACAGAGGTGTCCCTATCTACTATAGGCTCTTCCTTCACACAATGGGATTGTAAAAGTACTCCAGAGCTCCGATGAACTACTCCAGAAATCTACAAAATCCTATTTATCCCTGATCCCCATTAATCAAATGTGGTCTGTTCTCAATTTGTAAAACCAGCGTAGACCAATGGAAAAAGCCCAGAAATATAGCTAAGAAGGCACTCTGATCTGGATCATGTTATGACATAACTGTGCAACCCCAGGCTGATCTCTTATATCTGAGTCTTAGTTCCCTCATTTAATTATATACATATAATTATATATATATATATTCATGTATATGTATGTATATGTATGTATATGTATATATTTCATTTCAGAAAGGAAGGAAGAAGAAGAGAGAGATAGAAACATCAATGATTAGATTATTAGAGAGAATCATTGATCAGCAGCCTCCTACATGCCCCCTACTGGGTATGAAGCCCATCACCCAGGCATGTGCTCTGACTGGTAATCTAACCATGACTTTCTGGTTCATAGATCGACACTGAACTACTGAGCCACACTGACTGGGCAGTCCCCTCATTTTTTAATGAGACAGTGAGTGGTACAATCTGATCTGTACCATTTCTTTTAATTTTAATTTTATAGGACTGCACTTCTTATAATCTGAGCACAATATTTTTAGTATCTATTTATCTAAAAATCAAGCATTATAAAATAGTGTGTGTTTTCTACCATTAATTAATCTGATTTTGTTTTCAAAGTCATATAAATAAAGTGTCCATTTATTTACTTTTTTATCTCTTCAACTATATTATGAATTATTGGAGATACTGATTCCATCTTTATGTGGTTCCATACAAACAAGATCAATAACAATAACATAACATAAAACAACATCACAGCCTCAAATTTATATGAGCCAGAGACCCTTCTAACAATTTTGCATTTTATTTTCATGGCAGAGTAAGAGGTAGAAGCTATTATTATCTTTATCATACTATCTTTCAAAAGATGAACCTGTGACAAAGAGGGATTAAGTAGTGGATAGAAACTAAACATATGATACATCAGAACCCAGGCATTCAGATTCTTAACCACAACAACCTACTATTCCTTACATCTTAGGATGTAACTAACTGCTCAATACATCTTAGGTATTTAGACAAGTGGAGGCAGAGAACAGAACCAATGAATTGGTACATGCTTTTCTGATCATAAGACTGTTGGAATGTGCCTAGATTAATATCCACTTTACTGAAAGACAGTTAATGTCGTATATACATAATTCTGTATATTTGCTACAAACTGTTTATGCTGAGTACAGGCAACTTCAACATTGTCATGAGCATTAAATTCAAGCATTAAATGGTGTGCATTTGAGGGCATAAGCTATGATGCTTCCTACCATTTCACATTGGCTAAGTTCAGGGTAACACAGCTTTTTCATGGCTGCGTCAGGGGAAAGAATTTGGATGCATAAGTACATCCAAAATTCAAAACTAACAAGGGAGGCTTCCCAAAGACAGTTCCATTTCCAAATTAGTACATGGAAGCCAAAGAAAGACCCGGCTGCTCTTCCTAGCTCTGTGCCCTTGTAGCAATCATTGAACAGCAGTGGAAACATATTGGAGTAACACATTGAAAAAAAAAGCATCCCTGAGAGGAACCATCATCTTTTGGATTTGCAAGCAAAACAGACTGCCAAATACACACTCAATGAAAGTTTTGTTTTATGTGCCCCCCCTTTTTTTGACCCGTTAGAAAATGCTTTCCAGAAAATTATTGGTGAAGAAACAAAACGATTAGGTTTTGCAGGTGAAAATGAAGTAAAGAATGGAAGTATTAAACTTAAGCCACTAAAATAGACTTTTGCCTGAAATACCCAAACTAGATGTAAACATTTGCATTATCATATATAAGGGAAGTTATTTCAAGGATTACTTGAAAAGTACGTATTTAGTTATATTTGGCTTTGTGTTACTATTCAACAGCTGGCTGCTAGATACATGTTAATTTAATTACTGTTTTATCTACTTATTTCTCACATTTTTTCTTGCTGCCTAACCTTACAAAATAAGAACAATGTGCCTATTCACCATTTCCATTACACCAGTGTCCTCTTATTTATCCTTGGATTTGCCTGATATCTCAACATTTCCCTTGCTTTTGGAACATCTGCCACTTATTTATTATTTTTTACTAGCATAAGGTACTAGCAAGTTTGAGAGTTTGGGAAAAGAGCCAAATGTATTTCAAGTAGCAACTCTGCTACTTTAGAACTTAGATTATTGGTATAATCTTTATAAGTTTTGGCTCTATCCTTATAACAGGTTAACTACCCATTTCATAATTTGTTCTCAGCATTATGTGAGGTACATGTAGATCAAGCATTTAATATTTGTCACAGAGAGCCCCTTAGTGTTAGTTGTGCTTTCTTCTAGTTGTTCTTCTGGTTTTTTTTGTTTTTTGTTTTTTTTTTTAAATATGATTTTATTGATTACTAGAGGCCCAGTGCATGAAATTTGTGCACGGGGGGGGGGGGGGGGTGTTCCTCAGCCCAGCCTGCACCCTCTCCAATCTGGGACCCCTAGGGGGATGTCTGACTGCCAGTTTAGGCCCGATTGGCAGTCAGACATCCCTCTCACAATCTGGGACTGCTGGCTCCCAAGTGCTCACCTGCCTGCCAGCCTAATCACCCCCTAACCACTCCTCTGCCAGCCTGATCGACACCTAACTGCTCCCCTGCCAGCCCGATTGCCCCCAACTGCCTTACCCTGCTGGCCAGGTAACCCCTAACTGCCCTCCTCTGCAGGCCTGGTCCCCCAATTGCCCTCCCCTGAAGGCCTGGTCCCCCCCAACTGCCTTCCCCTGCCAACCTGGTCACCCCCAACTGCCCTCCCCTGCCAACCTGGTCACCCCCAACTGCCCTCCCCTGCTGGCCTGGTCTCCTCTAACTGCCCTTCCCTGCCAGCCCAGTTGCCCCCAACTGCCCTCCCCTGCAGGTCTGGTCCCCCCAATTGCCCTCCCCTGAAGGCCTGGTCCCCCACAACTCTCCTCCCCTGATGGCCAGTCACCCCCAACTGCCCTCCCCTGCTGGCCTGGTCGCCCCTAACTGCCCTCTCCTGCCAGCCTGGTCGCCCCCAACTGCCTTCCCCTGCTGGCCTGGTCACCATTAACTGCCCTCCCCTGCTGGCCTGGTTGCCCCCAACTGCCCTCCCCTGTAGGCCTGGTCACCCCTAACTGCCCTCCCCTGCCAGCCATCCTGTGGTGGCCATCTTTGGCCACATGGGGCAGCCATCTTGTGTGAGGGTGTGAGGGTCAATTTGCATATTACCTCTTTATTATATAGGATAGAGGGAAAGGGAGAGGGAGAGAGAGAGAAACATTAATGAGAACATCAATCAGCTGCCTCCTGTACACCCCCACCTGAAGATTGAGCCCTCAACCCTGGCAGTGCCCTGACCTGGAATTCAAACTGAACCAATGACCTCTCAGCGCATGGGTTGATGCTCAACCACTGAGATACACTGGCAGGGCACTTGTTTTTCATGAAACAAAATTGTCTTGGTGGATTTTTTATTTCCTTTATAGCACTTTGGGCTCCTTCCAAGGTTTAGCTTTCTCTCCTATCTCCTTCAACGTTCATTTCAAATATTTTCAATTTATTTTCCTTAGGATCCAACCTCTCTGATTATTCTTTCTTTTTTTTAACTTTCACCTTCCTGAATAAATATATTGACCTGTCATTAAAGGTGAGGAGGAGTGGGTTGAATAGGACATAGATAGGAAGTCAACATTGATAATTATAAACATAAAATAATATTTTCCTGTTTCAAATAGCAATATCTTGGGTTTATTCTATCCAGTAGAGATGGCATCTGTCCTGTTTTGGTCTTTAGCAAAATCATTAAGCAGGAGAGGTTCGAGTATAATTCTCATACCATATTAATTTCCACCTTGCACTTAGAGAAGTTCTAAGTATTTATTTATTATATAGTTGACAACTTAGGTGTTTTCTTTTTTTTACCAGTAGTTAAACTTTGAGGAAGTCTCCTCAGGAGATTCCAGGATATCATACTATCTTAGATTTTTTTCTTACCTAACTGTATATTCCTTCTCTATCCTCTTGTGGGCTTTTCCTCCTCTCTTAATTCTAAAAAGATGAACAACCTTGAAGCTTGTTATGGGACTCTTTTCTCTGTCTATCTTTTCTTATTCACTAAAGTAATCCAGTCTCTTGACTTCCAATACCATATGCTGATGACACCCAAATGTGTAACTCCAGCCCTGACTTCTCTGAGCAGCAGATCATATCCCTAACTGACAGCTTCCCTTGTCCATGTAAATATCTACAAGGTGGATAAAATGCAACATGTCCAACGAAGAATTGGACTTTCTCCAAACTCTTCTTCCCATTCTTTTCCACATCAGCCAAAGGGACTGATGTATCTAGTTAAACACTATGTATTTAGTTAATCAAATCAGGAACCTGCAGTCCAGTCATTATTCCTACCTTTGTTTCATAATCACCTAGAATCTATTGCCAAGATTTGTTGGTACTAACCTTTTAAATTTTTCACAAAACATAACTCCTCTTTATCTCCACATCTGTCATCTTATTTAAAACTACCACTATCTATGTCTGGATTACTCAACAGGTTCTGACTTGTCTCCTTTTCCCCACTGTTGTTTGTCTATAATCCCATTCTGTAATCTATTATCTACTCTATCATTCCTTCCATTCATCTATCCATCATGAATCCATCTATCTGTTATCCACATAGTAGCCAGAGACATCATTTAAAAATCGTATCATGGCACTACCTGAAAAAAAATTTTTAATAAGTTTCAATCTTACCTTATTACTGTAGCTGATGACACCTACCATGATCAGGATTCTACTTACCTGTTCAAATTCAGTTCTTTTTTCTTGTCTCCTTTATATTTTACATTCCTTGACTAGTCAAGGACTTTCAATTTGTAGGGTCTTTGTATTTTAGATTTTTGCTATCCTAGCTTGACCCTTTTATTTATCATTTATATCTGAGTCTAAATGTAATATTCTTTACTCATTACATACAGTAGTTTTTCTTATTTCCTTTACAGTTTTTATTATAATATATAAATATTTATGTATTTATTTAATATTTCCCATCACTCATTATAGCATTAGTACAATGAGGGCATTCTGTATAACCTTAATGCTTAGCACATACTAGGTAACTAACATGTAACAATGAATGTTTCAGGAAAGGAAAGCCTGTGTGTGCATACATGTGTGAGAGTGTCTATACATGTCTGTGCAAATTTGCAACCTGCAGATAACACTAAAGTCATATGGGTGAGAGGAATATTATGGAGAACTGTGACTTTTCTTCTCTTTATGATTTATCTATTTTATGATTCTCACACAATGGCGTGTGAACTTTCTGTTGGAGATCAAAACCCAGGGTAATAAAGGGAGGTACAGGCAGTAAAGGGGAGGTTGGCCTCTGTCGAAAGGAGTGGCATGTCAGCTGTCACCACTGCACAATGAGAAGAAGCTTCCTTGGGAGCTGGTAAAAGCAAGAAGGAGCACCTGAGGAGAAGAGACTTCTAAGCTGACCGCTCAGAGAAGATCCCCACTCTATTCAGAAGCCCAACTGTGGCTGGACACAGGTGTCCAGTGCTCATGCCTTTCTTGTCAGCTCCGGGTTCAGTCATAGCTTCCTTGTCTCTCAACTTAGACCTCTACCAAACATACTTTGAAAACTAACAGATGGCAGTTAGGTCTCCTTTCCACTCCAAAAGTCTATCGTCCTCTCACATTAATATAGCTAATTAAATTTTTGCAACTCTTGAATCTAATATGGACAACCAACTATTTATATCCTTTAGATAATTACCTGCTGCCTAATGCCCACCTCACAAAGACACAACCTATGTTTGTGCCTGTTGGGACAAAATGGCAGCCCCAAGTTATAGTGGCACAAAACACCACACGGTTCAAATGTTTAGGAAAATGGAGTTTGGAATTTGTATAAAACAGAAAAACAATAAAGCCTGGTATAGGATAGTACAGAAGAGTGTTTACTGGAGAAGTAGCTCGCTGACTAGAATAGATCAACAGTGTCTCCTCATTGTTTGGAAGTGCAAACATTTCAGAGAGAAAGCACCACTGAAATAAAAGGAAGGAGCTGGGGGTTTTTCAAAGCATATACATATTGGGAAGGGAAAAGAAGAGGAGGAAGCTGTAGAGCCAATTGATAGATAAAAGAAAAACCCTAAGTGCCTCTAACAGGGACCTCAGGAGTCAGGTTATCTAAGCTGGTTATTTAGCACAGGAGAAAATGGGAGGCCACCGAGGGGAGGAAGCGGGA
This sequence comes from Plecotus auritus, assembly GCF_963455305.1. NCBI lineage: Eukaryota > Metazoa > Chordata > Mammalia > Chiroptera > Vespertilionidae > Plecotus > Plecotus auritus. Next base: position 141,256,049 of record NC_137775.1, on the reverse strand, counting down.
CCCACTCTTCACGGCACACCATGTTTGGAGTGTAACAAAGAACACTCTTTAAAACAGAGCTCTCAATCTGGGCGGTAGTGACATTTTAGGCCAATGCATCCTTGCTTGGTGGGAGTTGGGGAAACTGTGATTTCCCTTTGTGTGGATCATGTGCCACTGAGTTGGCTCTGCCTCCTGGCTAGCCTACGAAGAAGTGATGCCCACACATCCCTTCCTAAGCAGCCTGCTCAACTCCTGCAGACTCAGGCGCGTGGCTTCTTTTATGCAGTCAATCCATCTCATTTTTTTGTTGTTGTTGCTTTATAGTAATGCTCAAATGTTTGAGAGAAGGAAGTATTAAAAATATAAGCATTTTACAAAAGTTCAGGATGAGCTCTAATCCGTCATTGTTTACATCACATTATCTTACTGATTCAATCTTTTCTATTCTACATCATTCAACCATGGCAAATGGAGACAGTATAGTACTTGATTAGAAACAGAGTTATTGAATTTTAAGGTTTTTACTTTATTAAATATTGAAGGCATTTTAAAGGTATGTATATACACCTACACCCTCCTACAGAGTCACAGAACTGTCAGCTGCATTCATTGCTACCGATTCATTCATTGCTGCAATGGAGCTCACATTCTTTAGTTGCTTGCTTTTGTGTGTGTGTTTTCCATAGTGATGCCCACTGACTGTGCTATGTGGTAAACTGCACTGCGTATTACAGAACTGCTCCAGGCAGTCAAACGATACGTAAAGATATAGAGCACCCTCTTTTTCTTTCAGCTTCCTAAGGGAAATATTTCTTATAGAGACTATCAAAGGTTTTATTTCCATCCTCAAGCTTTTTACAAACAGACCATTTGCTACGCATGCCCAAGGCACTGCTTATGCTGTGTGAAACAGCATGCACAGCTCTTTGGAAGAAGCTCACCTGCCGATGGATCTACATGCAGGATCCAAAGTTCACATTTTCCTTATAGCACTGCATAGTAAGGGATAGAGCACATTAGCTCTCCTCTTCCCATCACAGCTGAATAAAGTGTGCTGGAACTTCCACACATATGTACTCTATGGTCTTAGGTGAAGTCAGAAGAAGTCAGAGACAACACTATTCGATTGCCCAAGACACCACTCCCCTGGATAAAGCAAATCAGATGAGACCCCTCCAGCTAACGGAAAGTCTGTTTTAGGTAAGTATAGAACTGACTGGCCATCAGGGGCCTTAAGTAGAAGGCAGGGGGAAAATGGATTCCCTTATTTTTCCCTGGAGTTATCATGTTGAATGCTTTCCCAAGCCTGAAGAAGAGAATGAAAGGTAAAATTAATTTTAATCATGCACATTTCTTTTTTGTATTCTGTGGGGGAAACATAGAAAGGGAATAGGACTAATTTCAAGGTTTTACTTCATGCCATGCTCCTGAGAATACATTTTTCGGCAAATGTATATGCACTTTAATTTTATTCATATAATAGTCTACCCAGTACAGCTCTAGGCTTCAACAGCTTAAAAAACAACTCCTTTTGCTATAAAAGTATCACATCAAAATTCAGGTCTTGATCAATTTCACACATATTAGCCTCCTACAGTTAAGCAATTATTTCCTCTGAGATACTTGCTGCTCTCATTTCACAATGAATTTGGTTCATATAAAAGGATGAAGACAACAGAATTATAAAGTTACAGTTTATAACATCTTGGCATCAGTTCATTTAAAAAAATCAATCAACTGGTTATTTGGAAACATGCCACAGTGCACCAGGCTCATAGGTAGACAGGAAGAAATAAGAACGGTATTACTGTCCTCAAAGCACTTAAGGAGATTAAGTATTTTCATCCAGAGAAGGCAAGTGTCTGAACAATATAAGACAATGTCAAACAAGTAAAAACAATACACGTGCTTTTAAATTTTAGAAGAAATTGAGATCACCATGAGATGAGTGTTCAGGCTTTTTGGGGAAGCCACGTGAGTCTTAAAAAAAAACTGGGCTTCATGGAAAAAATTTCAATCATAATATGACACAATGGAAACAGTCATTTTGGAATTTTAATCAGGAGAGAATTTGTGGAGTGGGTTTGTTTAGAGAGGCAGGAGGTGCAGAGAAGAGAAAGCAAACTCTATAATGTCCCAGTGCAGACCAACAAAAATATCAGTGCTAAAAATATTGGTCACTGTAGTCTGCCAAGTGTCTTTGTGAGCGTTAGGGGCACAGAGGCGAGTGAGTTGTGATAATGGATTCACAATCTAAGATGGAACAAAAAAATGATTATTACTCAAGATATGAGAACTAAAGGATGGCATATTGATCTCTGGGGTTTGAAAAAAAAGGAAATAATACTAAATTGACACTAAATGATACTAAAACTGGGTCTTGATGGATGAGCAGGAGTTTAACTGAGTAGCATACAAAGGAATTCTTGGCAGATAGTGGAAAGTAGTCAGAGTCCCTGGGGTAAAGCAAGAAAAATGAAGGTCAACTACTCCAGCTGGTCTCAGTGTGTGCATGCTCTTGTATGGCAGGCTAAGAAATTTGGTCTTGTTTTAGGTACTGGGAGAAAATCAGAATATTGTCCTTGTATTTTAGAAATAAAAATTTGGATAATGTGAGAGAAAAATGAGAAACAAAAGGGAGATTATTTGAAAGGCTCCTTGGTGAATCCCAATGACACATGATAACATCACTGGTATTGGGTGCATTTGAAAAATGTTTCAGATGTGTCATATTCCATGATGCCCGATCCTCTGAGAATGGAAGCCAGTGTGTTGAATGGATGTGAGAGGCAATACAGCAGAGTGGCCCTGAGGACTGACTTTAGACTCAGATGTTCTGAATTCCTTTTCAAGGTCTGTGATTTCATAGCTGGAAAAGGCTGGGTGAGTTATTCTATCTCTATGCCTCTGTTTTATCATCTATACAATACAGATGATAATGGCCTTGATCCTGAGGAGTTATTGAATTAAATGACTTCATAAATTTGTGAACATTAGCTTCATTTAAACAGAGACTGGAACAGAGTAAGGCCTTAGTCAGCACTATCCATTGGGGAATCTGGCTCCAGAGTCTTTGCTAATTATTAGTATCACTAGAGGCCCAGTGCACGAAATTCATGCACGGGGGTCGGGGGTGTGTCCCTCAGCCCAGCCTGCACCCTCTCCAATCTGGAACTGCTGGCTCCCAACTGCTCACCTGCCTGCCTTCCTGATTGCCCCTAACCGCTTCTACCTGCCAGCCTGATCACCCCCTAACCACGCCCCTGCCAGCCTGATTGATGCCTAACTGCTCCTCTGCCAGCCTGATTGCCCTTAACTGTCCTCCCCTGCAGGCATAGTCACCCCTAACTGCTCTCCCCTGCAGGCCTGGTCACCCCTAACTGCTCTCCCCTGCAGGCCTGGTCACCCCCAACTTCCCTCCTCTGCCAGCCTGGTCCCTCCCAACTGCCCTCCCCTACTGGTCTGATCACCCACAACTGCCCTCCCCTGCAGGCCTGGTCCCTCCCAACTGCCCTCTCCTGCTGGCCATCTTGTCGTGGCCATCTTGTGTCCACATGGGGGCAGGATCTTTGACCACATGGGGGCAGCCATCTTGTGTGTTGGAGTGATGGTCAATTTGCATATTACTCTTTTATTAGATAGGATAATAACAGGGCAATGATGGGGAAGAAATTTTCTTTTTGGCAATGAAGGTGGTCTTGATTATCTTTTTCAAGTGATGATTTTTTTCCCCCACTGGAATAAGGAAATGATGGATAGATGAAGTACTTCACAAGAACTGGTGGTACTTACTAAATCTTCATATGAACCAGGCCAAGATAGAGAATAAAATTTTATTTTTCTCTAAGTTTTCTACTTGGGTCGCTAGAAGAATGATTTTAACATTGATATAAATAAGTGAGCAAGAAGGTTTTATACCTAACTCACAAGGTCACTGGAGCCTTAAGCAAGACAATTAATGTAAAGAATTTAGCACAGTGACAGTCATGGTGAAAGTGTTTAATAGCTGTTCGTTACCATCATAGTCATCATCACTCTCCCTGGACCAGAGGAGAAACATCTCATTTCCTCCAACCTTTTAGTCCCTTAGTAGAGAGCTGGATTAGCCGATGAGTCAGCACCACACAGCAGCAGGCTGGCATCAGCTGCTGGGCTCCAGGGGCCTCCCTCTCCTAACAAGGCAGCTTTCCTGACTCCTGCCCCATAATGATGTAGAATGTTAAATATTCAGGCTCCTCTCTGCTAGACCCTTGGATATGATGTGAATTGACCAAACATGCACAGCCAAAATGAAAACTCGTGGAATTGTGTGTACTGTACTACTTCCCTGCTTGTAATTCTCCCCTTGCCCCCTCTCCCCAATTAACTATGTTTTATCTGTACACCTAGAAGCAATAGGACTTCGTTGAGAGAGAAGACAAAGTGAGGTTGAGATTTGGCATAGATCTGCACAAGGATTGACAGAGGCATTTCAAGTTGGGAGATAGTTAAAACCTGTGTGCAAAGGACACAAGGCGATTATTTGTAGGCACTAAGAGGCTGCAGCCTAGACTGGAGTCAGCGATTTCAGGGTTTAAACTAAAACAGCAGAGATCTGGGAAATCAGAGTGAGCAATACTCCAGAACCTAGGCAGAAAACTGGCAGGGGGTGATATGTCCAGGGGTAGCAAAATCCCAGCTTCTGGCCACAAGTTCAACAATAGGGTTCCAACCTCTGAATGGGTCAAAAATAGACTGGAAGCAAGACTGGAAGAAAAATGGGCAGGTTATCAACATCTTTCAGAAAACTTCACACACTAGTCACATGATTATGAGTACCACAACCAACATCTAGGCAGAGCTTTACTTGTAAAAATCAGATCATAGAGTGTAAGAGGGCAAAGGCAGTGGCTGTAGAGAAGAAAGAGGACTCAGGAAAAACTGTAGGAATTCGGTTATCAGAAGTAGAATATGTGCTTGGGTTAGAAAGGCTTCAATAAATCATAAAATTGAGTTATGATAAAAGATTGGTTCATACACTTAATTACTTTTGATACAATGTTACCAAGTAAACGTACATACTTTCTGAGCAGTATTGAGTGATTCCTCCAAATTTATCTGGATGAGAGCTTTTATGAACAAAGGAAAGACAACTGTGACACATATGTAGTAGACATCTCAAAGGATACCCGGAGGAGTCATTCTTTAAGTTGGTCTCAGGTTAATTTCAGAGGTTCCCAGTAACTCCACTAGAATCTGCAGGTTCCCTCCCGAAAAGAGGCTCATCTCCACAACATATTATAACAAAGCAACAAATAACCCAATGTACCTAAATTCTTAATGCATGGGATAACTCAAATTGCTTAAAAATCATCAAAGAAAAAATCATCAATCAAAAGTAATAGTCCATTACAATATCTTACAGTCTAAATTTCCTGGTCCAGTTCATTGCCCCAGATAATTCTCATCCATAAGATTAATGGGGAAGGAAGGAGGTAGAACTTCTAATCCAATAACCCTATATTCTTTCTGATTATGAAGGTAACCAATCTCTGATTTCTCTATTGCACCACTATTTTTAAAAATTTTATTAACTACAACAAAATTACAAAACAAAATGGCAAAAATATCTAAAGTTAATGAGATGGTTAATTTTATGTGTCAACTTGACTGGGACAAAGAATGCCCAGATGTTTGGTTAAACATTATCCTGGGTGTGTTCGAGAGGGTGTTTCTGGATGAGATTACTATTTCAACCAGTATATTTAATAAAACAGATTGCTCGCCATGGATCTCACATAATAGAATTCCCCCTCTCCACCTGACTTTGAAGCCTGGACACTGGTCTTCTCCTGCCTTCAGATTTGACCTAAAATATCAGCTCATCATTCTCAAGCCTGCTGGCTTTCAGATTGGATCTTACACCATCCTCTCTCCTGGCTCTCGGGCCTTTATTCTTGGAGTGAAACTACACTGTAGGCTCTCCTGGGTGTCCATTTGCCAACTGCAGATCCTGGGACCTCTCAGCCTCCGTGACTGTGTGGGCCTGTTCCCTGTAACAAATCTCCTTGTTTCTATACATATTGTATAGAAACAAGGATACATTTCTATGGAAGGCCCTTAATAATAGAGGTGACTTATCTCTCTACTATATAAATCTACCATGCTATATTTATCACTTACCTATCAGTTAGAGAAATTACAGCCCTTTTAAAAATGTTATTTATTTAAAAAATGTCAACTACAATTTACATTCAATATTATTTGTATTAGTTTCAGGTGCACAGCTTAGTGCTTAGACAATCATATACTTGTTCTCCCCAATATTTCCACAACCCACATGGCCCTACTCATAGTTATTATGATATTATTGACTATATCTCCTATGTGGTACTTCCTTCCCTGTGCCTGTTTTCTAAAGACAATTTGTACTTCTTGATCCCTTCACTTTTTAATCCAGCTCCCCAACCCCGTTCCCCTCTGACAGCTATCAGTCTGTTCTCTGTATCCATGAGTTGGCTTCTGTTTGTTTGTTTATATTGTTCTTAAGGTTCCACATGAAGGTGAAATTCTATGCATTTGTCTTTCTCTGACTGGCTTATTACACTTAGCACAATATCCTCTGGGTCAGCCCTTAACTTAGAGAAAACAATGGGCTTCTCAGCAAAGCTAATTTGCTCCTTTGCCTTTCCATCTGTTTTGGAAGCATCTGCAGCTACATCTATGTATTAACTTTGGGGTTCCTGGGCTGTGCTCTTTGCTGGTCTTACATAATTCATTTTTATTCTCATAGTTAGTTGGTAGTAGTGATGTTTGATTATTTTTTCTCTTTAACTAGTTTATCTGTAAACTGAAGTTTTTAAAACATGATGTATTCTCTAATGGGAGTTTTTACCTCCATTTTATCCATCTAAGTTTATTAAATTTATCCTCTTCCTTGCCATTTAAAAACATTATATACATACATATACACAATCATGTTTTATTCATCTTCCCTGAAAAGGGCATAGGATGTTTAGAAAGGACCATAAAATGCCCTGGCCAGTGTGGCTCAGTTGGTTGACCATCATCCCATGAACCCAGAGATTGCTGGTTCATTCTTGGCCAGGGCGTATACACAAGTTGTGGGCTCGATCCCAAGTAGGGGCCATGCAGAAGGTAGCCTATAGATGTTTCTCTCTTTCTCTCCATTCCTCTCTCCATATGTAATCAATTAAAAAAGAATTAAAAGGCCCAGAAACCTTGTAGAAACTAGAGTGGGTATAGTATATTGAAGTGTAATTATAAATTAAAATGTCCGCCCACTTTTTGGGAAAGAATGTCAGTATCTAATATCACGAAACTATCCTCAGTGTCTCTTTTCTTTCATGTTGGAATATAATGCTTCTAGCCATGTGACAAGGCACCAGCATGCACAGAGTATAATTAAAAGTATGTTTCCATTCAGCTTCATGATGATAGTATAGCCACTTTAGGAGATGAGATATAATACAAAGTCACTTAGGTGAAGCTACACAGGAGCAGTACACTGTTCACCCAAATGCTTTCTATGTGGCACCATGTGGCTCTTACAGCAAGTCTATCTGTGATTTGGGAAAATAAAGTAAGCAAACCGCACTGTAGAAATGTCCAAGGTTACCTATGTTTATATCTATATACCTATATAGATCTATATCCTTCTCACTTTTGGCTTTTACTAAATAAGAGGAGATATGTTGTCCTAGAACAAAGCTAGATTCCTAAATGAGCACAGTGCTCTATGAATCAACCTTCCTCACTCTACATGGTCTTCTAAGAATCCAGAGCCTTGTTTTATCTTCTGCACCTTAAAATAGATTTCTGAGTTTTTCTTGAACATCTTACAAATCTAAAAGTGTGTCAAAAAGTAAGGAAATCTAAAAAAATAATTTTTGGCTACTATTTTTAGACATATATGAAAATTATTTGGAAATAAAGATATTTATATTCATTGATTCATCATTAAGAGAGAAAATAAAATCTGCTATCCTTTCATAGTTAGCAATAGTTTTAAGGGGAAATGCCTTTATTTATGTGAATTCATCTATCTATCTTACTTTCTATCTTTCCTTCTATCTGTCTAGGGAAAAATGGGTTGAAAATTACATGAAAGGCATAAAATTTGTTCAAAATTAGTTATACATATTTTCAAATAAAAGCTCATAGATCCAAACCCAAATTTCTGCATCTGAATATGAAATGTTCCATTTGTTTTATGAATAGCATTAATAAAATTAGGCTGGAGGTCATTTTTTAAGAACAAACTTTTTAAAAATTGACTATGTAAATGCTTCTAATTAACTATGAAAACTAGCATTTTTAAATTGATATAACTTACTCTATGTAATTTCTACTCACAATATTGTTAAGCATGCTTTTCAGAAATGTCATTTCATCCTTCATTATTTCATAGTACACATTTTTCTAAACAGTAATAAATATTTATTGTAATACATTTTGATATTACAAAAAATGTACTAAGAAGCTAGTCATGGACTAATAACCCAACAACTAAAGATGATTAATATTAGTATTATTCAGATTTTATTTAATTCTGAACTATTTCTTAGCTATTTGAGTACTTAAATAGTAATACTGGGGACATATCCTTCATATATTTTTGTACAAATTTTAATTTACCATGTTATATTTTCCAATGGTATTGAATTTTATTTGAGAAACATGAATTCTCATGACATAATAGTATTCCACATAAGCATGCAATGCTCAGTCATCCCTTCATTTAAAATATTTGGTTTGTTTTCAATTACTATTATGTTTTCTACATTATGATAAATATTCTGTGTACTTCTTTGTTTTTGTAAAATCAGGATGATTCAAAGTTAACAGATTAAAGGTGAGTGACATTTTTAAGGCTTCTTATCATTATGGTTTTACTTGAATTAAAGAATACATGTATAGCTAAACAAAGTCTCCATTACTTCTCTAAGACCATTGTAAAACCAATCTCTTGAATCATATAAAGTGATGCCTAGGTAAACACTATTTAATTTTGAGTTGTAGAAATTTGATTTAAGAAATATTGAAAGCATATCAGTAGTTTAAAATCACAAAGCTGAAAATCATTCTCAATAAATAGTTAAAACATTAAAAAAATAGTATTAAAATCTAGACCTTTCTTTCCTTATGTGATGAAAAAGTAACCTCATGGAACAAGCTATCACTGAAATTTGCAAGTTGAAATGAAGTAGTTCCTTCAAATAAAAATGTGATAACTACATTTTCAAATGTTCATAAAACCAAGAGAAGAGAGATTCTAATTGCTTAGTGCCATAAGCAGTCCCAGGGAAATGCATTTACTGAGAACAAACTGGAACTTGCTAGTATATACCAGCAAGTTCCCTGGCTACACAAAAAGCCAAGAAAACATCTTCTCCTTGTGCTATGGTCTGAATGTTTATGTTTCCCAAATTCATATACAGTTTGCCCTTGAACAGCATATGGGTTAGAGGCACCAACCCCCATGCAGTCAACAAAGCACATATAACTTCTAATTCCCCAAAAGACTTAACTGTTAATAGCCTAATTTGGATGGAAGCCTTACTGATAACATAAACATTCAATGAGCACATATTTTGTATGTTTATGTATTATATGCTGTAGTCTTATAATAAAGCTAGAAAAAAGAAAGTATTATATTAAAAAATCACAAGGAGAAAAAGACACATTTACAGTATTTACTGGATAAAAATCCACATAAAAGTGGACCTGCAGAGTTTAAACCCATGTTATTTAAGGTTCAACTTCATTGACATCCTAATGCCCAGTGTGATGGTATTAGAGGGTGGGGCTTTCATGAGGTTATTAGGTCATGAGGGTGGGGCTCTCATGAAGGGGATTAGTACTCTTACAAAGGAGGCACCACAGAGGTCCCTAGCCCCTTCCACCAGGTGAGGACACAGCAACAAGTCCCCAGTCTGCAACCTGGGGAACAGCCTTCCCCAGAATTCAACCATGCTACTGCCATGACCTTGGGCTTTCAGCCTCTGGAATTATGAGAAACAAATGCCTATTGTTTACAAAGCACCCCGTTTTGCTCTTTTACTAGGACAGCCGGAGAGACTAAGCTGCTTTCCCTTAACACACCCAAATGGGACTCAAAGGTTGACAAAACAAAAATAAAACAAAGATTCTCTTTGGAGGTAGAATTACAAACAAATGTGATATTTGCTGAGTACAACTTTCTACTGTAGTAGGGATGCAGAAATTCTAAAATGGAAGCAATGTTCACCTAAACAAAACAAGGAGGTTTGAATACTTCAGCTTAGCAAACAGTTGATTAAGAAACAGGGCAGAAGCTGAATGATTTTTCTGAAAGACTTTGTTTACATGGATGGAAATTGATTTTTTTTTAATAGGTAAGAAAAGTCTTTAATAGAATTAACTTTCCTTTCACTATATAAATGCTGAATCACATTTTATGACCTTATTCTTTTTGGCAGATCACAACTTTAGAGTATTATTCTAAACATCGATTTGTGATTTAGTAGCATATAATTAAGAAGTTTTATAATAAAAAACCTTATTTCAGTTTTTTTTTTCTTATTCTTTTTGGCTATATCAGATAATAATACACATGGATTTCTTTCTTACTACTATTATCCTATCTAATAAAAGAGTAATATGCAAATTGACTGTCACACCAAGACATAAGATGGTCAAAGAGGGCTGCCCCCATGTGGACACAAGATGGCCGCCACAAGATGGCCTGCAGGGGAGGACAGTTGTGGGAAGTTAGGGGTGACCAGGCCAGCAGAGGAGAGCAGTTGGGGGAGACCAGGCCAGCAAGGGAGGGTAGTTGGGGGAGACCAGGCTGGCAGAGGAGGACAGTTGGGGGAGACCAGACCAGCAAGGGAGTGCAGTTGAGGGGGACCAGGCTTGCAGGGGAGGGCAGTTGTGGGCTATCAGGCAAGCTGGGAGGACAGTTAGGGGTGACCAGGCCGGCAGAGGAGGGCAGTTGGGGGGGACCAGGCCTGCAGGGGGGGGCAGTTGGGGGCGATCAGGCCAGCAGGGAGGGCAGTTAGGGGTGACCGGGCCAGCAGAGGAGGGCACTTGGAGGAGACCAGGTCAGCAGGAGAGGGCAGTTGGGGGGGACCAGGACTGCAGGGGAGGGCAGTTGGGAGCCAGCAGTCCTGGATTGTGAGAGGCATGTCCAACCACCTGTTTAGGCCCAATCCCAGTGGGATCAAGCCTAAACAGGCAGTCGGACATCTCTCAAGGGTTCCCAGATTGGAGAGGGTGCAGGCTGGGCTGAGGGACATCCTCCCCCACCCCCACCCCCCGTGCACGAATTTCGTGCACCGGGTCTCTAGTAATATCATAATTTGTTCCTGAAAGACACCTTTAGTTTTCCAATATAAAATGATACAGTAAATCCCCCTGAGCAACTAGTGTTGCTGGAGGATTGGGTGGGTGGAATTCCTCTATCACTAGTGGGAGTGGGGTTCTTGTGATATCTTCAGAAAAGGAATTTTTTAAGGTTCACACAGGCGAATAAATGGTTTTTATTTGTATACAGTTACATTTCCTGATTTGCGAAGTTCCATGTCCCTTAGTCCAGCCTTGGAAAATGTGCAGCTGGGGTTCAGTGGAGCTAAATATAGGGTCCATGCCCGGAGTTTCTATTCCATGGTAGAGCTGAGTCTGATGTAGGATTAGGTTGATCACCGTCAACTGTGTGGGCTCCACATGGCCATGAGCCATGGGGGTGAATGCAGGGGCGTGCACCCCTGCAACAGAAGTTCCAAGAGAGCAAGAGGGCCAAAAGCACAAGAGCCAAGAGAGAGAGCTCTCTGTTCAGGAATTAACTATCTCAATTTCACGTCCTTGCAGTGACCATGCCTATTCTGGCCACTGACTACTTCCCAGGTGTGACTGACCGATAAGCATCTTCCCATGTCAGCCAGACCTCACTGACGCATACCTATAGTCCAGTCCCTTCCCCCATTGATTTGCAGGTCATAGACCTGGGGAGTGTTAAACTGCAGCTTCCTGGCAAAGCTGTATAAATGGCATGTCTACATTATTTAGTCTTCCCTTTGTACTTTTCCTGTTAAATAATAATCAGGTTATTATAATGGCATCACTAGAACTTTAAAAATTTCCCACAGTTCAATTGAGGAGACAAATCTGTAGGTTAGTGTTTTCCAAACTGTGGTCACCACTTGTTTTTAGGTCATGGAATCATTTAGTGGCAATTTTTATTTTTTAATGGGAGAGAAAAAGAAAACATCCTAATTATTAGAGTACATCTAAAGGTAATTTATTTTTCTAAATTAATTATTTTTTCATTGTTGCTACTCACACTAAGTTACTTTTACATTTAATCGAATTTGGTAAGATGCATTAAAATGCATATGAAAATTGTGTTCTATGTACACTCTATATATTTGTAGGATGAATGAATGGAGTTATGACATATTGGATTCCCTTTTTCCTTTACTTTTTAATAAACACAATTTCAATGAGTACAGGATTTGACTTTTTAAAAATGTGTGTCTATTTACTTACTAAAATTTCTCAAACTTGAGCAATGATATCTGATGTGATCTCAGTTTTCACTACATGTATAGGAAAAAAAACACATACCTGAAACACTAAGGTATTTTCATTACAATATGTAAGAGGGAGACTATAGAAATATTTAGATTTCATACCAGTTTCCCTTAATTTGCATGGATAATTGGCTAAATTGACACAGATTTCTGAAGTCCAATTTTATCACACTTAAGCAAATCTATTGAAGTGTATTAGTTGTTAAGTGTTCGATTTCTTTATTCTTTATTTTTTAATAAACACAGTTTAAATTAGATGAGAGTATCTTGGAGTCCTAAATTAGACCAAATTCAGTTAGTAACTGTTTGTTGATCACTATGTTTAGGATCCTATTCTTTCCATTATAATGGTCTCAGAAAGTTGGATTTGTTAAGAGCACTCCAGGAGGGAGGCTTGCTACATATTTTTATGTGGTTCTTCACTAGAAAAGAACCATGAATCATGACAGGATTTAGTGAGTGTTCCATCTGTGGTAAATATTTATATGTGTATTTGTTTTATGTGCTATACTGATCTCTCCAGATATTTTCTATTTACTAAATCTCCCCAAGTGAATTTGTACTGGGAAGTAGTGATAGAATATGGTTGATCAATCATTTTGACTTGGAACATTCAGGGGAAAAAGCACATCTAACAAAGCAAAAACTGAAAAAGTAAACATCTTGGTAGTTCACACCGGCCAATGATTTCAGAAACTCCTCTTACAGAATGGTCACTATGTCTTCCTTGAATTCTTTTCAGCAACAGTCCATACAGATACACAAAGCCTATTTACAAAAAAAAAAAAAAGACACATCCTGCTGCAAAAGACACCCTGTTAGTGAAGACTGGATCAAAGGGCCACTGTGCTGAACTTGACAAACATTCCCCAGGACCCCTTTTCTGTTATAAGTGCTGTTCTATATGTCAGAGATAGAACAGGCCTGGTTACTGCCCTCAAAGAGCTGACCACACAGAGGGGGAGTGAGATGAACACAAATAGTATGACCTGCTAGGAACAGTGTCAGGGGTATGCATATGGTGTCACCAGTCTGGAAAGTCTAGCCTGCGGGCCAGCAGTCATGCAGCTGAGCACTGGGTCATGAAGCTCCTCTCTGTGTGTTGTACATCTCTGCCCAAGGTGCTCAGAAACTAGTTTTCTCTATGTCTTCTAAGGAGTCCTTTACAATAAACACAACAATTGCCAGAAACATCTAGTGAAACTGTGTGAACATTTTACTGCTTATCAGTCCCATAACATGTCGAATTTTTCTTTGTTTAGAATATCTCACCTTGCAATTTCAACTTTCTTTGTACCACATTACTCAAAGAATATTCCAAGGTTGCTACGTCTGTTCAGGTAACATCAATGTTACCTAAGTGTCGGTTCATCATGCCACTGTGATGTCAAGTTTAAAAAGCACCCTCCTCGGTTGGTACATACATCTTGTACTCACTCCTGTTTGCTTTTTTCCCTGACAATTTGCACAAATTTAACAAAATCCTTTGAAGTTTTGATTCAGGTGGTTGAATAGACCTTTGAAGCCATAATTAAATTATTATAATCCCATTACTAATTGTAAAAGATATCTGAATGACCATGAATTCAAAAGATACCAGGTATTATTACGTTAGTAAAATAAACATTCTTTGTTTTTAAAGATAAAATATTCACTTAAAGAAATATCAATTTCTCCATTAAATAGGAATTAGCATTTATAAGAAATAGAAGATTTTGGTGCCCTAAGACAGTCCCAACCAACTTGTCTCCTCACCCACCCCTCACCTTCTCAGTAAGGTTCCGAGTTTCCCTTATTCAATCAGCACTCAGGGCAACCAAGAAAGAATGTCTAAGTCTGGATCCAAATATAACCACTAGCATGTAACACCAACCAACCAAACCAAACCAAACCAAACCAACCAAACCAAACCAAACCAAACCAAACCAAACCAAACCAAACCAAACCAAACCAAACAAATGCAACTTTATCTGCGGAAATTGCCTTAGCAGTTTCAGGAGCCAACATCAGGAGATTTCACTGACCTGAGGAAATGTCTATTTGGCTCATCTTGGTCTGTGTGACATTGATGTGAACACCAACTTTGCTTTCAGTGAGGTCAATCTCCACGTTGCCCAAATTATCTGCAAAGTGACTGAAAAGCAGGAGGCCATTGGGGTTCCAAGTCCTGAACTGGAAACTGACCACAAACAGGTCCTGGTGGAGCCGTCCAGGCACCTCCAGGTAACTGGTGGCATTGAAAAAGACAGGCACTGTGTAAGGCTCCACACAGGAGAAACTCAGATTTCCCTGTAAAACAGAAGGGCATTCTTTGAGGAAAATGCAGAATAAAGTAAGGATCCGTGGAAGACAGGAGACAAAGCTATAATTCTACATTTTTCAAAGCAGAGCTTTAGCCTGTCCCAAACTATCACATGCAGTAGGCTGACTTGGACTCAACAGTTGGACACCTTGACATGAGTACTTGGAGTGTAACAGAATGCCAAACAAGGTGCAGAAGTTAGCCATCAAGTTTGGATGTAACAAGCACAATCCATCATGAAATTGATAGGCGGCCTGCTGTGATGGGCTGGCCAGGGGATGGGCTGTACATCTCTGAGAGCTTCGGAGTGGACCACTGGACTCGCTGAAGACAGCAAAAAGCTGCTTCTCTCCCCCTAACTAATGATGCATCAGCTGGGCAGGTGATGCCTCTGTCTTCTTCTGGATGTCCTATTCAGATGGTTATTATTATATTACTTGGTCTCAGTGGGAATCATGGTCATTTGCTTGCTATTTATTAAACTGATATTCTGGATCAAATGATCTTGGGTTTTATACCCATACTTATATATAAATTTTAATTATTTAGTATCAGCATAGTTTTGATTATTTCAGATTTTTTTATTCACCTCAAAATCCCACTGAAATTTCCATGAACTGCGTTTAAATCATAATGGATTAATATTTATGGAAACAGTGACATGAATGTACAAAATTAAAACAAAAATTGCAAAACTACTCCTTCTATCCCATACTCCTATTTTGTACACACAAATTTGATATACTGAATTTTATATTGGTATACACTAAATTTTATATTCCAGGGTCTAAGTACCTTCCTTTTAAAGATCTGAAAATCTACATTTGTTCTCAGCTTCTTTGCTCCCACCATAATATTCTGAGGAATATGACTTTATATTTTTAACTGGCTCTTCAATTTTTTTTACACAACACCATCCTCTAGATGCATAGTTCTTCCACTCCAGCACATGAACTATTAAATCTATAGCAGACTCTCTCTGAATTAATATTAAAATTAAATTTGCTCTGTACCTTCACCGATGATTATTTTTACATGTTTACTTTTACCAATAAAACTCAACATCTATTTCCAGCTAATTAAACTCAAAATCTAGTATCGATTCTTAGAGTACATCCAGGATCTACACACTGGTAATTCTAAAGTCAGTTCTATACTGTTGAGTCCAACATAAGTATGATAAAAAATGCTATGATATTGTTATGCAATAGTCCATAGAAAATGCAAGTTCTGTGATTTTTCTATGAACCAATATTTCTGGGTTAAAAGATCTTACCACATTTGAAGGCTCCAGTTTCTTTCTTCTCGCAAGATCAGTTATGTTGATGCCATTGTAGTTAATGCTTTCCATGCAACCTTTGAAATTCTTTCTACTGCTGGAACTTGGCTTACCAGAGAAAGGTATGCCTCCAAAGGTGATCTTTGAGAAATAAACAACAACAAAACATTCACACTGTATCCGACTTAAAAAAAAATAACATTCACATTTAATGAGACAGAACTATCAATACAGACAATGTTGGTTATATTTATATCAACCAATATATACAGACATTTTTCTGTGTCCAAAATCTATTATATTTAATTTTATTTTGTTATTGAAGTGCACAGTAGTATTAATTCTGACAATTAGATTATAGCTTGAACAAGAAAATAGCAACAATCCCTTGAGTTTTTGCTACCCAAAAGGCATTTTATAATTTATCCTGAGAATGTTTTAAAACACTTTTCACAGCAAAGATATTAAGTAATATTAAAAATACAATTTTATGTTTATCCTTCAAAGATATACCATCAATAAATGCCTCTAGTCATCATGAGATAATCAACACTAATATATAAGTTGATAAAACTGTAGCCAAAAGCAAGGAATATTATATTTACCTGACATAAACTTATCATAGTCTAATGTCCATTAAAGTCAAACATTCATTAGACTTATGGTGAATAGAGAAAATAGTTCAGGAAGTCTCATTACTACATTGAATAGGAACATCTTAAAATTTGGGGGCTGTAACTTGAGAAGTGCAGGCTTATAGATATTATAGGTCTTTTAAATTATAAGGAATAAGGTCACTATTTCTTCCTGTGAATCTCTAGCTACTATTACCTATAAGAAAGATTATGTGTTTTCCATATATCTTTGGTCAAATTACAGCACTGTAATATCATTATCATATAATAAAAATTAGACTTACTTATGCATTGCTATTAATTAATCAGTAGTAAATGAGTCTACTAATCATAGATGTAATATCATGATATATAATATAGATATTATATGTTTAATTATCACTCAGTGTTATTATCAATTTTTCTTACAAAGTTTTGAAAACAAAAGTTTTTTAATGTCAAGACTTTATATTTTATACATAAGGCAAAGATCTTTATGTGCTAGGAGGTCATTAGAAAATTATGTTCCATTATTTAACAACATGTCATTTTAAATGTCTAATTAGATTTATATTATCTCATAAACCACAAATCATTGATGGCTTATGAGATAATACCAAAAAACAGAATAATTCACTTAATAAATTTAAAAAAATAGTGGTTAGTTATATATCATTTACCATAAAGTTTATATATAGGAAGAAAAGAGGAAAACTGAGAATATATTTAAAAATTAGAAAATTACAAAAGGAAAAATTGAGAATAACCAAGATCATAGAATTATTGAAAAACAATGTTTTTAAGTAGCATTGAACTGAACTTATTAGGTATATATAGGTTTACCTAACACCAAAGGTAAGTATTATTGATACTTTAAAGAAGGATTTAATTTACTATCTATAATTTATTTTATCAATTTCTTCCCTAGTTGATAGTAATAAAATCTTTTATGCTGAATGACATGCAGTATCACATTTCTTTTAGCTTAGGCAAAAGAGAACACTTTATTATAAAGATTTGAAATTATCTATGAATTCAAAGTCAGGAATGCAGCTTATTTCATAAAATACTACGATCAGGGATGGATTTTATGAAACATTCATAAAAAAATAACACCTATCCTCTTCAAACTATTCCAAAAAATTCAAGAGGAAGGAGGTCTCCCACGCTCATTTTATGAGGCCACATTATCCTAATTCATAAAGGAGATAAAGATACTACAAAGAAAAAAATATATAGGCCTGATGAACATAGATGCTGAAATCCTCAACAAAATATCATAACATATTGAAATATACCTAAATCCCAGTTTGTAAGTGTTGTTTGATTCCTTCTCTTTGTGCATAGCTTATCTGTGGCTTTTTGTTTTCCTTTGGGAGACTGATTCAAACATTCCTCGTTTCTCTGCTTTCAGCAACCCTTGGCACACAACCTACCTTATGGAAGGTGCTCGGGTACAGGAAGCATCACGGGCTCAATTTACCAGGCTCCTTACAACTAAGAGATGTGGGTAACAATCCCAGTTCCTAATGCAACTAATAATATGAGAATATAACTAATCACTTCTTTCTGGTTTTGTATTCTCATCAGTAAAATAAAGTGGCTGGGCCACAAAATACTTTCTGAAATTGTAACTATTCTGATATTAAAAATTGTTGCAGTTATTAACCATCAGATATTCATATGACTCATATGATTGACTTGTTACTGATATTGCCATTCAATGATAACCCTGAAAAATAGCTGCATTAATCATCTTGTTAGCTACCAAGATTTATAAAGTGTGGCAGACTATTAAATACCACTAAGTGTCCTTTCTCCCAAACTTCTTTAGAGGAAAAAAATGCTTTTCAGTTCCACACATTGTTCCCTATCCAATTATGGCATTTACCAACCTCTTTGAAGCAAGTTTTGGTCTCATGAGATTTAAATGAAAGGTCTGTGTGTGACTCCAAGAACTATATTTAAAATGACCTTCCTTCCCTCTCTCTCCTTCCCGCTGGCTGGAAAGCAACATGGAATGAGTAGCAACCTTGGAGTGATCTGCAGTGGGGATGGAGGAGTAGCAAGAGGAGAGAGAGATGGGGGTCTTGATGACCATGATGCTGCCATTTGAGCCCAGGGCTACCTGCCTAGGGGCTCCTTTTGTATGAAAGAGAATAAACACAGGGTGGGTTTTTTTTTTTTATGTGTAGTCTAACGAAGTATAACTGACATACATGGTGGTTTCTCTTACTTCCTGTTGCCTCCTCACATAACCCTATAATAAATGTGCCATTATATTCATTTTATAGAAGGTGAACATGATTTAGCCACTGTCACACAACCAGTAAAGGGCAGAAAGGGATTCAAACCCAGGCTTTTCATTCCATGCAATTGATTCTCTCTAAAATCCTACCCAGGTACTTCAATGGACAAGGGGGAGCCATCCTCTACTTCCCAAAAAGATATGTATTATAAAAGCAAGAGCATAGCATGTCCCTAGTGGGAGTGCCCTGGAATTTCGCAGAAGGCGAGAAAGAAGCCAAGCCACACACCAGCCTGCTCGCCTGCCCTGTGATTTCACTGGCTCAGAGGAGGAAGGAGGAGGACAGGAACACCTGTGTACCACTGCACCTTTCTCAGGTGACCTTGCAGCTAGCAGCTTGACTGCAAATGGTGATTGGCTTTCTTTGTGGTGTAAAGGGGCTCCATAGAGGTGAGTGAGGTGAACTCTTAAGTTCCCACAAAAATTCCCAAAGTGGCAAACTTGTTTTCTATTGTCTCTTTCATGATGTGGTGTGTTGAACCCTACTCATACTGGCCCATGAGAACGATTGTCAAACCTAGTCACTGTTAAAAATCAAATGATATAAGATTTAAATGAACTAAATTACATTAAACAAAAATAAGTAAGTACTACTCAGATCTCATCTCTACAGTGTACTACCATGAACGCTCCTGAAGTGATTTAGAGTTATCATGTCTATATGATGGAAATACCATGTAATAGTTTGGCATAATAAATATATTTGGTCTTTGTCTCCCATTCCTGGCTCAGAACTCCTAAAATCCTTGGCATTTCCTGAGTGATAGGAGTGTTTTGTTATTTATAAGAAGCTCCTTTTGAGGTTTGAGTTTAGTTACTGTATGGATGAGCCAATGAGCCATGCGCAAAGACACTGAGAGGGACTCTACTGTAGTCCCTCATCTTTTTTTTAAAAAATATATTTTATTGATATTTCACAGAGAGGAAGGGAGAGGGATAGAGAGCTAGAAACATCGATGAGAGAGAAATATCGATCAGCTGCCTCCTGCACACCTCCCACTGGGGATGTGCCCGCAACCAAGGTACATGCCCTTGACCGGAATTGAACCGGGGACCTTTCAGTCCGCAGGCCAATGCTCTATCCACTGAGCCAAACCGGTTTCAGCTGTAGTCCCTCATCTTTAAACAAATAAGCAAAGATAATCTCCTTGTATTAAGATGAACATGTAGAGAGAGAAAGGCAGACCAACTACTTTTGCTCTAGCTCATGAGAGTAACTGCAGTATCTAAGAAGAGAGCAATCAGCAGTAGCTCCACAAAGAAAAGTAAGTTGAGTCTATGCAGATTCGTGCTTAGTACATTTAAATTTATTTCTAGTGTCTCTAACAAATATGTCCCAGACATTTTAGTCCACAGATGAGGTTCTCAGACATGGTACTGCTACATAGATGGGCTTCAAAGTGTCCACAGAACTGCTGACTGCATGGAAAGCATTGTGTGTGCATGAATACCCATAGATTTCATCACAGACTCAACTGGGGCTGTGACCCCAAATTTTTAATTCTGTTTTTTTTTTTTTTATTGGAATTATGTTGTCCATTGCTCATATTCCAGGATTTCTCATCTTCTATGGTACTTCAGTTTATTAATGGAGAATGAATAATTCATCTTTATGTCCTCTCCTAAAGTGGGAGATAAGTCACATATGCCAAAAATTTTACTAATTTAGAGAAGATAGGCATTCCAGGGCTTCTCACATCATTTCCCTTTTAAAAATCATTTTTTGCTTAAAGAGAGGTGTTGTTGTTTTTTGAGAGGCAATTATTTCCTGAATACTTTAAATTTATTTTAATACTTAGAAAGTCTTCATATCAGGATTTATATAGCATACTCTATTCCAAGTTCCTATTTAGGAATATGTGTAATATACTCACAGTGCAGAAGTTAGAAACTATTTAAACATATAAGAAAATAGAAAACACTGTTGTAAATCCTAACTTTTTCAATTATTGTTTTATAGTAAGTAAATTCCACATTTAAAAAATTTTATATATATACAAATACAGATGTAGATGTAGATATAGATATAGTTGTAGATATAGATATAGATATAGATATAGATATAGATATAGATATAGATATAGATATATAGATATAGATACAGATGTAGATACAGATATAGATATAGATATAGATATAGATATAGATATAGATATAGATATAGATATAGATGATACACATATATGTGTATGTATATAACTGCAATTTTAAAACTTGGGACCAAGGCACAGTGTGGTGACACCACAAACTGGTAAAGGTGCCACAGTTTACTTTACATTTTATAAAGAAACAGTAATCCCTGATACCTTTTGGGCATTGTGTTAAACACTAGCTGAGATAGTTCACTGCTCCAACATCTTGCTACTTTGCTTTTGACGATGTCCTGTCTTTGTGAAGTTGAGGTTTTGGTCATTGTGTTGATAAAATCAGTGTCACGTGAAAAGTGAAAGTAGAACAGAAAATGAGAGTGGCAGTGCCAACTCTGATTCCAATGTCTGGGGAGTTGTCCAGTGCAGGTGCACACAGCCCATTAGTAAATAATTACTATCATAGGAATAATATAAAATTATAATTTGCCCTTTCATTTTATGTGTATTTTGCTTTTCAAATGGCTACTGAGTTCTTAGGGCATAAACATTTATTACGTTGTTTGGGTCTAACCACTATAGAAGGGTCTAGGATGGCTGTGAAAAGTTAATAAGACATCAAGAGTTCCATGAATTAAGAAGTTCATAAACCTCTGGCTGATTACTATTTCATCCTGCTCATTTTACTGCTATGCGTTGCTTGTTCATTTAGCATTATCCCTTTTCTCTTAGTATACATTATGCTGTGATTATTATGTTCTTACAGAATTCTTGTTACTATGTATGATTAACATTTTTGAATGGACATTTAAAGGTTGAATTGCTCTGCAAATAATTTATTAAAATACCTTGAATGCCTACCTGTATATTATGAGAATATATAATTTTACTGGACCAATATCATAGCTTCCTTAATCTTTGATCATTTGGAGGATAAGAAATAGCCATTTTTATTTAAGGACAATGTCTTTAAAATATTATCTATTTTAATTCCTTTAGTGACAATTTTATCTGAGAAAATAGAACTTGTCAAAAGAACTATTAATAGTTATAAGTTTATAAATGGCTTAATATAAATCAGAACTCAGGATTTCTTATTCAATATTTCATTTATAATACTGTGTATTATAAAGTAAAATAATGTAATTTATATTATAATGAATGAGAAATGGAAAGATCATAACTTAAATTTATTCAGGACTTGTTAAATAATCCTGATAACATGATAGATTTCTTTCTCTTCAAATTGTTACTTTGGCAACAAGATTTTAAAAATATTTCAAATATTTATTATTTGAAATTTATAAAAGAATAAAATGACATTAATAAACTAATTGAAATTACAAGTAGATTTTTCTTTGGAGAATAAAATGAAGATGGTGTAGGAAGGCACATAACTAACAATAATGCAAGTGGGAGACTGAGGCAGCCACGTGACATTGATCACGGTTTATATGTCTCCAAGCTCACCTCATAGTCTAAGTCCAGGTAGTCGAACTCCCCATTGGTGCGGAAGTGCTGCACGCTCCGGTCCAGCGTGAGGTCAATGCTCCGGCCCTGACGCTCAATGACCACGGAGTGCCAGTGGTGATCATCCAGCAGGCTCCCCATCATCACGGACGTGTGGCCATATATGGGGCCAAGCTGGTTGCTTCCTGCATCACGGGAGTGGAAAAGAAATAAGGTGATGACACCACGGCTCTGGGTAGAAGAAGACCTTTTATTAAAACACTAACAGCTCTAGTGCCCATCATCAGATGAGTGGATAAAAAAGCTGTGGTGCATTTACACCATGGAATACTATGCAGCTGTAAAAAAAGAAGGATCTTTTACCCTTTGTGACAGCATGGATGGACCTGGAGATGATTATATGTTAAGTGAAATAAGCAAGTCAGAGAAAGACAAATACCATATGATTTTACTTTTATGTGGAATCTAATGAACAAAATAAACTGATGAACAAAATAGGTCCAGAGACATGGAAGCATGGAGCAGGCTGACAGATCCAGAGGGAAGGGAGGAGGAGGGGTGTTGGGAAGAGATTAACCAAAGAATTTAGTATATGCATATATGCAAAGCCCATAGACACCGACAATAGTGTCATGAAGGCCTGGGTGGGGCGGGAGCTCAGTGGAGTGGGGCTAACATAGGGGGGAGGGGCAGGGGAAACATCTGTAAGACTCTCAACAATAAAAACAAATTTAAAAACACACACACACACAAAAACAAACAAACAAACAAAAACACCCACTATGGGTTGATGCTTTGTCTACTGAAGTTGCTACAGGGAAAACCGGCATGTGACTACACTTAAAAAGTTTTATGTTCAAAGTACATAAAAGCTAGTAAAGATGAAAATATCTGTCCCCTTAAAAATAATGAGCTTAAAAAAATTAGGTTCCTGTTGAAGTCAGTGTCCCATGAGCTCTGAAGCCAGAGGGCCTAGCTTCTAATGTTCAATGATGCTGGGCAAGTTGACAACTTCTCTGGGTATCTTGTTTCTTCAGATGTAAAAAAGGGAAAATAATAGTACCTGCTTTACAAGGTTGCTGTGGGGATTACATTACTTAGTACATGCAAAGACCCTAGCACACTTCCTGGCCTTTAGTTAATATTCGTTAAATAGTACCTGTTAACAGTCTGTTATTACTGAGGTTAGTGTTATTTTTGGTCAAGAAAATGCAGCATGACAATTGTCAATTTCCTCTGAATCCAAATACCATAATCTTAAGCACAATGTAATATTTAGTTACATGGAAAAGTATAGAAGTTATACTTTAAAATAAAAACCTGCAAAAATATATATGTAGCTTTAAACTAGTTTTGAAATAAGATCTCCATAGAAATAAGACTACAACTAAGAGGGAAAGGCTGTGAGAATTCAAAATGTTTACTAAGGTCATCTGGGGATTCTGTGTATGTACTTTATACCACTTCCTATTTTGTCTAATGAAATATTACTTTTTATGGTCAGATGAAAATAAATGCTATAAAAATATAATATTGTTTCAGAATGAAAGTCATAAAATAAGAAAAACAGGAATGCATGAATAATTATTTCCCGTTTTCCCCATATTTAAGATTCTAATGATACCTATATCTGACATTTTTTATGGATTTCCTAGATCAAATGTTCTTCCTTTGGTGATGAAATCAAATATGATTGTGGGTGCATGTGGAGGAGGAAGGGAGAAGAAAAGAAATAATAATTCCAGGTGAAAAGCTACATTAAGTTTTATTTAAGTAGTTAGACTAGAAGACTAAGCGGCAGCTAGATGTACCTGACATTTAGGTAATGGCCTTAAAAAGGGACAGTGCATGAGTGACTGTTTCCATGGCAGCCATAAACTTCAGTCAGTCAATAAAAGCCCTTAAGTAAACTGCTATCTAGGGAAATGGTACTGATCTTGTGTGTGTGTGTGTGTGTGTGTGTGTGTGTGTGTGTGTGTGGTCATATGAGCAATTACTTGTTTCAGAACAGTAATGTAATGTCACACTTTTATAAAAGCATAGTGGCTCTGTATGTTTCACATTTTTAAGAGAAAAGTGTGAAAATATAAACTTTTAAAGATATAATCCAGTTGCTGTGTGTGTGTATTTTTAAAAATAACTTACATTTTTTTCCTGGGGTTCTCTTCCCATTTCCTCCTTATTAACTTCATTTTTTTTCATTAAAATTATATAGGTTTCAAATGTATAATTCTCTCTGATACATCATTTGTATGTTGTCTTCTTAACTCCTATTGAATCTTGTTTCAAAAATTATTTAGGGCTAATTTTTCTCTGAGGTAACACATAAATACATGTTCAATAATAAGAGTAGAGAATATTGTGAATAATTTAGCACCTATGTCCACCACTGTAAAGAGTGTGGTCTATTTCTTTCCAGACAGTTCTTTTTTTATATTACATGCATATTATTCTGAGAGTAAATCACCAGTAACCTCTATGTTGCTAAGCAGTAACCTCCCTTTTCTGTCTTCTTATGTGACATTTTAAGAGACTTCAACACAGTAACCACCAATTTTTCTTTTCCTCGTCTCTGACATCACATATTCTTATTTCCTTCTATCCATTGCCCCCTTCTTAGTCTCCAAACAGCACCTTCTCCTGTCAATCTCAGGCATGCCACTCTAAGAGAAATCTCAACTTTGATGATGATCAATCAGCAACTAAAATGCACCCTGTCCACACAGAACTCTGCTCCATAGTTCCTAGAGGAAATGTCTAGGAAACTAATGACCCTCTAAACTAATGTTCCTCTACAGAGAAAATAGAGCTTTCTCTAGTTCTGAAAATGGCACTTAACATCTATTGGCACCAAAGTTGTATCCTAGAAATTACCTTTTACTTAATCTCTTCCTTTCTTACTAAACACCCAATTCATTACAAATCATGCTGAAAGTGCCACTAAAATCATCTCCACAGTAGACCTATTTTTCAGCATCTCTACTGACAGCCACCTTCTGAAAGACAGAGCCAGCTCGTCTTGTACCTGAGGAGTCCATCTTCAACTCTCATGTGGATGGAACCATTATGTTTATAGAGGTCTCAGTAAACTTCCCATGCTTAAAAAAATAGTATCTAACCCTGTGCCTTGCTCTACAGCAGGGGTGGAGAATGTTCCTCTCATGAGCTGCATAAGGCCTGTTAAACCATCTAGTCTAGCCCTGTCAATGCATTAGGTATGAGTTAGTTTAATTTTTTCCCCAAATATAGCAGGCTAATTTTTAAGTTGATTAATTTGTATGGCCCACAAATGATGTTATAAATATCCGAATAACCCTTGGCAGAAAAATGGTCCCCCACCCCTGCTCTCCAGGTTCTTACAGGATTTGAACAATTCCTAACTTTTGGATTTCATCTTCTCTCTCAGTTACACACTGCCTCTACACCCTCTTCCTTGCTCAAGGAACAGCAAGGAAAGGCTCTGTCTGAAGTGAATGCTTCCTTTGAAAGCTCTTCTCCCATGGTTGTCTTTTGTCATTGACAGCAACTTGAACATCTTGTAGACGAGCTTTCTCAGTACATATTCTAATATTGACCCCTCTCACCTCTGCAGCATTGTATTAGCCCATTTAATCGATTTCATACTATGTTTGAACTTGGTGGGCTCACTTATATGAAGTTTTTACTCATTGAATGCAGTCAACTCTTTGTATGCCTGGACTCAACCAATCATGAATAAAAAACAAATTTTAGCATTCCTAACATTAGATTCCAACCTTGGATTCCCTACCTCAATTCCCAACCTGCAATAGAAAATATTATTTTTAAAAATCCATGGTTGGTTGAATTTGCATATGCAAAGAGCTGACTCTAGTCAAAAGCTATCTGTGAATTTTTCTACTGCGGGAGGGTTTGCATGTTGTTCAAAGGTCAACTATACTTACTATTTGACATCATTTCTTTTGATTTAGTTATTTTAAGATAATAACACACAAGACACTATCTTACTCCTCCACTAGGTCATAAATTTTATGAACCCAAGGTCCTTCTCTATTTATTCACCACTGTATTCAGATGCTAATACACACCTTGTATAATACAGGTGTTTTGGAAATATTTTTGAATGAATAAGTATATCAATATAAACAAACCACTGTACGTTAAACTGAACTGATAACAATGTAAACTTTTTTTTATAATTTACATTTTAAGGGTTAAACAACATTAATACTTCTCTAATGGAAATATTAATAAATGGAAAGAATGATGCCAAAAGTTGGAACATACCTAGGTTTAAACTGAAGACCAATTTGGCTTTTTTCAGTTCCAATGTAATGTAATCACCTTGCTGTCCTTCCCCGTGTAAGATCACCCCTTCACTCTCGGTGGTTTTAAATTTCAAGGCAATGACATCTTTCAGTGTTTTCATCTTCTTGTTTCTGAATCTATATGGCAACACAACATGGCCATCAAAGTTGATAACATCAGCCCCTGAAATAAAAAAAACAAACAAACACATTATAGTTCAGTTTTTGTGTGTTGCCATCCAGTGTGAAGCAAATCTATTTCCAACCATTGTCTGCACAGAAAAAAATAAGAAAGAAGTGTTTTATTCTGAGAAATATGGAGTCCTGGATTCTTGTCCTATTTCTTCTTTTGATTGATTGTGTGTCCTGTGTGAATTGTATTGGAAGTAGTCATAAAAAATGGTTTTCAGCCCTGCCCCTGTGGCTCAATGTTGAGTATCTATATATGAACCAAAAAGTCAAGGAGGTCACAGTTGGATTCCTGGTTGAGGGACATGCACAGGTTGGGGGCTTAATCCCCAGTAGGGGGTGTGCAGGAGGCAGCCAATCAGAGTCTCTCTCATCATCGATGTTTCTATCTCTCTCTCCCTCTCCCTTCCTCTTTGAAATCAATAAAAATGTATTTAAAAAATAATGGCCTTCAATTGTAATTATGTTGACTAACATAAATACCATCAATGATTTATATACTTCAAATTTTTAGATGGGACTCTAGAGTTTATTTGAAATAAGTAAAAATTTTAATTCCTGCAGTATAATGAAATCTTAATGTCTTCCTTTTTAAATGAGGCTAATTCTTACGATTTTAAATACACATTTTACTCACAAATTAGCTTTCCTTTGACAAAATAATGAAAGCACTTGAATTCAGGGTTTGGTGATATATTCACCTTCTAATGTTTTTTATATCTTACTACATTTTGAGTAAACTTCATGGTAGTACTTTGAGTTTATAGCTAATTGAACTTAAAGAAGCTTTTTACCATTTGCTTCTGGGCTTCACATCTGTCTGCAATTTCATGTTAGCTCCCTGCCTTTAGAATGGAAAATCCGGCTACTCATCTTTTTGACTACAGTGAGCCTTAGCCATAAATGAGTTAAGAGAACAAATATCTAGTCTATATTGTGACTATAAAAGTTCTAATTTGATTTTAGGGAATTTCAATGAAGACAAAATTGTATGAAGTTTTTAGAAGTATAAACAATTTTGTCACCATCCTCTAAAGAAGGTGATGGTGGGGATTTGTTTTATAGTGGCTACTTAATGTACCCCTGAAATGGAAATGGAATGATCTAATTTATTATGCCATACTGGTTAGTGCCTTTCCAATCCAAGGATCAAGCTTTGAATACAAATAGAAGCTTACTTCTCATAATTAGAATTTTGTCATTAAAAGTATTTTTTAAATCCACTTACTTGGCTTTTAATTTGAAATCATAGAGAACCTAGTCAAACTGGATAGCTCTAATCTATATATATAAAGAGCCAGGGTCCATAACATCCAAAAGGACTGAAGGCTCGACTGAACACCAGAAGTCAGTCCTGCAGTCAGTGCTGGGTTGCCAGGGCAACCCAGCACTGACTGCCACACTGCGGGTGCCTCAGCGACCCAGCACTGTCTACCGAGGGGGCTGCGATCAGGCCGGACAGAGGCCAGGATAGAAAAGCAGGGTCTGATTGCAGGCCCCATGGCAGTCAGTGCTGGGTCGGCATAGCAAAAGTCAGCCCTGCAGTCAGTGAACATAGGGTCAATTAATATTAAGTGAACATAGGGTCAATTAATATCTCTTTGAGAGGAGTTAAGAATATAAAGTACAGTGTAGAGCAATTACTTATATTTTTTCACATAAAACTCTTTTAACTAAGTTATTTTCTTTTATTTAAAATGTATCATTATTGTTGAAAGTATTACAGGTGTGCCTTTGTTTTAATTTATTTTCCCCATTGATTTCCTCCACCCTGCACCCGCCCCTTCCAGGCCTTCGCCAGACTATTGTCTGTGTTCATGGGCTATTCCTATCTAATACATAAAAATCTAGAAATATTTAGAGAAAAGAAAATAAAAGATATGCCAGGTAAATATTGAACAGAAGAGCTGAAGTCGCTGCATGAATACTGGATACAGGCTTGAAGCCAATACACAACTCATGAGATAAAGTTAGTCATTGTAACATAACAAAAGGTTCCTTTCACGAAAGAGATAAGATGGTTCCCAATACTTATACACATAATAGAACAGGGTGGGGTTCAGAATGAGTCTCACCAAGATGTGTCTCAGTGGTATGCAGATTTTTGAGCTAAGGGCAATTTTAGCTTCAGGCTCAAGTGAAAATTCGTCCCCTCCCTTTAACTACCTGAAAAAAATTGAATTAGAAGCCTTGCCCATAATAAGACATTATCCTATACTAGAGGCCCGGTGCACAAAATTTGTGCATGGGGGGGGGGTTTCCCCTCAGCCCAGCCTACACACTCTCCAATCCAGGACCCCCTGGGGGATGTCCGACTGCTGATTTAGGCCCAATCCTGGATCGGGCCTAAACTGGCAGTCGGACATCCCTCTCACAATCTGGGACTGCTGGCTCCTAACTGCTCACCTGCCTGCCAGCCAGATCGCCCCTAACTGCCCCCCCCCCCCGCCAGCCTGGTCACCCCCAACTGCCCCCTGCACTGGCCTGGTCACCCCTAACTGCCCCCCCTGCTGGCCTGGTCGCCTCCAATAGCCCCCCCACCCCCCGCCAGCCTGGTCGCCCCTCACTGCCCCCCTCTGCCGGCCTGGTTGCCCCACGCAGCCTGCTGCTCGGTCATTTGGTCACCCCTCACTAATCCCCCTGCCAGCCTAGTCGCCCGATGTGGCCTGTTCGGTCATCCATTCGGTTGCGATAGTCTTTTATATATATAGGCTTTTATATATATAGATAATAAAAGGCTAATATGCAAATTGACTGCACAGCAGAACGACTGGTTGCTATGACACGCACTGACCACCAGGGGGTAGATGCTCAATGCAGGATCTGGCCCCTGGTGGTCAGTGTGCTCCCACAGGGGGAGCACCACTCAGCCAGAAGCCAGCAGCGGTGGTGGGAGCCCCTCCTGCCTCCGCAGCAGTGCTAAGGATGTCCAACTGATGGCATAGGCCTGTTCCCCAGGGATCCCAGACTGGAAGAGGGTGTAGTCCGGGATGAGGGATCCCCCCTCCGAGTGCACTGGGCCTCTAGTTAATTTAGAATCACAATACTGCCTCTGAATCTGGGGTAAGGGTGACAGAAGGAGACTTGACTTTGGGTGATGAACACAATACAATAGAATTGTACACCTGAAACTTGTACAATCTATTAACCAATGTCACTCTAATAAGTTCAATAAAAATTAAAAAATACATAATAAAATTAAATTTAAAAATTAAAAAGAAAGAAAATCTATGTTCTTCCTTCAAATCATTGATAGATTTTAAATTCTTTAAAAATGTTTACCCCATTATATCAAATATTTGCATTTTTAAAAAATGGTTTAGAGAATTCCTGCATTCTAAAAAAGTTCAGAGAGAAAAATTTAACTTTGACATTTAAGTTATAATTCTAATAATCTGTTCTTTACTGTCAATAAAAAGACATTCTTAATCTACAGAATTCTCTTCTCTGAGACTATGAATCATAGAGATTTATTTTACTATGGGGGAAAAAACAGCCATTCAATTTTGGTTTCTGCTGGCACTGCAAAGCCAATTAGACTTGAGCTTAATCAACTATTCTGTCCCAGATGAATTCCAAGTAAAATATCTTTATCATCTGGGATGAAAAATAAAAGGAAGAAAAAGTAAAATCTGATGATGATAATCCAGTAGTTAGTAGATATCACTTTTTGTCTTGAAAAGTTCATAAGGGAAAAGTCAGAAGGAAGGGATAAATTCTGAATTCTAGAAAGTAAAT
Source organism: Plecotus auritus (assembly GCF_963455305.1). NCBI lineage: Eukaryota > Metazoa > Chordata > Mammalia > Chiroptera > Vespertilionidae > Plecotus > Plecotus auritus. Next base: position 141,225,222 of record NC_137775.1, on the reverse strand, counting down.
CGGCACTCAATTTTATACCAGTGACAGTTGAACAACAACACATCATGGTTTTATACACCTTCAATATATATTAATTAACATAACATATTTTCCATTCATGTTCTCTAAGCTTAAATAAAAGGAAGAATTTATCCCTCCTTTATCTTCTCCTAAATCAAAATCTATATTCAGTTTTAGGTATAGAATAGTGACTTTTGCAAATGTTGATGTCTCTCTTCCTTGCATTTAGAGCAAAGAAAAAGGTGACAGAAAGGATGGGAATGGTTTTTGTTTTGTTTTGTTTTTTTTTCTTTAGACAGTCAGTCCTAGGATATTAACAAAAACATAAAGGGATGCTATTCAAGCCATCAAGCCTCAACTTACAATGGTCAGTGGTCAGTGGTTAGTGGAAAAATTGACAAAATGCTTTGCAACTCAATTCTTTCTCATTATATAATCAAATGTAATTTTTTTTCAATGGGTTATTTGCTTTCACAACATCAGTCTGTGGCTATGATCTTAGAGTAGACCTTGAAATTACAAAATTCCTGGAGATAAGTTATGATATACAATATATACATAAACACACACCATACACTTTTAAGACAGTCTGAGGTATTGAAACACCCAGAATTTAGTTTTATTTCCTACAAAAATACATTAAGATTTTATTTGACATCTAATAATATGTTGTGGTTATTTGGGGACAAGCCACCATTTTTCGCCCCATTACCCTGATTGCTTATCACTCCCTAGAATTAAGCTTTCTGTGCAGTGATTAAACCTGCATGGTGGAACTGTTTAAGCAATCTGAACAACAATAATAGCTAGTCAAAAAGTGAATGCAAAATCACATAGTGCTTCCACAGTTTTGTTTCTAACAATAACTCTGAGAGCTGGTAAGGTGCCCACTTCAACAAATAACATGGTAGAAAGCTTCTTGGTTTTGTTTTGTTTTGTTTTTTTCATTGTTACATAGTCTACTTTATGAATTTGGATAAGATATTTTGGAGAAGTTTTTACCATCTAAAGATTTTAATATTTAAAAATACCTTTGCTATATTTAAATATATATATATATATATATATATATATATATATATATATATATATATATATAAAATACACTAGAGGCTCGGTGCACGAATTCATGCACCAGTGGGATCCCTCGGTCTGGCCTGTGGGAGCAGGCCCAAACCAGCTCTCCAACATCCCTCGAGGGGTCATGGATTGTGCAGGTTGAGGGACCCCACCGGTGCATGATTGGGGCCAGGGAGGAACACGGGAGGTTGGCCAGCCAGGGAGGGACCATAGGAGGGCTCCAGGGCATGTCTGGCCTGTCTCACTCAGTCCCAATCAGCCAGACCCCAGCAGCAAGCTTACCTGCCGGTTGGAGCATCTTCCCCCTGGTGGTCAGTGCACGTCATAGCGAATAGTTGAGTGGCCTTAGCATTTCATTAACATATTACGGTTTGATTGGTTGAACGGCCAACAGGCCGACCAGACACTTAGCATGTTAGACTTTTATTATATAGGATGATTATTGTTGATAAGAAATTAAAAAATGTAATAGAAAATGCCCTAACACAAGAGCTCACCACTGTTAATGAGTAATATATTGGTGTGTATCCTTCTAGATTTTATACATTTACTTATCTATCTAGTTTATGGAATAACCCATGAATTATATGTGCATATATGTGTGTATATATATGTGTGTGTACATAAACGCATATGTACATATATATCAGTGATTCTTAACCTTTTTAATGCCGTGACCCTTTAATACAGTTCCTCATATTGTGGTGACCCCCAACCATAAAATTTTTTTCGTTGCTACTTCATAACTGTAATTTTGCTACTGTTAATGAATCGTAATGTAAATATATGTGTTTTCCAATGGCCTTAAGCTCTACAGCAGTGGTTCTCAACCTGTGGGTCGTGACCCACAGGTTGAGAACTGCTAGCAGGGTCACCTAAGACCATCGGAAAACACAGATATTTACATTACGATTCATAACAGTAGCAAAATTACAGTTATGAAGTAGCAACGAAAAAAATTTTGTGGTTGGGGGTCACCACAACATGAGGAACTGTATTAAAGGGTTGCAGCATTAGAAAGATTGAGAACCACTGATATATATGAAAGAAGGAGAGAGAGGAGAATGTCATTTCATTTGGTTATATTTCAAAATGTATAATGATAGCTCAATATTTATAATGTAGGAAACCTGTATATTATAGCTGATTAATATGTTTTATTGACCTTCATGCACTAAGGTACATACACCCTTTACCCAACTTCCTCTAACATTAACATTTTCCACAACCTGTACATTTGTCAAATCTAAGACATTCACTTTGGGATAATGCTATTCACTGAAATACAGACTACCTTTCACAAATGTCATTTTTTTTTCTATTCCAGGATCCAATCAAGATTCTCACTTTGCATTCAGTCATCCCGTTTCATCAGCCTCCTCTAATCTGTAGCATTTTCTCAGTCTTTCCTCGTCCTTCATAACTCTAACCCTTCAAGAACTACTTGTCAGGTATTTTGTAGAATCTTCCTCAGCTTGGGTTGGTATGAAGTGTTTTTTTAGGACTAGACTGGTGTCTCTGTTGTTTAAGAAAAACACCACAAATTGGGTATCCTTCTTATCACCTCCCATCAGGGCAAGCACAATTTGAACATGACTTCTCACTAGTGATGTAGATGAGGGTGATGTCTGCTTAATTTCTTTGCTGTAAAGTCACTATTTTCCCTTTCTGTACTCTTTCCTGTGGAAATTAGTCACCATAGCCCAGCCCATAATCAAGGTAAGGGGAATTAATCTGCACCTCCCAGAAGGGGAAGTGTCTACATATATTACTTGGAATTCTTTTGTAAGAAAAGTGTATTCTATTCATTCAATCATTCATTCATTCATGCATGCATGTATTCATTCGTTCAATTATTTATTTATAGCATTACAGATTTATTCATCTTCATTGCATTCTTTGAGTTTAATCCAATATGTCATTGTTAAAACCATTCTAGCTTTAGCAGTTGGGAGCTCTTTCAGATGGGTTCCTCTGTACCTTGCCTCCTCCTGCTCCTCTATACCTGCCTTCACCCCTCCTCGTTTCTCTTCTCTCTCTTGTCTTTCTCTCACTTTTTGGCACTTCAAGATTCTCCAAGCTCATCTTGCATTTCCTTTTCCCCAGATCTGGAATCAGCCATTTTTCCAAGGAGCCCCTATCCTTTTACTATAGAATAGTCCTGAGGAGCCAGAAAGTTTTTGTTTGTTTGCTTGTTAATTTGCTTTTGATAAAGCAAAGGATACATTTCCTACAAATAAATGTAATTGTTATACATCTCTATGATAAATTCATCCACACAAATAAATCAATTACTGAAAGAAATAAAAACTTACAATAAAATGTTTCTTAGTAATCTATTTCACAATTATTTGCTATGATTTAAACACTTTTCATTTTAGTCAAATGTTTTTGCATAAACCATGAGTTCTGAAAACTAATAATTATTAGTTATTCAAGGTATTACTGATTACTAATTAAATACATTAAAGTACTACAACTACTCATATATCATAGGTTTTAATTGTCAGATCAAAAGAATGAGAATATTAAACTACATTTTTGTGCTGATAGGAAAAATTCATAACATTATTATTTGACTTGGTAATATGTACTTGACAGACATTAACTCTGGTGAGACACTGTCTATCTCATCTCTTCTGCACACAGTTAGGATCTGATCTTTTTCTTCTAACCCACTGCTTTTTATTTCAATATAGTAGTATCTGTGGTTTAGACCTAAATAAATAGTTAAATAGATTTCAAAACGTTAATAGCAGCTATTAGAGTAACAGTACCAAATGAGCCTTCTCTAAATCCTTTTATCTATTTATCTATTCACCTATTTATTTATTTAAAGTTTTATTGAATTAATTGGGGTGCCATTGGTTAATAGGATTATATAGGTTTCAGGCGTACAATATACAGGTTTCATCTGTATATTGTATTGTGTGTTCACCTCAAAGGCAAGTCTCCTTCCATCACCATTTATCCCCCCTTTACCTTCTACTTCCTCTTACCCTATTCCCTCTGGTGATCACTATACTGTTGTCTATATTTAAATCCTTTAAAAATGATCTAGAGAGTCTGAAAATCACTTCTACTTCAAGAAAAATAAGAAAAAATCAAAAACCTTAAGAGCCCCTTCATGAAGGTCAGCATCTCACATTTTATGCAATATTTCTCCTTACAATGTGTTGTTTTGCTCTTAAGTGCTTGACAAGTCATACTAGAATGAGAATATCAGAGGAGTCTGAATTCATCCGCCCATAAAATTTGGACTCCAATATCTAATTACCCGGATGACTAATCCACATGGACCTTCCACAGGCATATCTAACTCAACTTGTCCAACCCGTAATTCTTTCTCTGGCCCCACTGTTCCTGTTCTCAGGACAGAGATCTGGGACTTTATTTAGCCCCTCCCTTCCTCACACACCTACCTTCAGTCGGTTCACTGTCCTGTGAAATTCAGCATGTCTATATTTTACAAACACAAAGCTTACTTTTTACATGTACTACCACAGGTTACCATCATCTCACACACTGGCTATTGTATTAACATCATTAATGGACAATTTCCATCTCCTAGTATAATTTTCCTTGAATATATCCTCCACACAGAAAGATCTTTCCAAAATAAACTTTTTTTTTTTTCTGAAAGCTCTTCAGCATGGCCTGCAAGGCCCTCAATGGCAGACCTCCTGCCTTCTCCCACACCCTCATATTTTAGTTCATCTTTCTCTTTATGTGCTAATGACTGTGAAATGACTAAATCCCTTGCTAACTTCACCTAGTGCCTTCCCTCATGCTATGCTCATTTCCTTGAACAAATGGCTATTTTAAAAATCTAGTTTAACATCCCTTAAGCCTCACCTACCAGAAAAACTTCAGTATAGGAAACATCCCTGCTTGTTGTTCATGGCACCCTTGCACACATTTCTGCATCCCCTCTCATCTTATATGGAAACTAGAGGCCCAGAGCACGAAAATTCATGCACTCAGTGGGGGAGGGGTCCCTCTGCCTGGCCTACATCCTCTTGCAATCCAGGACCCCTAGGGGAGGGCCCCTAACCCTGGCCTGAGATCAGAGCCTATCTGGGCTTTCCTTCCCCCAGCTACTGGCAGCTGAACCCGCCCCCGCCCCCTCCGCTGCCACTGCTTGCCAACTATGCAGTGCTGCCCCCCTCCCCCCTGCCATCAGTCACCTCCCTCTGTGGGCGACAGGCGTGGGGTGCGATTGCTTGGCTGGCCTGGGCCTCCCTCTATGGGGTGATCACTGGCTGGCCCCACACACCCGCCACAGCATCTCTGGCTGGTGGCCTGGGCATCCCTCTGTGGGGCAATTAATGGCGGGGCCCCCAGATCGATCACCCAGCAGAGTGAGGCCCCGCCCACCTGCTACAGCGCCACTGGCCGGGTAGCCTGGGCCCCTCCCCTTTTTTTAAGTAAAAGAAAGTAAGTAAGAGTTCTGTATTACTGAGCAATAGAGAACTGAGTACTATGAAGGGCTTACCAGGATGAAAATGCACCGCACCCCCACCCCTGCCACCCCCAACACCCAGAGACTACAGTACTTAGAAGTAACATGCAACAGCCATAAATGCTGAATATATGTTCATAACAAACAAACTATAGCATATTTATACTGTATCACCCCGAGTGATTATAGAAATCCATTTATATATTGCTTGTATAAGATCTTTTTTTTTTTTTTTGTAAAAAATATTAAAAAGAGAAAGTATAAAAAAATATGTGCAGTTGAAAGCCCTGCCAGGACAGCCAGTTTGTAAATATTCAGCGAGTATGTGCTTTGAAAGGGCGAACTTGCCTCGTGCCCACAGCAACTCCAGCAGGGCCGGTGAGGGTGCACCCCGCTGCCACTACAGCAGGACCACGGTGGGTGGGCACAGCAGGGCCTGGCACTGTGCCCTTCTCCAGCCTTGCATCAGGGTCAGGGTCAGGGTCAGGGTCAGGGCTGGGGGCAGGCAGATTGCAGTTTCACTCTGAGTTCCATACTCAGTCTAATTTTGTTTGCAACTCATGGCTTTTCCTGGCTGCTCAGAGGTCTTTTGGGTGGGTGCCCTGGCGGAGAGGCGGGAGAAGTGCCCACAGCTGTCTGGTTGGGCTTCTCTCCAGCCCAGAGCCTTTGTCCTGCCTCCTGCAAGCCTGGTCCCTGGCAGAACAGGGCCCCCTCAGGACTGCTTTGGTCTCAGAGCTTGGTCCTAGGTTTCATCCGCCTGGGGTTCTTCCCCTGGGGTGGCTGATCTGAGTTTCACATAAAAGCTTGGCCGATGCTGGCTGTGCTGAGCCTCATTGAAGAGTTTTTCATGCAGCAAGGAAGAGACCTCTGGGATCGTTCTTCTCCTCCCTCTCCTCATCTCCTCCTCTTCTTCTTCCTCCTCCTAGCCCATGGTCACTTCTTCTCTAGCTGTTCCAGCAGTGGGTTGCCTTCTGAGTTGGGGGCTTAACGCTGTCAGTCCTGACGATGCCATTGGGGCGATGCTGGTTGAACGACAGGATGAGCTGTTTCCACTCCTGCTTCAGCTCCTCCATCTGGGTTTTCAGCTCCTCATTCATGAGCGCCAGCCATTCAGATTCCTTCTGCAGAAACTCCATCCGCTCCATCTTCTTGTTCCAGCATTGGGCTGCCGCCACTTTGTTCTTTTCTCGGGGCCTTTTTTTCTTCTCCTCTTCCTCGTCTAGCTCACTTTTCACAGGTTGAGGCCTCTTGCCCAGTTTCACCTCCAGGAAGTGCAAAGTGGCGATCATGACTCCAATGTTGTGGATGTCAGCGTATTTCAGCTCCTCTGAAGTCAGGGCCGAGCTGGGGAGTCCAGTCAGCGGGCTGAGCCCTGGCAGAGAGCCCCCAGTCATGGTAGGGTCTGGGATCTGCCCAGGCATTGTAGCAGCAGGAGTGGCAATCCAGCCCTGCAGAAGCCGCAGGCGGAGGAAGCGATCCCGGGGCCTGGGCCAGGCTGCAGGCGCCTTGCCTGCTCAGGAGCCGCCATGGCACCAATCCCGCCCTGCAGCATCCACCTTTGCCAGCACCTTCCGTGGAACATCCCTCCTGCAGGTTGTGGAGGGCAACCTGGGTCTCCCTCTTTGAGGCAATTGATTGTGGGGCTCTACCTGCCTGCCTCATCTTCCCTAACCACTCGCCTGCCTGCCTCATTGCTCCTAACCACTCACCTGCCTGCCTGATCACCCCTAACCGCTTGCTGGGGGGCGGGGCCAGCCCTGCCGAGGGGCTGTGGTGGTTCTCGTCTCTGGTCTTTCTGGTCTCTGGTCATTCTGGTTTCTGATCGTCTGCCATTTCAGTCGCTGGGCTTGTGTTATACAGGATGGACTCTCTATTGGACCAATTTCCTCTGTGGACTTTAAGCTTTCTTAAGGAACTGACTCTGCTTGTATTTCTGGCACAATAAACACTTTTTAAACTGATCTAAACATAGTTGGCAAAAGAAAATTCTATTGTTCTTATTTTCCTTCAAAACCATACCTAGTATAATGCAGGCTACTCTCTAAGGGTGCAGAAGTAGGCATGACTTAGTGGCATGCATTTATATAAATATTACCACTGGGGGGTTCTATAAGAATACACAGTTTAAAACATTGAATATTTTTACTACAGTCATACTGGATTTATTTGCTTAAAAGTGAAAGACTAAACTATTTAACTTTAGCATGAGTTTAAATACAAAATATACGTTTTCCTTTTAATTTAATATATTTAAGAAAAACTTACCTGTCTCAGACTAAAGTTACTAAGTTTTAGGCACATTTTAACCAAGTAATTTTACCCTAACTTGAGATATTTATTGATATTTTATATTATTCAATGAAGAACAAAGATAGCTTTACTGCTATATATTTTTATTATTGTATTATTTCATGAAAAACTATAATATATGATGAGTTGTGATTGCCTAATCATGTGGCTAGCTCACTTGGACAAAATACACGGAAATATTAGTAATTTTAAAAATTATATTATCGCCAAAACCGGTTTGGCTCAGTGGATAGAGCGCCAGCCTGCGGACTGGAAGGTCCCAGGTTCGATTCCGGTCAAGGGCATGTAACTTGGTTGCGGGCACATCCCCAGTGGGAGGTGTGCAGGAGGCAGCTGATCAATGTTTCTGACAATCTATCCTTCTTCCTTCCTCTCTGTAAAAAATCAATAAAATATATTAAAAAAAAAATTATATTATCCAACATGAAAATGCAAAAAGAAAACCATTGAAGTTCTCTTTGCCCCCACCCCCCCCCCCGAGTGGTAACACACACACACACACACACACACACACACACACACCTTACCCATAGGATATCATAAAATCAGAGTGATCTACCTCTGAGCAGGATTATAGCTCTCATACATCTGATAATGCAGGCATAATAAGCAATTTCTGAAAACTAGCATAAAATATATTTGTAGGAAATCTATATGGAAGCTATTTTTATTTATTTTTTAATTAGAAAGTCAAATAAATTAGACTTGAATTTTCTATGATAAAATAGCTATTACTGAAAATAGCTCTACAACTTTTGACCATACAAAATCTAGGTTTCTTTTAGGAAAAAGCCTATCTGAAATTGTAAATCCTAAGTAAATATTCCACAGATGAGGAAAGGAATCAGACATTCATGAAAGCCCCCAGAATGCCTTTTGATATTAATTATTCCTAACAGTAATTTCAGCTGTTTTTTTTTTATTACTATTCAGTTAAGCTTGTGCTTCTAGTTCCATGTAAAACATTGTTTGTGTTGGGGCCAAATTTTAATACTACATAGGCTAAAATATGGCAATTTGATTTAGGAACTTGTTTCTGAGGCCCTGCTTTCATGGTAATTTACATAATACTGAAGAAAAGATAAACTGTCCACATTAGTAAGAGGGAATGCTCCACAGTGCTTAGGAAGCTTTGAGTTTATGCAGGCGATACAGTCCATTACAGCTTCACCTTATTTTGGGTTTAATTTCACATGCCTTTGGGTGAATCTTCTACCTCAACTATAAAATACGATTCCTAAAGCTCAGAATGTATACAGATTGTGACATAATGTACTCTCTCCTGTCTGCTACAATGGTTGGGTCCTGTCAGGTAAAACACTAAACGGTACTCTGTGGCCCAGCCATCAACACACCTTGCTGACTTGGGCACTGGAGGGAATCGGATTCACTGTGAATTTGGGTGTGTTATCCATTACTTCAGGACACACGCACGCCCACTGAGGCCCTGGTGAGCCGGCTGGATTAATTCATTTTCCGTGAATGAGCAATGCAGATAACTAATCCTGACAGGGCTAAAATAATTGGAAGCTCCTGAAATTACAACTTCAATGCTCAGAGGGGACAAGCAGTTCATACAAATCAGTGATGCTGACTCATAAAAACCATTGATCTGCCTTTCACTTTCTCCCTTTGATAAAGAAATGGGTAGCAGACAATATTATCCTTAGTTAAAAAATCAACAGGGAAAGATGCTAATTTACTGCCTTAGAAACTTGTTGATAGTAGAGACACTATTGATAATAGAGAACAATAGGACGTGTTTGGGATATATTTTGGGTATAAGATAGGTAGTCGTTATCCGCCTGTGGCAAACTGAAGCTATGCAGCAAATCTGGAGTTATTCAAGCATTCTGTATTTTTTGTTTTTCAATTGACATGCAATATTATTTTAGTTTCAGGTGTACACGCCAGTGATTACACATTAATATTTAAGAAGGGTCAGAAACCCAACATTTTAACGAAATCTCCCAAATTTTTAATGTTAAACAGGCTGCTATCTAGTAACCCTGGATATGTTTTATTTTCATATCTCTTTAAACTTGAATACTGTAAAATGTAAGATTAAATGGATCATAATGTCCAAAAAATTAAAGTTTCCATCATATAATTTACCTGTGAATTACTGCAGTAAGCATCTGCAAGAAATTTTATTTCTCAAAAGGGAAATTCTCTTGAAAACATGTTGGTTAGTGCAAAATGAATAAAGATGGATGTTTAAGAAAAAAAAATTAATGGTACCATATGATCCAAAGATATACTTATCACTCTGAGATTTGAGATATAAGAAAACTTTCTAAAAAGGATATATATATACACATATATTTTTTAAAAATATATGTGTATTGACTTCACTGAGGAAGGAAGAGGGAGAGATAAATACATCAATGATGAGAGAAAATCATTAGTTGGCTGCCTCCGGCATGCACCCCACAGGGGATTGACCCCACAACCCAGACATGTGCCCTGACTAAGAATAGAAATGTGACCTCCTGGTTCATAGGTGTGGATGCTCAACCACTGAGCAACACCAGCTGGACAAGGAAATATATATGTTTTTAAAAGTAATAACAATTAACAGGTACAGCTGATCCTTCACTATGGTCAGAAATTGTATCTGCAAATGTCCCTTCTCACTAAAATGTACTTGTAGTCCCAGCATCAACACTCATGGTGCTTTTGTTATCATTCACCTACAGCTGCAGAGAGACACCTGAAGCTCACATTCCCAGCTGAGGTCGAACAAGGCAATGTCCTGCCCTCTTGTGTCAGTTCTCATCCTATAAAAACATGTCCATTTGTGATCTATTTAGGGCCACATTTTTATTTATTTATTTGTTTGTTTGTTTATTTTGCATTTTGGGGGCTTTTTGTGGATGTTTTCACTGTTCAAGATGTCTCTCTCCCAAGCATGATGCCGAAGTGTTTCCTTGTGTTCCCAAGCACAAAGAAGCTGTTATGTGCCTTATGGAGAAAAATGTGTGTGGTAGATAAGCTTTGATCAGGCATGAGCTATAGTGCTCTTGACCTTGACTTCAATGTTAATGAATCAACAATATGTTCTAAGGAAGGTGTCGTTAAACAGAAACACAAACAAAGCAAGTTTATATATTGATTGGATGAAAAAATGTATGACCAGATGTTGCAGGAACCCAACCCTACATTTCCCCTAGAAGCAATGGTTCTCCATTTGCTTACTCAGTGTTCATGGAAGCTTTAAACAACAGAGCTACTGTGAATAATGAGGACTGACTATATTTACATTGCATTCATTTCTTTCAACAGGAAAATAAAGAGCCATTTCAAACTACAACATTATATGAATGTGAAAGTATGATAAAGACATTTAAATTATCCTGAGAAAAATGGTCAATAAATTGCAAGTGTCTTCATAGATGAGCATAATGCCACCTTTAACAGACATACTCCTTTGTTTTTTGCCTCACTGCTTGGACAAGAATTTCAGAACATGGGACTTACCTGGGGAGTGTACAAAGGCAAAACTCTCAGTCCTCACAGGCTTACTGCAACCAAGCTCTGCGGATTACATATCTCATTACAATTCACTAAGCACTTTGCCAATCTAATGTGAGCAATACATTAATGTTGAAGCGGTTCAGAACATGCCATCCAAACATGACTCTTTGGTTGAGTATTTTGAGCTGCAGGCCCCTGAGAAAACCTGATTCAGGAAGGGCTCACTGACCTCCCCATTCTGTCTCAAAGAAGGTCATAAAACTTCCCATGAAAAAGGTGCCCTCCCTGCACCAAGGAAGAGAATGACAACATTCTTATTATCAAAACTGCTGCCAAATGGGAGTAGGAACATGAATAAACAAATCCACTAAAATCACCCTTATATTCAAGTAATTCCCCCTAATATTTTCTAATCACTGTCTCAATTAATTGGCTCAAGCCTAAGCCCCTTTTCTTGCCACATCCTTATAATTTATTCTTCGTTGTTTAAAAAGAAATATAAGATTTTGGGCTTAATGGTTTATTTGGGTCTTCATTTGTCTTCTGAAGACTCCCAGGTACACATAAAATATTTATTAAAATTTGTATGCTTTTCTCCAATTAATGTCATATGCCACTTTAACTTTCAGGCCCAGCTACAGGACCTAAGGGCACAAGGATGTTTTTCCTTCTACACATTATGTAGAATCTCACAGAATCCTAGGAAAATCACAGAATCCTAGGAAAGCCACAGAATCCAAACCACACCATCATCCATCATTTCCCATGAGGTATGGCCCAGAATTTCCTTTTTTTTTTTTTTACCAGTTGAACATTGCCTGCTTTTTCTGGCCTGATTGGAAACAAGCTTCTTGAAATTTGCAGCAGAAAAATAAAGATATCATTGAATCTAGTAGAATGGGGAAATTAGCCAGTCTACCCTCTAGGACATAAATTACTTTAAGGCTATAAATAAACTTGAAGTTGATTTCTTATATTTCAAAAATTTTAGATATTGTCCTGTATTATTTATACTTTGAATTTCTCTGCCTGACATACACCAAGGGTTTCTATTAATGAGATCTCACATTTTCTTTTGAATAAGAGTTGAACTATTGGAAATATATAAAACCTAGATGTGAAGTTGGAGAATTTTGCAGCCTCTAAAAGAGGATCATTTTAAATTCAGAAAATGTAAGGGTAGACAGACATCACAAATTCACATTAATTTTAGGAAAGTTTGGGTTTGTTTTTTTTTTTGGGGGGGGTGGTATTAAGAAAGAAACTGAATTTGGAAGGAGCACACATTTTGATACATTGCCTACACATCCTATTTTCAACCCTCTACATTTGACAGTTTTTACAGTTTAGGTCAATCCTAACAATTTATGCACCTCTCAAGGCATGACAGATATAACGCTGTTACAAGTGCTATTTATAGCAGGGTGGTTAAGTCCTTAAAATGTCAATGGTTAAGTTTCTCTTAATGTAGACCTAGAAGCAAAGCACAAGTCTTCATTCCAGGCAGATAAAAGGCATGCTGAGGCAAGAAATTTATTAGGAAATTAAAGCGATGTCAGCTTTCTCATGACCCAAGGAGTATGTAGTTGAACCAACAGCATTGTGACCATCCATTAGGCTTCAGGAGAGCACTGGACCTGAACACACAGACCTCAGACCTGACCCCGGCCCATTCCTGTAAATGAAGGAAGGGAACAGATCATCTTAGATCCCTTCAGCTTCAGAATTAAGCATCTCATACTCTGGATGACTTGGACAAGCTAACAGAGAACCATATACTTATTTATTTTGGATTTAAATCTGGTTTTAGATTGTCAGAATTCTAAATTTTAGGCATAGTCATATTTCCTGATTAATTTGACGCTGGAAATTCCCAAAGGCGATTTTAAACATAAAATCCACAGACACTGAAACATTTTCATGGGTGAGTACTTTGAACAGTTAAAATTGAACAGTCAAAATTTGCAAAGTAGAGTAAAAATATCTACATTCTAAATAATGCATATTGTTACTTTCTAAGAAAATAAATGATAATCATTTATTATAAGGAGGCTTCTATAACTAGAACCTAACAAAAGATTTATAATGATAGATTAATAATTAATGTACATTCTTAGTGTCTTGATATTGTTTAAGCAAACACATAATTAGTACGACTTATTTTAATTCTAGAACATGGGAATAAAATTACTTATCTGGCTACAATGATGCAGGGCCCATAAAAATGAATGCATGACCCTGCACAGGTACAGAAATCTGGTCACATTCAGCTACAGTCTACCACGTTTTCTTCTCCTTTTGCTAGTATTTAGTCTAGCACAGCACTACAACCTGTGTTGTCATATCAAAGAATGATAACACATATATTTTTTCTTTATTAAACCAAAATGACCTGGAAGAGAGGGACTTTGTGTCATTAGGAGAAGTGACACAGAGATCTAGTTAATACACAGACTTAATTCATACTGCCAGGTTCTATTCCCTGCCCAGTAGCTATGTGATCTTCAATAAGTTACAAAACTTCTCCTAAACCTCAGTTTCTTTGATCCTCAAAAAGTGAAAGTAGCCCTGGCCGGTTTGGCTCAGTGGATGGAGCGTCGGCCTGCGGACCGGAGGGTCCCGGGTTCGATTCCAGTCAAGGGCATGTACCTGGGTTGCGGGCACATCCCCAGTAGGGGGTGTGCAGCAGGTAGCTGATCGATGTCTCTCTCTCATCGATGTTTCTAACTTTCTATCCCTCTCTCTTCCTCTCTGTAAAAAATCAATAAAATATATTATAAAAAAAGTGAAGGTAATTATATAGTGTGCTTTATACAATGATAAAGATTGAATGAGTTAATACATGCAAAGCGCTTAAGACAGTATCTGGTACATTGTAATCTGCTAATGAACATTAGCTTTTATTATATATTAAGTTTTTGTTTAATTTAATTTGCAATAATGGATATTCTCACTCTCTAGGCAATGTTGATTCTGGCCTGGATATATAACTGGGTCATATTTCTACACTAGAATTAATGGATTTAGGACAAATTAGGGTGCCATGCTTGGTGACTCTAGGGCCCACCCTACATTCTGTTCTCTCTATATATTTTAAATATATTTTTATTGATTTTCAGAGAGGAAGAGAGAGATAGAAACATCAATGATGAGAGAGAATCATTAATAGGCTGCCTCCCACACGCCCCCCACTGCGGACCTAGCATGCAACCCGGACATGACTCCTTGACTGGAATCAAACACCAGACCCTTCAGTCCACAGGCCAATGCTCTATCCACTGAGCCAAACTAGTTAGGGCTGTTCTATATTTTTGCTACCTTCACTGATGTAGCTTATTTTGCTCACAAATAAGGAAGGGTACAAAATATGGAGAAGTAAAGAGAAATTGAAATAATAAGTAATTGAGCCTGCTCTGCTTCTTCTCTTCAGTGTAACAAGTAACATTTCAGGTCAAACAAAACTTTTGGAGGTCCTCTCACTATAACCTGAGAAACCCAAGGTGCATGGGGAAGGTCTGGGGCTTGTCCAAACAACTTCAGATAACGATGTCCAAACTGAGATTTTAACCCAAAGTGTCACCTCTGATTCTCTTCACAGAAGCATTGTTTAAATGATAATTTCTTTATAGCCCATAAATTTGCTATCCAGTAAGCAAATAATATTTATTGAATATAGGAATTCACTACCATAGCATCGGGTTGAATTTTATATATTTAATGTAACCTATTTTTGATACACCTAAAAATTACCCAATTTAGCTAACTCCAAACCAAAGTCTATATTTATAACAAAGTCTAGCTTCCGATTTTTATACTTTATGACTAAATGTGATAATATTTTGAAGTGCTCAAGAGGAAAAATATGTCTCAGTTGCTATATTGTAATGCTGTGGTTAAAAATATATTAGCTAAATCAAGTTCAAATAAAAGAAACAGTACAAAGTTCAAGACATATGTGAGAAAAACCAGACAAAATTGTTTTCCACACTAGTTCTGTGGTCAGTGGTGGTGAGTACTATGTACAAAGGTTTTATACACAGCATGGGAAGGAAGGCTTGTAAAGAGAGCTTTTATAGACAGTGATGGACAGAATGAGAAAAATACAAAGCCTAGGATTATTGGTGGAGACAACATAATCAGAAGAGAGGACTCTGATCACTCTAAACTCCTAGGTAAGTGGTGATGGTACATGATGCTGAAGAAGTGAGAGACCCAGAAGGAGCAGAGAGGTTGGAATAAAGGTATATGTTAGCTGGGAGACAAACAGGTCTGTCTGCAAGGGCAACAGCTTGAGTAGTATGTCTCCCGGGGGTCCTGGTAGAAACAAAGACCATGTTGAACCACACAGCAAATGCATCCTGGATGGCCAGCCTGGACCAGGGCAACATGCTAGGTCCTTGCTTTTTAAGACAGACAGTGGCTTTTGGACCTGACACAGCGTCTCAAGGCTCAATAACCAAACCTTTACATACTTTTTAAAATAATACTTTAGAAAATGCTTTTGCTTATAAGAGTGGTGATGTATTTTGTCACTTGACTTTCCTTGTAAATAATATGGCTTCAAAATTTAGAAAGTGTTCTTTATTTTAAAATGTAAAGTAAAAACAAAAATTTGCAACTTTAAGAAAATTTTTTATGGTGATGGAAGATAATTTGACTTTTAGGTGGTAGGCACATAATGCAATATAAAGATCATGCACCATAGAAATGTGCAGTTGAAACCTATACAATCTTATTAACCTATGTGACCCCAATAAATTTAATTAAAAATAAAACTAAAACAAAACAAAAAAAATTGTGTTTTTAGTTTGTAATTTCTAGTTTTCTAATGTAAAAACTCCTGATTTTGAAAGTTACCACAGAAAAGCTATTATATTTATGCAAGAAATATTCTTTTTTTCCTGCTAAAGTCTTATTGTTTCGCCGAAACCGGTTTGACTCAGTGGATAGAGCGTCGGCCTGCGGACTGAAGGGTCCCGGGTTCGATTCCGGTCAAGGGCATGTACCTTGGTTGCGGGCATATCCCCGGTGGGGGGTGTGCAGGAGGCAGCTGATCGATGTTTCTCTCTCATCGATGTTTCTAACTCTCTATCCCTCTCCCTTCCTCTCTGTAAAAAATCAATAAAATATATTAAAAAAAAAATAAAGTCTTATTGTTTCATAGATATCATTTTCATTTTCTAAAATCCAAGTGAAACTTTTTCTAAAATTTGGAAAAAATGTTTGATAATTTTATCAATCTTTTCCTCTTGAAATTTAGAAAAGTTTTAAAATATTAATTAGGAGAATAAAGGTCAAAGTCCTGGGGTTAAGGAGGTTCATGAATCCAAATAAGAATTTTTGTTTACACTTGAGAAGAACGTATATTCCGTGGCTTTGGGGTGAAATGCCCTGAAGATGTCAATTAGGTCCATTTGATCTAGTGCGTCATTTAGAATTGCTGTTTCTTTGCTGATTTTTTGTCTAGAGGACTTATCCAGTGATGTCAGTGGTGTATTAAAGTCTCCTACTATGATTGTATTGTTGTCGATCTCTCCCTTGATATCTTCTAGGAGTTCTTTTATGTATTTGGGTGCTCCTGCATGGGGTGCATATATGTTTACCAGAGTTATATCTTCTTGTTGAATTGCTCCCTTTAGTATTATGTAGTGGCCTTCCTTATCTCTTGTTATGGCCTTTACTTTGAGGTCTATTTTATCAGAGATAAGTATCGCAACCCCAGCTTTTTTCTCATTTCCATTTCCCTGAAAAATGTTTTTCCATCCCTTCACTCTCAGTCTGTGTGAATCCTTTGCTCTGAGGTGGGTCTCTTATAGACAGCAAATATATGGGTCATGTTTTCTTATCCATTCAGCTACCCTATGTCTTTTGATTGGTGCATTTAATCCATTTACGTTTAATGTTAATATTGACAAGTACATGTTTGTTGTCATATTTTTCCTTAGTGTTTGTGTTTCTTTTTGCCTTTCTCTTTCTTCTTTTTACAGCAGTCCCTTTAGCATCTCTTGCATTGCTGGCTTGGTAGTGATAAACTCTCGTAGCCCTTTTTTGTCTGTGAAGCTCCTGATTCCACCTTCAATTTTGAATGATAGCCTTGCTGGGTATAGTATTCTTGGATTCAAACCCTCGCTTTGCATCACTTTGTATATTTCATTCCATACCCTTCTGGCCTGGTGTGTTTCTGTTGAGAAATCAGTTGATATTCTAATAGGAGAGCCCTTGTAGGTAACTTTCTGTCTCTCTCTGGCAGCCTTTAAGATTCTTACTTTGTCGTTAGTGTTCACCAATTTAATTATGATGTGTCTTGGTGTCGGTCTTTTGGGGTTCAACCTGTTTGGGACTCTATGTACTTCTTGGACTTGCATAGTTTTTTTCTTGCCAATATCAGGGAAGTTTTCTGTCATTATTTCTTCAAACAGGTTTTCTATTCCTTGCTTCTCTTCCTCTCCTTCTGGTATCCCTATTATTCTAATATTGTTTCATTTTGTGTTGTCCCAAAGCTCCCTTAGGCTCTCCTCTTGCTTTTTAAGTCTTCTTTCCAGTTGCCGCTGTGTTTGTGTGTTTTTTCCTTCCTTGTCTTCTAATTCGCTGATGCGGTCCTCAGCCTCTTCTAGTCTACTGTTTAAGCCTCACTAATCATTAGAGAGATGCAAATCAAAACAACAATGAGATTGCATCTCACACCTGTCAGAATGGCTATCATCAACAAATCAACAAATGACAAGTGCTGGCGAGGATGTGGAGAAAAAGGAACCCTCGTGCACTGCTGGTGGGAATGCAGACTGGTACAGCCACTGTGGAGAACAGTATGGAGTTTCCTCAAAAAACTAAAAATGGAACTCCCATTTGACCCAGTGATCCCAATTCTAGGAATATATCCCAAGAAACTAGAAACATGAATCAGAAAGGATATATGCACCCCTATGTTCATAGCAGCACAATTCACCATAGCTAAGATTTGGAAACAGCGTAAATGCCCATCAGCAGATGAGTGGATTAAAAACCTGTGGTATTTCTACACAATGGAATACTACACTGCGGTAAAAAAGAAGGAGTTCCTAGCATTTGCAACAACATGGATGGAGATGGAGAGTATTATGTTAAGTGAAATAAGCCAGGCAGAGAAAGATAAATATCACATGATCTCACTCATTTGTGGAATATAATGAACGGCATAGACTGATGAACAAGAACAGATCCAGAGACTGAGAAACGTCGAACAGCATGTCATACCTCAGGGAAGGTAGGGGAGGGTCGGGATAAGCGGGAGAGATCAACCAAGGGACTTGTGTGCATGCATATGAGCCTAATCAATGGACATAGACAACAAGGGGGTGGGGCATAAGTGGGGGGTGGAGGGTTATGGGAGAATAATTTGTGTTTTTGCCTCCCTGACAAAGTTTATATAAAGTTACAAAAAGAAATTGTCAGCCAGTTTGAAATTGAATTGCCATGGCCTAGAGCAAAGAATATCCTTACATGATATTATTCTACAATGTCATTATAATTTTAGATATTTTACAACAGCATATTGTACAATTATCCCAAACAAACCTACAAACTAATTCTTGGAATGTTTGGCAGCAATTTAAAAAATAATAATAAAGAGGACATGAAAGGATTTAATCCCTCTCAGAAGGAATTAAGGCACTGGGAAGGCACTTGAGCATTCTATATTGGCCCCTCTTGCCTTTTGTGCCAAGAGGGACCCTCTTCTCACAATCCAATTGCCCTCAGCTGTTGCCTGAGCTTTCTTTTCATGCTGAGCTTGAAGCCTCGTGGTGGCTGGTACCACGGATCTGTCTCTCGCCCAATCGTGTGAGCTGGGCCCTCCCTGGAGAAGAAACCTGAGTTCCCCAAGATATGTGATCAGTTCTGGGGCCCCACCAGCAGGCCAGGGGATCCCAAGGCAGGTGCTGGGCGTGGAGGCCACGGGGGCATAGGCTACCAAGGAGACAGAACTGAACCTCACATCACCCTGCTTGGCCCCGGAGGGTGGCTGGTTAGCCAGAGACGGGTAAGATTCCTCAGGGAAGGAACAACCTAAGACAGGCACAGTCACAGAGGGGCCATCAGGAGAGAACTTGGATCATCAGAGGTGGGGCACAGACCCTCATCCCCCCAACCATGCAGGGGCCTGAACCCTTACCCCGTCTGAGGGAGGTCTCCTGCTTCCATGGATGCTTTGCTTCCCACGCCCAGCTCAGATCGAGACACAGGTGACAGACAGTGTGACTTGGCCCAGCTCAGATTGGGACCCAGGTAACAGACAGAGACCTGGCTGACAGCAGCTGCCCTATATCTAAATCCAGCCTAGCACCAGGAATGCTCAGGGCCTACTCAAGAATGCAAATAATCCTTTCCACTAATATTTACAGGGTAAACTAAGATTGTTGGTAGAGTATTAAATTTGACAGTAAAATAATAATCAAGTTTTCAGATTAAATTAAATAGGCTAATTCAAATAAGTGAATATTCAAGAAAATTTAATTGTACTGGACAAAAAGCTGTTCCTAAAGTGTTAACTAAAATTTCTATTGGTAGTTTATCTCATGGTAACATTCCTGAACATGCAATGAAACTAAAGCAGTCATATTTTTGTGCAAAAAATTAAAATTTAAAGTTATCAAGACTGCATTATAAAATTTACAAAAGCCTCCATTAATCAAAAAAGGGGGAATAGTAGGGTAATATCATGTAAGAAAAAATATCCTATAAGTAAATTACATCTAGAAAATTTTTACTTTACAAAATTAATTTTTATTTGTAATGCTAACAGCAAGACACCCATGAAAAACACACATGGTGTCTAAATAAGACAAAGGAAAATCGTTTGGGCAAAAATAAAAAGGATCCCAAATCAATTATATAGAAAAGATTCCTTTATTAACTTTTGGTCGAGAATATGTTTGTATATTTTCAGAAAACAACTCCAAGACCATGTGGATTCCTGCAACAGAGAGGAATTGACAGGTCTGCTCCAACCACGAAGACAAGAGGAGAAACAGTCCAGAGATGGGAGACGCTGACGACGCCTTGCCACGCTAGCAGTCAGAAGCTGTGTGACGCAGCAGCGTGCCTAGGACCAAACCAGAGAGGGTTGGACCTGCATTGCCACCATGTGCCCACCATCCAGATATCATTGCTGCAATGTACACATAAGGAACTGTTTGACATTGAAATGGGGACTCAGAACTGTTGGACATTGAAATTGGGACTCAAATATTTTTTGTTATTATATGTTTATTTCTAGTCTGCAGAGGCAAGATTTTTTAAAGGAAAGAAAAGGGGAAAAAATAGATACAGAAGCAAAGAAGCATTGAACAGACTGTCAAACTACAGCGGGAAGGCAGAGGAGGTTTTTGGGCGGGGGGGCTGTAAGAGATCAACTGAAGGACTTGTACACATGCATATAAGCATAACCAATGGATAAAAGACACTGGAGGGGGGGCAGGTAAAGGCATGTACTGGGGGGAAGGGAAGGCTGGGGAGAGGTCAATGGGGGGAAAAAAGAGACATATGTACTACTATTTGTAATACTTCAAACAATTAAAAAAATAAAATAAATAAAAAAAAGAATTTTTGTTTACAGTCTAAACTGCTCTAAAAAAATTCTGTTGCACTATAGTAAAAAGATGACCATGCCCCTTTAAATCATTTTTCTTACTAAACAAAGTACAAATAGCCATTGTTAATATCTCCTAAACTTTGTGTTTAAATTGATCTTCCAATAATGAGAATAAAATGCTGTTTCTAGGATATCCTTTTCTGCAGAATTCCTCTAAAGCAATGGAAGTGGACATTTCTCTTCGGTGTCACCCCATTTTAGTGATTGTCCATTCCCTCTTACCCATTCAACATGCTAACAGATACACTGCAAATTATCTGATAAAATAAGTCCCATTGAGACAAGTATCTAATGATGCTAATGTTTTAAAGACTTTAATAGGAGCAGCTCTTGAATGGAACCTGAAAGAATAGCATGAATGGAGCAAGAGTTCCTTAAGGCTTCCAGTTTCCACCATGTAGATTGCAAATGACACACTGGTAACAGTGAGAACAAACACAGCACTACAGTCCCTCTCAAGGATAGCATCCCACCCAATCACAACAGAGGCAAAAATAAAATTATTTCCAGTATGAAAAGGGAACAATGGCAAAAATAGCCCTATTTCTAATTTGTTAAGTCTCTGATATAATTTACTGAGGTTTTGCCTGCACCTGCTTTGACAATGAACTTTTATACTACTAAAGATGAAATCAGTTATTTCCCAGACAAAAACATATTTGGTAGAGTTAGATAAGGGAGGGGATCTGAGATTAATTATTTTCTATAGACATATCAAAAAGAAAATAGTCAAAACATGTTATTCCGTTACTGAGGACAAAAATAATAAATTGCTCTGTTATTTTCTCTTATCAGTTTCACTCTGTTGCATCTCTGTACCTATTTTCCTTTTTGTTGCCTACTCATTTCTTTTCTTTAAACTCATCCTTATTCTTCAAACCTTTCCTCTCTCAAAACTCATTAAGCCAAGAGATATCCCCTTTTTTCCTATTTAAACAATGTGATTCAGTATTTTCATTATATTCCCATTAAAATGCTCCTTTGATAATATCCCTATTAATTTTTTTACACTATATGCCATTGATTAGTATTAAAGTTGAAAATGATATAATGGATTTTTTCGGGAAAACTGCTTTTGGTGACATGCCTCATTGGATTTCTTACCATTTCAACTTGTGTTTAATGGGGCTCAGGGTTTAAAGGCAAATGCATTTGGGAAACGTGACTACTGTTGGACTTACAGAGCTTCTGTGTGTATGTGGTTGCTACATAATTTTACAGAAACATACAGGGCATCTGGGTTGTAGATGCAAATGGTTTGCTTGTTGCTATTGATCATTTATACCTCTGATCAATGGATCAGAGAATGACTTATAAAAGAGTTTCTGAATGACATAATGAGGAGCCACACACTTATAAAATGATTAGGCATAAGGAGAATTTAAAATGAAATCAGCTATGAAGGATTGGCTAGATGACATACAATAAAACGTTTAGACATATAGGAATAATCTATGTATGTCTAGTTCTCATAAATAGTAAGTGTATGTTTTTAGGAGAGATGTCACCTATAGTACTGTTTTCCAGCCCAAATAAAAGGGATAAAAATAACAACACTAGGAAATGGGTAACAAAGTCATTAAAGATGCTATTATTTCTAGTGCACTTTTCTTAAGCAAATTTTTTTCTTAAATTGAAGATACCAACTTGACATTATATAATTTATTTAAAACAAAAATATGTTTCCTTAACTTTGAGAAAAAATAATCTAGATTTTATATTTATAAATGTGCAAATAGCTGAGTTAATGAGTAGCAAATAATTACGTTATTAATAATTCAGCCGAAACCGGTTTGGCTCAGTGGATAGAGCGTCGGCCTGTGGACTGAAGGGTCCCGGGTTCGATTCCGGTCAAGGGCATGTACCTTGGTTGCGGGCACATCCCCAGTGGGAGGTGTGCGGGAGGCAGCTGATCGATGTTTCTCTCTCATTGATGTTTCTAGCTCTCTATCTCTCTCCATTCCTCTCTGTAAAAAATCAATAAAAATAAGTTTTTTTAAAAAAAATAATAATAATTCATCAAGGTGAACTTGACTTGATGAATTAAATGATGTGGCTACAATTTGGCTAGCCCACAACCCCATCTTCACAAAAAAGTACACTAGCCTTTACTTTTAATCCTAAAATGAGACAGCCTAAGTGAAGGTGAGAACAGCATTGATATATTTTCAAATTTAATTTACAAAGTATAAGTTCAGAAGGAGGAGTTTATATTAGTGTTTGCTTCTCCAAGCCTATAACAAGATAACATAATATTCCCCATATTCCAAACATTAGTTTGTCATTCGTATTGTTCTTGTAGAAGCAGATATTTATATTAAGAGTTGTAGCAGATTCAAGATGGTGACTGACAAAATGGCAGGCTGCAAGATAGTGTGTGAGTGAGAGAGCAAAAGGAGAGTGCGTGGATGTGTGGGGAGTGTCTATATTTGTGAGTGAGAAACAGCTATATTCCACAGGATTGTTGGGGACTGGCGGACCAGGATCTCCTGGCCAGTCAGCCTCTACTACTGCTGAAATCTCTCCTAGAGTGGCCAACTCTGCCACAGAGACTGCACCATCTTGAAAGGGAGAGTGGCTATGATCAGAAGCCCAGCCTTACCTTCAACTGGGGAGACCTCAGATACCTCCCAGGACCCTACAAGCACATTGCCCAGGAACCAGCTGCCTCAGCTGCGAACCCTAATACACTGAGACTCCAGCATCCCCAGCATCGGGCACCTAAAAAGTTTGTCCAGGGGTAGACAAAGCAGCACTGAATACATGGATGGGCCCTGGGCCTTCTCACAGAGTAGATAGAAGGAACAGCTGAATCGAACAATATCCACCTGGAATTAGTGAATTAAACATAGCTGGTGAGGCAATCCATGGACTGGACAGAAAGGTCAGAGATCACCTAAAGAGAACTCTGCCTCAGAATCAGCTGGGTGTGTATTGTTTGGGTGCTTGCTGTTTGCATTTTTTGGATTAGTTGTTGTTTGTTTTCATTTATCTCTGAGTATTTGTTGTTTGCATTTTTTGTATTCGCTGTTGGTGTTTTGGAGTTTTCTTCCCATACACATATTTTTCCCACTTCTTTTTTTCTTCTCTTTCTTTTCTCTCTTACATTTTTTTCTTTTCTCAATATCATTTTTGCACTCTTTTCTCTCCCCTAATTCTCTTTTCTCTGGTGGTCACCTTTATTTGGAGTTATTGGTATCATCATGAATATATTTGTGTTTGGTGCCTGTGTGTTGTGTTTTGTCATGTTATATTTTGTACTTTTAAGTCAACGCAGGAGAGAGAGAACTACATAACCAGACACCCTGAAAGGAGCAAACATGGGGAGACAAAGAAACAGCCCCCATATATAAGAAAAGGAGGAATCACTGGAAAAGGAAGTAAACAAAATGGAGGCAAGCAATATGTCACAGAAATAATTCAGAGCAATGGTCATAAGGACGCTGAAAAGGATGGAAGACAAATTCAACAATATGTGTAAGAACAAAAGGAAATGAAGAAGAACCAAGAATAAATGAAAAATGACATTGCTGCAATAAAGAACACAACAGAAAGCATCAACAGTAGACTAGAAGAAGCGGAGTACTACATTAGTGATCTGGAAGACAAGGTAGGAAAAAATAACCAAGCAGAGCAGCAACTGGAAAAAAAAAACATACAAAACTTAAAAAACAGGAGGAGAGCCTAAGGGAACTTTGGGACAACACAAAATGAAACAACATCCACATAATAGGGGTCCCAGAAGGAGAGGAAACAGAGCAAGGAATAGAAAACCTGTTTGAAGAAATAATAACAGAAAACTTCCCTGATATTGTGAAGAAGAAAATACTCACACAGCAAGTCCAAGAAGCTCACAGAGTCCCAGACAAGATGAACCCAAAAAGATCGACACCAAGAAACATTATAATTAAATTGGCAAACACCAATGACAAAGTAAGAATCTTAAAGGCTGTCAGAGAGACACAGAAAGTTACCTACAAGGGATCTCCCATCAGACTATCTACTGATTTCTCAACAGAAACACATTAGGCCAGAAGGTAATGGAATGAAATATACAAACTCATGCAAAGCAAGGGTCTGAATCTAAGAAGATTGTACCCATCAAGGCTATCAATCAAAGTTGAGGGTGAAATCAGGAGCTTCACAGACAAAAAAGGACTAAGGGAGTTTATTACCACCAAACCAGCAATGCAAGAAATGCTAGAGGGACTGCCATAAAAAGAAGAAATAGGAAGGAAGAAGGAACACAGGCATAAGGAATAAAAATGGTGACAAACAAGTACCTATCAATAATAACTTTAAAAGTAAATGGATTAAATGTCCCAATCAAAAGACATAGGGTAGATGAGTGGATAAGAAAACATGACCCATATATCTGCTGTCTACAGGAGACCCACCTCAAAACAAAGGGCTCACACAGACTGATGGTGAAGGAATGGAAAAAGTTTTTTCAGGCAAATGGAAATGAAAAAAAAAAAAAAAGCTGGGGTAGCACTACTTATATCTGATAAATTAGACTTCAAAGTGAAGGCCATAAAAAGAGATAAGGAAGGCCACTTCATAATACTAAAGGGAGCAATTCAACAAGAAGATATAACTCTGGTAAACATATGCACCCAATACAGGAGCACACAAATACATAAAAAAAAAATCTGGAGGATATCAAGGGAGAGATTAACAGCAATATAATCATAGTAGGGGATTTTAATACCCCACTAACACCACTGGATACATCCTCTAAACAAAAAAATCAGCAAAGAAACATCAATCCTAAATGATGCCCTAGAACAAATGGAATTAATTGACATCTTCAGAACATTTCACTCCAAAACCACAGAATATACATTCTTTTCAAGTGCACATGGCTCATTTTCAAAGATAGACCACATATTGGGCCACAGGCAAAGTCTCTTCAAATTCAAGAAAATAGAAATCATATCAAGCATCTTCTCAGATCATAATGGCATAAAATTAGAAATCAACTACAATAAAAACAATGAAAAAAATCAAACACCTGGAGGCTAAATAGCATGCTATTAAACAATGATTGGGTTATCAAAGAGATCAAAGAAGAAATAAAAAGCATCATGGGAACAAATGACAATGAAAACACGACAATACAAAATCTATGGGACACAGTGAAAGCAGTCTTGAGAGGGAAGTTCATAGCTCTACAGGCCTACCTCAAAAAACAAGAAAATATGGTAATAAATAATCTAACCCAACAACTCAAAGAGTTAGAAAGAGAGCAACATGAAAAGCCCAGTGTAAGCAGAAGGGAGGAAATAATAAAGACCAGAGTGGAAATAAATGACACAGAGACAAAAAAACACACACAACAATACAAAAGTTCAACAAAACCAAGAGCTAGTTCCTTGAAAGGATAAACAAGATTGATGAACCTCTATCCAGGCTCACCAAGAAGCAAAGACAGAGGACCCAAATAAACGAAATCAGAAATGAAAGAGGTGAAGTAACAACCAATCCCACAGAAATATAAAGGATTATGAAAAAACTAGAGGCCCGGTGCACAAAATTCATGCACGGAAGTGGGAGGGTCCCTCAGCCTGGCCTGCACCCTCTCCAATCCAGGACCCCTCGGGGATGTCCCACTGCAGCGTCTGCAGGTTTAGGCCTGATTGGGATCCCTCTCAAAATCCAGGACCTCTGGCTCCTAACTGCTCTCCCCTGCCAGACAGTCTGATCACCCCTAACTGCTCTTCCCTCCTGGCCGGATTGCTCCTAACCGCTCTCCCCTGCTGGCCTGATTGCCTCTAAGTGTTCTGCCTGCCTGCCTGCCTAATTGCCCCTAACCACCTCTGCCTCAGCGCCCATCACCGTGGCTTTGCCCTGAAGGACATCTGGAAGACATCCAGTCTACCTGGTCTAATTAGCATATTACCCTTTTATTAGTATAGATACTATTATCAACTCTATTTGAACAAAATAGACAACCTAGATGAAATGGACATATTCTTAGAAAAATACAAGCTCCCAAAACTCAATCAGGAAGAATAAAAAAACCTGAATAGGCCAACTAAAGAAGAAATTGAAGCAGTGATCAAAAATCTTCCAGTAAACAAAAGCCTTTATCTGGATGGCTTTACAGGGGAGTTCTACCAAGCATTCAAAGAATAACTAAAACCTATCCTCCTCAGACTATTCCAAAAAATTCAAGAGGAAACAACACTTCCAAGCTCTTTCTATGAAGGCAGCATTAACCTAATTCCAAAATCAGATAAAGATACCACAAAAAAAGAGAACTACAGGCCAATATCCTTGATGAACATAGATGCTAAAATCCTCAACAAAATTCTAGCAAATTGGATTCAGCATTACGTTAGAAAGATCATACACCATGACCAAGTGGGATTTATTTCAGGGATGCAAGGATGGTACAATATCCATAAATCAATTGATACATCACATAAACAAACTGAGAGACAAAAATAACATAAACATATCAATAGACGCAGAAAAAGCATTTGATAAAATCCAACATCCTTTCTTGATAAAAACTCTCAGCAAAGTGGGAATAAAGGGATCATACCTCTACATAATAAAAGCCTTATATGACAAACCTACAGTCAACATCATACTCAATGGGCAAAAACTAAACTCATTTCCCATAAGAACGAGAACAAGTCAGGGATGCCCGCTTTTACCACTCCTGTTTGATATAGTACTGGAAGTGCTAATCATAGTGATCAGACAAGATGAAGAAATAAATGGCATCCAAATTGGAAAAGAAGAAGTAAAACTGTCCTTATTCACAGATGACATGATACTATACAGAGAAAACCAAAAGACTCTATCAAAAACTACTAGACCCAATAAATATATTCAACAATATAGCAAGATACAAAATTAACACCCAGAAATATATGGCATTTTTATACACCAATAATGAACTCACAGAAAAAGAAATAAAAAAAAATCCCATTTACCATTGCACCAAAAAAATTAAGATACCTAGGAATAAACTTAACTACGGAGGGTAAAAGACCTGTACACAGAAAACTACAGGACATGAAAAAAGAGATAGAGGAAGACATACTAGGAAACAAATGGAAGAACATACCATGTTCATGGATTGGTAGAATCAACATCATTAAAATGTCCATACTACCCAAAGCAATCTACAGATTCAATGCAATCCCCATTAAAATACCAATGACATACTTCAAATATCTAGAACAAACTCTCCAAAAATTCATCTGAAATAAAAAAAAAGACCCTGAATAGCCAAAGCAATCCTGAGAAAGAAGAACAAAGTTGGAGGGATCACAATTCCAAGTATCAAGCTATATTACCAAGCCACAGTTCTCAAAACCGCTTGGTAATGGCACAAGAACAGACATATAGACCAATGGAAGAGAACAGAGAACCCAGGAATTGACCCAAGCCATTATGCTCAATTAATATTTGACAAAGGAGGCAAGAGCTTACAATGGAGTCAAAATAGTCTCTTCAATAAATGGTGTTGGGAAATTTGGTCAGATACATGCACAAGAAATGAAACTAGATCACCAACTTACACCATATACAAAAACAAACTCAAAATAGCTGAAGGACTTAAATGTAAGACAGAAACCATAAAAATCCTACAAGACTCCATAGGCAGCAAAATAGAAGACATATGTCATAGCAATATCTTTACAGACACAGCTCCTAGGGCAATGTAGACTAAGGTGAAAATAAACAAATGGGATTACATCAAAATAAAAAGCTTCTGAATAGCAAAAGAAATAATCAACAAAACAACAAGAAAGCCCACTGCATGGGAGAAAATATTTGCCAATGATATTTCAGATAAGGGTTTAATCTCCAAAATTTACAGAGAACTCATACAACTTAACAAAAGGAAGATAAACAATCCAATCAAAAAAAATGGGCAAAAGACCTAAATAGACACTTTTTGAAAGAGGACATACAAAAGGCGAGATACATATGAAAACATGCTCAAAGTCACTAATCATCTGAGAGATGCAAATCAAAACAACAATGAGATTGCATCTCACACCTGTCAGAATGGCTATCATCAACAAATCAACAAAGGACAAGTGCTGGAGAGGATGCAGAGAAAAAGAAACTCTCCTGCACTGCTAGTGGGAATGCAGACTGGTATAGCCACTGTGGAAGACAGTATGGAGTTTCCTCAAAAAGTTAAAAATGGAACTCCCATTTGACCCAGTAATCCCACTTCTAGGACTATATCCCAAGAAACCAGAAACACCAATGAGAAAGGATATATGCACCCCTATGTTCATAGCAGCACAATTTACAATAGCTAAGATTTGGAAACGACCTAAGTGCCCATCAGCAGATGAGTGGATTAGAAAACTGTGGTACATCTACACAATGGAATACTACACCACTATAAAAAAGAAGGAACTTTTTAAAAAATATATATTTTATTGATTTCTTACAGAGAGGAAGGGAGAGGGATAGAGAGATAGAAACATCGATGAGAGAGAAACATTGACCAGCTGCCTCCTGCACGCCTCCTACTCGGGGATATGCCCGCAACTAAGGTACATGCCCTTGACCTGAATTGAACCTGGGACCCCTCACTCTGCAGGCTGACTTTTTATCCACTGAGCCAAACCGGTCAGGGCAAAAAAGAAGGAACTTTTACCATTTGCAACAACATGGATGGAACTGGAAAGCATTATGCTAAGCGAAATAAGCCAGTCAGAGAAAGATAAATATCACATGATCTCACTCATATGTGGGATATAATGATCAACATAATTTGATGAATAAGAATAGATCCAGAGACAAATGGCAGGGGAGGGGGTGGTCAGAGAGCAAACAAAGGACTTGTATGCATGCATATTAGCATAACCAATGGCCACAGACACTGGGGCGGTGGGGGCTTGCCCGGGGTGGGAATGGCTGGGGAGGTAGGGGTCAAGTGGGGAAAAAGAGACATATGTAAAACTTTAGACAATAAATAAATAAATAAATAAATAAATAAATAGGAAAATATCATTATATATTACAAGTGTGCTATATTAGGGACAAAAATAATCATAAATAAATATCACATTGCAAAAAAGAAGAAGAATTGTAGCAGACACTCTTAGCTCCTACAGCCAACATGCATTTCCTCTTTTTTATTGTTGTTGGTGGTGTTAGATGAAGTTTGACTCATTCTGGTGTCCATCTCTTCTTAGAATTCAAAGGAAGTAGTCCCTTTTCTCAGCAATAGAGCCAATCCTGAACTGACAAGTCAACCATGGTTATCCCATTTGTTTTGCCACTTCTTGGTTTAAGGTGGGCATGTGAACTACTTCTGGCCAAAGTTGAGGAGGGTGGTGTGCTGAGAGGAACTCCTAAGAAGGAGAAGGCAGAACAGATAGTCTCATCCTTTCTCTGACAATCACAGAGTGTGAATGTGAGATTGAAAAGGGGGAGGCATCTCGGCATGAGGATGGGAGCCAGCTGTAGACCAAGTGGACATGTAAAGATGCAAGAGTCGTTTGTAAACCATTGAGTTATCAAATCAACTAGCTCTGATATCTGTTCTACCATTGAACTTTAGTTATATGGGAAATTAAATTGGAGTTAGGTTTATTATAGAAGACTAAAGCACCCTTCAATGTATAATTTTCAATTTTCTCCTAAAAACATGACAATTGTTTTATTTAAAAGCAGAGAGGAAGAGGAATGCCTACTCTCCTCCAATCCTTTAGGGGAGAAGGAATAAATGATGTGGTCAAGACTGCTAGCAATTTAACAAAAGTGCAATGGAAGGCTTATTTTAATACTTCAAATTCCAAGTTTTAGCTGGGCACATGACAATGAAACTGAGGCTGTTTTTTTATTCTCCTTTGCAGCTAGCTGTGGGTGGCCACAGGACCAAATCCCAATCAATGTGTTGTGGACAGATGGTGCATGCCCATTCTAGTTCTGCTTTCAATGGAAGAGTGAGCCCTCATAAACTGAAAGTCCGAAGAGACAGTGATGAGATGCCTCAGCAACTTCAAATAAGCAAACAAAACCATGATTGACCTCAACCCACTATGTTTTAGTGATCACGGTCCTTCTTTTCTTTCTTCCCTCCCTGTGGTGCCAATTGATGTTTAAATGACTTCAACACCAAATATATATATTGGTCACAACAAATGAAATCATTGTTTTCCTCCTTGAACAAACCAATGAACAAAGTGAACAAGACCATTTTGAATTGCAGTCTGCCAGTTCTACAAACATGACAATCCTGACCCAAAAGAACAAAACAAACAAACAAACAAAAAACCCACTATGAGCCAGAGGACACAGTTACCCTAGTTCTCTCTTTTTGGAGCACCACCATATGATCTGCCTCATTCGGTTTCTTTCTAGGGGCACAAGCCAGAGGTGGAAGAAAACAGTTGTGGTGAAATATCATCAACAGTCAATGGCAGAAGAGGGGACTTCTCTAAACTGAAGTTCATAATATTCCTATTTTTAAAAGTTTCCTCTGATAAACTAATTTGGATTAACCTCCTTTTCTTTCTTTTTTTTTTTTTTTTAAGTGATGAGTGGTTGAAATTGCCACTTTTAGCTTCAGAGAGAAGACAGGATCCTACATTATGATGTGGAGTGAATCAGTGAATCCTACAGCTGCCATTGAGGACCCAGGAGACAATGCTGCATGTTTTTTTAACAGAGGCCTGCTGACTGCCAATTGTGGGGATACTTTCTCATAATTCCCTAATTCCTTTTTCAGGTGCAGCTCAAATACCACCAGACTGCACAGTACAAACTGAGACAATGAAGGCTGTTTCCTGGTTAACATCACACTTAGCAGCCATTCTACTGAGTTTCTTGTTCATTTCTTCTACTGGATGACACATTCATTGTGGACAGAAAGGCAGATATTTCATTTTGTTGAACATACACTATATTGATTTCATATCACATAAAATTAAAGCATTTCTTTAATCTGTTGAGGATATGTGAAAAGTGTTATGGGTCATCTTTCAGGTTATTTTAATTTTCATTTGCATCATTTCAACCTTTTCTCCCTTTGGGATACTCAGCTCAAGTCAGCACGGGCCTGTGGATGGAGAGCCAGGAAAAGCAAGGGAAAGGGAAGGTACCTAAATGGACTGGAATCATGAGTTTGTGGCCGCTAAGGGACATGAGGCAGAAAAATAAATAGTTCAGAAAAGATACATAGATACATAGTTTTATGCTACCATAAAGCTATGCTAAACTTAGGGTATTAGTTGAAAATAAATATTTATAGGTCCTAATGGCTTTTAATTGCATTTCTGACTATATGAAAACTGACTATAGGCACATGTGCATTAATTTATTAACTATCATTTATAAGATCCTCCTACTTGCTAGCCAAAATGCTGGGGGTCTGAAGACCAATAAGATGTATAACTCAGAACTAAAGTGCAAAGAGAAGAGTCTATGTGCCTTTGTAAAAAATGTATGTATTCTGAAAATTAAAAAAAAAAACAACAACAACA
This sequence comes from Plecotus auritus, assembly GCF_963455305.1. Classification (NCBI taxonomy): domain Eukaryota; kingdom Metazoa; phylum Chordata; class Mammalia; order Chiroptera; family Vespertilionidae; genus Plecotus; species Plecotus auritus. The sequence continues at coordinate 141,192,794 of NC_137775.1, read as the reverse complement.
CACAACACCCTCATTTAAAATGGAATAGGAGACTAGAAAAGAGAACTCTCACACCTCACTCCACGCCGACTCCTGACTCCAACAGGAAGAGACTACCTGCATCTTGACAGGAAGTGATATCATCTTACTATTTCAGCAGGAGGAAGATACTTTGAACTTTCATTTCCCTCCCATGGACTCTTCATTTATAACAGTCCCCTCCCAAGCTCATACAATAACATCCCTTTCCTTTGTTTCTCTGGATTTGCAGGGGTTTACCTTTAAACCACATGTCCAGAATGGCAATTCTTTGTTGTTTCCAAATAAACCCATTTTGCAGGAGAAATATATGACTATTTATTTAAGGTCAAAAATATCTTAAATAATCATTCCAATGTTCCTACAGTGGAAGATTACTTTGAAACACTCATTACCTTATACCTAGTTGCCTCCAGGCATAGGGACAGGGTGAATTTTGGAATATGTGCAAAAGCTAGGAATCAAGTTCATACCATATAAGAGGAGGTCAAGGAGATATCTGGTTGTAATATCAATAGCCTTCTGCTCAGGGATGCATTTTATTTCTAGCTGGGTCAGTTAGTCTCATGTCTATAAGACCATTTTGTTTAGGCAATGTGTTCTAAATAATCAATTAATAGAAAGTAAAGCATATATCTATGGAAATAAAACACACACACAAAAGACTAGAGTCTGGATTCTGATACTACTAGTCATTAATATGGTGGCCTTTTACAAGAAATACCACTTCTGAGCCTTAGTTTGGAAAATGTGTAAAATGCATATAGTGTGGGGGTTGGAAGCCAGGGCCCTAGAAATAGTGTCTGGTTCCATGCTGAGCTCCACTACTTCCTAGCTACTTGATCTTGAGGACCTTGCCCAACCTCTCTGTGGCCTCAGCTGTCTCATATAGTAAATTGGGATAATACCGTGTTTCCCCAAAAATAAGACCTACTTACAGGTTTCCTTCTGAGTGAAATATAAGGCATCCCCCGAAAATAAGGCCCCCAGGCTCTGTCTCAGAATGAAAATTAATTTAACGTAAACTGGTCGCTAGGGCCGCCCCGACTGGCGTCTAGCAATCAGTGACGTTATGCGGAGTCCTGACGTCACTGCTGTGTGGAGGCGGAGCGGAGGTCGGAGTGAGCAGTGAGTGCGGGGCGGGAGAGAGGAGGAGACTTTCGCAGATGCGTGTAGAAAAACAGGAGGATTAGAGCGGACGGGACGCGGCGAAGGTGGTGAGTGCTGGTCTGTCTCTGGTGACACTACCTGATGCTCGTGGCCGCCTTCATGATGACTGAAGGTTCTCAGTCAGTGGCAGCCCCTGCTCCAGCCCAGATCCAGGCCCCAGCTGCCGGAAACCAATCATTCTACCACTGATGGAAGGATGTGGACAGGAAACTGGGAAGGCTGGTCAACAACCTTAATTGTTTTGATCACTCACTGTTTAGTTGAAACATTGTTAGCTGAAGCAGCCTCCACCTCTGTTTCTCCTATGTAAATTTCTGTTATTGGAATTTCCTGCCTAAAGGTTATGGGCGTATCCCATAGTCTCAATAAAAGGGATTGCAAGGCCAGAGCAAAGGGTAGTCCTTCCACTAGAGTTGGGCTCCCGCCTGGCCCCCAATATTTCCAAATTAATACTTTTCCGAGTCTCTTTTCATTTGTGTGCGGCCTTCTCCAGAACCCGAACCCTGAACCGGAACCCTGAACCACGCGGGACGTGAAAAGGGGTTCCCACACCCAGCAAGCCCAGTGACAGTCCCCAGGCAGGCCCCAGGGGGTAAATATCTGATAAAGGGGTAGGGGGGATGTCTGGTGAAGGTGTTCAGTGGCACAGGGGTGGGGGGAGGGGGAACACTTAAAATGACACAGGAGGATCAGAGGGGCAATCAAAATGACACAGGAGGATCAAAAGGGGTTACTAAAATGGTAATCCCCCTCTGATTCTCCTGTGCCATTTGATTCCCCCCTCTGATCCCCCCTGTGTCACTTTGAGTGATCCCCCTCCCCCCACCTTGATACCCCAATTCCTTTTTTTTTACCCCTAGAAATGAGCGCAAAAAGAAAAAGCTACTCCATGGAGTACAAGAAAGGAATCATGGAAGACTCTTGGGGCCAAAATCTTACTGCTTTCTGCAAAGAGAAGATGTTGAGTATCATTGAACAAGTGGACAAGGGAAATGCTAAAAAGCGCAAGTGTGGATCAGGTTGGCAACCATTATTTTCCGAGCTGGAAGACCTGATCTGTGAATGGGTTGTTGACAGGAGAGCAAAGGCTTTGGTTGTGAATAGGGCTCAGATTCAAGAATTTGCCCTTGCAATGGCACCACAGTTTGACATAGCCCCCGAAGACTTCAAAGCATCACAACACTGGCTGGATAATTTCCTTCAGCGAAGTGAACTGTCTTTAAGAAGATCTACAACATTGTTTAGGTTGGAAGATACTCAAGTTATTAAGTGAGCACTTGCATTCAAGTCCTTTATTGATGATGCTGACTTCTCTAAATACAATCTTTCCAACATGATTGCTATGGATGAAACTGCAGTGTTTATGGGCCAATCATCTCAAACAACAATTGAACAGCGGGGTGCCTCCTTAGCATACATTCCCTCCACTGCTTACAAAAGTGCACGTGTTTCCTGTATTTTGGCAATTCGTCTGGATGGCACTAAAATCCCACCTTTAGTCATTTCTAAGGGCAAGAAGGAAAACATTGAACGTGTTTTGGGCGTTTTTATTCCTGAAACTGAAAAAGCCTGGGCCACACAAGCAGTTATAAGGAAGTGGGTCGATTTAATGCTGCCGCTTGTTATGCGAGGGAGCCAAAGAGGTCTGCTAGTCTGGGATGCAGCCAGCACTCACCGCGCTAAAGACATGAAGACATTTCTTCACGAAAGAAAAATAGATCAGATAATGATTCCTGCAGGAATGACGGCCTATCTCCAGACTCTTGATATTGCAATAAACAAGCCATTCAAAGACAATTTGCGCATGGAAATTAACGACTACATTGAAAATAGAATGGAGAGAAATCAGCGTGGAAACTTTGTGAAACCTAAACTGCAAGAAGTTGTGACTTGGGTGAAGAATTCATGGGAGAAAATCACTGACAGTTGCATTGCAAATGCACTGCGAGCAAGCTACCTTGACAAGAAGTACTCATTTAAAGACAGTGCTATTGCTAAACATGAGAGATTTGGTCCACTAATTCTGAAAGAAATAGAGTCACAAGAAATTCACCAGGAAATTCAGGAATTGGATTGTTATGATGATGTTCCAGAAGATGATGACATGATTGTCATTGAATAAATGAGTAAATTCTTGATACTGTAGGATTCACAGTTTGTCTGGTTTGTGTTGACAACTACTGTACTACCGTACCGTATACAGGTAATAAATTTCCTTTATTTTCATTTAACAATAAATGTGTACCGTATTCTTCTTCATGGAAAAATAAGACATCCCCTGAAAATAAGACCTAGCGTGTCTTTGGGGGCAAAAATTAATATAAGACACTGTCTTATTTTCGGGGAAACACAGTAACAATATCTATCACCTATCATAGATGATAGATGTTGTAAGGATGAAATGAGTCAAAGCTCATGCAGTCTTTAGAACAATGCTTAGAAAGTATTACGTATCAAAATATGCTGGTTATGTTTTATTACAGACACAGCACAGAGTAAATTAAGGTTTAGTTGGCATTAAGCCAAATGAGACAAGTGAAAAAGAAAATCTTACCTAATAAAAGAGAAACATGCAAATTAACCATCACTCCGCTACGCCCACAGCCAATCAGAGTGAGTATACAAATTAACCCAACAAATATGGAGGTTAATTTGCATATGCAGGTGTGGAGCGGAGTGGAGTGAAGCCTGCTATGAGGGAAAGAGGGGCGCGGAGGGAGCTACTGCAGTGGTGCTTCAGACAGAAGTGAGGACTTGCTGGCTCCGGGTGGCCCGGGAGCGAGGAGGTGCCGGCTCCCGGGCAGCCAGGGAGCGGGGACTTGCTGGCTGCCGGGCGAGTGAAGAGCGGGGACTTGCTGGCTCCGGGCGGCCAGGGAGCTGGGACTTGCCAGCTCCCGGGCGGCTCAGAGTGAAGCCAGGGGAAGGAAGGCCTATTCTTGTATGAATATCATGCAACGGGCCTATAGTATATTCTATATTAGGCTAGATGATAGAGCTTTTTTTAATACAAAGAAAGTTGAGAGAGACATAAAATACGGCCAACTGTGTTAAACCATCATGGTCAAGGGACCTATAGCTTCTATCTGGATTGCAGCCAAAATAGAACCTGTAGGCAAAATAGAACCTCAAGCAAGATCTGTTAAGGAGTAAGGAACACCAAGGTGATAGAACTATAAAAAAAAATCTGTTCTTTAAAGGGCTTCAGAATTCCCTGTCTAATCAGTAACAACTTATCAAGCATGAGATGGGAGAAAAACAATCACTGGGACTCCAGATGGAAATGTTTAATGCATATGCAGTTGGTGGGATGAATATAAATTGCAAACATGGTGGTTTTTGGTTAATCTGCTGAATAAAAAATATTGAATTTGTTCTACTTTAATTAATGAGTAACTGAATATGTGATACAGCAACAAGCTTAACTCTTTCATAGGAAGTCAACTGACAAAGATTTGGCAGAAAAAGTTGGCAATGACAGTGTTATTTTCCTAGCCAAGGTAATTTCTTTCAGAGTATATTTTGCAGCAGAGGTGAAATCTTAGATGTATTGCAATCTATTCACTCTGCACTGATGATAAAATGTGTCAATTTACCTAACTATACAGTCAACAGTAGAGATGAATATAGGAATCATTTAAAATGTGTAGCACTCCTTGAACAAAGGAAGAAAGGTAAACTAGATGTCATGGGCAAAAAGAATAAGAGATTTAAAATCCCCTATTAGTAAGTAACAAGAAGACTGAGGATACAGAGGATAATAACGGGGAATGAATAAACATGTTTCTGTCTGTACATATTTCTTTGCCTGCAATCTGTGCATATTACAGTTGTATTTTAATCATATAATATATATGTATATATCCTATATAATAAAAGCCTAATATGCTAAGTGTCCAGTCGGCCATTCAACCAATCAAAGCATAATATGCTAATGATATGCTAAGGACGCTCAACCGCTCGCTATAACGTGCACTGACCACCAGGGGGCAGACAGTCGGCCAGTCGACCAGTCGCTATGACGTGCACTGACCACTGGGGGCAGACGCTTTGACCAGTAGGTTAGCTTGCTGCTGGGGTCTGGACAATTGGGACTGAGCGAGATAGGCCGGACACACCCTGGAGCCGTCCCACGGTCCCTTCCCTGCCTGGCTGGCCAACCGCCTGCATCCCTCCCCAACCCCGATCGTGTACCGGTGGGTTCCCTTGGCCTGGCCTGTGCCCTCTCGCAATCTGGGACCCCTCAGGGGATGTTGTAGAGGCAGGTTCAGCCTGATCCCACAGGCCAGGCTGAGGGACCCCACCTGTGCACGAATTTGTGCACTGGGCCTCTAATATATATATACTAGAGGCCTGGTGCATGAAATTCATGCATGGGAAGGGGGTCCCCTCAACTCAGTCTGCACTCTCTCCAATCTGGGACCCCTGGCTTCTAACCACTCACCTGCCTGCCAGCCTGATCCCCCTAACTGCTCTCCCCTGCTGTCCTGATCCCCCAACTGCTCTCCCCTGCATTCTGAGCCACCTTGCCTCTAACCTCCTCTGCCTTGGCCCTGCCAACATGGCTTTGTCGGGAAGGATGTCTGGAAGGACATCTGGAAGGTCATCCGGAAGATGTTCAGTCTAATTAGCATATTACCCTTTTATTAGTATAGATGCCACCTTGTCCTAAAAATGCAGGTTGTTCCCAGGTTTTCCTATTGTGGAAGGGGAGCCCGCAGTAGCATCCTGGGTTCTGACCAGGGCTTATGTGCTTGTGCTTTATCTCAGCAAATGCGATTCCTAATAGAAGACTCTTGGATGTACCTTGAACATTTCTATCGAATTTGCCAAATCATCCTCCAAAAACGTTGAACTACTTTAAACTCCCACCAGCAACCTTGCGTGTGCCCTCCATTCCAATTTGATGCCAATATCATTGATTTCTCCCTAGAAGCTTCCCTCCCGTCAGCCAGGATTGCTTGGTACTTGAGCCAACCTCATTGTTCAGCTGGGGCCTTGATTTCCTGAGATAGAATTATGGAGGAGGAAAAATAGTTTTCCTTTACCTTTCTGAGTTCTTAGTGGAGGCCCTTGTAATGAAAGACAAATCACCAAGAGAAAAACAAAAGTTCATTAACATGTGTACCTCGTGTATATGTGGGAGATCCCAGGGAAAAATGAGTAACTCTCCAAGGTGGCTCAGAATGCAGATTTAAATACCTTCTTCCTAGGGAAAGGGGACGGGAGATATAGGCCTCTTAGAGGAGAGTAAATGATATTTAGGAAGATGAATGGGGGTAGGGGGAAATAGTTTGTAACAAAGTTTGGGTGTGATGTCAACTTCTACTCTCCTGTCCTGTGACAGGAGTCAGTCTTCTCTGCCTGATGACACTTCTCCCGAGAAGGGGACCTATGACATTTGAGCTCCTTTTGGGGGGTCCGATTTAAGGCAGATCAGGAGACTTCAGTGAAAGCCTCTGCATACATTTGCTGTTTTTCAAGCATCTGCAGGTCAAGATCATCAGTATAACAACACAGCATATGTTGGGGTGGCATGTTCTCTGACCTTCAGAATAAACCCAACAAAATCTTGTTTCCTCTCTTAGATGATTTGCCACAGTAGCATTATTCCCTGGAGACGGTATTCTGACCAGACCTTCCTGGGAGTGGTCATAACATGCCCTGAGCTTGTAGAAAGGTGTGGGCCACATCACTAAATAAACCAGGGGCAGTTTTCTCATCTTGTGGAAAGGGAAATAAAGTTATGATAGTTTATCTCCCTTTCCACAGGTTTCTTGTGGGTTGCCGGCCTCCCTGCAGGTCTATGTCCCCAATCTGGTCCCCCCAGCCCCAGCGCCGCCATGGCAGTGCTTGGGGCTGCAGGGTGCTGGACTCCCTGCAGGTTTGTGTCCCCATCCGGCCCCTCGCAGCCCCAGCGCCGCAATGTCGGGTCTTGGAGCTGCTGGGTGCCGCTGCCTGGACACTATGGGCGTGTGGCCATCTTTGTTGGGTAATTTGCATACTCACTCCTATTGGCTGGTAGCATAGGAGTGATGGTTAATTTGCAACTTACTCTTTTTTTAGATAGGATGTAGTACTTATATACTGATATGGTACTTGTTTATGTTCCAGGAATTTGATAAATATTAATTTATCTAATCCTGATAATAACCCTATAATATCAGTACTATTATTATTCCCATTTTACGAGTGAGAAAACAGAGAGGTTAAATGACTTGACAAGGCAGCTACAAAAAGTTAGGGTTGGGATCTGAAACTAGAATCTGCTCCAGAGTAGTTTCAGGCTCAACTGCAATACTGATCACCACAGTGATCACTATACTGATCTAGATAGTAGCCAAAATGGAAACTGCATTCATATATGCATTTAATATGTACCCAATGACAATAATGCTAAAATTGAAGAAAGAGAAAATGCTTTGCTATTAGATTATGTTTCAGGGAATATGGGGATTTGGCTTAAACTGCTCATCACCACTGCTGCTTTGAGTCTTTACCATTTGTGAAGTGAGGGGAAAATAATCATAAGCAGCCCATCTTTTGTTTTCACTGAATAACATGGGCAAATGGAAAAAAAAAAAAAACACACACAAAAAAACAACAACACCCTGCATGTATAGTTAATCACAAGTGTATTGGCTTGCTGCAAACACCTAAAGAAAAGGAATTTGGGCCACCTGTCATCATACAACTAAAGATACGAATGCAGGTTACTTTATAAGGGAAAAAAGGAGAAAAGGTTATCATTTCAAACAATTAGGTTGTTTCATTTAAATAAAGAGAGATTAAAAAATGAGCTATAGAAACAATATGGCCAACATAGTAAACAATGAAAAAAATCTATTTAGGTAAATGCTCTATTTTCTCAAATTGAAAGCAGTTTTGTTATTTTAAGAAGCTTGGTGTAAAAGTATTTTCTAAGTAATTAAATTAAAGCCTCTAAAGCCAGAAGTATCATTGGAAAAGAAAGAAGTAATTGTGTTGGAAAGAAACTCAGGAAACTAATACAATGCTCCTTATTTGCAGGCTGATGGGTAATTGCTATACATTTGCTGATCTGACATGAGGAGAGAAGTAGCTATTTTAAAATGCAAATAGTTAGTTTGAACTTGACAGTGTTATTTTGCTTCCTCTTCTTGTTTTCAAATTATAAATCTCGCATTCTTTTCTGTAGTAAAGCCCGAACTTCTATGAAAGTAGAAAATATTTGGAAAGAAGAAAGGATTTAAAAAACACAAATTTCCTACATAAAAACAAGCTGTTAAATTGTGAACATAAAAAAATGCTAATCAATTCATGAGACTACTGTTGATATTTTTAAAATGTCAATTGGCCAATCATATATAAAGAAAAGGTAGAGGAATGCATTTAATGGAGATGAGGATGGGAAGCAAAAGATGGGTTGGTAGCAGTGCCATATGTACACAGGAGGAAATGAGCAAATGATTTTTGTAGCTAAATTATACACATCATCTGTAAAGGGGGAAAGGGAATGCTATTACTTGCCTATTAAAAGCTATAGCTTAGCCTAACCAAGTACACCATCCAAGAATATCAGGCAGATGACAAATGGAAAAGCAGAGAGAGACCTTCAGAAACAACACAAGAAGGGAAGGAGAATAATTTTGAGAGAATCATGTTGGTTTTGGGGGATGCCACTGAAAATTTTGGATTCTATCTCAGGTTTTTCATCTAGGGTAAATAGAATGAAGTAAATTCTGTATAATGAGATGGCTACTAAATCATTGTAAATTAAGACATAATAAAAGGTAATTCAATTCACCACCTTGATTCCAAATGTGAACTTTTCTAAAGGAACACACTAACTGCCTGATCATTCTATTATAAATTGCTATGTTTAATTTGGAGATGCCACTCTATGCTTCCTGACTCAATCTCCTGAACTCTCATGCACTCCTTAATTCATGTCACTGGTTTCAATTCTCATTACTTCAGTGAACAATTCGTGCTGAGGTCACCATCAACTTCGAATTCACTAATTTAAAGGGCTCTTCTTTAGTCCTCATCTTACACGAACTCTTAAGAGCATTCATGCCGGTGCCCATTTCCATCTCCCTAGCATGCTTCTGGTCACGCACTCCTTTCTGGGTTTCCCTGACTTTCAGGAATTCTGTCTCGTTTGTAGCTTATGTTCCATTACTCAGCCATTAGATTTGGGAGTTCTTCAGAGTCAGTCTCCTCTTCTTCTCACACTATAATCACACCCTAGCTAACCACATCCAAATAGGATTCAATTTCCTTCGCCATGCAACCACAAATTGTCTCTAGCCTTATCAACACTGAGTTCTTGAGTCCTGTATTATTCAATTGTCCATCCTTGTGGATATTGTAAACATCCTTCCAAATTGAACACTTTATAAAGCAAACTCATGATACTTCCTTTGAACTAGATCTTCTACCATCAGTCCCTGCTTCTGTACATATCTTTGCCCTATAGCTGGCAAGGCCAGACACACAAGGGAGTCATTCTCAGCACTTCTGTCCACTACAGCCCATATTCAACCCATCACTAAGTCCTGTAGAATTTACCTTCTAATATTTTTTTAAACCCTTGCCCTATTCCCACTCTGCCACCACTGTCCCGGTCTAAGCTTCCATCTGTCTCCTGGACTGTAGCCACAACTGTCCCCGTGTCTTTTCCAGCTGCTCTCAGACTGCGGCCAGAGCCAGGTTTACACAAAACAGATATGATGTAGTTTCCTCCATTCCCATCACTACCAACACACACAAACTGTTGACTCCAGATACTTCAGCGGCATCCCTTTGGGCTTCTAATAGAAAAAAAAATCAGTAACATGATCTATAAAGTCATTGTCAAGGACTCCCCAACTCTCCAGCCTCGTTTCATATCAAACACTTTCTGTGCAGCAGCCACACCAGCCTTATGTTTCTGTCCCTGGGACTTTATCTGTGCTTTTTTTTTTTATCCACCTGGAACATTACCTTTGCTCCTACCTTCTACTGCCTCCAAAGCCTAACGGCACCACCACTTCCTAATGCAGTAGCATCTCCACTGGTCTCTAATACCCTCAGAGCACCATGACTTTCCAGATGAGCATAGTTGCCATGCTACTGCCACTGAGCAGTTCTCAATGCCAGTCTCCCCCCAAGCAGGCAGAGACTGGTTTCCACCCCCACCATACCATTCTCACCCCCAACACATGGTTGGTTCTAGCAAATTTATCAAATAAATGAACATTATTATGACCAAACAAAAGTTGTTAATACAAATATCCAGAACTCTTAAGAATGACCCGCAACAAAATATCTTTAGTCCTCTGTCTAGGACTACATACACCAGTATTTCTCAGTCATTCATGAACCCACTAGTTAATTCATTCCATGCTGCTGCTCCCTTAGCCCTTACTATCCTATTCCTCTTTTCCACATGTCCTATTCTTGCTCATTTTCCAGATCCTAGCTTAAGTGTTCATTTCTTGTATATTTGACTGCAAATATTTGTTAAATGAATGATGACCCTATTAAACATTTATTGATTGCTATAATTAGATGCCAGGCAGCACAGGAGGGCCTGGGGTTACAAAAATTGATATGAAATGCTTTCTGCCATCAGGAACTCATTACATATTTGGGGATTGCAGTCATATAGAGAGATAGTTAAAGCATAATATAAATGGGATAATAGAGGGATGCACTCCCTGCTTGCTGGATGATGCATGGGGGAGTCCCGCTGTTGTTGCCACAGAGCACAGCTGCAGGAATATACACATCCTTCCTCAGGATAATCGTCTGTTATCTGTATAACTTTGACCATGTGACCTAATTACTTGTTAGAAAGAAGGAAAACCCACTACACTTTAACTAAATACTTGGTGGGGCTATTTGCAGGTGAAATGATGGGCCCACGAGCATCGGTTAAAAGGATGGGTTGAAATGCTTCACATAGAAAAAGGAGAGGAGAGCGGTGATCATGGAGCAGCCGGAGGAGGCAGAGCAGGAGTCCAGAGAGAGGAAGACATGTGGGGAGATATAATGAGGCCCTGGAGAAAAGAGGCCCAACCATATATCCAGGGCCTGGGCATGGACACACACACACACACACACACACACACACACACACTCATACACACACTCATACACACTTATACACACACTCATACACAGGGCCAGGGATGCATTTAGTTTCTTTTGAAAACAGAGGTATTGGTTACTTAGTTTTAAATTGTTGTGCTCTGATATAAAAATCCTTCTTGAATGAGAATCCTTCTCTCCTAATTCCTTACGCTCCTCAGCTCCCAAGATGAGTCTATTCAAGAGAAACTGGTACAGCCCTAACCAGTTTGGCTCAGTGGCTAGAGCGTTGGCGTGCAGACTGAAGGGTCCCAGGTTCGATTCCAGTCAAGGGCATGTACCTTGGTTGCGGGCACATCCCCAGTAGGGGGTGTACAGGAGGCAGCTGATCGATGTTTCTCTCTCATCGATGTTTCTTTCTATCCCTCTCCCTTCCTCTCTGTAAAAATCAATAAAATATATTTTTTAAAAAAGAGAGAGAGAGAGAGAGAAACTGGTACAGGATCGTTAAACTGGCCTGCCATGCAATCCTGGCTCTAAAAAGAATATGAAAGCAGGGAGCTCTAATCATCCTTCTCAGGCCTTGCATCTTTCCACGCTCCCTGGCAAGAAAATATGACTCTTCCCTTTTAATGACAAATGGGAAGTCCTGTAAATTATCTGGAGTCCCACATTAGGGTAGAACCACAGTCAGGCTTTGTAAAAATCAAAGGCTGAAACTCCAAGTTTCAGATCAGCTCTTCTGCTATCGCTCTGAGGGCTCCACGGCCTGGCATCTGTCTGGACTCCCCGAGTTTCCAAAATAGCGATCCACTGAGAGGTGTGGTTAATACGGGGACATTTCCCAGGGTATTGGATGTTGAGATGGGCTATCCACACTTATTTTTGGAAACAGAACTGATAGCCTGAATCACCTGACACCAGAGATGTCATTTTCCCCAGCAACAAAGTGCTTTTTACTGCTTCTGCATTTATGCCTGCTTACATTTGTATGCGATTGTTTCAGATAAAACTAGTCCTTCTCAAAAAACTGCAATTTCCATGTGAAAAGAGACTTTGTCATATACTTAATTTCTGTCTCCAGTGGCAGATAGGCATGGCAAATTTTCTTTAAAGCAAAAAAAAGAAAGCGCATGGAATTGCAATATGTGAAAAGCATAGTACTGAATCAGTCTATTTCATTCCAGGTTAAAAAGACATGCTCAGGTTATTTGTTGACTGAGTTCACATTAATATAACAAATGCTGAAACTGCAGACATGTCACAGGTCTTATTAAAGCCCAGGCTGTCTCAGGACCTACAGAAGTCCAGTTGTGACAGTAAATTACTCCTCTAGAGGTGCTCTCATATGACAACTGCTACCCACAAGTGGTTACTTAAAGCTGGTGTGGCTCAGTGATTGAGCTTCAACCTATGAAACAGAAGATCACTCCCCTATTCCAGTCAGGGCACATGCCTGGCTTGTGGGCTTGATCCCCAGTGTGGGGCATGCAGGAGGCAGCTGATCAATGATTCTCTCTCATCATTATGTTTCTATCTCTCTCTCCTTCTCCCTTCCTCTCTGAAATCCATATATATATATACATACATACACATATATATATTTTCTTCTCTGAAATACACACACACACACACACACACACACACACACACACACACACACACACTAGAGGCCTGGTGCATGAAATTGTGCACAGTGAAGGGGGGGGTCCCATAGCCTGGCCTGTACCCTCTCGCAATCCGGGACCCCTCGGGGGATATCTGACTGCCGGTTTAGGCCCAGTCCTGCAGGGATCAGGCCTAAACTGGCAGTCAGACATCCCTCTCACAATCTGGGACTACTGGCTCTTAACCGCATGCCTGCCTGCCTGCCTGATCACCCCTAACCACTTTGCCTGCCTGCCTCATAGCCCCTAACCACTCACCTGCCTTACCTGATCACCCCTAACCACTCGCCTTCCTGACTGATCACCCCTGTCTCTGCCTAATTGCCCCTAACCACTCAACTGCCTGACTGATCATCCCTAACTACCTCTGCCTGCCTGCCTGACTGCCCCTAACCACTCACCTTCCTGCCTCATCGCCCCTAACTGCTCACCTGCCTGCCTGCCTGATCTCCCCTAACTGCTCTGCCTGCCAGTCTGATCGCCCCTAACAATTCTGCCTGCCTACGTGATCAACCCTAACTGCTCTCCTGCCTGCCTGATCACCCCTGACTCAGCCCCCACCGCCGCACCTTCATCTGGAAGGACATCCGGAAGGTCATTTGGCTGTCTGGTCTAATTAGCATATTACACTTTTATTATATACTAGAGGCCCGGTGCACGAAATTCGTGCATGGGGGATGTGTCCCTCAGCCCAGCCTTCACCCTCACCAATCTGGGACCCCTCGAGGGATGTCCGACTGCCCATTTAGGCCCGATCCCGGTAGGATCGGGCCTAAATGGGCAGTCGGACATCCCTCTCACAATCCAGGACTGCTGGCTCCCAACTGCTTGTCTGCCTGCCTTCCTGATTGCCCCTAACTGCTTCTGCCTGCCAGCCTGATCACCCCCTAACTACTCCCCTGTCAGCCTGATTGATGCCTAACTGCTCCCCTGCCAGCCTGTTTGCCCCTAACTGCCCTCCCCTGCAGGCCTGGTCACCCCCAACTGCTCTCCCCTGCAGACCTGGGACCCACCCAACTGTCCTTCCCTGCAGGTCCAGTCACCCCCAACTTCCCTCCTCTGCTGGCCTGGTCACCCCTAACTGCCCTCCTCTGCAGGCTTGATCGCCCCCAACTGCCCTCCCTCTTGTGGCGGCCATCTTTTGTACACATGGGGGCAGCTATCTTGTGTGTTGGAGTGATGGTCAATCTGCATATTACTCTTTTATTAGGTAGGATAGAGGCCTGGTGCATGGGTGTGGGCCAGCTGGTTTTCCCTGAAGGGTGTCTCGGATTAGTGTGGGGGTTCCCTTGGGGCATGGGGTGGCCTGGGTGAGGGGCCTGTGGTGGTTTGCAGGCCGGCCACGCCCCCTGGTGACCCAAGTGGAGGTCCTGGTATCTGGGATTTATTTATCATCTATAATTGAAACTTTGTAGCCTTGAGCGGAGCCAAGCCTCCTGCTCGCTCTGTGGCTGTAGCCATTTTTGTTGGGATTTATTTATCTTCTATAATTGAAACTTTGTAGCCTTGAGCATAAGGCTAGCCAGGGTGGCAGGGAATCTTGGCTTCCTCCATTGCTGGGGAAACCCAAGCCTCCTGCTTGCTGCAGCTCCATGGCCGCAGCCATCTTGGTTGGGTTAATTTGCATATTCATCTCCTGAGTGGCTGGTGGGCGTGGCTTGTGGGTATAGCGAAGGTAGGGTCAATTTGCATATTGCTTTTTTATTAGATAGGATAATTAAGTAAAGTAAAAAATTCTGTTTCCAAGTTGCACTTGCCACATTTCAAGTGCCCAAAAGCTACACAGGCTGGTGGCTCTGGTATTGGACAGTGCAGATATAAAATATCTACTGGATTGCTGGTTCTAAACACTAGAAAACAGAAAATGATAGGACATAAACCTTTAGATTTTCAACTAAAGATTTTTGAGGTACTGGATCTATAATTATCAACTTGGATGTAAGTTTTATACCTTCAAATCCTCTCCCATGCTGCATCAAGCTTGACTGCCATTGTTTTTGTGATCTCTTCTTTCCCTACAACTACTTTTACACTTCCATCCAAGAAAAGTCCTCCATTGGGCAATAAAAATAACCAAATCATTGGACAATATAAAAACCCAAAAACTAAATAATTGCAGAATGTCTAAATGTCAGAGTTCTGACATGACTTCAAAGTTCCCTGGGGCTGGTGCACACGACCATACAGCCTACTTGTGTGTGGGCAGGACATGGGAAGGTGACGGATTCATTCTTCTGACTGGGTCACATTACCTGGGGATGTAGGAGATTCCACAGATGCAAGTAAGCACCTGTCTCAGTCAGGGAGCCACAAGAAAAACAGATCCAGAGGATATATATGCAAAAGAGAATTATTGCAAGGAATTTGCCTATGTGTGTGGAGTCTAGTTTGCCGAATCCACCATCACAGGGGAGGCTGTCATGAAGGAAATACTGTAAGCTCTTGGGCATAAGTCCTAAAGGCTATTCATAGGCAGAATTTCTTCTTTCCTCAGGGAAAGCTCAGCTCTGCTTTAAGGCCTTCCCACTGATTGGGTCAGGTCCACGCAGATCATTGAAGATAATCTCCTTTACTTAGTTTATTATAGAGATTAATCCCATCTATAAAATTCTTCACAGCAGCACCTGGATTTGTGCTTGACTGAGCTACTGGGGATTATAGCTGAGCCAAGTGACACAAATAACTGCCCACCACAGGTCCCTAATCAGTTAATTTTATGCTTCTCAAAAAGGTGACCAATCCTGCATGGGCCTGATTCAAACAGGTGGGGCTATTAAAAGAGGATTTAGCCCTAACCGGTTTAACTCAGTGGATAGAGTGTCGTCCTGCGGACTGAGGGGTCCCAGGTTCGATTCTGGGCAAGTGCATGTACCTTGGTTGCGGGCACATCCCCAGTAGGGGGTATGCAGGAGGCAGCTGATGGATGTTTCTCTCTCATTGATGTTTCTAACTCTCTATCCCTCTCCCTTCCTCTCTGTAAAAATCAATAAAAAAATACATTTTTTTTAAAAAGATGATTTAGAGAGTTGAGGAAAAAGCAGCTATCTCTCCTACTCTCTCTAAAGAAGCAAGCCGCCAAAACCGGTTTGGCTCAGTGGATAGAGCGTCGGCCTGCGGACTGAAGGGTCCCAGGTTCGATTCCGGTCAAGGGCATGTAACTTGGTTGCGGGCACATCCCCAGTGGGGGGTGTGCAGGAGGCAGCTGATCGATGTTTCTCTCTCATCGATGTTTCTGACTATCTATCCCTCTTCCTTCCTCTCTGTAAAAAATCAATAAAATATATTAAAAAAAAAAAAAGATGCAAGCCAACATGAGTCCTACAGCCACAATGAAATGGTTTTTGCCAACAGTGCTTAAGTTGGGCAGAGAACACACATTTTCAGATGAGACCAAGTCTAGGCTAACACCTTGATTGCAGTGTTGTGAGACTGAGCAAAGGACCCAGTTAAGCCCTACCCAGACACCTGGCCCCTGAAAGTGATAAAAACAATAGATCTACTTGCTTTAAGCCACTAAGTTTGTGGTAATTTGTTATGCAACATAGGAAATGGAAAAGAACAAAAAGAAAATGAAGTACAATGAGGACATTGAATGAGCTTGGCATTGAGCTGGGAAGACTTCATAACTTATCTAAAATATATGTCCATTAGTTTGACTGTGGTGATCATTTCATAAGGTATATTACACCAAAACATCAAGTTGTACCCTTAAATATACACTATTTTTATTTGTCAATTAAACCTAAAAAAATGTTTATTATTAATTTTAAAAGATAAAATAAAATAATGCTCATTTCAAATATTCTCTTTTTTACCAATGAAAAATTACTTTTCATCTTTAAGGAAGAAGAAGCTGAAGTTCAAAGATGGAAGGAGACTTGACTTCGGATAGTGAACGTACAATACAATTTACAGATGACGTATTATAGAATTATACGACTAAAACTTACAGCCAATTTTATTAATCAAGTACTTCAGTAAATTCAATAAAAATTTGAAATAAAACAAAGACTAACAGAACTGAATGGAATAACCTTAGAATTGGCAGTTATTTGCTAAATGTTACAGTCTACAGACATCTTTAGTTCAGTTTGAAGAATTGTTATGGATCATTGAAAATACTTTTTTTTTTCCTCTCTCCTCTGCTCAAGTAATAGGTCAATGTGACCTTTGTTGTCCTGAGTATCTGCACATCAAACTCCAGTTGTGGATGTCAAGATTTTGCTGTTACACCTTCAAAGTAATTTGTAATGTACTCACCTACAAAACTAAAGTTCCAACCTTAACTTTTCTGTAAAGTTTGGAAAGTCCATAGATATAAAAAATAGGAGTCAAGATTATGATCAATTCTCCAATTTACTGAAAACTCCTGATTTTAATATCCACTAAAATCTAAGTGAAATCAGAGATTTATTTTTATCATTACCACATTTAAAAAGACAACTTAAATATGAGTACCTGCTATGTCTGAGGTACAGTTTTGGTTGCTTGGAAGGGTAGGAATGCTGTATAAGAAACAGTTCATGTCTTCCAGAAATGGATAATATGCCAATAAAGTATAATTAACTCATAAAATTATATGATAAGAGTTCAAAGTGAACATAAAAGTGATGTTACTTAAGGGGGAGTATTTATCCACATGACAGACTTGCAGGTTGTGAGTTCAATTCGGCACCTGCCAATAACCAGCTAGTTTACAATCAATAAATTGCAGCCACTTTGGATTTCATTTACCTGTTACTTAAATAAAAGTTGGAGGAGATCACCTTAAGTCGTATATAGGATTTATACTTCCTTAATTTTTTAATAGTTGGAATTAATAGGCTCATAATTAGATCCATCTTGTCTTTAATCAATTTGATCTCAATCTTAATATATTTCTTGACTTCAAACACAAATTGTTCTCGAAGCAAAGATTCAAATGGCTGGCCATTTATTTTCCAAGCAATATATACAAGACAATTTATGCAATTAATACTTATAATATCAAACTACAAAAACTCCTTAATTAATACAATGCCAAAGATTAGATATTTTTATATTCACCTTACAAACAGAAAATTGATATCAGAAAGGATAAATGAGTTATCCAAGGCTTCATAGCTAATAAGAGAATAATTAGGGTTTGGACAAGATTCTATATAGTAACAGGTTTCCTCTACTTTTGTGCCTTTAAATGCAAACTATCAATAAGCTTTTCTATAGGTAGCTGACATAAGCAGAAAAATTATATAGGTCAGATTTACTTAATTATGAAGACTTTCAAAGATCCAGTATTTTCTTTTCCATATGGGCAGATTAAACATTTTCAGAGGCTTACTTTATAAGGGATTTAGGCTCTGGAAATTTTGCAAAATTGATGTGGGATTTAAAGAGTTGTAGTTATAAGTTTTTGTGTATTTTTCTAGATTAAAATAAGCTAGTCAAATGCAAAGATTTTACTAACTTCTAAGAAAGGATTTGTTACATATAGATGGGTTGAAAATGGGGAAAAGAATTTTCCATTCACTATAGACCACTCTTCTTCCCTTTTCTTCTTTTGGAAATATTTTCACATTTAACTGAATATTTTCTAACTATTTAGGGAAAAACATCCTATAAAGCACTCTTGGCTGGATATGGGCAAGGGGGTGGAGGTGGTGAGAAGGGTGTCACATGTACATTCAAGAGAATCCATGCATCACTTCTTTCTGTGAAGAGTGCCATGCAAATCAGAGAGTAAATGTGGAATCTATGCAGAAAGTGTGGTCAGTCAGAGAATTCTCTCACTCATTAAGCAGTTAAAATGCTACACTTTTAACAAAAAATAGCCTCCACCTTATAATAAGGTGGAGAGGTTTTTATGGTAGAATATAGACAGCAGAGTTGTCTGTGTGTCTGCATCTGCACATGCATTATTTTTTACTTTTTCATAATGGGTGGAATAATTTAATGATTTGTCATGAAAATCCTGATATAGCAATTTGGTTGACATCAGAATTTCTATAATCCTTTGTTAACGCTCACAAAATACATTATTACTAAAAAGCATCCAAAATTAAAAATTAAAATGACACATTAAGTAGCATGTTGATGGCAAGTCAGCATATTAATATGAAGAATATTAGGATTGCTACTTTAACCTGTCATTTCAAAAGGCTTAAGTGCTGTATTTAAAAATCACTAAAAAAGCCCCACATATTTGCTAAAGATTGAGAACAAAGTTATTAACAAACATACATTATATTAATTTTAATGTTTCTTCACTTTTCCATCTCTCACTTCTCCCTCTTTACATTTTCTTTATCAACAGTTACTGTAATTATTCATTAAATTATATATCTTTGCCCGCCTATGAAGTTAATGATCATACAAATATTTTGAGAAATTGGGACTTGATCAGTGTAACTGTCATAATGATTTTGATAGCATTAATTTACTGAGCTTAAGGTATTTTTTGCTAATGATCTGGTTTTAATTCCCTTTTTTCAACTCAATATTAATTATTAGATTGTTTGCCTTCCATTCCTGATTCCTGTATGATTTAATTATTAAAGATAGCTTAAACATGATTCCTGTATGATTTAATTAATTATTAAAATAGCCTACTTCACTGGGCTCAATATATCCCTTCATAACTTCACTGGGCTTGTAACAATCCTTTCCATTTTCCAGAAAAACTGAGATGTGCATTGGTTCCTCACCATTAATTGTCAATAAAATTCCCATGTGTGTAAAGAAACCCAACTATATCCTATACAAGTGGCTCCATAATTATCATCTGGTGTCAATCGCTGAGCAATTAGTTATTCCTTATTAACTTTGTACCTATTTGATAGATAAAACAGAAACCCATCCTTTCAAAAATATTTCAATATTATCTACTACAAGCAAGGCAGACTGTTTGGGCCCAACATACATCAATGATTAAATTCTAATGGAAATAAATACATATGTGTTATCTATATATATAAAAGGCTAAGCAACCATCGCATCTGAAACAAACAAATGGATGACCAAACAGGCTGCATGGGGAGACCAGGCATCAGGGGTGTTAGTGAGGGGCGATCAAACGACCAAACAGCAGGCTGCGTGGGGCGACCATGCCCGTGAAGGGGGTAGTTGGGGGCAACCAGGCCAGTGGAGGGGGGCAGTTGGAGGCAACTACGCTGGCAGGGGAGGCAGTTGGGGGTGACCAGGCCAGTAGGGGGGGACAGTTAGGGGCGATCAGGCAGGCAGGCAGGTGAGCAGTTAGGAGCCAGTGGTCCCGGACTGTGAGAGGGATGTCCAACTGCCAGTTTAGGCCCGATTTGGAAAGGGTGCAGGCTGGGCTGAGGGGACTTCCGCCCCCCTCCCGTGCACAAATTTCATGCACCAGGCCTCTAGACTTTGATATAAATCAATAGATGAGGACTTGACTAAATATGAAAACCAGATTCAATATGGTTCTGCTACCAGTTCTTCCTGGGTGGTCTCAGAAAAAGTCATTTTATCTCTTCAAGGGAGTTCTCAGTTCCTCATCTGCAAACTTAGGGGCTGGGTGAGATAACACCTAAGGGACCTTCTACCTTTAAACAGTTTCTGGCTCTGTGACTCCTGTTTTCTGCTCTTTGTTTAATGTCAATAATTTCAGAGAACCTCTTCTAAGTCATGAAAATCATCTTTGGAAATGAAGGCAACTCCCTGTGGAAAACAATGATTACTCTGCATGAGCATTAAGACCTCATTTTCATGCTTAATTTTGAAGGCATGTTTTCTGATGAAGTAAAGGACGGATGCTAGGTAATGAAATTCATCTCAGAGATCAGAATTTAAGAAATGGATGAGCAATTACTAAATAGTCCTATGTGCTACCAAAGAGAACTAGAAAATGTGAGCAGCAACAATAATCATAACATGATATTTATGAGTGCTTACCTTAAGCCAGTCACTGTGTTAAGCACTTGACATCTGTTATCTCATTTAATCCCCATGACAAATCTATAGAGTAAGCATTATTACTCCATTCTGAGGTGGCAAAAGGGAAACTTGAAAAGCTTAAGCAACCATCTCAAATCACCCATTAAATAAAGATGGCATTTAATTTAGATTTAAACCCAAGACCCATCTTCTTTCATTATATCATATTGCATAGCATAAAATATAATGTGACACTTCAAAATACACTTAACATAAATAATCATTATACATGCATATGGTACTCAAAACCAAAAAGTGACATTGTGAGGCAAATTTTTGCAAATTAATTCTGAATTATTTCAATGACATACAAAATCACCCATAGTTCTCTGCAATATTAGAGATTGATGAAAACACAAATTATTTAAATTGAAATCCGATGTATTTTATAGTTTAAAATACAAAAAATGGTATCATTTTTGCTTAAGATATTTTTGAACCCTTTCTGTCTAAAAATATGCTTTAGAAATTAGTTTTCTCATTAGAAGCAGTATATTCTTCAAATTATAACTAATCTGAGCATTCTATGTAACATTCAAACATAAATTTTGAAACATAAATCACAATTGTATAGAGATATAACACTACTTTTCATATATTGTTTAAAATATAAACTTTAGGTACTTTTGATGGGATTATTAATTTTATATCATAAAGCACAGTTTTTGAATTATATTACCAGCATCTGAACACTAACTAAATAAGTTTACTCATAGCTTCATAGACTCCTTCAGATAGAATTGGTTGCTCTTTTGGGATATTAATTTGTAGGTGGACCATGGATCAAGTTTCCATTTGATCAGCTGTCCAGGAGTCCAGGAGAACCAACAAATAGCAACTGGGCTTAGGAGAGGAAGGGATGTGGATGGAGTGGGGGAGCACTAAGTCTCAGGATCAATCTCAGTGGACAGAGTATACACAGCATAATAATGAAAAAGGCCCTAAAATAGACTGAAACCAAGATCCATTAAACTTAAATTTTCCCAAGAACATCAAGGTGGGTGCTTGAAATTAAAATTATTGACAAAGGGATGAGAACTTTTATTCACATCTAATTTACAAATTGAGATTCAAATTTGCATATATTTAAAGCTATATACTGATTACAGTCATTTTTAAATGTTAATAATACAGCTATACAATATTAGCAATGCAGAAAATTATGTAAAAGAACATGAAAGTTATTCATAATACTATATATCTCAGACATAAAATGGTTAATATTTTCATATAATTTTTGTACTTTTTTTTTTACTAACTGGTAAGTGAAAGAGATACTGTTTTGTATAAACAATTTCTATATTCTGCTTTTCTTCACCTAATACCATATAATGACCATTTTTTTGCTGACATTAAAAATTATTTAAATTTTTATAATGGCTGTACACATAGTTTATTCAACCATTTTTCTTCTTTTTGTCACAACTTTAACTACATTAGTAAAATTTTATTTTAGGTGTATAGTGCTCTAGTCAGGCACATAGAAAGCCACATTATTCTTTTTTAAATTTATTTTTAATTTTTTCCCTCTTCCACCTTACCCCTCCCCTCTGCTGCATGGAATCACCACACTCCTGTCCATGACCATGAGTTCTCTCTTTTTTTCTTTTTTGCTCAATTCCTCCAACCCTGCAATACCCGCCTCCCCACCACCAGAGCTGTCTGCCTGTTCTCTATCTATGGACCTGGAGAGCATTATGCTCATTGAAATAAGCCAATCAGAGAAAGATAAGTACCATAGGATCTCACTCATATGTGGAATTTAATAAACAGATTGCACTATCAAGCAAAATAGAGACAGACCCACATTTTTTTTCCAATTGTTTTTTTTTTTTTTAAAGCATTTGGGAATAGGCAATCAATAAATGAACAAATAAACAAATACATCATTATTCTGGTTTACATTCACTGGTTGAATGAGTAAACAAAAATTTATTTAGCCATTAGTTTTCTCATTGGTAAAAAGGAGAAAATAATAGTGCCTGATTTGTAGCAGAATTAAGAAGATTAAATAAGACATATAGCACAATATCTGACACATTCTTAATGCTGAAGATATGTTGGATACTCTAATTATATAAATATTAATAATTATTATTATAACAACCCTCATTGTGGATCTGTTATGCTCTGATTTTATGCTGCCTAACATGTTTCTGAGGAAAGATCAAAATATAAACTGCCAATGTTTAGACATGGGTAAGTACAAACTTTGGTATGCTCATTTGCAAAGTGGGGATAACATCACCTATTTTGCAGAATTGTCCTAGCAGATGTGCTTCTGATTCAAACTAGTAAGGATTAATTTAAATAAGTGGCAATTTATAAACCAAATCACCTATTTTTTAAAATTTTGAAATTTTAGTAATGTGATCCTAGTGCATTGTCAAGAGCATTCATAGTCTTACAACCCTCTCCTCCCAAAAAATGAATCAAATTTCCTATACAAAAAAATCAGTTTTGTGGTCAAGATTCTTATAAAGTAAGTGAATCATCTGAACCAAATTGAAGCTGCCTAGAGTTATCCAAATGGCTCTGATTTGATCAGCTCAATTTGAAGCAAAAAATCAGCCAAGCCAATTGAATGGCACTGCCCACTAAAGAAATTGTTTGAACCTCTAGATAGAACCTCTAGATAGAATACTCTCCATGTATTATGCCTCACTATGCATGTCTCTAAGTAAGCCTGATAAATAAGTGGCTTTATCCTTAAAGTTCAAAGCGCATTCATTTGTATCATATGCATTTCTTACCACAGCCTAGGAGGTGGGGGATGGGGGAGAAGGCAGAGCAATGTGCATGGATTGGAAAGGATTGGCTTGGATTACTGAGAATATTCACTGAGTCATGTGGTGGCATGTGGTGTTACATGGTCAGTGGGGGTGTTAGTAAAAATTCAAAACCAGACCTTCCTCCTTTCTGGATGGGGGCTGGGTGGAAAGAAGCAAAGGAGAGGAAAATGGGGGACATCTGTAATAATGTCAACAATAAATAAGAAAGAAGACAAAGCTTTATTTTATTTATTTATATATTTCCTCTCTTTTAGAGAAAATCTCTACACATTGCAAAACAATGTGTTTTTTTAATCTGAATGAAGTAACTGAAAACAATATGAATTTGTAGACCATAAGCAAAACACATTCTATAATATTTCTCTTTTTTTCCAACTGTCTATTGACAAGTGAAAATGCAATGGGACAACCATATAAATAACATTCAGGCTAAACTATTGTGTGGAGGATCTAGTTAATCTTATCTTGATCTCAAACTTTTAAAAAAATCACTTTAAGGAAAATGTAAAACTAGCCAAAGAAGAACAGAGATTCAAATTGATCCTAGCTGAAAAGATGATGTAACTATTGGCAAAGAATGATGAATTGGCAATTAATCAAAATAAGATAGCTTATTTTGCATGATTCTCCATAAATATCACAGTTAAAAGACATTCAAATCCAGGATGTCATTTTTCTTTGCAATATTTATGCTGATAAGGTGATACAGTTTTGGTTTTACCTATAGTATCAGAAGGATCTATAAGGCATACTTTAACCATGACTATCACCCTTATCAGTTTGAAGTCTAAGGAAATCTCTGCATACTTCCTGCACACAGCAGGCACTAAAATGTCTTCCTTTTCTTTATCTCTAGTTCCTAACAGTATAATGAGCCAATGACCAGGTGACAAGCACCATCTATACAAGTAGTTCTCACCCAGGGGCAATTTTTTCCCCCAGGAGACATTTCTTAATATCTGGAGTCAGTATGGTTGCCACAACTAGGTAGAAGGTGAGGATGTTGAAGATTCTATAATGAAAAGGAGAACCTCCCCTACCCCCCCACCAGCCCAACAATACAATATGTGGCCCAAAATATCAAAGTGTTAAGGATAAGGGACCCTGATCTATACTGATATTCACTGTGGCCAAAGTATAAAATATAATTTGTTTTATTTATTTATTTTTTTATAATTTATAAAGAATACAGAAAACAAGAAAAAATGGAGAAGAAGAAAAGAATGAGTGGCACAAGTCATAAAAGTTGAAGGAGATGAGAGGCTCTAGAATCCTTTGGGGAAGGTCATGTGGGAGAATCAGGGGGTTTTACCACCATGCTGAGCAGTTTTGGGCAAGTCCAAAATGAGTCTATACTGTTGACTGACAAATGAGGAAACACAACGCATTCTCTAGTCATCTTAAGTCCAGAGCACTTCCTTTCTAGCATGGTTTGAAATGTATTTGAGCCATGCTCACAAATCCAGGTAAGCTAAATGTGTTTACCATAAGCAACTTAAAACAGGGATACCTTGCTCAAAACGCTCCATTTGATAAGATGGTGCTTAGGGTTATAGTTATCAGAATGTTTGCAGAGGTAGGTTCTGGTCACCCACCTTCTTTCTTCCCTAAGGTCATTCTCCCAGTAACTGGGAGTAAAATGGAAGATAGGGCAACTTCTTTAACTCTTTCCTGTTAACCATAATAAGCAGGAAAAGCTGAAAAAGGCTAATATTGACACCATTTGGAGCATAAGAAAATACTATAAATGTATATATGTTTAATTTAGAATAAAAGTATAAAATAAATTGATTGTAATTCTTTTCAAGGCTAGGCATGAAGGACCTGACACTAGTCTAATATAATCTTATAGAAATAAAATTATTAAATACTAGAGGCCCAATGCACGAAGATTTGTGCAAGAATGGGCCTTCCTTCCCCTGGCTGCTTGCACCACCTTCGCTCCAGCCAGAGCCGCCTTTTCCCTCCAGCCTGGAACCGCCTTTCCACCTTCCCACACTGTGCAAGCATCCCACCCCACCCCCGGCCTCTTGGTGCCTGCGTATGCAAATTAACCCGCCATCTTTGTTGGGTTAATTTGCATACTCACTCCTGAGTGGCTGGTGGGTGTTGCTAATGTACGGTCAATTTGCATTTTACTCTTTCATTAGTGTAGATTTTACAGTGACTGTTTTCTAATTTTTAAGTGTATATCCAAGAATTTGTATGGCTTGAAATTTTAAACATCATACTGAATTATTTTATTATATTGTTACTTTTAATTCATGAGGGTGATAATTACTATCTTAAATATTTGCTCTTTTCTCCCTGGCTAAGCTCATTTAAATAGGTGATCATTAAGATTAACAACTCAAGAATAATAGCTAATACAAGAATCTAAGTGTATATTTGCAGTGCTTTAAATTTAACTTCTTTCCTCACATTAAACAGATATTATAAGTGACATGTTGATGGACTGCATAACTTTGACTTTGATATTCTTTGCAATCTGCTAATATAAATAAGGATTAACATGTATGCAAAAGGTAGTTAAAATAGTGCATGAGCTGAGATACTCTAAGGAAAGGCACTGACTGAGGTTGATGCACTTTCCGAACAATTGAGGAAAGCTTCATTTGTGCTTATTTGCAAGCTGTCCTTAAATGAGCATGTCATGAAGATCAGTCCTTTACATTTTCCTGTGAAATATGTAGAATGTGCAATGATGTTGAGATATTTTTCTTTCTAAAAACCCCCTTCTATATATCCTTACACTAAAAACTATGGCCCAATTTTTAGTCCTTAGAGTCTACAAAATAATATTTTTTTTGTAGGCCGATACTATGATTACAAAAAGACATTGTGGGTGGAGAAGAAAAGGATTAAGCAGAGAAGAGAAGTATCAAATGTCTTAACAATGCCCTAGATTGCTATGCAATTAATTCTCTTATGCAAGTTACATAACCCTGTAGGTTTTGGCTTCCTCATTAGCAAAATACGGGATTGGACTGAGAGGTCTCCTGGGAACGTTTTACTTTTGAAGTGCATGTAGTATGTACATATGGCTCTTTGTAGTCATTAAAATACCTTATTTGTAAACCATGCTGAAGCATAGTTACTATTTACTATTTTATTCTTATCTCAGCAAGTTATCATAATATGTGTATAGTTTGTTTTGATATGTTTGTTTTTCTTGGAAAATAATGAAAATAATTTTGGAGTAATATTTACAGTGAAAAATTCATCCTCTCTTATTCCACAATACACTAATACTGTTTTTCCTAATTCAGAGCTGCAAACATGGGGATTAATTACATGTTATACTCTACCAATAATTTTGTTTACTTCTAAATTCACATTCCTGATTTTATATGTCAAATTAACATTCAAAATGATTGACAGTGAATTTAAATTTCATAGTAAGCAGTATAATGTAAATATAACTCTGAATCAGTGGAATACTAAATATATCTCCAAATTATGAACTAGCTGTCATTTGCAACTGTCCTGTAGCTAAGTAGGAAGTTACATTTGCCATGCTTTCTCCCTGAATAGACTCAACAGTAACTATCTTCCATGTAAAGAAATTACAGTGAAAACAAATTAATTAAAGGCTGATTGCATGTATCACCATAGATATGAAAAATGAGCATGCAATATTTGTTTTTCAGAACCAAAATTTCCTTTCAATGCAAATGTCACCCTCAAACGTCTATCCAGGGACCCACTAAGTATCTAACTTTTTATTATATCTATACTAATAATAGAGGAATATGCAAATTATCCAGGATGCTGTTCAGCAGGGTGGGTGGGGCTGTGGGGGCCATGGGGCGGGACTCCGGGTCTTGTGTGATTTCGTCCAGCCCAGGCAGACTCCCCTGTGGCCCCACAGCCAAATCCCTATGTGGACCTGAGGTTTACTAAACTGTACTGGACCTGCTTCCCACCCCCCCCCCACCTCCCTGCCCCAGGACCATGCTGCCCCCAGCAGGGCACCCCAGCAGCCTCCTGACAGGTCGAGTGGGGCGGGGGTGGCAGGGAGCCAGGGAGGGGCAGGGTGACCGGAGCCAAGTTCCCTGGGGTCTGAGGAGAGCGCCTGACAGGAGCCTGGACTGCCAAGAAGGAAGAGGAAGCGGCCAAGGGAGCTCTTCCAATCCCCCTGCACGGATACCCTAACCCAGCCCCCGCACTCCCGGGGGGGCAGGGAGGCTGACCAGATGGGGAGAAAACCCATCCTCGGGTGTAGCCACAGCCTGCACTCCAGATCTCTTCCCCCGCCACCCCCGCCAAGGGCGCCCACAATAGCATGCTGGCAATGAACTGTCAGTGCTCCCGAGGCACCGGGGCCCTTGGCCTGCCACTGCCAGGCGCCCTCTGCTGGGGCCAGGCACAGCTCTCCTGCCTACAACTCCAGACACAGGTTGAGGCGCAGGCCCGAGCGGCCCCCCAGGGTCAGACCCATCCCCCCAACAGCAGCTGTGCCATCTCTGCAGCAGAAGTGCACTGAACCTTGCAGGGGGCCGCAGCTAAACCTGCCCTCCTAGCCCACCTGGCTCCACCCTGGCCTAGCCCCCACCCTACTCCAGGAGATGGAGCCTCGCCCTGAGCATGTACAGCTGCGAAATAGCCACGTACAATTTAAAGAACGGCGCCAAGTGGGAAGGTTTGACAGTTACTCCCCCTTCAGCCTCGCTGTCCCCCTAGCGCTCCTCTAATGCCCTGCCCCCACCACCCCACCTAGTGCCTCCAGGGATGACCACTGCTACAGGGCTGCTGGCCAGAGCCCACCCCTCCGAGGCCTGCAGAACCCTCTGCAAAGCTTCCATAGCTACAGTCCCAGGAAACAACCATGCCCTCCTGCCCTAATCAGCAACTGCTACCTGCGAGGGTACCCGTGGGCTTAAAAATAACAATCTCTTCCCATTTAGACATCACTTACTTGATGAAACATTTCTAGGTTTATTAACTCAGAACCTCCTCATGACAATCCAGTGAGGTAGGCGGAGAAGAGAATACAATTCCCATGGTATATGTGAATGTATTCAGAAATGAAGCTAGAGAGGAAAAGTGTCAAGCCCAGTGGTTCCCAAGGTGCAGCACACGCCCCACAGGGGGTGCAATTTGATTTTAAGTGGGGGCAACTCGAGAATGAGTCAACAGTGAATTTTTTGCATTTCTATGGTTCTAGGAGGCCTCATCTACAGCATATCCTATATAATAAAAGGCTAATATGCAAATGACCGAATGGTGGCATGACCGGTCACTATGATGCACACTGACCACCAGGGGGAAGACACTCAACACAGGAGCTGCTCCCTGGTGGTCAGTGTGCTCCCACAGGGGGAGTGCTGAAGCTGGGCTCACAGCTGGTGGGCACAGAGGCAGTGATAGGAGAATCTCTTGCCTCATGGCAATGCTAAGGATGTCTGACTGATGGCTTAGTGGGCCTAAGCCGTCAGTTGGACATCCACCCAGGGCTCCCGGACGGCAAGAGGGTGCAGGCCAGGCTGAGGGACCCCCGCCCCCCCTCAAAGAGCACGAATTTTGTGCACTGGGCCTCTAGTAAAATAATAATACCTTATCATCTTTAATATTTATAAATTCAAATTTACATTACTAAACAAAACCATGACACAAATAATCTAGTATATATTGTCACCATCTCAAAAATATAAGACTGCTACAAGAATGATCAGTTGCTGCAATATCACCACCAATTATTACATATAGAGCAGTGGTCGGCAAACTGCGGCTCGCGAGCCACATGCGGCTCAGGAGCCGCGGTTTGCCACTCTGTTGACTAATGAGTTTGCTGACCATTGATATAGAGAAATAGTCTTTGCATTGCAATATTCCAATTCCAGTTTAAAATACAAACTCCTTTATAAAGAACTGAAGAACATTACATGTGCTTGAATTTAAGTTCCATTTCTCTTAAAGGCAAGGGCATTTCTGGTTTTAATATATAAATCTTTTTATCTATTGCACAGAAACTTATGAACACAGCATATCCTACATACATAATTTATTAGCATCATAATTTTAAGTATCTCTTTACCATGTATAACTTGGCTTTGATATTAAATCTATTTCTATATCGACTTACTTTTATTTAGAGATTAATCTGGATATAAAGTTCAAATTAATTAATAAGAGTGTGATATTTCTCTTTTGATGATAAATAACTTATATATGTAATCCATGAAGCAGCCTAATAGGGTTGTGGTTTAAAAATAACCTTAAATAAAAATAACACAAGGTCTACACACATTCAAATTAGAAAAAGGACAATGGAGTTCTTTGCTTTATGTGACGCTTTTGAAACTTATATTAATATATTCAGTTTCACAATTCTTTCAACATTCTGTATGCTACTAGAGCACCATTCAATATGCTGTAATAAAATCATACCCAGTTGAACCAATGAAAAAAAAAATCTATACAACATCAAATAGTAATCAGTTCTCACTGAGGGAATAAATTAGGTCTATATCATTTACATCTTACATTAGTTCGGTTCACCAAACATTAACTGAATATGGGGACTTGAGTCTGCTAATTAATGGAATGTCAATGATGAATAAGGTGACTTTGTGGTCCCTTTCTCCCCATATCTTAAGGTCTTCTATATTTTGGAATGTTTTGATAAATATTCCATTGGATATGTTCACATAGTGTAATGGGAGTAAAAAGAAATAAAGTGGTTTATTCTGGAAATTCAGAGATATCTTCTTGTTGGAAATGGCATCTCAATTGAATCTTGGAAGGTAAGATAGATTGGTGAGGTGAATGATGGAGAGGACACTGCAGTCTGAGAGAACATCTTGAATGATGTTACAAAGCAGGTCATGTATTTAGAAATAAAAATATTTGTATTAGCAGAGCATGAAGTGCATCGCGGACATGATCGGGTTTAAGACTGCAGAGGTCATGAAAGGGCAGTACATTGCAAGCTCACTACTTGGACTTTCCAGACCATGTAGCATCGTTAAAATCTTTTAAGCACAGGTGAGATATGGTCAGATTTGCATTTTGGATTTAAAGTTAGCAAACTGATTTACAAATAGCAGAACTCAATAAATGCTAATGAGATTGATGAATCTGTGTCACAATATATTGATTCTCAAGCAACATCATAAATCTTTTACTTCAGATGTGTATGTGATGTACACAATAACTATGTATCTGGGACCCTTTTATACCATGCAAAATTAAACTTCTAATTCCAATAGGAAAACATGGGTAGTCTTCCAAACCTGTTTCTTACTTCTCTGCCCAGCTAGATTGATCTAAACAGAAATTCTTACCAATTGTAATGAGTATATGCTGTACTGGGCTGAATAATGTTCTTCCATAATGCACATCCACCCAGAAACTCAAAATGGAGACTTATTTGGAAATAGTGTCTTTGCAGATGTGATTAGTTACTTTACAATGTGTTCATACTGGATTAGGGTGGACCCTAAATGCCATGGCTGGTGTCCTCATAAGAAGGCCATATGAGGACACAGAGACACAGACATGCAGAGGGATGAGGCCAGGTAAAGGCAGAGGCAGAGCCTGAAATGATGAAGCTACAAGGTAATCAACAGGGAACTGCTCCCCAGCAACCACCAGAAGCTGGGTGAGAGGAATGAAACAGTTTTTCCCTTGGAGCCTCCAAAAGGAACCAACCCTGAGAACAACTTTAGATTCTGCCCTCCAAAACTGTGAGAGAATAAATCTCTGTTGTCTTAAGACACACAGTTTGTGGTTATAGCCCTAGCAAACTAATAAATGTATACATGCAGTATTTCTTGCTTAGGCAGCATGAGAACTATGGGAATTAGTCTGTGGTTCCTACAAGAGAATATTCTCACCCTGGCCAGTGTGGCTCAATTGGTTGGAGCTTCATCCTGTACAGCAGAAGGTGGAGGGTTAGACTCCTGGTCAGGGCACATAAGGAGCTTGCAGGTTCGATCCCTGGTTGAGGTGCCTGTTGGAGGCAACTGATCTCTCTCCCCTCCTCTCTAAAATCAATTTAAAAATGTTTTGATACTATGCTGCTATAAAAAAGAAGGAACTTTTACCATTTGCAACAGCATGGATGGACCTGGAGAGCATTATGCTAAGTGAAATTAGCCAGTCGGAGAAAGATCAATATCATGTGATCTCACTCATATGTGGGATATAATGAACAACATAAACTGATGAACAAAAATAGATCCAGAGAAAAAGAAACACTGAACAGACTGTCCAACCTCAGAGAGAAGGCAGGAGAGCGGGGATAAGAGACCAACCAAAGGACTTGCATGCATATTAACATAACCAATGGACACAGACACTGGCGTGGTGGGGGCTTGTCCTAGGGGTGGGAGTGGTGGGGGGGTGTCAATCAATCATCAATCAGGGAAAAGGGTCTACTTTATGTAATACTTTAAATAATAATAATAATATAATAATAATAAAAGCGTAATAGGCTAATTAGGGCGGACATCCTTCCAGACGAAGCTGGGGCTGCGAGGGAAGCCCAGGCCCCAGGTGCCTGACGGCGGCCAGAGGGAAGCCCAGGCCCTGGGTGCCAGAGGGAAGCCAGTGCCGGCAACTGGGGGAAGGAAGGCCTACTCTTGCACGAATTTGTGCATCGGGCCTCTAGTATATGTATATAAAACAAAACAAAACAAAATTTTGATATGGCCTTCCTCCCAGCCTGGCACTTATTTTCCACCAGGATTGCATTGGATGACATCATTAGGCTTTATTAATTATTCATCCAAATTGAAGGCATATATAAAAATTATGTTATTAATGTGTATATCCTGGTTTCCCAATGTGCCGACCTTCCTCTTATGAAGACTCTGGTTAAATCCAATTTAATATTTGTCAAAAAAGACTCACTACTTTAATTAATATGCTGTGTTGGGCTTTTGTTAAATAAATGTTTGAGTGCTCCAGCCATAATGATTTTTTAAAATTATTAGACTGAGAGGTCTCCTTTCTACTTCATGTAGTCCCTTTGGTGTAGAGTAAGAAGATTAGCATTGGTGTTTTGGGAGATGGCTTACTGAGTCAAAGGACATGGAGGATAGCTCTAAGTTTTAAAAAATAACAGAATGCACTTGCTTCCACTTAACTTGAGGGAAAACCAAATGTAGAGGGAGCGGAATAATCTAAAACGAGTTTAAACTCATTGAAACTGGAATTCATTTTATCGTCAAGACAAGTCAGGAAACAAAAACAGTAGAAGCCCCAAGGCTTCGAAGCAGTGGCCTGGAACTAAACTTCTCCACCTGGAATAGCGTGAGCCTCTTATTTCAACCTTGAGAAGAACCTAATTGCTCAGGCAACAAAGCGATCATGCAAGAGCTGATCATGGAAGAAAGATGACACACATGAGGGGATTTACAGGAGAATACACTCCAACCAAAGCAGGGCTCACACTGAGAGTTCTCTCTCTCGAGTTTCTAGCAAACTGAAATCAAAGAACAACCCCATTCTCTAACCTGCAGGTTTCATATAGATCTCGGATAAACCCTCGAAGGGGTTTTCAAGAATGATGAGAGAATTCATTTCTCTCTCCTGTAAGAGTGATCAAAGCCTACTTCCTCCTTGCAGGGACCTTGGAGTCCACAGGACTGTTACTCCTAAGAGGGCAAATGGAAGAGTGCATCTATCTGATCTGCATTTCCCCACTCAGGGCTCTGTGATTCCTTTTCTCATTGAAAAATCAAACAGAGCCCTTGAGCCAACAGTTCACTGTGTTCAAGAAAAAACAGAGGACCATCTTCTCAGGACCCACTCCAGTCTGAATTCCAGTCTAGGTAAATCTAAATCATTGTAACTTTGAGAAAGTTGTCCATAACAAATATGCTTAACACATCTTTTTTTTTCTCCCTTGTATAAACATGCATGTTTTTCTTGAAAAAGACATAAATATAATTTGTATTCTTTATAAATAGTAGTAGACAAATAAAGAATAATCTGTTCTGGATACTGGTTACGGAAATGACCTAGTTAAGGATCTGATTAGGGAAATAGACTTGCCATCAAATTTTTGACAGTAAAAACAGCCTCTTCAGAATGATTAAACTGTTGTTTCCTAACCCCCAGGGAAAAATTTAGAGACTGTCAATTAAAACATAAATGTTATAATTTGTTTAGATTATAAGCAGAAAAAATAAGATGCAGATGGTTTGGTTCCTTTAAGCTGCATTATTTTAATCCAAGTGAATTAAAAATTGAGTTCCTCATTGTCTTGCCTATATTTCAAATGCTCAATAGCCACACCTGTCTAGTTATTAGAACAGGTCTAAAACATTTACATCTTTGTATAAAATTTCCACTGGAGAGCATTGCTCTAGAGATATTTTTTGTGTCTTTTGTTTTCCTAAAATGACACTGACATTTGTATTAGTTTCCTGTTACTGTTATAACAAATTACCAAAATATGGTAGCTTAAAAAAACACACAGAGATTTGTTCTCTCACAGTTTTGGAGGCCAAAAGTCCCAAATCAGTTTCATTGGGTTGAAATCAATATGTGGTTAGGACCACACTCCCTCTGCGGGTCTTGGGGGTAATCTCCTCTCCTCTTCCAGTCTCTGGTGGCTGCCCACATTTCTTAGAGAATAGTGACATCTCTCCAATCTCTACATCTGTGGTCACCTTGCCTCCATCTTTTTCTGCCTGCAAAACTTCCCTCTGCCTACCTCCTATAAAGATACATGTGATTGCATTTAGAGCCCACTGGACACTCTCCCCAAGTCAAGACCATTAACTTGCCCTGGACAGTGTGGCTCAGTTGGTTGGGTGTCTTCCTGTGCACTGAAAGGTTGCCGGTTCAGTTCTCAGTCAGGGCACATGCCTGGTTTGAGGGCTGGATTCCTGGTAGGGGGCATACAGGAGGCAGCTGATGGATGTTTAGTTCTCACATTGATGCCTCTCTCTCTCTCTCTCTCTCTCTCTCTCTCTCTCTCTCTCTCTCTCTCTCTCTCTCTCTCTCTCTCTCTCTCTCTCTCTTAAAAAATCAATAGATATCTTTTTAAAACAGACCATTAACTTAAACACTTGTCTTATCAAGTAACAGCACTTAGAGCCAGCTATCTCTAGAAGACCATTATCCACTTATTACAACCTATCACAATGCTATTTTTCAACTTCCATTTTACTTTATTTGATTCTATGTTGCCAATTTATCATTACTCCATTGGCATCTATAGGTATAAATGTTAATACAGTTACCCAAAGGGTATGATTTCTCCTACCCTTATGAAAGACATACACAGTAGAATATCCAGCTTCCTAATTAGTTTCAGGTATTTTTCCTTCTTGCATGTTGTGATTGCCAAAGCCGAAGATTAATGGAAAAGTCCATGATAGCACTAACTCAAAACTTTACAAATCTACTTGCATGATTATAGAACATATTGTCATGTTTTACAGTCAGAGGGCTATTTTCTTTTGGCAAACTGCTTTTATCATTTACTGTGAGTTCCAAAGTAACTTAATTGGTTATGTTGGTTTTCAAATAATTATTTTTAAAGCCATCTCAAAAAAAAAGATACATGTCTACATATCATAATGAGAATGAAAAAAGAAACAGAGTTGGATGTAAAAAACACAAAACAGACCATCAAACCTCAGAGGGAAGGCAAGGGAGGCGGGTAAGAGATTAATCAAAGGACTTGTATGCATGCATATTAGCATAATCAATGGACATGGACACTGGTGCGGTGGGGGCTTGTCCTGGGGGGTGGGAGTGGCTGGGAAAGGGTTGATGGGGGAAAAAGGAGACATATGTAATACTTTAAACAATTAAAAATTAAAAAAAAATACTATTCAAAACAATTATAAAAATAGATAAAGACAACCCAATAGAAATATGGGCAAGATTCCTGAACAAACACTTCAGAAAAGACCAGTAAACATAACCTCTTTAAAAATCAGGGAAGTGTTCATTAATGCTAAAATGAGATATAATAAACACCCACCAGAATGGCTAAAACAATACTAAATGTCAGAATTTTTGGAGCAGCTAAACCCTCATACATTGCTTGTGAGAGTCTAACTTGATACAACCACTTTAAGTTTTTGTCATTTAATAAATTTTGGAAAAATGCATATGCTAACTTGATATTAACTACCCCTTCCTTGGGTACACTAATGAGAAATGTTTATAACAATTTTATAGAAATAATCAAAACTAGAAACACTCAAGTGTTCACAAACATGAAATGAAAAAATAATTGTATAATCTTCATACCATAGAATAATCATACTAATGGAAATAAATACCTTAACAGCATGGATAATTCTCACAAATATAGGCCCAAGGAGTACTTTTGGGGTGAAATATGCATCTTTTATTGACCTGGTGCTGGTCACATGGGTGCTCACTTTGCTGGAATTAAGGAGCAGGAAAACATGACGGTGGTGCTGAGCTTTGGCTTTATACCCACCTGTCTGGGTTCCCTTGCAGCTCACACTCAGGATGAGTGCCTTTGAGAAAATTCTAACTTTCACAATTTTCATCCATATAAACACTACTAGATTAATTAATGGCCTTTATCTATCATACCAAGTTTTTCTTA
This sequence comes from Plecotus auritus, assembly GCF_963455305.1. NCBI lineage: Eukaryota > Metazoa > Chordata > Mammalia > Chiroptera > Vespertilionidae > Plecotus > Plecotus auritus. The sequence continues at coordinate 141,156,609 of NC_137775.1, read as the reverse complement.
TTCACTGTGGTATTGAAAGGACACAAATTTATGTTCAGACTCATTTTAGGCTTCACCTGAAGAGTTAAAACTTCCCCCTAAAGATCTAATTCTCCTGAAGACCTAATGCTGTGTTTCTACTCATTGTATTTGCTATAATAAAGTGATGACCAAATAAAATAAAGGCCTAAAGAACTGTAAAATTGATCTCCGTGGTCCCTTTGTATTAACTAGCTTAGTGTGTATACAACAATGTTTCTCATGAATTAATAAAATATTATTTGGTCATTATTATAGTGACAATCTTCACTAATCTCTGTAATTAAATTCACACAGAGGTGAAACTTTTATATAGTTTTTATTATTAACTACCAAGTATTTGGTTAATTTTAAAAAGCTTGCCCAATAGTGCATTTTCTCATTTACTGGTTATAGTGAGCTTTCATTTAGGGAGAGTCTAATAAGAGATCCCTTGCATAAAGCTGATATCCCAATTCCTCGCCCTGCTCATATCCAGCATCCCTCCTCCTCCAGCCAACTGGAAGAATGGGAATGGGAACAAACTTTCTTTGTAGGAGAAAGAAATATTTTAAAAGAGAGTTCATATTCTAAAGCCAGTGTTTGCAAATCGTGAGTTTTCAGATTGAATTTATACTACATAGTGGCCTCAAACAGCCTCCAACAATCTTTCAGGTCATTGTGTGTCCCTAAAGTAATTCTGTGCTTATAGAAGCAAATGAGCAAAGATAAGTCATCTCTTGGCGCCACCATCAACCTGGCCTAAAAGAAGTTCCACAGATAAAGTTTTGAAGAATTTGAAGTCACAGGCAAAAAGATGGGTTAGTGGAGGAATAAGGAAGAGAGGATAGGCAGGTAAGTGGGCTAAGAAGATGAAGAAGGAAGGAAGAGGAGGAAATGGAGGAGACGGAGAAGAAATCAAACACTACTTTAAAAAATAAGTAGAAACAGTGGTAACAGAATTAAAATCCCCCAAAATCCTCATAGTGGAATCAGTAGAACTATGCACAATGCATTTTTAAAAAATACAAAAAGAGAGTTTTAAAAAATCTCATGATTAAAAAAAAAAAAAAGATGGCCAAGTAAATTTGAAAAGGTGCAAATAAAACGTATAGACAAGTAAAATGTAATTGCCATTAAAACTCGGTGCTTGGTTTTAGAATAGTGATGATGTAATTGCCATTAAAACTCGGTGCTTGGTTTTAGAATAGTGATGCTACAATGGAGCAGAACTGGAAGAAAGCTCTTGGAATATACTCAAAATCCATCACAAAAAACAAAAAAGGCGGATATTAACATAGGTTTCTTTTTTGAAGTATTTCATAAGACTTCAGGCAATTTTACTAATAAGCTTTGTTGTTTTAGCTAACTGAACAAAATTGCTTCCCAATCCTTAAGATATTCTTAAGGTATTCTTACATAACATGTTTGTGAGTAAATGTAAACATATATTTATAACAAAAAACAACCTTATATTTTATTTATATATAAAAACAGAAGGCAGTTTACTGTCAGAGAAAGCAAGCCATGCTAAATAACTGAAAATAAACAGGTCACAATTTACACAAAGACTGTACATGAAGATGGCAAAACCCACCACGAATTTCATCTGTGTGATACTCACAGTAAGAACAGCCGTAGACTTCAATTCTGAGCCCGATGCGGCCTTCTCCATTCCAGTCCAGAGGCACGAAGCGCACGTAGCGGGCAACAACGGGATGCTGTAAGTCATGCCGGACCACACTATCAGAGTTGATGTTCCCGGGAAATGCCTGGTGGGAAAATCAGATTAACAAATTAGTGAGAAAATACTTTAGAAACAACCATGTTCTGTATCTACAAAACTAAACTTAATTTTCTTATCCGATGCCAGGACTTTATATTCTCCACACCAAAAACAATTTGTTAAAAACAAACAAACAAAAAATGTACATACTTCCTTTATTTAAAAACAAGTCCAGTTTTATTATTATTTTTTTCAATCTTTACCCAAGGACATTTTTTTTCCTTTTGTTTTCAGAGTGAGTGGAAGACAAGGAGGGCAAGAGAGAGGGAGATGTGAGAAAGACACATTGATTGGTTGCCTCTTGCACTCACCTGAACAGGGCCCAAGATGGATCCTGCAACCCAGGTATGTGCCTTTGACATGGAATCTAATGCAACCTTTCAGTGCCAGTTTATGCTCTATCCACTGAGCCACATTGGCCAGGGCAACAAATGCAGTTTTAAATGGAAATTGAGCCAAAATTCCATGGTTCCTTTAATATATGTCAATATACCCAGATGTTAAACAAATGAAACACCATATGGTGCCCACTGTAGTGTACAATAAACATTTAAATTATGAGATATAAAATTTGAATTGCACAATGAATAATTTTTCCTAAAATCCAACCCTATTTCTTGCTTTTAAAAAATCCCCTTCACATTTCCTTCCTATGCCACCATTACAAAACTGACAACATTTTCAACATCCATTAGGTAAAAAGAACAATTGACTATGTTGTACTTTTTTTTTTTTTTAAGAAATGACAGAATAAGAAACCCATAGTCAGGAGATCCTGGGTTGTGGAGATCACATCACCACGGGCAGTATGACTAGTGACAAGGGAACTGAGGGTCAATACCAATGTGGATTGTATTGGAAAGTACTCAAAAAAAGATATGTTATTTCAAAAGAAGAATTGATAACCTTTTCAGAGAAGGGAGCAAAAGAAAAGATATAAACCTAGTCCAAGGTATTAACATACAGGCATGGTGAGAGAAAGAGAGAAGGGGGACTCACAGGGCAGACAGCTGTTCCTCCCTCCTCAGTACACTCTTCTCTTTCTTTGAGTAACAGCCCCTGAATTTTCTTTAAAAGGTCACCTTTTCAGCACTTCTCAACCCACCTGATTCGGGACAGGCGGATGCCACTTGGTAGTACTGATGGTGGGAGGGTGCCTAACTCAATGAGATTCAAATTAAGCACCTGTGCTGGAACAACTCATTCATTCATTATTTTTTATCATTTACTGATTCGCTCACTTGCTGACTCACTGACTCAGGAAGTTTCTGAGAGTCTTCCTTGTACCAGATACTGTTCAAATCACTGGTAGATAGGAGTGAACAATATGGACAGAGATTTTATTTTCATGGCATGTTTGTTATTAAATTACATAAGGGGGAGGAGAAATAATCCTATATAATAAAAGGCAAATATGCCAATAAACCAAACAGTGGAACAACCAGAACCGAACAACCGGTCCCTATGACATGTGCTAAACACCGGGGGGCGTGCGCAAAAATGGCAGGCATCGCCGTGGTGGGATGGTGGAGCAGGTGAGTGGGGGCACCAAAGGGGGGGTCGCTGTTATCGGGGCAAACCTCTGGTGGTTACTGAAAATTCTTTGCTCCCGTGTGCCGCAGTCCTGCTGATGCTTGCATCTGCTGCCAGCGCTGGCCCCGCTCGCACCCACTGCCAGCACCTGGCTCCAGCACTGATCACTCTGTGCTGTCAATGGGTGCAAGATGCAGCTGCTGGCCCCAATAGCCCCTCAGGGCTTCTCAACCTCCCCCTGCTCCTGAGGGGAGATCAGGGCTTGCAACGGCCTCTTGCATCTGCTGCTGGCAATGGCCCCGCTTGCACCTGCTGCCAGTGCGGGAGCCACCACTCTCATCCACTGTCAGCACCGGCCCCATTTGCACCTGCAGCTGGCACCGGAGCCACAGTTCGCACCTGTTACTGGCACCGGAGCCACAGCTCGCACCTGCTGCCAGTTCCCTGGCACCGGTCTCTATTGCTCAGCGCCATCAGCGGGTGCTAGGGGTGGCTGCCTGCCCTGATCACCCCTGAGGGCTTCTCCACCTCCCCCTGCTCCTAAGGGGCGATTGGGGCAGCAGCCGCTGCTTGCACCTGCTGATGGCACCGGCCCTGCTTGCACTCACTAATGGCGCTGGCCCCAAATGCTCATGCTGTCAGCGGGTGCAAGCGGGGTCAGTGCCATCAGCGTGTGGGAGTGGCAGCAGCGGGAGCGGGGTACCGGCAGACAGGGAATGTTGGGGCAGGGGGGGGGGGCGGTAATGTGGTGGGAGGGGCTGGGCAGGGGCATGGAGGATGAGCTAAGACCTGCCCCTGGGTCTACTGCAGCCTTGCAACCACAGTTCCTTTCAAGGTGCACAAATTCATACACTGGGCCCCTAGTAGATATATAATAAATATACCGCTGGTATTGTTATATAGCATGTATAACATATTACATGTTAAATACTATAATATTGTTATACATTGTACATATTAAGTCACATATATGCAGAGCCAGAATTGCAAACGCCCTGAGCATACTTGGCATGCTTGGGGGACTGTAAGGAAGCCAGTGTTTTTGGAGCACATGAAGAAGGGAAGAGTTGGGGGAGGTGTTGGAGAGGGGAGGTCAGAGCAAGGCCATCGTAATGTAGCAGATTTCATTTTAAAGGTGCTGGAAGGAAATCCACTGAAGAGTTTTAAGCAAGAAAGTTACACATCTTATCATTTTTAGGACTGAGAACTAAAATCTCTCTCCCCAGTTAATGTGAAGTTCCTGGAGAACAGCAGAAGATTACAGGGTAATGTAACATACACAATCTGGCCACACTTGCTCCAGAGGAGTGGGGTCACCTAGGAGACAGGAAGAGCCCTGAGGCAGAAGTGAGTGCTGAAGAGGACAACCGGGCACTTTTTACATCCTGGCTCCCGAGGGAAGACCTGGGGCAGAAAATAAAACAGAACACAGAACTACTGGGAGTGGAGGTGCTTCTTCCCTAAGGTCCTCTTGGCCATTTCACTATCATAAAGGGATGGATGTCAGAGAAAGACCAACTAGGCACAAAAGTGAGGACATCAAAATCCACAGCTTGCTCTGGGCTTTTTCATGATTGGACCTGTTTCCTCATTTGTTTGTTTGTTTGTTAAGCAACTGAAAAAAAAAATAACTAACAGAGATAGTTGCCTGGAAAGATAGTTAGTATAGATCCTATATAAAAAAGGCTAATATGCAAATACACCGAACGGCAGAACAACTGAACAACTGGTCGCTATAACATGCGTTGACCACCAGGGGGCACACGCGAAATATGGTGGGCGTTGGCAGCAGGCGGCAGAGTGTGGAACATGGTGCAGGTCAGCCGTGGTGGGATGGTGGAGCAGGTGAGCGGGGGTGCCAGACCAAAATGGGGTACCAGTCGCTGTCATCAGGGTGAGCCTCTGGTGGTTACTGAAAATTCTTTGCTCCCGTGTGCCGTGGTCCCACCCGGCACTCACACCTGCTGCCGGTGCCGGAGCTGCCACTCACACACACTGCCAGTGCCCGGCGCTGGCCCCGATCACTCAGCACCATCAGTGGGTGCAAGCAGCGGCTGCTGCCCCAATCACCCTGAGGGCTTCTCCACCTCCCCCTGCTCCTGAGGGGTGATCTGTGCAGCAGCTGCCGATGGTGCCAGCCCCAACTGCTCAGCGCCGTGAGCAGATGCATGCGTGGCCAGCACCTTCAGCGTATGGGAGCAGCGGCGGCAGAAACGGGGCTGCCAGCAGACAGGGGACAGGGGGCTACGGCAGGAGGGGCTGGGCAGGGCTTGGAGGATGGGTCAAGACCTGCCCCTGTGCCCAATGCAGCCTTGCGGCCCACAGTTCCTTTCAAGGTGCATGAATTCATGCACTGGGCCCCTAGTTTACTAGTAGATATATTGCATTTGAGATTGCACTATGGAATTTAAAGACTACATAGAGAATTTGAGAATCTGAGATGTTAAGGAGGGTTGCATTTTATCCAAGTTTGGTTTTCCAGAGAGGATACATTCATTATTCATGAATAAGTATATGACATAGGGTATTTTCTTTAGGATTCACAGCATCAGTATATAGTGCTTTTTGCACTTTCTTCATTTTCAAGCATATTGAGATTTAAGATATTATCCTACTTGAAGTTTAAAACACTCCCAAGCAATGGCATAGGCATTCCGGATCATTGTCTTGAATATAAAGGCACAAATACATGTGAAATGTCTCCTCTTATTGGGAAAGTTAAGGAATATAGAAGAAGGTGTAGCCCTTGACTTAATAAAAACAACATCTAATATTTATACATCACTTTAATACATAAGTCCACACTGTATTGTTGGTGCATGACAGAAAATTCTAACTCTGGTAGGGATGCTTTTTTTTTTTTTTTCAAGTCAAGAAACTCAGGCTTAGAAGAATGAGAGGGCTTAAGCCACCGGATGCTGAATAGCTAATAAGAACAAACCAGGACAAAGTCATGAACACATCCAATCCAACCCCATCCTAAACTGAGAATCACATTTTCAGCCAGGAATAAAGGTTTCTTTCTTCAGGCACAACACATTTATTTTTGATGTTTGGTATTACATGCTTGAATGTCAAATAGAAAGTTTGATAATTTGTATCATACCACATTTCATTTTTTTTTAATATATTTTATTGATTTTTTACAGAGAGGAAGGGAGAGGGATAGAGAGTTAGAAACATCGATGAGAGAGAAACATCGATCAGCTGCCTCCTGCACACCCCCTACTAGGGACATGCCCGCAACCAAGGTACATGCCCTTGACCAGAATCGAACCTGGGACCTTTCAGTCCGCAGGCCGACGCTCTACCACTGAGCCAAACCGGTTTTGGCTCATACCACATTTTAGACGTTCGTTTGATTTCCAGCCCATGGTAGTATATTTTGCCTTCATAGTGTACTTCCTTCTGCATTTTCATTTCCGTGAATTTTGACAGCATTAGTATTTTCCCTTCTCACACATCTTCCCAAAGCATGCTCCTATTGGAGTCATTAGCAAAAGCTCCTTTGCAGTTTTAATACAAGTAATCAGATGTCTGAAGACACTTTTGCTGGAAGGAAAGAAAGACTGGTCTGCTATGGTGCATATGATGCCATTGTAATTTAACCTAGCTATTAATAACAACTGGAAAGAGCAAAGGGAGGCCAAATATTATAGGCATGGCATTTGTGCAGCTTTGCAAGGAAGCTGCAGTTTAACACTCCCAGGGAGCCACTGGTCTATTCCCCATGGATCCCTGGGGGAAGGGACTGGGCAGTGGGAGAACAGACACATGCCCAGTAAAGTCTGGGTGACACAGGGAAGGTACTTGCCTGTCAGTCACACCTGGAAACAGGTCATTGGCCAGAGTAGGCGTGGCCACTCAAGCACAGGAAGATTTGGGATATTTAATCCTCTAAACAAAGAAGTTCTCTCTCTTGGCCCTCCTTCTCTCATGTTTTCAGGAAACTTGGGACTCTTGTCACAAGGGGTGCACTCTCTTGGCTCCCCTGCATTCGTCCATATGGCTCAGGGCCATGTGGACACCACACATGGACTGATGGACCGCAACTAGCCTGATGCTAAACTGGACCCCACTTCACCATGGAACAGAAATTTTGGACACTGGCTTTGCTTATAACTCTACTGAATCCCCAGCTGCATATCTTTCAGGACTGGATTAAAGAAATTGGGACTTTGGAAACCCAATAATATAATTCCATACAAAGAAAAGTCACTCATTCTCCCTTGTGAGTCTCAGAAAATTATTTTTCTCCAGATATGGTAAGGACCCCATCCCAAGCACTCAGTGGGGAAAGGGATCTTGCACTTCCACTGATAACACATACCATATTAGTAGTAATGCCTACAATGTCATAGGCTTTGAAAAGGACCTTTTTATTTGTTGTTTACATAATTTGACTTTCACATTCACTTGCAGCTTTTCACATAGATATAAAATGGAAGAAAAAAGGAAAGACATACAGCTAATTTTTATAAAATCCCTAAAATTTGGAAATCTACATCAAAATTAAAATGAATTTGAAGCTTTCTTGACTACACAATATCCTTTAAAATTCAACCTTCACTTAGAAAAATGTCACACAATAATATATGCTCTGTGTATACATGTAAACATCAGATTCATCATAAGGTTGAAAAATCAATGTACAGAAGCTTGGGAATTATATGTCGTTGCTATCAAATCTCCTTTTGTAGCTGAGATTTGTATATGTGCTTAGAAGGATAGCTTTATTTTGTTTTGTTTTACTAGCATAGCATTTATGTAACTTGCAAAGCTTTATGCTTCGTAAAGCTAAGAACAATATAATATAATGTTAAACCTATGGTACGGCTTTATGGTCCTATAAATACACAGCAAAGAGTTGGAGCTTTTTTGTTTTATAACATGTTGGGAGTCATTCAGAAGGCACATTCGAATAACCTAAACATCACTGAAATTTTAATAACTGGATATTTTCCACCATGTGCACTAAATAGTTCTTCTAGCCCAAACAATAGTTCGGATGGCCTAAGAGAGGGATAAGCAAACTTTTTCTGTAAAGGACCAAAGAGTAAAAGAGTTAATTTTTTTTTTTTTTTTTTTTGGTATTTTCAGGTCACATAGCTCTCAGTCCCATATCCTCTTTTCTTCTTTCCTGTTACTTTTTTTTTAAACAACACTTGAAAAATGTAAAAACCATCTTAGCATACAGACTTTAAAAGCAGTGAGAGATCTTATTTTCTTTAACAGGCAGGGACCAGAGTGGGCTGTGGGCTCTAGTTTGCCTGCCCCTGAGCTAAGAGAATCTTTCAAATTAATAAATCCTCCCTCAGCCCATGTATGATCCAAGTCTAAAGTCATCAGAAGGCTGTGCAGCCACATGGCACCTAAAAACCAATAACCTTTGGGAAAGCATTCTGTCACCCTTGAAGCATATAATTTATCAGGCCACAGGAAAATACACGGGGATTCAGAAGTGTGCTGCGTGTGACGCATGAGGTAAAATTTCCCCTCAAATTCACTGCTATGGGGTCAAAGATGTAACTTGTGAAGTATTTTATGAAGAGAATAAATATATTTAGTCCTCACTAAAACCTCACATTTCAAAACATCTAAAATAAATTATCACACACCCCTGCAGCAAATGACCAAGACTGTTTATCTTGGTGTGAAGGTTTTATGTAAGGAGGAAAAAATATGACTAAAACATTCAGCCATTGGGTAAGCAAGCCTGGGAGGAGATGTTAGTGCTCCTGAGGAGTCTAGTGCATTGGGGATTAGGTGAGAAAAACAACAACTAAAGAACATTTGCTGAAGTGAGATATCTTATTTTCTTAAAACACAAAATATCTCTGCTGCAACAGGAACACACACTGATACTCCTTAAGTTGATGTCATAACCTGTGGTCACCATAATCACTTTTCTTAAAGTGACATTTTACTTCTAGCTGGGTTTTAAATTTTATTCTCCCCATGTTAACAATTTATATCAAAGTGTAGAGATAGATTTTCCATTTTGCAGCCTTGAGGTGAGTCTCCAGGCTTATGGCCACTCCCTGTTAAGGCAGGAAGGAGAGAAGTACCTTCATACTGTCCTGCATGGGTTACACCCCTGATCATGGGTTACACCTGGGCTCTCTTATCATCCTCTATCTGGCTATACAACACATTCTGCAGGACTCAGCTCAGATGGAGCTTCCAGCCAGTAAGCACATCCCATGACCCTAGCTTGTCAAACCCCGCCATTCTGCAGGGAGCCCATAGCATCCTGTAGTTTTAATTCCCTTTACTCAATAGCAATTACTTCATTATGGTTTTACTAGAGGTCTGGTGCACGAAATTCATGCATGAGGGGGAGGTGTCCCTCAGCCCAGCCTGCACCCTCTTCAGCCTGGGACCCCTCGAGGAATGTCTGACTGTCCTCTCAAAATCCAGGACTGCTGGCTCCCAACTGCTTGCCTGCATGCCTGCCTGATTGCCCCTAACTGCTTCTGCCTGCCAGCCTGATCACCCCTACCCACTCCCCTGCCAGCCTGATCAATGCCAAACTACTCCCCTGCTGGCCTAATTGTCCATAACTGCTCTCCCCTGCCAGCCTGGTCACCCCTAACTGTCCTTTCCTGCATGCCTGGTCACACCTAACTGCCCTCCCTTGCCAGCCTGGTCGCCCCTAACTGCCCTTCCCTGTGGCCTTGTTGCCCCTAACTGTCTTCCCCTGCAGGCCTGGTCATCTCTAACTGCCCTTCCCTGCTGGCCCAGTCACCCCTAACTTCCCTCCCTTGCCAGCCTGGTTGCCCCTAACTATCCTCCCCTGCAGGCCTGGTCACCCCTAACTGCCTTCCCCTGCAGGCCTGGTTCCCCCCAACTGCCTCCCCTGCAGGGCAGGTCACCCCCAGCTGCCCTCCCCTTCAGGCCTGGGTCCCACCCAACTGTCCTCCCTTTCAGGCCTGGTCCCTCCCAACTGCCCTCCCCTGCTGGTCATCTTGTGGTGGCCATCTTGTGTCCACATTGGGGTGGCCATCTTTGACCACATGGGTGCAGCCATCTTGTGTGTTGGAGTGGTGGTCAATTTGCATATTACCTCTTTATTATATAGGATTACCCACTGAATGACTATTTCAGAAGTCTGTATGTCAGTCTTGGATCCAATATTTGGTCCACCATTATATCTGACCCCCTACCTAGTGGTTAGTGTCTAATAATAATAGGTTTACTGCCTGATTAAATGAGTGAATAAAAATGTCCATTCCCACCTGTTTATATTTGATACCTCTGTTATTTCTGCGTGTATCAAAAACCAGGCCAGACATGGGGGAAAAAGTAAGTAGCTAACTATGAATTGATCTATCAAGAAGTCAATAGTCAATTGGTAATATTGATATCAAAATTGATAACTGAACAAACAGATATGTAATATATGGGGAGAATGGAACCAGGGATGGGAGAGAATGGGGACAGATTTTTCACTTTTAAAATTAAATACTCTCTATACTAGTTGATTAATAATACTTATCAATGCTACTTTGATAAAAACCACAAAATATATTTTGTGAGGTTCTGTAAAACTTTGGTTTTAAGATTCCTGGCACACCACACAGATGGCGACGCAATCAGTTGTGAGATTCATCATATCTGTATAAATCATATCTAAGCAGTTGCTTGAAGAAGCGTAAGATGCCTGGTATGGAGCCCAGAAAGAGATATGTTAAATGAGTCCAATGTAAAAGGAACTATGCTTTACAATGAGCAAAGTGTTCAGCAACATCTGTATAAGACAGAGACATATCTCATAAGGAGTTTCCTTCAATGCAGCCCTATGGAAACATTTTAAAACGCAATTCCGTAAACACAGTTTCACAATGGGGACCAAAATGTCAATGCGGATATTCAGCTCTCTGCTGACTAGCTTAATCTGGAAACAGCTCAGAGCATCTAGAGGAAAGGATGGGTGGCATTAATCTCAGGTTATCCTCCATGGACACTGTTTCTCTTCAAATATTGGACACATTTCTATGGCAGTATATTTGAGCTGTACTTGGAAAGTACCCAAAGTACCTCTCTTTCTAAATGTGGAATCAAATGCTTTCATAAGCATAAGATCAAAAAACACAATCCAGTTTTATTTAGGATGAGGGTTAGTAATAGCAAAGTAAATTACTATCTTCAAATTGGGTCTTTTCAAAATGTGAAATTCACTCATTTAGATAGCTTGATACCCCGTGAGATATTAATAAGTTTGATACTAAATGTATTCTCTAATTTGAACATTAATAATGACTTTATTCTTTCTCCGTTTAATATACTTATGCTTCCTACCACTTTTTATATTCTACAGCAAGATTAGTACCCAGTAAATGTTTCTTTGTGATACAGAAAAAGAGCCAAAGTGAGGATACCTCATCTAAAGAAACTAATTTTTTTCTTTTTGAATTCACTTTCATGGAAAAAACAATTACAGTATATTCTTCCATATTTACTAGTTCTAGTTTTCTACTCCCTTCCAATACAAAATTTATCAAATAGATGGTTTGTTCTCTGCATTTCCCTCTTTCTCTGCTGTCTTGAAGCTTCAGCAATTTGTTTACTGCTCTTTTCTTCCAAAAGAGAAATCAGAAAGATCACTGATGGTGACCCAATAAATTGTTTCTTGGCTATTTAATTTTTCTTCAACATTCCCCAGAGTTAGTTATCTTCTTATTTGAGGACATTTATACTTTGCATTTTATTTTATCTCAGACAACTTCATCCTCTTCATTGGATATTATTTCCTGTGGATTATTAAAAATTAGGTTGTTCTCTCTAACCTTTCAAAAGTAAAATCATCCACTTTCTTGTCTTCAATCATAACTCCACAGTATATTTGCTGTCACTCTCTGCTTCCTCCACTGCCTAGGTTTATTTTCGACCCTCAAGGAGCCTGAGTAATGATGGGGCTTACAGATGGATGACTCAGGCTCTCTTGCCCTTGGGGACCTACCTGTTTTCTCTTAATGGGCAGACTAACAGATGGCCACCCTTCTCAGCAGCCTGCCTTCCATGGCTCCAGCTCTTCCTGGTCCCTGATAATATTGTTTCTTTCCTTGTTCTGTAAGCCCTAGGAATGGTAGTGACTTCCCTGTGTTTGTCATTCACAAGAATTCATTATCCCTTGTTCATTCCCTTAAACCTGCCACACTCCTGTTAACTGTCCCTTCACTAAATTCTGTTTAGGTAAACACTTTAGAATGTGCCTGCTTCTGATCAGAACAATGACTGCTATATATGTGTGCAAAATTCCTATGATAATTATAAGCCTATTAATAAAAGCCCAGTGACTGAAATGGTGAAAACGACCAGAGACCAGAATGACCATGGCCCCTTGCCCAGGCCGGCCCCGCCCCCCAGCAGGGACCCCCACCCCGATCCAGGGCCCCCATCAGGCAGGCCAGCCAGCCCCCACCCGTGCACCAGGCCTCTATCCTATCCTATATAATAAAAGGGCAATATGCAAATTGACCCTAATGGTAGAACAACTAGAATGACTGCTGGACCAGTCACTATGAGGTGCGCTGACCACCTCTCGGTCCCTTTCCCTAGCCAGCAGGCTCTGAACACATGATGGCAAATGAGGGACTGGGGGTGGGTGGCAGGGAATGCACGTGACGCCAGGCCAAGGCCCCTGACCCACTGGTCACCCCACACAGAGGGTGACCTATGGCAGGGGCGGGGCTAGCAACTGGGCAGGAACAGCCGACCTCTCGGTCCCTTCCCCTGGTGGTCAGGCACCAATCACCCGATGGCAAATGGGGAACTGGGGGTGGGTGGCAGTGGGGGGTGGGGTGGGGCCAGCTGTAGGCAGCCAGGGAAGATGATCACAGGCCAGGTCTAGGGACCATACCCATGCATGAATTTCATGCACCGGGGCTCTAGTCTCTCAATAATATTATTTCTGAATGTCCTTACAGTATATTCAGTTGGAACTCTCTCTAGAATTCTCCTAATTTTTCAATATCATATTTTTACTAAAATCATTGGTTCTATTAACTTCACCTTCTCCTATGCTTTTCATTATCTAATCTGAGTTACAATTCCTTATTTACATTTACTTCCTTTTCATTTCTATATCCATTTCAGGGTTTAGGGTTTCTTAATTATTTCATACCTGAGATATTATAAAGTTTCCCAGTTCCCTGCCCCACTTTCAATTTTATTACTCTGCAATACAAATATGGTATTGATCATGTCAAAGCCTCCAACTCAAAAATTTTAGGAAATCCAGTAAAGAATTTCTTCTTTACTAGAGTGTGCTACAAAAAGCTATCCTGCTACACAATACCAATACTTATATTCTATCAGGCAGAGTATCCCCTAATTCAAAGGATTTCACTGCACTAGTAACCATAAAACATAATTTTTCAAGATTATAGACATGCAACTTTAACATCTATATTTTTATATATGCTAATCACTAATAATTGAATTATTTTTGTCTGCTCATACCCATCATCCTCTCTTGTACTGAAGTCGACATAGAAAATCAAAGAAAAAAATTACAGATATAAAATTTTATTTTATTTGCAAGATACTCAAACTAATCTTACTCTTTGTATCATCTTATGAGAATAAGTACCCTGATATGAAAATATTTTTATTTAACAATAACCAAAATAGATAAGAAGATTTATGAGATATTTAGTGTAGGCTCTCAATGGTCATGTAAATTGCCCAAAATTGTTTATTCTGTTTCTATGTTCCTTTATTTTCCTTTTTGAATTTCACAGTCTATAGGTATTGGTCAGATCTCAAGAAAAGATCTATAATTTAATTTTTTTCAATCAAACAGTATGAGGTAGTTGATAAGATAGCATCATTTGATCTAAGAGTATAGTAACCACCTGATAAGTTTAGTTTAAGTGAGAAAAAAAACACACAAACCAGAAACAAATTATTTAAAGACAGAATTTAAATTTGCTATAAGGCCAAAGATCTACAGCTTAAATACATATTCACTGGGATAATGGCTATTTTCTGAGAAGCCCATTTACTCTTAGAAATTAAAATATGCTGCACAAGATAAAAAGGTGTATTTTGTAGAAATCACAGAGACCTATATAGATTAGCTGACCGCCACTAATGTCAATGGACTTGACCAAACAATCTTAAAATATCAGGAGAATTTCCACTCTGCCATAGTTGTATAAGGAATGGTTCACTTATACTAGGGTTTGTTTGCATATATTTAGCTTGTCCCTGAATGGTTCAACTAACTTCTGAGCATTCTGTGAAGAGCCCACACATTCTGCTCTCATCTAAAAATACTTCCTTTTCTCTCACAGCCACTACCTTATCAAACCATGAGTAAAAGAAAATTTCCTATTAATATTATCATTTTTATTGCTTTTAGAGACAGAGGGAAGGAGGAACTCACAACCTAGGTATGTGCCCTGACTGGGAATCAAACCTGTGACCTTCCAGTGGACTGGATGACACTCTAACCAACTGAGACACACTGGCCAGGGTAATTTCCTATTATCCTATATAATAAAAGGCTAATATGCAAATAGACCGAACGGTGGAACAACCAGAACAACTGAAAAAACAAACAGCCAGCACTAGTCTGAATTGCTCAGCACCATCAGTGAGTGCGAGCAGTGGCTCCTGGCCCGATCGCCTCTGAGGACTTCTCCACCTCCCACTGCCCCAGCCCCAATGGCTCCGCACTGTCAGTGGGTGCAAAAGGTGGCTGCTGGCCCTGATCACCCCTGAGGGCACCGGCCCTGCTTGCACCCACTGCTGGTGCTGGCCCCAATCGCTCCGCACCATCAGCGGGTGCAAGCGGCCCAGCACTGTCAGTGCGTGGGAGCGGAGGTGGCAGGAGCGGGGCTGCAGGCAGACAGGGGACTGAAGGCTGCGGCGGGAGGGGCCAGGCAGGTGCACAGAGAATGGGCCGAGACCTGCCCCTGTGCCCACCGCAGCCTTGCAGCCCACAGTTCCTTTCAAGGTGCATGAATTTGTGCACTGGGCCCCTAGTTTTTAATAAGTGTGTATTAAAAATGTTCTTTTGAATAACTATTTTAATAAGACTTTATTAATAAAACTACCATAACAATGCAATATGAAAGCATTATCTTTCACTTATGGATCTATCAGAGGAAAAATTACTGAGGATATATTAAGACAAAATAATTCATAAGCCTAATGCTATAGATTTTTAAAACCCTACATCAGATATTTTTCAAGGGATGGATTGAAAAATAAGATATATTAGGCCTTCAATAAGTCAGAGTAGAATCCAAAAGTTGATGCCACACAGTCTGCATTCTCAGAAGACAATGCAGTTAAGTAACATTGACTAAATAATAATAAAAACAAAAATATAAGCTCTCAAAATAGTGCAGGTCTTAATTCTGCCACCAACTAGCTGTGTAAAGTTGAATAAACTTGAACAATGGAGACAAATGGGGACAAATACAACAACAGCTTGGTAAAAAAAAAAATCATATGATAGTTAATAACTACTAAGAACACATTAGTCATAAAAAGAGTAAGATATCAAAAATTGTGACATGTAACAGAAGTAGTATTTAGAGGAAAATTATAGTCTTTTTATTTTTTGTAGGAGAGGGATAAAAGTCAATGACCTAAGCAAAACACTTTAGAAGTTTGAATAAAAGACCAGAATAAATTCAAAAAATGTAGAGTGTATCAGAAAACAATTAAGAAGATAAGAATGAAAATAAATAAAACACAAAGGTCAAGAAAGCCAAAAGATGACCCTCTACAAAGTAAGTAAATTGGAAAATCTCTGGTGAGACTAAATTCTAACCCCCCAAAAAGGGGGGGAAACAACAATATTAGAAATGAAGACAGGCCATAACTATGGATAGAGATTAAAAATAATCTATTTCAGAGATGGACCGAGGGGCAGCTATATGTCAACCCCTCCTGGAGGAGGAGACTCATGTGGGATTTCAAGTGATTGCAAGAGGACCCTGTGGGTGTCAGTGGTGCACCATCTGAAAACAACATCATGCAGTGGAATGCAGTTATATTTGGAAGGGACACCCTTTGACGATGGTACTTTCAAACTAGTAATAGAATTTTCTGAAGAATATCCAAATAAACCACTAACTATTAGGTTTTTATCCAAGACGTTTCATCCAAATGTGTATGCTGATGGTAGCATATGTTGAGATATCCTTCAGAATCGATGGAGTCCAACATATGATGTATCTTCTATTTTAACCTCAATTCAGTCTCTGCTGGATGAACCAAATCCAAAAAGTCCAACTAATAGCCAGGTAACATGACTTTATCAGAAAAACAAACATGAATATGAGAAAAGAGTTTCAGCCATTGTTGAACAAAGATGGAATGATTTATAATAGACAACTGGTCTGTTAATCTTTTTCATCCTTGTTGTGTACAATTTACCTCTCAGTAGAAAGGCTAACAAATTTTAGGTGCCACCGGTTTTAAGGATTCTGCAGAAGAAAAGTCCTTCAGTTTAGAACCTATAAAAGCTTGTGTATCTTGATTAATGTACTTTTTATTGCATGGTGTGAACTAAGTTATTGCTTATATAAATTTGTAATATATCCTGTTTGTATTTTTTTTCCAAGTGTATAATGTTGGTGTGAAGTTTTCATGATAAACTATACATATTTTGTAAATCTAAAAAAAAATAATAATCTATTTTAATACAAGCTTTATGCCAACAAAATTTAAAAGTGAACTGGTCACTATACCACAAACCTGTAACATAACAAACATGACCCAAGAAGCAATATACTTCATAAACAAGCTTTATGAATATTAAGAAAGTAAAACTGACAATTCAAAAATCTTCCCAGTGTTGGGAGACAGCTCCTCAGGCATGGCTTGTTTCTGCACATCTTGTGAGCAAGCTTTCATTGTGGGCTATCTTATAAACATAGTTGCACTGCAAGCAGCTGGGGAGACAGGTATATTGTTCCTTCTGGGGAAGAGGACAGATTTGTTTCTGGTCTAGTACAATATCGTATCTCTCTGGGGCAAAGGTCATGATAAAAGAATGAGGTTTCTGAAGCTCAGGTTTCCTTAGCTTTGTTCCAAATGTCCTGCATGTTTCATGGGTCAGTCTGCATCTTATCCTTTGGTTTTATGGGGCAAGGGGAACTGATATGAATACAAAGCTCATAAGTAAATAAAACAACAAGGAAAATCTTCTGACAATAACCTCTGGTAATTATAATGCTGGGCATCGGCATCGCTAGTAGAAATGCAAAATGAGACAGCCACATTGGACAACAGTTTGGCAACTTCTTAAACATACACAGCAATCCCACTGCTTAAGAAAAATGAAAATCAATCTTCACACAAAGTCTGAATGTGAATTTTTATGGAGCCTTATTCATACTCACCTCAATCTAGAAACCTTCCAAATATCAATCAGCTGATAAATGGATAATAAAAGTGTGGCACATCCATAGCCCGCTGCTCAACTGACTTCCTTCCACAGTCCATCAAGGGCAAGTCCTACTTGGGCTATTTTCTCCCATCTTTTCATTGAAATCCATCTTCCATGTTTTCCATTAGCGCAGTCTCCATGGTGCCCTTGTGCTATACAATAAACCCTTGATTTTATGGACCTCAATATAACAGACTAGGGATTTAACTTACAAAATTTCAGGTCGGTATGTATTATGTGAAAATTAACACCCTGTTAATTTTAAATGCGTTTAACCAAGATTTGCTCAAAATTAAATTGACAGGTTATTTTTGGTTATTAATTCACTGTTATTATAAACAAATTTTGGTGAATAGACCATATGTTGGAAAAAAACCACTATACTAATTTTGCCAACATAAGTAAATATTGCATATCTACAACAATAGTCTACATATTTAAATCTAAGGGTCACTGTTTTTAGTGTTCCATGAATGATTAGCAGGTGATCACACAGCATCTCTAGCAGTGCTTCTGTTATAGGGTGCCCTGACTTTCTGTAGCAGTTTTCATGCCTGCCTGCCTAGGTTCCCACTGAGCTAAGCCATGCTAGTCCTGTGCATTTGCTTACTCCTAGTGACTGATGAATGCAAGCATTTACTAAACCTATTTAGTATAAATTTAAAATTACAGCAATACATATAGAAAACTTTTCTGTGAAATTAAACTTTTCATTCATATTTAATTTTAATTACACAAGTGTAATTTTACATAATTAAAAAGAGGTAAACTAATTTGTCAATTTTTTTTAACATATGCATTCAGAAAACCTACTTTATTATGTAACAGACTTTCGACTTTAACAGACACATTCTCACCCTGATTAGTCCATTACTTTGAGGTTTTACTGTAATTATTTCCCTAAAGACCTCCAGCTTCAGCACTTTTAGTGAAACAAAGCAAATGTCCTGACTAAAAATAAATAAATAAATAAATAAATAAATAAATAAATAAATAAATAATAAAAATCAAGAAAAGCAAAAACAAAACGAAATTCAAACAACTTCATTTACCCCTACTCACTTCGTCAGTTGCAATACCATATCCTCCCTTTCTGACCTCCCAGTGGAGTGTCAGCTTTATACCCAGTCTCCAAGGGCTTAAGTCTCATTTCCCACTTTTCCCTTTTTCTCCTATAATTCATTTTCTGCACTAACATGGTGAAATCCAAGTGTTCTTTCTCAGTCCTGACCTTCTGCAACCCTTCAGAGCACATGGTACCCTTATCATATCTCTTTGAGGCTGTGATCTCATTTTGATTCTGGGACAGAGATCAATCTATTCTCTTAGGTCTCTAACTTCTCAACCCTCCTTTAGGAGGTCTCATTCCAATCCAAATAAAGGGCATTGATTTCCATATCCTACCTCCAACTCGAAATTGGATTTTGAGATCTAGGCCAGAATTTCCAACTGTCTGACAAACATCTTTATTTGGATAGCTAGATGATGTTTCAAATTTTTTAAAAAATTGCCCTTTCACCACCAAAACATTCCATTTCCTACTTTTCCCATACTGTTTGCTGACACTGCCATTCTCCTAATCTTTCAACCAGAATCTTCCGCCACATCTGCCACTTTCCTTTTCCTTCTTCCTGTCTCTGCAGTTGATGCTTTTCCACTCGTGTGGCCATTATGTTTTTTTCAAACCTTCACCCTCTTGACAGCTCTCTGAATATTCTCCCAGAGTCCAAGCTCTTTCTTTTGCAGTTTACTTTACATACTACCCAGAAAGGGATTTTTTCTAAATTAAAATTAAAACCTCCTTCTGTGAGAACCTAATTACTTAACTCCAAGTATAGATGCGGGTTGCCTTTGCTCACACGTTGCCAACTCAATAAAATGAAAAGAATAATTTGTACAATTATCACCCTTTGTTTTGTTTATAGGATGCTAAATGATTCACTTAACAGATTCTTTTCAGCAAATTAACAGAATTGACTTAGCTGAACAAACAGGTTTGTTATATTGGAGCTGTGCATACACAACCCCGGGGTTCTTTTCAGTGAGAACCTGAAACAAGTCACCATTACAGCTCCCAATTTACAGAAAATCCATACAGCAGTTGCCACATTTAATGCTTTCTTTATAACCAAAGATGCGCCTTTTCGTGTGCAACAGGATGGTTATTTTGCAGCCTCACTATATTCCCTAGTGCATATGAAAATGTTATCTGCCTTCCGAATGGAATCCTTTAACACTTTGCATAGATGACCATCAGTTGATATGCAATATTAGTTTCAGGTGTACACTCCAGCAGGGGTCCTCAAACTTTTTAAACAGGGGGCCAGTTCACTGTCCCTCAGACCGTTGGAGGGCCGGACTATAGTTTAAAAAAACAACTATGATAAATTCCTATGCGCACTGCGGGCCCGGGACGAGTCGGCTACTAAGCAGGACAGGCAGCGGCACCCAGCGGGCCGGATAAATGTCCTCGGCGGGCCGCATGTGGCCCGTGGGCCGTAGTTTGAGGACCCCTGGATTAGACATTATGTATAACTTACTAAGTGATCATCCTGATAAATCTGGTATTCACCTGATACCATAAATAGTTATTAGAATACTAGAGGCCCGATGCACAAAATTCATGCAAATTAGGCCTTCCCAGCCCCGGCCGCCTCGGCTGCCTCAGCCCTTGCAACCCTGGTGCCCCAGCCCACTGATCATTCTGGAAGGTTGTTCTGGAAGGTCATTCCGCTGTCCAGTCTAATTAGCATATTAGCTCTTTATTATATAGAATTATTGCCTATATTCTCTGTGCTGAACTTTGCACTCCCATGACTATTCTGTAACTACCAATTTGTACTTCTTATTCCCTTCACATTTTTCAGCCAGTCCCCTGACCCACTCCCATCTGGCAAGAGTCTAAATGTTCTCCAATAATTTGATTGTAAAATCATACTACAGTTTTATAAGATGTCACCTTTGGGGAATACTGGATAAAACAGGAATCTGAGATCTCTTTATATTATTTCTTACAAATGCAGGTGAATCTATAATTATTATAAAATAAAACTTTAATTAAAGAAATATTATATGTTTAGCATCATAAATGTGTCATAATCTGCATCTTGCCCAGCCAGCTTGGCTTAGTGATCACAGTTTGATTCCCGGTCAGGGCACATACCGGGGTTATGGGCTCAATCCTCAGTAGGGGGCATGCAGCAGGCAGCCAATCAATATTCTTTCTCATCATTGATGTTTCTATCTCTACCTTTCTTCTCTGAAATCAGTAAATATATATATAGGTTTAAAAAAATCTGCATCTTAGAGAAGATCCACTTTTCTCTCAAAATGATATAAAATTTCTTAACACAGGTTTGCACATGACTATAAGTTAAGATGAGTGGTTCTCAATTCTATAGATAAGAAACTGGTGGATTATATTATAAAGAGTAGTATCATTAAACACCAAATACATACACCAAATATAATTAATTAGAAACATGCGACATGACCATAACTATAATGTCTGATAAATATAATAAAATTATT
The DNA here is from genome assembly GCF_963455305.1 of Plecotus auritus. Classification (NCBI taxonomy): domain Eukaryota; kingdom Metazoa; phylum Chordata; class Mammalia; order Chiroptera; family Vespertilionidae; genus Plecotus; species Plecotus auritus. The sequence continues at coordinate 141,135,349 of NC_137775.1, read as the reverse complement.
TTGTTAGAAAATTAAACCTAAGGCTCAGGAAGAGTCCTTTATCTGGCTGTTTCCCATTTTGAAAAAAAAACAAAACACAACACATTTGGCAAAATGACACAAAACTGATATTCACATCATAATATGGCTATTATAAATATTTTGTTATGGATAGAACAGTAATTTAGTGTGTTTTCTTGATAGAAATATCCTATTAAAATAATCCTATACAAACAGAATTTATAATTTATAGAATTGTATATATACAATTCCAAACACTTCTGCACAGTGAAAAATCTAACCCAGTGAAAAAATTCTGCAATAAAATCTCCATAATAGTAAGCTTTAACATGATCAAGTTATGGTGATTTTCTAAGGAGGAGTCCAAATTTGTATTTCTGGTATAGTGGACATGTTACAACTGAGGACAGATCTAGAAGTCACAGCAGATTATTCCTGGCAGGCAATGCCTCACTGAACTCTCACAGTGAAGCCAGATCAAAGAAATTGGAAGCTTTATAGCCTTGAGGTAAAAAACAGTGTTTCTATGGGATATTATTTGTAATTTCACTAACTTGCAATAAAGAAATAATAGAAGGTGGGGAGGGGTGGGGATTAACTAGGGAACTTATATGCATGTATGCATAGCCCAAGGACACAGTCAATAGAGTGATGAAGGCCTGGGAGGGGTGGGTACAGGGTAGAGGGGTTCAATGGGAAAAAAACAAAACAAACAAATGGGACATCTGTAATATTTTCAACAATAAAGATAAATTTAAAAAACAACAGCAAAAAGTAATGCATGGCATTCTGAGCCATCAGTTCTTTTTGGTTTGTTTTTAAAAATCTCTGAAAGTAAAGCTTAATAATTTTGGCTTCTCATCATTGGCCATTAGAGGGAGGATGATGCAGCTGAGGGACCTTTTACCACATAGCTGTAGATTAGCCAAATGCATGAACTATTCTGAACCTTGAAGAGTGCTGAACAGAGGATTTGTGGCTCTGCTCTCCCGCTTCACAGAGGTCCCTGTGTTTTAGTTATGTCAGATGTAATTAGGTACAGTTCATCTCTCTTAAATTCTCCAGGGATTTATTACATGGGTCCTGGAAGTTTTCCCTTTCAAGTAGCCATAGATTTTATATTCAAATCAGTGTTCAATGATCACTCTGCTTCTGACTTTAATTCTGCTGCCTTCCTATGTCCAAGGAAATACAGGATGTGAAGAGTGGGGAAAAGAGCGGAAGATAAAAATAATTTTGTAGCATATCAGGAGGTCAGAAGTTATGCTGCTTTGCAGCCACCAGCCTGGCTTTACATTCCTGTGCCCCCAACATGGATTTGAGGGAAGACATAGACATCTTTTCTCATGATGGCAACAGGAGACTCACTTCATGATGCAAAGCATGGTAAGTGTCTTTCTCGGAACCAGTCACAGCAAAAACTAAATTCATCCTGCTTCTTAAAGAAGAGCTGGGCATGCTACAATTTGCAGAAATTCACTGGCTGGCTCTCCACCTGCTGACACAGTTTGTATATTTATCATCCAAACAAAACTACAATGTATGTTCCACTCTCAGGAGGACAAAAAGAGAGCGGAGGTGGGGGTGTGGGGGGAGGGGGGTAGGATTATCATAAATTTAGTTCCTAATAAGGTTTTTTTTAAAAAATCTAACTTATGAAACTGATAAACAGACTTTGGGGCTTTGAAGGAACTTAAAAATGACTTTAAAGAACTTCTGTCTATTTGCAAACCCAGGTATATTTAAAATTGTTTTCACAGTTTGTTTTTCATCGTCAGATTTCATAACAAAAACCAGGCTTCTGTGCTTTTAAAGGCCCAACTTGCTTCAAAAAATAGAAGTAGAAAAGCAAAAATAATAATAATAATAATCATAGAACTCAGGAAGGTCTAGAGTGGGTAGCTGAAATAGCCAAATGGATATAGAATCTTCTATATGTGAGTAGGGGATTTAAAAATATTAAATCTGCAAAACAACATAACCTGACCACATGATATGCTGCAAAATTATTTTTACTTCTGCTGCTTTTCCCCAACCTTCACATGCTATATTTCCATCCCATTTCAATGCTAAAAGGTTAAAAAAATAAGAAGAGAAAATAGGGTTGCACGGCCAAACTCAAAATGTATACATTAATACATCAGTGAGAATTGGATAGACATCCTTAATAGTGTGCTGGAGAGTTCTTTCCTCAACTTTCCATGGGTCAAAAATTCATCTATGTTTGATGAAAGGAAATAAGTCATCTATCAAATAATCAAGGGGTGTAAAGCTTAAAAGAATAATAAAAAGTGTATGCCAGAGACAATATTTAAAGACACAAAGCTACAAAGAGAAGCAAAATAAAACAAGATCAAGTTTGGTAAATAGAAATGTAAATAGTATAAAGTTAAAAAGTAAATTAGACTGAGATTAAAAATGGTGGCAGAGTAGGAGGATGCTGCACAGACATGCTCCCAGGAACAAGCTGGAATTACAACTGGAATATGAAAAGGCTTCCTGAATAATCAACAGAAAACTCACAGGAGAGAACCCTGATACCCAAGGACCAAAGGCAGAGACCGCACAGAGACTGGTAGGAGGGGCGGAGGTGTGAAAGGGCTGGCCAGGCACCCACAGATGGCAACTGAAATCCTGTAGAGATCTCTCAGCTATGCTGGACTCCCCAGTAGAACACACCAAACTGAGGAGGGTACCCACATAACATCTAGCTGTGAAAAGCAGTGGGGTGCTATCTGCCAGGGAGTGGCAGCTGAAAGTTTGCGCACCATCTTAAAGGGCCAATGCACAAAAATTCCCTGTGGAGCCACCCACCTTGTGCTCTGGCAGAGTGAGAGTGAAGTGGACTAGAGGTGTGAGAGCAGAACCCAGGACTAGGGACTCAGAGGATAGAGCTTAACACCCCAAGTCCCCAAGTGTTCTGGGCTGAGTCATTCCCTTACACAGTGGAGGACACCTTTCCCACATAGACATCTGCCTTGCCTGGGGGGAAGACAGTCAACACAACCTATTGGAAAACAACTTGCCCTAAAGTCACTTAAGAGATTAAAAGTAACAATTAGCCTCCAGGCAGAAGCAACTGCCCCACCCTGTTGAAAAACTCTCACCATAGCTGAGGACAATTGCCTGGGAGCAATTCAAATGGAAATCCTATTAGTCTGTAGACAGAGGCGGTCTCTGGAGGCTTTGAGTCTTTGCCTGATCCAATTAGTCAGAAACAGCCTTTAATACTGTCCTGCACTAGAGATTGAGAGGTATAGAGAATCTACCTAATACATAGTCAAAAAGCCAAACAGACAACCAAATTGAGGAAACAAAGAAAAAAACCCCAAATGAAAGATCTAGCAAATTCTCCAGAAGAAGAGATAAATGAGGCAGAGATAAGAAATTTATCTGAAACAGAGTTCAGAGTAATGATGTTAAAAATGTTCCACAGTATGAAAAAACACGTAGTAACCATGAAAAAAGAACAGTCTGAGATAAAGAATGACATAATACAAATAAGGAACACATTGGAAGGAATACATGGCAGATTAGGGGAAGCATAGGATCAAATCAGTAAAGTAGAAGACAGAGTTGAAAATATCACTCAATTAGAGAACCAAAAAATAAAAATAAAAACAAAAAACAATTAAAAACCAGGAGGACAGCTTAAGGGAGCTGTGGAACAATCTGAAATGTAACAATATTAGAATAGTAGGTGTGCCAAAAGAGGCAGAAAAGGAGAAAGGAATAGAGAAGGTGCTTGAAGAAATAATGGTAGAATACTTCCCTAACCCGGTAAAGGAAAAAGTCACACAAGTTCAGGAGGCACAGAGAACCCCAATCAAGAAGAACCCAAACAAACCCATGCCCAGACACATCATAATTAAAATGCCAAAAATTAAAAACAATCAGAGAATCTTAAAGGCAGGAAGAGAAAAGAAAACTGTTACCTACAAAGGAGTTCCCATAAGGCTGACACCTGATTTCTCATCATAAACTCTACAGGCCAGAGTGAATGGCATGAAGTACCCAAGGTAATCTAAAGCAAGGATCTAAGACCAAGATCACTATATCCAGCAAGGCTATCATTCAAAATAGACGGTCAAATAAAGAACTTCCCAGACAAAAAAAGGCAAAATCACCACCAAGCCAGCATTACAAGAAATGCTAAAAGGACTGCTGTAAGGGAATGCTGAGAAGAAGAAACAGAGAGAGAAACCTAGCCATACAGAATTCAAATGGCTATAAATAATAACCCTAAATGTAAATGGATTAAATGCTTCAATCGAAAGGTGTAAGGTAGCTGAATAGATAAAAAAAACATGACCCAACTATATGCTGTCTACAAGAGACCCACCTCAAAACAAAAGACCTGCACAGGGTGAAAGTGAAGGGATGGAATAAAATTTTCCATGCAAATGGAAAAGAAAAGAAAAAAGCTGGAGTAGCAATACTCATATCTGACAAAATGGATTTTAAAAGTGTCATGCTAAGTGAAATAAGCCAGTTGAAGAAAGATAAATATCATATGATCTCACTCATTTGTGTAATATAATGAGCAACATAAACTGATGAACAAAAAGAGAGCCAGAGGGATCAGCAGATGAGTGGATTAAAAAACTGTGGTACACAATGGAATACTGCACCACTGTAAAAAAGAAGGAACTTTTACCATTTGCAACAGCATGGATGGAACTGGAGAGCATTATGCTAAACGAAATAAGTCAGTCAGAGAAAGATAAATATCACATGATCTCACTCATATGTGGGATATAATAATCAACATAATTTGATGAAGAAAAATAGAACCAGAGACAAATGGCAGGGGAGGGTTGTTGGGGGAGGGTTAGAGAGCAACCAAAGGACTTATATGCATGCATATTAGCATAACCAATGACACAGACACTGGGGTGGTGGGGGCTTACCGGGGGTGGGAATGGCTGGGGGGGTGGGGGTCAATCAGGGAAAAAGGAGACATATGTAAAACGTTAGACAATTAAAAAAGAAAAGAAAAAAATAGAAACAGAGGGGGGAAATTATTTTAGAATATAATAGAAGTAATCCTGTTATTTGCAGACTTTTAATATTTCCTACAACTTTTGTGATAACATACTGTTAGTACAGTTTTAATAGTATTATTATACTTAAAATATTTTTACTCTTAAAAAATTAATGTTTATTGCATGTAATACTATTGTATGTAAGATCATTTTTCTTTTTTAAATTTCTTTATTGATTAAGGTATTACATATTTGTCCTTATGCCCCCCCACCCCACCCCACCATTCATACCCTCACCCCCCTGTTGTCTGTGTCCATTGGTTAGGCTTATATGCATGCTTACAAGTCCTTTGGTTGATCTCTCTCCCTTACCCTCACCCTCCCCTACCTTCCCTCTGAGGTTTGATGGTCTGATCGATGCTTCTCTGTCTCTGGTTCTGTTTTTGTTCATCAGTTTATGTTGTTCATTATATTCCATAAATGAGTGAGATCATGTGATATTTATCTTTCTCTGACTGACTTATTTCGTTTAGCATAATGCTCTCCAGTTCCATCCATGCTGTTGCAAATGGTAAAAGTTCCTTCTTTTTTACCGCAGTGCAGCATTCCATTGTGTAGATGTACCACAGTTTTCTAATCCACACATCTGCTGATGGGCACTTAGGCTGTTTCCAAATCTTAGCTATGGTGAATTGTGCCAACATGAACATATATCCTTTTTGATTGGTGTTTCTAGTTTCTTGGGATATATTCCTAGAAGTGGGATCACTGGGTCAAATGGGAGTTCCATTTTTAGTTTTTGAGGAAACTCCATACTGTTCTCCACAGTGGATGCACCAGTATGCATTCCCACCAGCAGTGCACGAGGGTTCCTTCTTCTCCGCATCCTGGCCAGCACTTGTCATTTGTTGATTTGTTGATGATAGCCATTGTGACAGGTGTGAAATGGTACCACATTGTCATTTTGATTTGCATCTCTCAGATGATTAGTGACTTTGAGCATGTTTTCATATGTCTCTTGGCCTTCCTTCTGTCTTCTTTCAAAAAGTGTCTAATTAGGTCAGTTGCCATTTTTTGATTGGGTTGTTTATCTTCCTTTTGTTAAGTTGTATGAGTTCCCTGTAAATGTTGGAGATTAAACCCTTATCGGTGATAACATTGGCAAATGTGTTCTCCCATGCAGTGGGCTTTCTTGTTGTTTTGTTGATGGTCTCCTTTGCTGTGCAAAAGCTTTTTATTTTGATGTAGTCCCATTTGTTTATTTTCTCTTTAGTTTCCATTGCCCTAGGAGCAGTATCAGTGAAGAAATTGCTTCAGCATATGTCTGAGATTTTGCTGCCTGTGGATTCCTCTAATATTTTTATGGTTTCCCATCTTATGTTTAAGTGCTTTATCCATTTTGAGCTTATTTTTGTGTATGGTGTAAGTTGGTGGTCTGGTTTCATTTTTTTGCATGTATCTGTCCAATTTTCCCAACACCATTTACTGAAGAGACTGTCTTCACTCCATTGTATGTTCATGCCTCCTTTGTCAAATATTAATTGGGCATAGTGGTTTGGGTTGATTTCTGGGTTCTCTATTATATTCCATTGATCTATACGTCTGTTCTTGTGCCAGTGCCAGGCTATTTTGAGAACAGTGGCTTTGTAATACAGCTTGAAATCTGGTAATCTGGTATTGAGATCCTACCTACTTTGTTCTTCTTTCTCAGGATTGCTGTGGCTATTTGAGGTCTTTTTTTATTCCAGATGAATTTTTGGAGAGTTCTTTCTAGTGAAATATGTCGTTGGTATTTTAATGGGGATTGCATTGAATCTATAGATTGCTTTGGGTAGTATGGACATTTTAATGATGTGGATTCTACCAATCCATGAACACGGTATGTTCTTCCATCTGTTTACGTCTTCCTCTATCTCTTTTTTCAGTGTCCTGTAGTTTTCCGCGTATAGGTCTTTTACCTCCTTAGATAAGTTTATTCCTAGGTATCTTAATTTTTTTGGTGTGATGGTAAATGGGATTGCTTTTTTAGTCTCACTTTCTATAAGTTCACTATTGGTGTATAGAAATGCCATAGATTTCTTGGTGTTAATTTTATATCCTGCTACATTGCAGAATTCATTTATTAAGTCTAATAATTTTTTGATGGAGTCTTTAAGGTTTTCTATGTACAGTATCATGTCATCTGCGAATATGGATGATTTTACTTCTTCTTTTCCAATTTGGATGCCTTTTATTTCTTCTTCTTGTCTAATCGCAATGGCTAGTACTTCCAGTACTATGTTGAATAGGAGTGGTGAGAGTGAGCATCTCTGTCTTGTTCCTGTTCTTAGGGGAAATGGTTTTAGTTTTTGCCCATTGAGTATGATGTTGGCTGTGGGTTTGTCATATACGGCTTTTATTATATTGAGGTTTGATCCTTCTATTCCTACCTTTTGAGAGTTTTTATCAAGAAAGGATGTTGGATTTTGTCAAATGCTTTTTCTGCATCAATTGATATGTCTATGTGATTTTTATTTTTCAATTTGTTTATATGATGTATCACATTTACTGATTTGCGGATATTGTACCATCATTGCATCCCTGGGATAAATCCTACTTGGTCATGGTGTATGATCTTTCTGATGTGCTGCTGGATCTGATTTGCTAGAATTTTGTTGAGGATTTTGGCATCTATGTTCATGAGGGATATTGGCCTATAATTCTCTTTCACTGTGTTGTCTTTATCTGGTTTTGTGATTAGGGTGATGATGGCTTCATAGAATGAGCTTGGAAGTTTTCCTTCCTCTTGAATTTTTTGGAATAGTCTGAGGAGGATAGGTTTTAGTTCTTCCTTGAATGTTTGGTAAAACTCCCCTGTAAAGCCATCTGCCCCCGACTTTTGTTTGCTGGAAGCTTTTTGATGACTGCTTCAATTTCTTCCATAGTTATTGGCCAATTGAGATTTTTAGATTCCTTGAGTTTTGGATGGTTGTATTTTTCTAGGAATATGTCCATTTCCTCCAGGTTGTCTAATTTGTTGGAATAGAGTTGTTCCTAGTATTTTTAAACAATCCTTTGTATTTCTCTGGGGTCTGTTGTTATTTCGCCTCTTTCATTTCTGATTTTGTTTATTTGGGTCCTCTCTATTTGCTTCTTGGTGAGCCTGGCTAGAGGTTCATCAATCTTGTTTATCCTTTCAAAGAACCAGCTCTTGGTTTCATTGATCTTTTGTATTGTTTTTTTTTTTTTTTTTTTTTGGTCTCTATGTCATTTATTTCTGCCCTGATCTTTATTATCTCCTTCCTTCTGCTCACGGTGGGCATTTCTTGTTGCTCTTTTTCTAATTCTTTGAGTTGTAGAGTTAGATGATTTACTACCATTTTTTTCTTGTTTTTTGAGGTAGGCTTGTAGAGCTATAAACTTCCCTCTCAGAACTGCTTTCATTGTGTCCCATAAAATTTGGATTTTTGTGTTTTTATTATCATTAGTTTCCAGGATGTTTTTAATTTCTTCTTTGATCTCTTTGGTAACCCAATCATTGTTTAATAGCATGCTATTCAGCTTCCGAGTGTTTGAATTTTTTTGATTGTTTTTATTGTAGTTTGTTTCTAATATTATGCCATTGTGGTCTGAAAAGATGCTTGATATGATTTCAATCTTCTTGAATTTGGGGAGACTTTGCTTGTGACCCAATATGTGGTCTATTTTTGAAAATGTCCCATGTGCATTTGAGAAGAACATATATTCTGTGGCTTTGGGGTGAAATGTTCTGAAGATTTCAATTAAGTCCATCTGCTCTAGTGAGTCATTTAGGATTGCTGTTTTTTTTTTTGCTGATTTTCTGTCTAGAGGATTTATACAGTGATGTCAGTGGTGTATTAACTAATATGATTGTATTGTTGTTGATCTCTCCCTTGATATCTTCCAGGAGTTTTCTTTTTTTATGTATTTGGGTGCTCCTGCATTGGGTGCATATATGTTTATCAGGGTTTATCCTCTTGTTGTATCGATCCCTTTAGTATTATTTAGTGGCCTTCCTTATCTCTTGTTATGGCCTTCACTTTGAGGTCTATTTTGTCAGATATAAGTATTGCTACCCCAGCTTTTTTTTTCATTTCCATTTGCTTGAAAGATATTTTTCTATGCCTTCACTTTCAGTCTTTGTGAGTCCCTTGTTCTGAGGCGGGTCTCTTGTAGACAGGATATATATGGGTCATGTTTTTTTATTCATTCAACGAGTCGATGTCATTTGATTGGAGCATTTAGTCCATTTACATTTAAAGTTATTATTGATAGGTACTTGTTTGTAGCCATTTTTATTTTTTGTGCCTGTGTTCCTTCTTACCTTTTTATTTCTTCTTTTTACACCTGTCCCTTTAGCATTTTTTGCATTGCTAGCTTGGTAGTGATAAACTCCCTTAGCCTTTTTTTTTTTTTTTTTTTTTTGTCTGTGAAGCTCCTCATTTCTCCTTTAATTTCGAATGATAGCCTTGCTGGATAGAGTAGTTTTGGATTCAGTCCCTTGCTTTGCATCACTTTGTAAATTCCCTTCCATTTTTTTCTGGCCTGATGTGTTTCTATTGATAAATGATTTGACAATCTAGTGTGTAACTTTCTGTCTCTCTCTTACAGCCTTTAAGATTCTCTCTTTGTCCTGAACATTTGCCATCATAATTATGATGTGTCTTGGTGTGGGTCTTTTTGGGTTCATCTTGTTCAGGACTCTCTGTGCTTGTGTGACTTTTTATTCCCCACATCAGGGAAGTTTTCTGACATTATTTCTTCAAATAGGTTTTCTAACCCTTGTTCCTCTTCCTGTCGTTCTGGGACCCTTATTATTTATATGTTGCTTCGCTTCATGTTGTGCCATAGCTCCCTTAGGCTCTTCGCCTGTCTTTTAATTTTTTTCTCCAGTTGCAGTTCAGTTTGGGTGTGTTTTGCTTCCCTGTCTTCTACAGTAATTCGCTAATTCGGTCCTCAGCTTCTCCTAGTCTGCAGTTCAGTTTGGGTGTGTTGAAACTTTCTATGGTGTTTGTTATGGCAGCTATATCACTCTTCATTTCTTCCTGATTCTTACATAAGTTGTTGATTTTTTCATCCATCTGGTTTATGAACTGTATGACCCTTATTCTGAAATCTTTTTCTGACATATTGCATACCTCTGTTTCATTTAGCTGCTTTTCTGACAATTCCTCCTTTTCTTTCCTTTGGGGGTTTGTCTAACCATTTTTAATCTCACAGACGGATCTAGATGTTGAGTTGTGCAGGGTCTGCTCCTTGGGTGGCAGTGGCTCCTCTGGCTGGTGGGGTGAGGCTGCTCGCACAGCTGCTGCTCCTCAGATAGGGGTGCTGATCACGAGGCTGCTGCTCCTCTGATGGGGGTGGGCTGCGTGTGGCTGCTGCTCCTCGAACAGGGAAAGCTGCTTGTGAGGCTGCTGCTCCTTGGACTGGAGCAGGTTGCTCGCAGGGCTGCTGCTCCTAGGACAGGGGTGGGCTGATCATGAGGCTGCTGCTCCTCGTACGGTGGTGGGCTGCTCATGTAGCTGATGCTTCTTGGACGGGGGCGGGCTGCTCGCGCAGCTGCTGCTCCTCGGACAGGACGCAGGCTGCTTACCAATGCCAGTGGAGATTTTGAAGCCTGGATAACACTGATGTATGCTATCTCATTCTGTACTGAACACTGCAACCTGGACAGCAGGACCTGAGAGGCATTAGTCCCAAAGGCTGGAGGGTTAAATGGGGTCAGGCTGAGTGAACGCTGTAAGCAGAGGAGAGTCCAGGAGGCACAGAGACGCCAATTTCTGTCTGTTGGGGCTCAAAAGCCTCAGACACACCCTGCACAGCAGGGACACTGCCTCCCAGGCCTTCTCCTAGTCATGACTATTGCTCTGAAGCCTGTGAATCTATGAACATAGACCTAAGAGGTTAAAATGATCACCATGAGGAGGAAGCAGGAATTCCCCTCATTTTTCTTGAATAATTGGTATTTATTGCATGTAACATTATCATATTTAAAATTATTTTTCTTGAGATATTCATGTTTATTGCATGTAACATTAAAAAAAGTGAATTAAACCAGTAGGAAGAGAGAGATATATATTTTTAAATCTGGTTGAGTAGAAAAGGCTAAGGGATGTCTCTTGACCCTAATTCACTGTGAACTATTACATGTTCAAATGTGAAGGGAGACATATAATACTGCTTTTACTTTAGAATGAAGTATTGGAAATAAAATGATCGTATCACAAGAAATGATAGCCCTACTATGTTTTACTTGGTGAGGATAGCAGTGGTTTTGAAAACATCATTAAAAAGAATCACTAAAAAAACTACATGAGCATTAATCAAGGCTCAATATTTGACTTTTACATTTTAAATAATTGTCTCTATTAATTAAAAACTACAACAACAATAAGGGAAATGTTTGATTATTAGGACAACAGACCAAGTTCTGGATGCTCGTTGAACTCGAGTGATGCATTATGTAATCACGTAATCATTTTAGGATTTTTGTCAAAATTTTGCATCTGTAAATCAGGGGTACCGGGAAAATTCTCATGTTGTCTCCATGTTTGTTTTTTTGAAATCACAAAACAATGCACAATGGTAATATGAAATGCATTATTGTAATACTATTTCTAAGAACACGGAGCCACATTCTTTCTCTGTCACTCAATATCAGCATTGTTTGAAATGTGTCCAGCTCCACGATTTTCTGTTCTCCCAGATAAATGCTGTGATGAAGATATTCAGCTAACTTCCTAAGTGAGGTTTCATCTGCTCAGCCCCTAGCACAGTTAAAAATTATTTTTAAAAGAGACACTGTGAGAGAACTTGGCAATAATTACATAATATTCCTTGGTTATTATAGGACACAGAGATGTACCAGTCCATTGCTCTCTGTACATTTCTGATCAAACCTATGCCTCTGGGTATATCTGAATAAGAATAACAAATCACTGGTAATGTGGCATCACACAGTAGCCTGATTCTCCCCTTCAGAGGACAGCTGTAAATGGGTCAACGCAAGTAGATGAGAGCTCCATCTATCAAGGCAACCTCACCCAGTGGTGCTGTACAATGCACAGTGTGCCAGTGAAACAGATAATGAGCAAGGTCAAGACACATCTATTATTCCAGGCCAGACCCCTGCAACACCATTACCTCTCATCTTAGGGATTCAAACTGCGGTTTCACGCTGCTTCAATGAAGTTTATAGAACAGAAAAATATTCTAAAATAGCTTACATAAAGTATTCTAAAAATATTTATATACATATTCAAAAGCCTTCACTGACATTTTGGTGCTTATTGCATCAAGTGGGAATGTAAAACAAATTGACTTAGAATTCGTGGTCTTCTATGATATACAAGTCAATTTCTCCCAATCATCTTCCATCACCCACAGGTACTGTGCTTTACCTGCACTGTATCACTCCATTGTCTTAGTGCTAATCATCTTGTTTTATCTTTAAGCCTTTTCTCATGCTATTTGCTATAACCATTACCTTTCTGGCCACTTAAACATTTTCCTAGCTCAACTCTATGATTAAAGACCTATACTAATTACTACCTCCTTTGTAACTCTGTTTTGACCACAGCTAATCTACTGTGAGTCCTTATGGCTCTGAAACACCATTACCATCCAAAGTACTTTCTGTTTCGCCAGATAAGAATTTGTACGCTTGTTTTATTCTCATTTTCTATCTGAAACATGTCTAGTAGACATCAACCATTTTTATGTATCTGTATTCCTTCAATTTGGATTTCTCCTTAGACATGCCAGGCAAAATGGTCATTGAGTGTAAATTTAATTAATAAACGGATAAATAATACATTAATACCAACATCATGATGAACAGTCTAACATTGGAAACTTCACATATCATATTAAACACATGTGAAGTTTAACCTAGAAAAGGAAAACCTTTCTAGTAAACTTATGCAGATATTGACAGGGGGTCCTTTTCATTTGAAGTTTGGTCTATGGGTGTTTGTTAGTGCTTTTGTTGTGAATTTTCAAAATAGCATTCTCAACTTAGGAGACACAATCTAGAGAACAGAACCCTTCATCATAACTGCCACTCAGGCAGCTGTGAATATGGCTTTGTTGAGTGCTAGAAGGTCAAACAGCATACAAGACAAACCCAAGGAGAGGGCACTGCACCAGAACACAGGAACACTTAGAAATGCATTTCCACACTCAGCTGCAGCAGGCTACACAGGGGAGAAACGCTTTCTTGAAGGTTTGTTTTCAAGCCACTATAGGGTTTTAAAAGTGAATTTTCAATAGGTCAGTGAATTCCCAGTACTACTTATAAAATATAGGAGTTACTGTAACAACAATAAAGATTTGCAAAAACCATTTATATTTACCCTTAGGTTAAAGTGTCTGATTTTTACTAGTATTATTTATTATTTACTCAGAGCCTATATACCAATACTCAATGAAACACTATTTGTAAGATGGGGAGACAGTTAACATTGGGTCACTCAAGTAAAACCAGGCAGCTGATCTTCAATTGTTAATTATGTAAATTAGCTGTGAGGTAGTAGTGCTAATTTTGCCCTTGGCTGTTATTCTCATGACAAGGGTACAATACATATTTATTGAACAAAAATTCCTTGTATAAGTGGACCTGTGCAGTTTAAACCTGTTATTCAAGGGTCAGTGTGTTACTCTTTATGGGGGACCATTACTTATTATGAAGACCTAGAGAAAAGTAGTTTGTATTGGTCTATTTTAATCATTTAAAACCTCTACTTTACTGCCTGTTTTTCAGCCCTGTTATTTCAAAGATTATCTACAGCAAGCTTTGTAATGGGCAAAGATGGGGAAATATGTGACTCTAGAAATATCTTAAGTCCATGGAAAGATCTGCTGCAAAGGTTTCTCGCTATGCTAAATACAGGATCACATCGGGCTTGAACTCAGGCAAAGAACAGAGATTTGCCATTCACCAGTGACATGTCAACAAGCTATCAGACACTGGATGAAAGGCTGTCTTAGCTCACCGTGTTCCCTGCTTTCATCAAGTGTGAGAGCCAGCTAAGTTCTACTCAAATTAGCACTGATGTGTCAGAAAGTTTTCAAAAAGTCGCACAGCTTTCAATCTCCCAGAACTCAAATAGAAAATTACCCAATTTCTGGTGTTCCCAAGGGGTGAATACAGAGAACGAGCAACGAAAATCAGGTAAGTGCTATAAAAATATTCAATTAGAGACACTGTAACCTGATACACCTCATATTTATGTCTATCACTACCCAGGAGAAGTGACAGTTACTTTACCTGTCATTCCTGAGGAAGAATTTGAGGGACAGTGGATTCATTTCTAAAGTTATAACTGTATTTAGACACTACACGCCCAGAGCCTTGTCCCAACGCATAAGACAGGTACACAAGAGTTAGAACTTAAGATTGATGGTGGTGAAAGGGAACAGAAGAGCATGGATGATAAGATTTCTAGGACCTCCCCTTTCTTTTTTACAATATGTCTAGTGTTTTTGTCTTTCTTAAATTCAAAAGAATACAGCATTCAAAAAACATGAAGCATATGAACTGTATATATTGATACAATAGTAATTCAATGACTCATCTATTAATCCTCAAAAATGTCTGAATAACCAAGAATTGTTACAACCTCATATCACCTTAACTGTGCTGAGATTCTTATTTATGAACTATGACAACCTCTCCATATCTCACTAGTTGATTAACATTAGCAATTAGTCAGTCACAGCTCTGAGGGTTATATTATCCCTATTACCACACACTAATGAAAATGAGTCTTCAGATGTTACAAGGAAAGGTGTTTTTACGCAGATATGTATATACATATATTTTTAAATCAGGAGGATTCTCTTTTACAGATCACGCTAGAATTTTGGCTACAAAAAAAAAGATCATCTACCATATTTTAAGACAAAATAATATAATATCATTAAAAATAACAATTGCCAGAAATGTCCTACATGTTCATGTTTCCTCAATTCTCCCAGCAAACTTATGCCCATTTTCCAGATGATTTTAGCAGTGTACCAAAGCCCCTTTGTTCATCTTTTCTATTCATTTTAACTCAATCCATGTCCTGAATCAGGCAACCTGAACTATACTAACCATTCCATTCTCCTGTGTTTTCTAAATTACCTAAAACAAAAGCACTATTGAATAAAAAACAAAACAAAAGCATCCATAAACATTTGTTGAGCACAATTAAAGTTCAATGATTCCCTGAAATGATTTTAGAAATTAATTTCTTAGCATTTCCAAACAAATGTCCATGACATTTTATAGCAAGATTTTTTTCCTCTTGGCATTAACAATCTTAAAATTATGTATCAATTTGTCAGGCATCTCAATTAGATTAGTCAACAAAGAGAATAAGGTATTAGTATGCTTTTTATTATTGTATACAAAAAGCTGAAGTATTTTCAGGGTCCAATTATAGAAGACTCTATATTATTTAGACCTTTTTTTTTCTATTTTGTTTTCTTTTTAAAAAATATGTTTTTATTAATTTCAGAGAGAGAGGAAGGAAGAAGGAGAGAGAGAGAGAAGCATCAATGAAAGAGAAACATCCATCAGCTGCCTAGTGGAGGCCCTCTACTGAGGATCCAGCCTGCAACCTGGGCATGTGCTCTGACCAGGAATCTAACCAGCAACCTCTTAGTGCATGGATGCTCACCAACTGAGCTACACCAGCCAGGGATCTATTTTGTTTCCTGTGGAGAACACTCAAGATCTTTCAATACAGATTAACACTCTTTTCACCAAAGACTAACAGGGGAAGCTAAATGCTGTGGATGCTCAATTAATGCATGTGGTTTAGTGTGTTGACAATTGGGGTGGCAATGAAGGCCATGCTAGGGGGGAGGCAGGATTACAGAACTAAACATTATATTAAACCAAAGAACAAAGAGTGATTATTTGAATTATTGGATAATGTGTGATTTCCTTCTAACCATGCTGTATTCTCTACTTTGAATGAAATAAATAATGATGGCCTCATTTACTTTTGGGAAGTTAACTTATTTATTTATCACAAGAGGCCCAGTGCATAAAATTCATGCACTGGGGAGGGGGACTCCCTCAGCCCGGATTGTGAGAAGGAGCAGGCCAGGCCGAAAGACCCCACCAGTGCACCATCAGAGCCGGGGAGGGATGTGGAAGGTTGGCCAGCCGGGGAGGGACCGCGGGAGGGCTCCAGGGCATGTCTGGCCCATCTCGCTCAGTCCAGATGGGCCATACTCCAGCAGCAAGCTAACCTACTGGTTGGAGTGTCTGCCCCTGGTGGTCAGTGCACGTCATAGCGACTGGTCGAATGTCTGCCCCCTGGTGGTCAGTGCATGTCATGGTGAGCAGTTGAGTGGCCTGAGCATATCATTAGCATATTATACTTTGATTGGTTGAATGGCTGACCAGACACTTAGCATATTAGGCTTTTATTATATAGGATTAGATCATGTAATAAAAGTTTCCACTGTTACTGGTACAATGTAAGCAGTATATCTATTCATGAATATAAATGGAGCATCATAAGACACTACTCATAGAACAAACCGATATATTAGAAAATACCAGGTGTTATTTTAGAAAAGCATGACATGCATGATCGTTAAATATGTTTTGATTAGAAAACTAATTTAACCTATGCTACTAGAAATTCAAATGCTACACGATTTTTTTCTTAAATCTTAAGATCCTAATTTTTAAAATTTTAGAGAGAGGAAAGGAGAGTAACATTGATGTGAGAGTCAAACATGGATCAGTTGCTTCCCTTGACTGGGGATTGAACCCAAAAATCAAACCCACCACCTTTTGGTGTATAGGACGATGCTCCAACCAACTGTGCCACACTGGCCAGGGAAATACAAGATTTTTTTATATTATATCCCAAAGTTTTAGATTCATTCTTTAAAAATATACTTGTTTAGGAATATAGAATAATAATTAACATTAAAATTAGCATAAACAACCTATAAATTTCTTTAGTGAGTTCAGTTAGTGACATCCAAGGACTTGGCCTCAGAAAACAGTGGCATATGTCTCCTTGTGAAAGGCACTGTTTCCTCCTGATGTTCTATCACAAACATCCCTTTTCCATTCATCATTCTTTGTGCTTCTAATACACTTAAGTTTATTAATATTCATGGTTATTATTTGCTTGCACCTCTGTTTAATTTATCCAGAAGTTGACCTAAATACAAAAGCCAATTGGAAAAGAAACATAATTCTTTCTCTCTCTGCAGTTGTTGGCACTGAATTTGGGTCACAGTAAACACTATCTAAGCCAGTGGTTCTTAACCTTTCTAATGCCGTGACCCTTTAATACAGTTCCTCATGTTGTGGTGACCCCCAACCATAAAATTATTTTTGTTGCTACTTCATAACTGTAATTTTGCTACTGTTATGAATCGTAATGTCAATATCTGTGTTTTACGATGGTCTTAGGTGACCCTGCTAGCGGTTCTCAACCATAATTTTATGGTTGGGGGTCACCACAACATGAGGAACTGTATTAAAGGGTCGCGGCATTAGAAAGGTTGAGAACCACTGATCTACACTAATAAAAGAGTAACATGCTAATTGACCGTACTGTCACGATGCCCACCAGCCAATCAGAAGTTAGTATGCAAATTAACCCAACAAAGATGGTGGGTTAATTTGCATACACAGGTGCAGAGCGGCCAGGGGCAGGGCGGGATGCTTCCGTCGCAGGTGTTCCACACCTCTCCAGCCGCTCCAGGCCTCTGGGCAGCATGGGAAGGCAGAAAGGCTGCTCCGGCCCAGAGCAGAAAGGCGGCTCCAGCCAGAACAAAGGCGGTGCCAGCAGCCAGGGGAAGGAAGACCCATTCTTGCACGAATCTTCATGCATTGGGCCTCTAGTGTTACTATAAGACAGGACTCAGCTTTCAAGAACCTCAGATTCAATTGAGGATATAGAGTTGAACAGCAAGACGATAGTCCATGATATCTACAAGGCAGTGAGCAATTATTGCTAATATCATGTGCTATAAATAATCACAGGAAGTAGATGGATGTGGGCAAAATATTCTACGATGGTTCCAAGAAAAGGTTGGAAATAGAGATAAATCTTGGAAATGGGTAAGTGGTGAGGTAAAGGAAAATAATTTAGCATCAAGTACTGATATGGAGAAAGTGTTTAAGGACAATATATAAGTAAATTAAATGTTGGTAGCAGACTGAGGAAATCACAGCACAACGCTAAAAGATTAGTCCTGATTCTGAAGACATTTCCTCTACTGCTTCTTCAGGTCTGCTCTACCTCTCTGCAGGTTTAGAAGACATAACTGCCAAGAGGATCCTGGGAGTATCCCTCAGTGATTAGTGAAATGGTCCACTCATCCTTTTTAAGTTATCTTGAACTTTTTGGGTCCATGAAGAAAAAGGAAGATTTAAACTCTCCATGCCGTATTTGCTGTGATATAACTGATATTTTGTAACCCATTCTTCTGTATATACATTGGATTAATTTTCTCTACATATTTATATTGTGCTTATTTGCAATTTTTGGTCAAAATAGCTTTGAAAGTGCTTATTAAAATAAGCATCTATCAGTTTTATTTTTACCATCTACAAGAATTGTCAGTGACCTGCGAACTTAGAGATGTCATTTCAAACATATTCTTCCATGGAAAGGCCCCTAATGGTACCATGATTTATATCTACATAGATTTGGACAGGATTAGGAGATCTTTTATCCTATCTCCTCATTTTTATTACAATAACATATATTTAAGTGCCTTGGCTTGAAAACTTTTCATAGATATTTTGAAAGTCTAAATCATTTTCATTTTTTTGACTAGCCTCAAACATTCTCAGTTTCCGACTACTACTTTTAAACTTTCTATAGAATTAAAATTCTCTAGAATTATTTTTGCTAGCTACTTTCAAGTTTCAATTTATATGTACAACTATTTCTTAGGTCCAATTCTGAATTACATTTTCATTTCTTAATTGTAATATTTTTCTTCTACACCATTACTTTTCCATCTTCCTAATTATATTCTTAATTTTCATTTTGAAATAATATCAAACTTACCTGAAAATTGTAAGGATAGTATGAAGAACTCTCCCCTCCCTCTGGGTTACTTGAAAGTAAGTTGCCAACATAATTTCTGTTCTCTCCAAATATTTTAGTATTTCATTTCTAAAAACAAGGACATTTTCTTACATATCCATATTAACCTTCAAAAATCAGGGAATTTGTATTAACTTCTACCACCAAATGTACTAATCTTACTTAGATTTTACCAACTGTGCCAAAACTACACTTTATGGCAAAAGGACTCAGTTCTGAATCACATCATATCTAGTTTTTATGCATCATTAATTCTAGAACAGTTATAATTCTTTACTTCTATACCCCGACACTTTTAAATCAGAGTCTAAATTTTTATAGAATGTCCATCAATTTGGGTGTCAATATCTTCTCATGATTAAATTCAGGTTATGTATTTTGGCAGGAATATCACAGAAGTAAAACTTACAACAGGTGGTGCCTGATATAAAAGTGTCCCATTACTGGTGATATTAACGTTGATCCCTTGCCAGCCTTCTCTACCATAATTACTCTTTTTCCCAATTAATGTTTAGGAGGGCATTTCATTCAGGTTATGGAAGTATTCCATTCTACCATGGAATTTTTACCCACTAGTTTTTACATCCATTGTATTTCTTGGCAGAATTAACAACTGCCATATTGTGGTTTTCTGATCCCCTGGACTCCTTCTACATTGCTTAGTTGGCAATTTTCTGTAAGGAAAACTGTCCCTTTTCTTCATTTATTTACTCATGCTTTTTAAATTTAAAATAGGACAAATTCAAGGATTCTCATTTTATTCAAGGAGTTATAATGTGGTATGATCATTATTTATTTTGATGTCCAAATTGTTCCCAATTTGATCAATAGAATTCCCCTTAGACTAACTCCTATGTACATTTGACATGTCACTATCATTCTTGAACACTTCCTTACTTTCTGGCACAAACAGACATTTTGGACTTGTCTTCTACTTTTCATATCTCGGCCCTGAAGTTAGGCATTTTTTTCCTAAGACTAGCGGAGAATGGTACTTAGGGACCAAGACCTAGAACCTGGTGTGTCCAGTGCTACTGGAGTGTGGTTGCTCCCAGGCCCGTCCACCGGATAAAGCCGTAAATGCACTTATATCAACATGTGTTTCTATATTCATCTACACACACTGAAAACTCTGAAAAAGTATGTAGTTTCTAAAGAAGAATCAGAATTGTTTTTGTAGTAATACCATGAAAGTCACACCCTAAAATTCAAGCCTATGGCTTATTTATCTCACCTCCTGGCTCTAGGATAAAGGAGACCTAGAGAATTTGCCTTTAGATGTAGCTTGCATTAGTGTTCAGAATTAGACTGATAAGTATTCTACTGGATGTTGAGCTAAGTTATTCTAGTTTCTTTCTCCCTTTTAAACAAAGTCATATTTTTTATCCATATTTAAATATATTCTCTTCTAATCAATTCAATTGCAAATTCAAGATAAACACAACTCAAAAAGTCCACTGGCTACAAATGACATCCTTTCAAAGAGAAATTATTAATTCAGCAAAACTCCAAGGGAAATAAATACATGGTTCTGCAGCCAAGGTAAGCACAAAGATCGGACTGAGTCTGTATTTAAAAGATTCTTTTGTCAAAATTCTGCAATCTGACAGGCACTAATTCTGTTAGAAATTACATGGCTTGACAATTTTAACCAGTGCTTTCCTCAGGCAGCCATTAGGTTTTTATAAATTCTGGTGTGTTATAAGCAAAAAGAAGAAGAAAATTCTGGTGATTATCAGCGCATTGATCGTAATACATTTAGATTATTTCCATCACTAAATGTTAACATGTTAAGCAAGAAATGCTATAAAATAAAGACACGTAGTTACATCTGGCGTGGGCACTTTCACTAATTATGTAAGCTAGTGTAAGTGTGTATATGTGTCCTATACAGGTATACTTTGGACTTTTCTAAAGCTTCTGTATAACTTTTTCCCATCTATAATAATAAAAGGCTAATATGCAAATGGTCATCATGCCCTCATGCACTAATGACCAATCAGCAGGAGGCTGTGTCCCCGCCCGGCACCGGCTGGGGACATGACTGACGCTGCATCCCCACCTGGTGCCAGCCAGGGACATGACATGCCGGTAGGGCTTAACGGGTGTGGGGCTGGCCCGGTCTGGGTCTTGCCCAGTGTGGGTGGGGCCGGCCAGGTCTGAGTCCCATGGTGCACCCCAGACTCTGACAGGAGGGAGGAGGGAGCTGGATACCCTCACCCAGGACCCACACAGCAAGGCGGCAGTTAGGGGCAATCAGGTCAGCAGGGGAGGGCAGTTAGGGGCGATCATGCAGGCAGACAGGTGAGGGGTTAGCAGCCAGTGGTCCTGGATTGCGAAAGGGATGTCCAGAACTGAAGAGGGTGCAGGCTGGGCTGAGGGATGGACCGACCCTCCCCCCCGCCCAGTGCACAAATTTCGTGCACCGGGCATCTAGTTTATTATAATTCCTTGAGAATGAGAACCATCTTGCCTTTAAAACACTCCACATATTTCAATATGAGGTACAGTGAAAGAATGGAGTACAAGTTTTAAAAAAATCATTATAATATTTGGTCTCTTATTGAATTATTTTCCAATAAAGGCATTAAAAATACAGCTGACCATCTCATGATATATTACAAATGGAAGATTTTAGAATGAATTAGGTCTCTTTATTTTCTGCTCTGTACTTGTACAGGCCATTGGATATGCTTACCTCCAGGATAAATAAGACACACTGTCTTTTCTTATTGCTACAATGAAAGAATATTTAGAGTGTTTTTCTGATGGATCCCATTAATGGAATAATAGAAATAAGGGGTAGAGCAATTGGGTCTATTTCAAAGGGACTAACCAAGTAGGTCTATCCTTAGTGGCTAATATTGGGTAGATATTTACACCTATTAAAATGTTGTATAGACACCTGTCATATTAATCCATTTTTAATGAAAAGCAGAAAAACTGGTCTACATTTATTGCATTTCAATAGAATTTTAGTTTTTCTTTTAAGTAATTATAGAGATGGAAATGTTGATTTTACTGTAGCATACTTTATTATTTTTAAAGCCTTTAAATATAATATACATTTTCTGAAATTTTTACTTAGTAAATCAGCATTTGTTATTTCCTCTTTTGTTGGTATGACTGAAAATGTTTTTAGGTACAAACACCTCAGCATAAACTAGAAACTGAGAAAACAACTGAATATGTTCAAATATTTAAGGTATCCAAATTTATGATAGTTGAGTTTACATTATTAGCTATATTATTGAATTTCATGAACTTCATAAGGTTAATTACAGAGAACTTATTCATTCTATTCAGGTTATAGGAAGACATAACAAAGGTGGTTTTCTTTTTTTCCCCCTTTGTCATTCTGGAAACACAAGGTCCTCAGATATATCTATCTATCTATATCTATATATCTATATATCTATATATCTATATATCTATATCTATATCTATATCTATATCTATATCTATATCTATATCTATATCTATATATATATACACACACATACACATACACACACACACACACACACACACACACACACACACACTAGAGGCCCAGTGCATGAAATTCATGCACGGGGGGGTGGGGGGAGGGTTGTCCCTCAGCCCAGCCTGCACCCTCTCCAATCTGGGACTCCTCGAGGGATGTCCAACTCCTTGAGGGATGTCCGGTAGGATCAGGCCTAAATGGGCAGTTGGATATCCCTCTCACAATCCAGGACTGCTGGCTCCCAACTGCTCGCCTGCCTGCCTTCCTGATTTCCCCTAACTGCTTCTGCCTGCCAGCCTGATCACTCCCTAACCACTCCCCTGCCAGACTGATTGATGCCTAACTGCTCCCCTGCCAGCCTATTTGCCCCTAACTGCCCTCCCCTACAGGCCTGGGTGCCCCCCAACTGCCCTTCCCTGCAGGCCCGGTCGCCCCCAACTTCCCTCCTCTGCCAGCCTGGTCACCCCTAACTGCCCTCCCCGGAAGGCTTGATCGCCCCCAATTGCCCTCCCTTGCAGGCCTGGTCCCTCACAACTGCCCTCCCCTGCTGGCCTGATCGCCCATAACTGCCCTCCCTTGCAGACCTGGTCCATTCCAACTGCCCTCCCCTGCTGGCCATCTTGTGGCAGCCATCTTGTGTCCACATGGGGTCAGTCATCTTTGACCACATGGGGGAAGCCACCTTGTGTGTTGGAGTGACAGTCGATTTGCATATTACTCTTTTATTATGTAGGAGGATTAGATAGGATAGAGGCCTGGTGCACGGGTGGGGGCAAGCTGGTTTGCCCTGAAGAGTGTCCCGGATCAGGGTGGGGGTTCCCTTGGGGCATGGGGCGGCCTGGGCGAGGGGCCTGTGGTGGTTTGCAGGCTGGCCATGCCCCCTGGCGACCCAACGGAGGCCCTGGTATCTGGGGTTTATTTATCTTCTATAATTGAAACTTTGTAGTCTTGAGTGGAGACCAAGTCAGGCCAGGGCTGTGGGAGCTTGGCTTCCTCCATTGCCGGGGGCAACTCAAGTCTCCAGCTCTCTCCAGCTCCGTGGCTGCCGCCATTTTTGTTGTGATTCATTTATCTTCTATAATTGAAACTTTGTAGTCTTAACTGGAGGCCTGGGCCGGCCAGGGTGTGCGGAAAGCTTGGCTTCCTCCATTGCCAGGGAAATCCAAGCCTCTTGCTTGCTCCGTGGCTGCAGCCATCTTGGTTGGGTTAATTTGCATTATTAGTGAGTACTCCTGATTGGTTGGTGGGCGTAGCTTGTGGGTGTAGCAGAGTGATGGTTAATTTGCATATTACTCTTTTATTAGATAGGATATTGTTGTTGTTGTTGTTAATCATCACCCAAGGATATTTTTTTCCATTGATTTTTAGAGAGAATAGAAGGGTGGGAGTGAGAGAAAGGGGGGAGACACAGAAGAGAGTGTGTGTGTGTGGGAGAGAGAGAGAGAGAGAGAGAGAGAGAGAGAGATAAAGATTAGCTGCTTCCTGAATGTGCCCCACCAGGGCCAGGGATCCAACCTGCAACCCTAATTGTGCCCTAGACTGGGAATTGAACTTACGACCCTTAAGTGTGTGGGCCAACACTCTAACCACTGAACAAAATTGGCCAGGGCTGAAAAATATTTGATAGATTAATTTTCCCTTCTATATTCTCTTTCTAAAATTTCTACTATTCAAATATATTCCATTCATTTTACTATTTTTCTTATTATATTTTCTATTTCATTTTCTTCTTGTTGTTTTTTTATTTTGTTACTTCCCTCCTCGATTTTATTGCTTAAAAGTTATATTAAGTATTTTTAAATGTTCTGCTATTGTATTATTATGATCTTATTTTTGATCTCCAAATACCTTTTATTACATTTTATTCTTATTAATGGAATAAATTACTTTGTGAGTTCAATCTGAAAACATTAATATGTTTAACCCTGTCTTCCCTCTGTATAAGTTTAAATTTCTTACACATTTTTCTTCTCTTTCTCTCTCTCTCCCTCTCTCTCTCTCTCTCTCTCTCTCTCTCTCTCTCTCTCTCTCTCTCTCTCTCCTAATCAATGTTATAAGATTTCCTCAAATACATGCAAAGCTTTGTTTTGGGAACCGGATTTCAGGTTCTCTATGACTTTCTTCATGGACTGCTGAGATTTTTTGTGCAACTGGATGCATGAGTGAGAATACACAAAGAAGTTGCAACCGGAGATGAAAATTAGAGAGACATAACTGTTTAGGATGCATTTATAGCTATGGGAGTCCAAAAAACTGTCTGGGAAAGAGGTGTGGATAAAGCAAAAAAGGTGTAGCACCTTTTCAATTTAGCCACACATGAAGGTTTTCTATGTATTATGATCTACGGTGGTTACTTTATTAGTAAGCTAATATGTATCACCGGGAACAAATTCACATAAATTATTTTATATTCTGCAAAAGAACTAAGAGCTGTTTTCATATTTTTTTTTTTTTTTTTTTTTTCAAATTTTTATTAAGGTATTATATGTGTACATATCTTATCATTGCCCCCGACCCCCACCCCACTCCCATATATGCCCTCACCCCCCAATGTTTTGCATCCGTTGGTTACTCTTATATACATGCATATAAGTCCTTCAGTTGATCTCTTATTTCCCCCACCTCTCCCTAACCTTACCACTGTAATTTGACAGTCTGTTTGATGCTTTACTGCCTCTGTAACTATCTTTTTGTTCATCAGTTTATAATGTTTTTCATTATCCCCAAATGAGTGGGATCATGTGGTATTTTTCTTTCATTGACTGGCTTATTTCACTTAGCATAATGTTCTCTAATTCCATCCAAGTGCCTACAAATGGTAGTAATTCCTTCTTTTTTACGGCAGCATAGTATTCCATTGTGTAGATGTACCATAGTTTTCTGATCCAGTCATCTGCTGATGGGCATTTAGGCTGTTTCCAAATCTTAGCTATTGTAAATTGTGCTGCTATGAACATAGGGGTGCATATATCCTTTCTGATTGGTGTTTCTGGTTTCTTAGGATATATTCCTAGGAGTGGGATTACTGGGTCAAATGGGAGTTCCATTTTTAGTTTTTTGAGGAAACTCCATACTGTTCTCCACAGTGGCTGCACCAGTCTGCATTCCCACCAGCAGTGCACGAGGGTTCCTTTTTCTCCGCATCCTCGCCAACACTTGTCGTTTGTTGATTTGTTGATGATAGCCATTCTGACAGGTGTGAGATGGTATCGCATTGTTGTTTTGATTTGCATCTCTCGGATAATTAGTGACTTTGAGCATGTTTTCATGTGTCTCTTGGCCTTCCTTCTGTCTTCTTTCGAAAAGCTTCTATTTAGGTCCGTTGCCCATTTTTTTATTGGATCATTTATCTTCCTTTTATTAAGTTGTATAAGCTGCCTGTAGATGTTGGAAATTAAACCTTTATCAGTGATACCATTTGCAAATATGTTCTCCCATACAGTGGGGTTTCTTGTTGTTTTGTTGATGGTTTCTTTTGCTGTGCAAAAGCTTTTTATTTTGATGTAGTCCCATTTGTTTATTTTCTGTTTGGCTTCCATTACCCTAGGGGCAGTATCACTGAAAAAGTTCTTTTGGCATATGTCTGAGATTTTGCTGCCTGTGGATTCCTCTAGTATTTTTATGGTTTCCCGTCTTATATTTAAGTCCTGTACCCATTTTGAGTTTATTTTTGTGTATGGTGTAAGTTGGTGATCTAGTTTCATTTTTTTGCATGTATCTGTCCAATTTTCCCAACACCATTTATTAAAGAGACTGTCTTGACTCCATTGTATGCTCATGCCTCCTTTGTCAAATATTAAATGCGCATATTGGTTTGGGTCGATATCTGGATTCTCTATTCTGTTCCATTGATCTATATGTCTGTTCTTGTGCCAGTACCAGGCTGTTTTGATGACAGTGGCTTTGTAATACAGCTTGAAATCTGGTATTGAGATCCCTCCTACTTTATTCTTCTTTCTCAGGATTGCTGTGGCTATTCGGGGTCTTTTTTTATTCCAGATGAATTTTTGGAGAGTTCTTTCTAGGTCTGTGAAATACGCCGTTGGTATTTTAATGGGGAGTGCATTGAATCTATAGATTGCTTTGGGTAGTATGGACATTTTAATGATGTTGATTCTACCAATCCATGAACATGGTATGTTCTTCCATCTGTTTACATCTTCCTCTATCTCTTTTTTCAGTGTCCTGTAGTTTTCCGCATATAGGTCTTTTACCTCCTTGGTTAGGTTTATTCCTAAGTATCTTAATTTTTTTGGTGCGATGGAAAATGGGATTGCTTTTTTAGTCTCTCTTTCTGTAAGTTCATTGTTGGTGTATAGAAATGCCATAGATTTCTTGGTGTTAATTTTGTATCCTGCTACATTGCCGAATTCATTTATTAAGTCTGTTAGTTTTTTGATGGAGTCTTTCGGGTTTTTTATGTACAATATCATGTCATCTGCAAATAAGGACAGCTTTACTTCTTCTTTTCCAATTTGGATGCCTTTTATTTCTTCTTCTTGTCTAATTGCAGTGGCTAATACTTCCAGTACTATGTCAAACAGGAGTGGTGAGAGTGGGCATCCCTGTCTTGTTCCTGTTCTTAGGGGAAATGG
Source organism: Plecotus auritus (assembly GCF_963455305.1). Classification (NCBI taxonomy): domain Eukaryota; kingdom Metazoa; phylum Chordata; class Mammalia; order Chiroptera; family Vespertilionidae; genus Plecotus; species Plecotus auritus. Next base: position 141,108,201 of record NC_137775.1, on the reverse strand, counting down.
TTTTAGTTTTTGCCCATTGAGTATGATGTTAGCTGTGGGTTTATCATATATAGCTTTTATGATGTTGAGGTATGATCCTTCTATTCCCACCTTGTTGAGAGTTTTTATCAAGAAAGGGTGTTGGATTTTGTCAAATGCTTTTTCTGCATCAATTGATATGACTATGTGATTTTTATCTCTCAATTTGTTTATGTGATGTATCACATTTATTGATTTGCGGATATTGAACCATCCTTGCATTCCTGGGATAAATCCTACTTGGTCATGGTGTATGATCTTTCTGATGTACTGCTGGATCCTATTTGCTAGAATTTTATTGAGGATTTTGGCATCTACATTCATGAGGGATATTGGCCTGTAATTCTCCTTCATTGTGTTGTCTTTATCTGGTTTTTGTATTAGGGTGATGCTGGCTTCATAGAAGGAGCTGGGAAGTGTTCCTTCCTCTTGAATTTTTTGGAATAGTCTGAGGAGGATAGGTTTTAGTTCTTCCTTGAATGTTTGGTAGAACTCTCCTGTGAAGCCGTCTGGCCCCGGGCTTTTGTTTGCCGGAAGCTCTTTGATGACTGCTTCAATTTCTTCCATAGTTACTGGCATGTTGAGCTGTTTAGATTCTTCCTGATTGAGTTTTGGAAGGTTATATTTTTCTAGGAATATGTCCATTTCCTCCAGGTTGTCCAGTTTGTTGGAATAGAGTTGTTCATAATATTTTTTAACAATCCTTTGTATTTCGGCGGGATCTGTTGTTATTTCACCTCTTTCATTTCTGATCTTGTTTATTTGGGTCCTCTCCCTTTGCTTCTTGGTGAGCCTGGCTAGAGGTTCATCAATCTTGTTTATCCTTTCAAAGAACCAGCTCTTGGTTTTGTTGATCTTTTGTATTGTTTCTTTGGTCTCTATGTCGTTTATCTGTGCTCTGATCTTTATTATTTCCTTCCTTCTGCTTACACTGGGCTTTTCTTGTTGCTCTTTTTCTAACTCTTTGAGTTGTTGGGTTAGGTATTTTATTACCCCTGTTTCTTGTTTTTTGCAGTAGGCTTGTAGAGCTATGAACTTCCCTCTCAAGACTGCTTTCGCTGTGTCCCATAGATTTTGGATTGTAGTGTTTTCATTGTCATTTGTTGTCATGATGTTTTTTATTTCTTCTTTGATCTCTCTGGTAACCCAGTCATGGTTTAATAGCATGCTGTTTAGTCTCCATGTGTTTGATTTCTTTGGGTTGTTTTTATTGTAGTTGATTTCCAGTTTTATGCCACTGTGGTCTGAGAAGATGCTTGATATGATTTCTATCTTCTTGAATTTGAAGAGACTTTGCCTATGTCCCAACATATGGTCTATCTTTGAAAATGACCCATGTGCGCTTGAGAAGAATGTATATTCTGTGGCTTTGGGGTGAAATGTTCTGAAGATGTCAATTAATTCCATCTGGTCTAGTGAGTCATTTAGGATTGATGTTTCTTTGCTGATGTTTTGTTTAGAGGATTTGTCCAATGGTGATAGTGGGGTATTAAAGTCTCCTACTATGATTGTATTGCTGTCAATGTCTCCCTTAATATCCTCCAGGAGTTTTTTTATGTATTTGGGTGCTCCTGTATTGGGTGCATATATGTTTACCAGAGTTATTTCTTCTTGTTGGATTGCTCCCTTTAGTATTATGAAATGGCCTTCCTTATCTCTTGTTATGTCCTTCAGTTTGAGATCTAATTTGTCAGAAATAAGTATTGCTACCCCAGCTTTTTTTTCAGTTCCATTTGCCTGGAAAACCTTTTTCCATCCCTTCACCCTCAGTCTGTGTGCGTCTTTTTTTCTGAGGTGGGTTTCTTGTAGACAGCAGATATATGGGTCGTGTTTTCTTATCCAATCTGTTACCCTATGTCTTTTGATTGGGGCATTTAATCCATTTACATTTAAAGTTATTATTGATAGGTACTTATTTGTCGCCATTCCTATTCTTTACCCCTGTGTTACTTCTTCGCTTCCTGTTTCTTTCTTTTTTTTTTTTTTTTTTACAGTAGACCCTTTAGCATTTCTTGCATTGCTGGTTTGGTGGTAATAAATTCCCTTAGTCCTTTTTTGTCTGTGAAGCTCCTGATTTCACCTTCAATTTTGATTGACAGCCTTGCTGGGTACAGTATTCTTGGATTCAGCCCCTTCCTTTGCATGACTTTGTATATTTCATTCCATTCCCTTCTGGCCTGATGAGTTTCTGTTGAGAAATCAGTTGCTAGTCTGATGGGGGTTCCTTTGTATGTAACTTTCTGTCTCTCTCTTGCTGCTTTTAAGATTCTTACTTTGTCGTTGGTGTTTGACAATTTAATTATAATGTGCCTTGGCGTCGGTCTTTTGGGGTTCATTTTGCTTGGGACTCTGTGAGCTTCTTGGATTTGTGTGGGTTTTTTCTTCCCTATATCTGGGAAATTTTCTGTCATTATTTCTTCAAAGAGGTTTTCTATTCCTTGCTCAGCTTCCTTTCCTTCTGGAACCCCTATTATGCGGATGTTGTTTTGTTTCGTGTTGTCCCAAAGTTCCCTTAGACTCTCCTCCTGCCTTTTAATTTTTTTTTCTAGAAGTTGCTTTTCTTGGGTATTTTTTTCCATCTTGTCTTCTAGCTCACTGATGCGGTCCTCTGCTTCTTCTAGTCTACTCTTGATGCTTTCTATTGAGTTCTTTACAGCAGCGATGTCATTTTTCATTTCTTCTTGGTTCTTCTTCATTTCCTCTTGGTTCTTGCTCATATTGTCGAATTTGTCTTCCATTCTTTTCAGCCACCTTATGACCATTTCTCTGAATTCTTTTTCTGGAAGGTTGCTTGCCTCCATTTCGTTTACTTCCTTTTCTGGTGATGCCTGCTTTTCTTTCATATGCGGGCTGCTTCTTTGTCTCCCCATGGTCTCTCTTCTCTGGGTGTCTGGTTATGTAGTTCTCTCTCTCCTGGGTTGATTTAAAGGCACAAAATACAGCACTACCAGGTACAACTCACAAGGCACTGAACAGGAATGTATTCACGATATTAATAACCTCCAATAAAGGTGACCACCAGAGAAAGGCAAATTAGGTGATAGGAGAGAAAGAAGAAGAGGAAAAAAGAAAGAAAGAAAGAAAAAAAGAAAAAAGGAGTGTGAAAATGAAATTGGGAAAAGGGAAAGTAAAGAGAAAAAAAAAGTAAGAGAGACAAGAAAGTGACTGAGAGAGAAAGGGGAACAGACTATATATATTGGGGATAAAACTCCAATAGAACAATCACTAATCCCAGCAAATGCCAGCAACAAGTGCCTGGGGATTAATACAAACTACAACACCAACTAATATGGATTGAGGCAAGGGAAAGCTGAAGCACAAAACAAACAAAAAAATAAACAAAAGAAGAATAAGCAAAACAATCTCACAAAAACAGCATAAAAATTGGATATAATCTACATTCAAGCAAACAACAACAAAAGGACAGAGAGAAGGACAAGTTTATTGATAGCTCAGACAGCGAAGGGAGAGGTGTATGTGGACTTGGAGCAGGGGATTAGAGATTAGATATGTAAGTAGGGTGAAATTTTAACAAGGGGTAAACAGAAAGAATAGGGAAAATCTAAAGCAGTAAAAGGGTAAGACAAACAGGACACTGAAAAGGGGGAGGTTGGGAAGAGAGTGATGGCCTAAAGGTAGAGTTGAGATAGAGTAAAACGATGCTAAAGGAAAGATAAAAAATAGAATGTAGAACCCTAATCCCAAAATAAAATGAAGAGAAAATAAAATGACACTTTAAAAAAAAAAAGATAAAATAGCAGTAGTAATAATACGGATTGAAAATAAAAATGTAATCATTAAAAAGGTAAAATCAAGTGATGAAAAAAGAAAAAAAAGTTTCTTGATTAAAAGATGCAAAAAAAAATGAAAATAATAAAAAAAAAATAAAAAAAAAATAAAAGGTAAAAATAAAATGTGAAGTAGTGAAGGTCATTCACTTCCTCTGTTTTTCTGTTTGGAACGCCTGTTTCTCAGTCCAGACAGTATTGCAGTTCCCTGCGATCCACTGCTCTTCGGTGTTGTAAGCCAGTCCTGATTTTAAGCAGGCGGTGTGTCTTAATTTCTCGTATTCCTTTATTTTTGATTACGCAAGAGTCAATTTGTGATTCAGCCCCTGGGTGGCAGTGTTTCTGGATTGACTTCCGGGTCTATCTATGGCCTCTCTAGGCAGTGTTAGAGCCTTCTTTCCCTGTGGCACTGCCACTGGCCTGTGGGCGTGGTCTGCCTCAGAGCTGACTCTCTGATGGTCACTCCCCGCTCCGATCCCCAGGTTCCAGAAAAACAACTTTCCCCTGCAGTCTCCCAGGGTGTCCCCAAATGGGTGATCCTATGTATTGGGCTTAGTAATCAGAAGCAAGGATTTGAAGAGGAAAAAGCCCAAGTGTGCGAACTCCAGGACTGCAAGTAAACCCAGGCACAAAGGGAGCGCACGGGCTGCGCGTAAGTCTGGACAGCCTGAAATTCTTAGGGTGTCCCTGCACTTCAGATCAAAATGGGTTGCTTTTTAGAGTGCCCTTCTCTTAGCAGCTCTGAGGACCCCTTTCCACAATCACAGATCACGCCAGCCCCTACAGCCACGGACTTTTCTAGGCACAGACTTCCCTGGTCCTCCAGCTCCCGCAAAACGCGCGTTCCTCTCTCCCGCCGGGACCAGAGACCTCACCTTATCCCAGGCGAAATCTGACCTTTCCGTGGTGGAGTGTAGAGCTCCTCTGAACCCGTGTGCTTGCGCCAGTTGGGGAGCGTTGTTCTGGGGCTCGCAGCTGTTCCTGGGGTGCCGCAGTTGTGGATTCTCAGGCTTCAGATAAGCTCCACTTTCCGGATCAAGATGGCGCAGACTCCGCGTCCAAGCCCGCAGCTCTGGGAGGGGACCCAGCCGCAGTTGGTGCTGCCAGTTCAGGGGAACCCCGTTCAGCAGTCCCCCACCTCCTTCTGGAATTCAGCTGTCTCCCAACCAGCCAACAAACACTCCTTGTGCGTCCCTCAGCTGTTCTTTCTTTCTGCTCCGGGACAAGGCTCGGAACACGTCTGTCTATTCCGCCGCCATTATTCCCTCTTTTCTGTTTTCATATTTTTAACTTCTCCATTTAAAGTTATGTAATAGAAAATGAATATTAAAAGAACCTAAACCAAAAAAAAAACCACAATGAGAAAAATAATTTTTAAAATTAATAAATTACATTAATACCCATAAAATGATTAGGTTCCATTAATACAAACATGGGAATTTTATATAATTTCAGATATGTAAAATTGATATTCTATTATTGAGTACATGATAATAACCAAAGCTAAACAATCATTAATATATTATTGAGATGAAAAAACAAACCAGCTGTATGGTATAATAGCAAAAAAATCATTTAATATGTTACTCATTTAGCAGAAATCATTTTCAAAATTGCTACAAGATGTATTTCTATTTTTCACGTAACTGTCACTGTAAAATTTAAACTGGGTATAGCTGGAAAAATTGCTTTCCAAATTATCATAAAATTATACTTAAGAATCCATCAAATCTTTAAAATCAACAATTTGAAAAGGAAATAAATTTCTAAAAGAACTTAACAGTAGTGCTCAAAATATGAACAATAACATAATGTTCTATGCTTAAAACAATTCACAAACTCCTTTCCTAAAAAGGAAATACAGTGCAAGAGAAAAAATTCCCATAATAAAATGATTTGCATTGTGTTTAAGAGAAATAAAAATTTTAGAACACTGATTATTTTTAAAAAATCAAATCGCAACTCCCTTTCTATTTATTTCTAATAACGTACTATGTCATATGTACTTGCTTCTTTTACCATAAATTTGACTTAATAACTTTTTTTAAAATATATTTTTAATGATTTCAGTGAGGATGGGAGAGACAGGGAAAAATGGAAACATCAATGATGAGAGAGAATCATTGGTTGGCTGCCTCCCCCATGCCCCCAACTGGGAATTGAACCATGATCTACTGGTTCATAGGTCTATGCTCAACCACTGAGCCAGGCTGGCCACGCCTTAATAACTTTTTTAAACCTTTCCCCATAAGCCTTGTATTGTTGGTTCAGCAATCTTCTATAGGAAGTGAGAGTATCCCCACATGTCTAAAATACATTGCCTATTTATCAGTAGAAAATGATAATATATATTGGGAGGACAAAGCAGATCAGCTACCGATAAATTATACTTACTGAAGGGTTTATAGCACATCGAAATGGTATTGGTGGACCTTAAAAATACTAAACGTGTTCAGATATTGTCACCTGAAAACTCTTTTTCTTTCATTTAGAGAAACAAACTTGCAACCTCCAAGATGCAACCTTGTAGCCAAGACCAAATGGTGGATTCTAGCATCACATTCTAAACATGTGCGGACAGAGAATAGATGGAAACCGAGGCACTAGCATTTATAATTCTGATTTGCAGCTTGAAACAATGTGAGCGATACTTTCCTAGGAAGAAGATAAAATATTCATTTATTTTAAAATATCCTTTGAAATTTCAGAGAGAAAGTCCTAGCAAGGGTTTATTTGCAAAGCCATACAATAATTACTTTTGTATGGTTGTGCTGGTAATTATTGGCATTCGCATTAGAGTAATTAATTCTAACAAAAGATCCCAACATGGCCACACTGTCATGTAAATTAGATTTAATGACATTTGGTCTGGCTGTAGGAAAATCTGTACTGTAAAATTATCATCTTTGTTGTCTTTACAAATACTTCTGGTAAGGAGGTATCCCTCTAGGATTAAAAAAAGTAGTAGTCCATTTAATTTTTACCTTCTTTAACCTGAACATACAGCTATACATATGTAAAAATATTTATGTTTCTAATTGTGCTTTTCTAAAGGACACCATCGGCTATTCATACTGCATAGTTTATCCACAGTATCAATTCATAGCAGACACACTTGCAAGGGAGTTGTATGTGTATATAATAGTACCATTTCTCAGTTGGAGTCTTTTGCTTGATGTAACACCAAAACCTGGAAATGAATAGTGTTTGCTGAGTAGAGGAAACGAACAAACACGCAGCTATCATCATTCAAGCAGTAACAATACATTTATGCTCAAGTAGTCATTTCTTCCCAGTGAACTCTTCTAGAGGCATTCAACAACTCCTAATCACTTATCCTTCATGCCATTCACATGCCATTAGGCGCTGAATACACAAATCACCATAACAACATGGAAAATGAAGAAATATCAGCACTCTCAGTTTTGTTGTTCAACGATCTCAGCACTTTTCCTGATTCAATATGTGCCCAATTGTTTCTGGGAGAATAACTGAATGATTTTCACCATTACGTTGCACTTTCTTCTTTAAGAGAACTTAGTGAAGTCTCTGGAGAGGTGTATGTGTGCCCAGAATTTCTGAATCTACTCCCTTATTGGTTTTAAAAATTATTACAAAGCATGAATTTAATAAAAACTATTCTGTTCATAACTTCCTTTTTTGCTTAACAACCTTGAAAAATGTCAGTAGATTTTCATGTGTTCTCTCTCTTGGCAGTAATAACCTCATTATGCAGGGATGCCCTGCCTAGACATGTGACCACATTGGTGGGTCCCACAGTCACTCCTCTCTCTCACTGCCTTCATCCTGGCTTCTATATGTAATGGTAATGCTACCTGCAGATCAGGTATCCTTCCTCTTTTTTTGGAATTAAATTCTCATGTTAGATTAGGAACAGCCTGCACATTTCAACACATTTTTAAAATAATGATATTCCAAATGAAATGATTTACACTCATATATGATCTCAACTGCTCTAATCGAATTTCAATATTTCAACAATAGTTATTGTTTATTTCAGATCTGGCCAAATCTAATGTCTCTTTTTTTCTGATTATACTTAATTCTTTATTAAGACTTCAAAAAAATTAACCTGTGCATTATGCTTTTCTCTCCTACTACACTGAAACTTATAAAAAGTAGAAACATTCACCACTGTATTCCCTGTAGAGTACTGATGATTTTGAGCCCTTATAATTTGCCTACAGAATGCCAAAAAAATGTGTGTGTGTGCCTGGTGCCTATTTCTCCCATATCCTTTGAATAGGGCTCCACACTCAGCTGAATCAGTCTCTGGCTGTTCTCAGCTATTATTGATCTTTTCTGAGAAGAGTGTTGCAATTTGAAAATTTTTTTTCCTTTGATTTAGCCAATGAGGTTTCTTTATTAATATTTTAAATCACCCCTACCCAAATACAAATAACCACAAAACGTATTTGTCACTCAAAACCAGAACAACTTCTAAAACTACAGTTGACACTTGACCAACACAGGAGTTAGAAGAGCTTACCCCCCACATAGTCCAAAATCCACATATAACCTTTGAATCCACATATAAACTTTAGTCATCCCTTTGTATCTGTGGGAACTGTTTCCAGGACCCCTGTGGATACCCAAATTTGCAGATGCTCCAGTGACTTTTATAAAATGCCATAAAACAATGTGCCTACAGTGGGCCCCCCACCTCTGCGGATTTCCAAGAGTTAGTAAAAAATACTGGTTTTCATCTGCAGTTGGTTAAATCCCTGGTGTGAAACCTGGGAGTAGGGAGGGCCCACTGTATATTGCTTGAAAAAAAACACGCATGTAAGTGGACCTGCACACTTTAAATCCATTAGGGAGAACTCTAATAGCAGAATGGCAGAATCCCTTCACTCTTTATACAACTATATAATTTCCCTAAAAAAACCCCACAAATCTTAGACAAGAAATTTTTATGATGAACAAAATTTTCTTGGTGAAATATTATTTGGATCCAAGGAAAAGAGAACATGTTGAAATTAGAGAGAAGGAAAAACCAGCAATGTGACAAAGAACTGTTAAACCAAACTAACCTGATGCAACAAGAACCAACACTGGATACCTATCTGAAGTTGTAAATAAAGAATAAACTGAGAAAGGAAAGACAAAGGAGATTCAGCACAGTATCACCCCATACCCTGGTAGGGCTCATGTACAAACAGACCTATGCTGGGAGAGGAGTATTTTGTTTTGTTTTTTTAAAATCTGTTTTATTGATTTTAGAAAGAGAGGAAGGGAGAGGGGGAGAGAGAGAAACATTGGGGACCTAGTCCACAACCTGGACATGTGTCCTGACCTGGAATTGGACCATCTCTGTGCAAGGGATGACAACCAACCAACCAAGTCACACCATCCAGGTAAAGAGGGAGAAGTTGTTTTTATAACGCATTTGAAAGGCTCGAATCAATAGGACCCAGTTTGGTAAGACATTTTGCCCGTGTGTATATTTGGTAGTAAATTGAACAAGGTGTTCTAGGCAACTCATTCATTGAATAATTAACATTCAGCATGGAAACTTTTATCAGATAAGCATTAAAAACTGTTTTTTGACAAGGAGCCAAGAAAACTCAACAGGGTAAGTATACTATCCTATCTAATAAAAGAGTAATATGCAAATTAACCATCACTCCACTACACCCATGAGCCACGACCACCAGGCACATTCACCAGCCAATCAGGAGCGAATATGCAAATAAACCCAACCAAGATGGCTACGGCCACAGAGAGCAGGAGGGAGGCTTGGGTTTCCCCAGCGATGGAGGAAGCCAAGCTTTCCGCCTGCCCTTGCCAGCCTAGGCCTCCACTCAAGGCTACAAAGTTTCAATGATAGAAGATACATAAACCCAAACAGAAATGGCGGCAGCCACGGAGCTGGAAAGAGCAGGAGGCTAGGGTTGCCCGCTGCGATGGAGGAAGCCAAGCTTTCCACACACCCTGGCCAGCCCAGGCCTCACTTAAGGCTACAAAGTTTCAATTATAGAAGATACATAAATCCCAACAGAAATGGCTGCCGCCACGGAGCAAGCAGAAGGCTTGGCTCCGCTCCAGGCTACAAAGTTTCAATTGTAGAAGATAAATAAACCCCAGATACCAGGGCCTCCTCTTGGGTCGCCAGGGGGCGTGGCCGGCCTGCAAACCACCACAGGCCCCTTGCCCAGGCCGCCCCACGCCCCAAGGGAACCCTCACCCTGATCCGGGACACCCTTCAGGGCAAACCAGCTGGCCCCCACACATGCACCAGGCCTCTATCCTATCTAATAAAAGAGTAATATGCAGATTGACCATCACTCCAACACATAAGATGGCTGCCCCCATGTGGTCAAAGATCCTGCCCCCATGTGGACACAAGATGGCCACCACAAGATGGCCTGCAAGGGAGAGCAGCTGTGGGCGATCAGGCCAGCAGGGGAGGGCAGTTGGGAGGGACCAGGCCCACAAGGGAGGGCAGTTAGGGGTGACCAGGCCTGCAGGGGAGGGCAGTTAGGGTCGATCGGGCCTGCAGGGAAAGGCAGTTGGGGGGGACCAGGCCTGCAGGGGAGGGCAGTTAGGGGTGACCAGGCCTGCAGGGAAAGGCAGTTGGGAGGGACCCAGGCCTGCAGGGGAGGGCAGTTAGGGGTGACCAGGACTACAGGGGAGGGCAGTTAGGGGTGACCAGGCCTGCAGGGGAGGGCAGTTAGGGGAAAACAGGCTGGCAGGGAACAGTTAGGCATCAACCAGGCTGGTAGGGGAGTGGTTTGGGGGTGATCAGGCTGGCAGGCAGAAGCCGTTAGGGGCAATCAGGAAGGCAGGCAGGCGAGCAGTTGGGAGCCAGCAGTCCTGGATTGTGAGAGGGATGTCCGACTGCCCGTTTAGGCCCGATCCCACAGTCGGACATCCCTCAAGGGGTCCCAGATTGGAGAGGGTGCAGGCTGGGCTGAGGGACACCCCCCTCCCCCATGCACGAATTTCGTGCACCAGGCCTCTAGTTTTCAATAAATGGTGATAGGAAAACTGAATTTTCACACACAAAAGAATGTTATTGTACCCCTATCTTTCAACACTAATAAAAATTAAATTGAACTGATTTGAAGATTTCAATGTAAGATCTGAAACAATAAGACTCCTTTAAGGTAACATAGGAGAAAGGATCCTTGACATTATGATTGACACTGATTTTCCTTTTTTGGATATGACATCTAAAGCACAAGCAACAAAAGCAAAAATAAACAAATAAAAAACTTGTGCACAGCAAGGCAAACATCAACAAAATGAAAAGGGAACCTATAGAATGAGAGAAAATAATTGCAAACTATACATCTGATATAAGGCTAATATACAAATATAAAATAACTCAAAGACCTCAATAGCAAAAAAAAAAAAAAAAAAAACAACAAAAACACAACAACAAAAACACAACAACACAAAAACAAATAATATGATTGAAAAGTGAGTGAAGGATCTGAATAAGCATTTCTTCCAAAGATGACATACAAATGGCCAATAGGTAAACCAAATGGTGCTCGATATGACTAGTCATCAGGAAAATGCAAATCAAAATCACAGAGGAAAGAGAACACCTCACACCTGTTAGAACATCTACTGTAAAATAGATGAGAGACAACAAATGCTGGGGAGGATGTGGAAAAAAGGGAACCACTGTACTGCTGGTAGGAATATCAACTGGTACAACCACTACAAGGAATATTATAGCGATTCCTCAAAAAAGTGAAAATTGATCCAGCAATCCCACTTCTGGGTGCATATCCAAAGGAAATGAAAACAAAATACTGAAGAGACATCTGTGCCTCCTTGTTCATCGCAGTATTATTCACAATAGAGATCCCATGAAAACAATCTGAAAGTCCATCAACAGATGAATGGATGATGAAAATGTAACACACACACTCACACATACAAAACAGAATATTAGCCATCCATGTAAAAGAAAAAACTTCTTCCATCGTGACAGCATGGATGAACCTGGAGGCTATTACAGGCAATGGAATGGGTCAGATACAAAGTTCTCATAGAGCATCGTTAACATTTGGGAATGTAGGGGAAAGTTATATACATTATTTTTGCTACTGTTACCTTGAAAAGGAGTTTGAAATTAAAAGTTATAATGAAATAAATAAATAAATAAATATAAGTATTCTGTCCAAAAAAATTGGAGCTAGATATAATAAGCAGCACTAGAAGGGAGGCTAGGAATTAGTAGCACCAATAAAGCAAAATGTGTGCTTGGGGGAAAGAGTGAGGCTGCAACAGGTCCAGCTGTGGCGGTGCTTCCTTGTAAGTTAAGGAGGTTGCATTTTAGTCCGTTGCCAATGGGGAGCCAGGGGGAGTACCTGAACTGGCTAGTGACAGGGTCATAGCAGAGTTTTGTGAGGTGGAGCACCGGAGCGAACATGGATGGATTGGGTAGGTCACACTAAGGAGGCCACTTAGGAAGCCTCAATTACCTTTAAGTACCTATATGTTAGGCCCTATAAGTGCCTAAACTAGAGCAGCAAAAAATAGGCATAAGATATAAAAATCATGAAGAAAATGTGACTCGATAATATTTTTTTTATGTAAGAAGGAGTCTGCCGTGGACTGTTATGCACTAATCAGAGGCCCATTCACGAATAAAGGGCCCATTTCCCCTGCAGAATTTCCTGGTCTAAAGAGGGTCACTTTACCCAAGATCTCTTCCCTTTCCTTGGGAAAACTGAATCCGATCACTGGGCAAAGTGGAATAACAAGCCCCAGGCCCAGCACCCCATCTCAGGCCAATGCTGAAGGGCCGTCCTAGGTTCAGAGCTTCTGAAGAGGTCAGTCGAAAACTTTGCTCAGAATATAATGCATCCCAACCTCTTCCCACACCAATCCTCCCGTATTCTCCTTCCCTTGCCCCTTTGTTCCTTTCCATTCCACAGCTAGTGATCCCAAGTAAACCCTCTACATACTAATGTCCAAGAGCACCCCTCGTAAACCCCCTACATGCTGAGGTCCATCTCAAAGTCAAACCCACATAGTAACAGAATAAAAAATGATGCTGAGGATTCAGGCTTGGGAGAAAAGAGAGTTGATACCATGCACCAACAAGTTGGTGGGCAAGAAGAGCAGGTGTGTGAGAAAGGAATACGGGGAAGAAAAAAGGAGCGGATGGGAGCGCTAAATTCAAGGGGAGTGTGAGGTCTGAGGTAGACGTGGACAGTAGGAGCACACAGGGCTCCAAAGCTGGGAGCCAGGTAAGAACAACAGAGGAAAACCTTGCCCTTATCCACATCGGAGGGCCAGCTCAACCCCTATGTTTAGTACTGCTGTTGCTGGCTTTGCTTCTATTATCCTGTGAGGAAATCCAAATAGCCTGTGATCTATTATTGGATTCCTGATAAGATTTCTTTTAAACTAAACTTTCTCTGGTCTCTGTGTTGGTTATGTGCTCAAATGGAATAGCTGAGAATTTAGATCTGCATCTTGGACAAGTTTTGAGCATTGTTAACCATTTCATCTGCTCAGAGACATAATGACTGCCTTAAAAAAAAGTTACTGATGAAATAAGAAATACTCCCCACCCAAATAAGTCATTTTGGTCAGGGACCATACAGAAGCCAGTGAAACCCTGGATTTTGACAAATAAAAAGTTCAAGCTTTTCAAAGCAAATCAGGCTTCCAGGACTCAAGCAGCCCCTTGGCGAGTGACTTAATGTATTGTTTCTGCCTCTGTGGAGGGTGGAACTGAGTGGAGCCAGCAGTGATCTGAAAATAAGATCGGGAGCATATCCCAATCTGTATGTAAAAACAATACTTTGTTTTCTTCTTCTGAGCACTTACCCAAAGCAATCTTTAACCAGTTTTTATAAATATTTTCTTTCCCTGGTAACCTGTATTTCAGCATTCAAAAATGTTATATTCCACATTAATGGTATTCACTGTATATGATCATAAATTTTCATCTTTCATATTTAAAGGTATTTCCTCATATGAGATCTTAACATGTGCCTTAGAAAGTGAACTTATGAAAAGATGTTACTTCCTTCATTTACTTATTTTCTCAAATACTAATGAACAAAATGGTAAACCATATAATTTTAGAAGGTGAGAGGCATTTAGTAAAGAAAATGAGGCATTGGGAAAAATAGAGTTATGAGAATTTGCACAATAGTTAAACTTTATTGCATGTCATCTATGAACCTGTCACTGTACTATGACAGGCCCTTTAGCAAACGGCTACGTTTGGGAATTTTTATCATCACCCAATTTATATACAATGTTTATAACATTCATATAACCATCCCATAGTTAACCATTGTACTCAACAATGAAATTGAGAACAAAAGAGATTAAGTATGTCAGCGGTCACATCATCGGCAAGTAATTTTCCAAGTGTTCCTATTATCCTCTCATGAATATGTTAAATCATTGAGAGTTACTTCAGTATTAATACTATGAGAAACACAAACAGGTTTCAAAATAGTTCCATGATAATATCATCACAGTAGTTTTGCATCTGTTTTCAAAGACCCAGAGGGAAGACTGAATAAGGCAAGGAAGATTTCTCCATTTTAGATTAATTTGGAAGCTTTTCCAACTAGACCACTCTGAATAATAACTCCAATTCATCTTAATCTTTATCAGTGTTATTTGCTTAGTCCCAAAAGCACACAAAATGTCAATGGGGATCATGACATGGTGGGAGTCAAATGTTTTCACTTTCATGTACTGATATTTAGCTTTTACTACAAAAATACAGGTCAATGAGTACTCATGACTGCATCTCCTAATGATAGACACATTTAAAATAAAATAGTTCAAAAATTGTTATGCCAAACCATCTTAGAAGTAAAAAAAAAAATGAGAGATTAATACCAAAGTACACTTTGGAACATTTTTCACAAGAATTAACTATTTTTAGGGACATTTATTAACTCATTTTATATCTAACATTGGCATCAACAGACCAACCTGGCATTTTAGACCACTGGCTTTGCTCAGCATCAACACTGTAGTTTGGAATTTATTTAATTAATTGAGCTCTTTCTACATTCCAACATCCTTGTTTAGAGCTTAATAAATATTATCTAATTATCAAAAAAATTTCATGATTGGTAATATTTATCTGCTATGGAAAATACTGAAAGCTAAGTGGTGTAATAATTTTCCCCAAATCCCACATATTGTGAGTGAAAATATACAACCCCAGGCCAGCTGATGCCAATGTCCTTGCTCTACACAAGTGATTTTAAGAACATATTACTTATTTCTGTGACACATGGCAACCTGTTTAGTTTAGAAAAAAAGTACTAGAGAGCATGGTTAGACTCGCTTGGGAGTGTGGTTGACCAGCAGTATCTGCAACACTGGAAATTGGTTAGAAAAACATATGTTTGGGATGGGCCCTGTGATCTATAATTCAATTAGCTGTGGAGATAGATCCCAGCCACCCTGTCCTATGAGAATTTGAGCAGTAAAATGTTGTTTACCCTTTAAAAACCATTTTCCTTTCTTTTCCTTGACAAGAGTAAAAATCTGAGATGTCCTCAGTTAAATGAGAGCAGGCCAGAGGGTGGAAGAAGAGACAAAGGTGGGAAAGCAGTTGACAGAGGCACTGAGGAAACCACCAAGACTGCTCACATTCCTGGACGTGTACTGAAGCCCCGAGTTCACCTGCAGGTGTCTGTGTCCGTCATTATGTGGAGAGAGTAGCGACCACCACCCCAGAGGCCACTGCCTCCTGCTCATGCATGCACTTTCTGAACTGTCACCACAGCCAATCCAGAGAAAGCAAACCCTTCTTCCTTGCGAACTCTGCACCTGTCCCAGAAAGAAGCCTTGCTTCACCTTCTCCAGCCCCCTGTATCTACAGCCAATGCAAATTCTTTCAAGACAACTTACACCTTTTTTTTTCCTCCAAACTCCATAAAATGCCCCTCAATCTCAGGACAGCAGTCAAGTTTGTCTTTCCCCTGCAGTTCTCCGGCTGCTGGTTGAAATCGCAGTCCCCAGGACCTGGTCCTTTTCCTAGCGAGCCTGGGCTCAATGAAACCCTTCCTTTCAGACAAACTTTTAACCTGGAGGGTCACTGTGTATCAATGTATCTCAAGAAGTAGAGAAAGTAATGTTGAAGGAATTTCATTACAATAAGATGATTCTCTGCAGTTTCTTCAGCAAAAGATACAAACTTATTTTTACACAGGAATTGCTAATGGCTAATTGCCAGAAAAGAAAGTCATAATAAGGTCATAGGATAGACCAAAGATCTTTAAAAACCATTTTAGTAAAATATGCAACCCTAAGGGAAACAGAAAATATTTTAAAAAAAGAATTAATCAAGCCTGGCCGGTGTTGCTCAGTGGTTGAGCGTCAGCTTATGGACCAAGAGGTACAGTTCGTTTCTGTCAGGTCAGGGCACATGCCTGGGTTGTGGGCTCTATCCCTATCCCCAGATGGGGGTGTGCAGGAGACAATCAATGATTCTCTCTCTTCATTGATGTTTCTATCTTGTTCTCTTCCTCTCCCATATATATTTAAAAATGAGTTAATCAAGATTTTTTAAGTGAGTTGGGTTTTGTACACAGTTAATAATTGACTAATGACACTGTTTAGTAGCTGGATTTAGAGAGAGAGGGGGAGAAAAATATAGAAACAACAATTTGTTGTTGCCACTTATTTATGCACTAATCGGTTGTTTCTTGTATGTACCCTGACCAGGGATCAAACCACAATTCATATCAGAACAACACTCCAACCAACTGTGCTACCCGGCCAGGGCCAGTAGCATTACTATTGTCCAAGAGAAATAGTAAATATTTAAAATCTAAACTTTGTATTCCTATGCAAGTTTTCTCTATTTCAAAGCAAAATGGGGAACTTGATGAACAACTTGTACTCTGCTGACGGTTAACTTTACTGATGACAATTGTTTGAATTGATTAATAAATAAGCTCAAAAATACAAGCTAATAATAACCATAGTGGAAAATTTCCAACATTCTCCCCCAGCACTGTGTTATGTTTAGGTATTTTGCAGATACCTGACACATCACCACTAACTGAAAAAAAAAAAAAAAAAAAACGCAGCGATGAACTGGAGATCCAGGTCAATGTCCTGACTTACAGCCTGTGCCTCACTTTGAGTAATTAAGGAAGCCTGGTGTTTACACTCTCCTTTCACCACTCTGAATTAAATTAATGGCATTCACTCTGTTATTACTACATAGAAGTGATTCAAAACAGTGTGAAAGCGCTTGCCTAGTATAGTGTGTTTCTATGGCAAAAGGTTAATTTCACTATATTCAGTCCATTAGAATTCAAAGAGAACTATTTCACTGGGATGTTGAAACACATGAATTGGGACTGTCAAATGCAAATTCCACTAAAATTAAATGCCTACTTAAAAAGAATTGTGCTTGCATTTCAAAAGCATTACATTTAGCTGATGGCATGCAAAACTGCCAGAATATTATACTGATTTATAGGATTTCCGCTGCTTGGAAACACTGAGGGAAATGGGAGAACCAGTGGGATTTAAAAGAAACTTGATCTTTTCATGGGGATAAAAAAAGATATTAAGGCTAGAAATCTTATAAAGATAACCCTGACGAGGTTGTGGAGCTATTTCAATGAACCACACAATTGGGAGAAGTGAGGACTTCTGGCCACAGAGGTCAGCAGCCTCTCTCTCTTTTATTATCATTTTGTCATTTCAATGACGGATGCATTAGGTCTCCAAAGAGGCCCCTTCTTACAGTCATGTCTAAATCAGAAGCCATTCTTCTTAGGACTCAGGCACAGAGTGCAAAGAAGAATAAGGAAGAATAAATGAGACAAAAAGGAAATAAAAAAATAAATGGAAGGAAATGGTGGGGGAGGCAGGTTGATAAACTTTAAAAGGTAATGAAAATGAGTGAGAGGAAAAACAAGAAGAAAAATAGAACCAGCAAAGTACAAAACAGCCTATTTTGTAAGTGCTCATAATTCTGCATTGAATTGGGTAAAAATATAGTGAATATGAAAAAAAAGGGCTTCTAAGTAGGTCCTATTCACCATGGGTATTTAGAACATTTCAGGTACACATATTCTTTCCAGCTGTTAACCAGTTCCTGAATGTTGTAGAAGATAAATATATGTCTTTTGTAACCCTCAGGGCTGATTAAGAAGAGATTTGCTTTATCAAACTAGAAAAGTGTGCTCTTCATAATTAGTGCTCCAATGAAGACACAGGGAACAGGCTAAGCAGAAAGCAGTGTCCCTCGCCCGGCTGGTGTGGCTCAGTGGTTGAGCATCAACCTTTGAACCAGGAGGTCATGGTTGGTTCCATTCCTGGTCAGGGCACATGCCCGGGTTGTGGGCTTGATCCCCAGTAAGGGGCATGCAGGAGGCAACTTTTCAATGAATCTCTCTCATCATTGATGTTTCACTCTCTCTCTCCCTCGATTGTGGGCATACCATCACATTCTCTGCTTTTTCTACAAAGAGAAAATTCAAATATGATACAAAATAAAGTCTAGAGTTTGTGGGGTATTGATGGGGGTGGTAGTTGGGGAGATTCATGAAGCAATGAAATAATGCATTAATAATTCTTGCTTTGTGTCAATGATTGCATTTGTTTAGTTCCTTTTTTGTTTTGTTTTTTTGTCTGTGCTCTCTAAAATTTTGTAGTTTCTCTCAGATACAGATTGCAGAATATGTTGAATTTCCTGGGCAGAATATCGAGAGAAATACACTGATAGTCTTCCTGTAGGTAAGAGGGCAAATAAAATTTCTGAGCTTATGAAAAGCAAGAAATGAATGTATTGTTTTCTAGCATTCAAAATCCCAAAACAATATTATCTTTCAATAGAAAAAAATAAAACCATGTCTAGAAACTTTTGTCTCAGAAATGATTATTAATTAATATTTATGGACTAGGAGAAGGTTGAAATAGATGGCTTTAGACCTACTGTTGTGGCAATTTATCATCTTTTATTTCAAGGGGATAATTGTCAAATAAAACTATTAATGTATATGATGTTAGCAGTTCACTTTTAATATTGTGGTTTAACATTAAGCTGATAAGCCATTACCAGAATATTTTCTATATCTCTATTTTTTCTCTCTTTGCAGCCTAGGCAAAAATCCATGGCTATGTGTAGATAATTACAAACAGATATCAAATGTATAAAACTTAAACAAGACCAAGGAACTAGAAACGGGCATTTATTTTCAACTGTTATTAATCTAAACACAGAGGCAGAGCTGTCTTTTCTTCCCTGGACCTATTGACATTTACAGCAACACATTCTGAATTTTATTCTGTGATCTGTGATAATGGAAATGAAATGCTGTGTCTGATCAGAAGTGTCAAGCATGAAGCCAGGCAGAAGATTATCTAAGTATCTAATGGTCTATTGCCCATGGCAACTGAGCTCCTGGCATCTGAAAGGGACATGGGGAGGTCTGATCCACTGTCTCTCACTGTCACTCTCACACACGTGCCAAGACATATAGGCCTGAAGAAATAGCCTTCTCCATCTGGTGGCTACTAATTGACTAATTGAGCAGGAAGGCCTTCAAAGAGTATTAAACATGAGTAGAATTGAAAGCTTCTTCCCCTTTGAACTGACATGCTATACTGACCACAAAACTGAGCAGTTGTGAGAAACACAGTATGTTTCCTCCAAATCCTAAAATACTTCCCTGCCCTTTAAAAAAATTTGCCAACTCTTGATTTATATAATGTTCATCTGCTTCAGTTGAAGTGGAATCGGTTAAGTCTAGTCATTTTGCTTTAAGCCTTTTTCAGACATATTCTCTTCCAACATTTAATTCTTAACGCAACAATTTATAAATAATGTAACATTCCCCTGACTCTTCCTCCACTCCAACCTCTACTGAAATAATTCCATTTATAAAGCATTCTAAGCTGGACACAAATTGTTTATCCAATACTGAAACTGCAATATGCTTAAGAATAGATTAAAAAGTAGAAAACAAAATAAATCAAGAATGTAGGATTTCAGTTTCATAAGCCGCACTAGACTTTTTATGGGCTAGATTGTACACCAAGATAAATTCATATGCAAGTGGTTCAATCCAGTTGGCAATAGCCTTTAATCTGGAAATAGGGGTGACTTACACTTGTCAACTGAAAATAGGAAGATACATCAGTGAAAAGAGTGTACATTTGTACTGGTTTAGCCAATAAAAGGACATGCTTTTAAACATTCTTATCTAATTTTCTACCACAAAATTTACATGAATTAGAAATAGCTTTGAATTACCATAATTCATACACACCTTATCTCTTGTAATAAATTATAATTTGTGTGAGAACATATATAACATTATGTAGCCCTGCTTTTCTAGATGACCAATGACTATTTCTGAAATGAAAATGACCTCATTGCAGATTTCTGCACCACCCTGGAAGACTGGTTACTACCCATTATTACTTGTGCCTCCTTCCACAGTAGCTGTGCATCCAGGGACTACATTTTCTGGCTTCCTTGCCCAGACATGGGGCCTTGTTTTCTTTCCCAAGGGAATGTGAGCTGAAGTGATGAGTGTAATTTCTAAGTTAAAGAGCTTAAAAAACAGTAGTACCTCCTCTTATCCCTTTTTCCAAACTCACTAAGTGCAGAGGAGTCTGTGCCCTATGATGGTAGGAAGGGGCCAAAAGAAGGAAGAAATGTGGTCTCTGAATCACCTTAAGGGAAGCTAGCTACCTGTTAACCAAGAACATGCATTTGAACTATCCCGTGATGGAGAAGCAAATTTCTGCTGTGAAAAGCAATGACACTTGGGGATTTGTTATAGCAACTTGCGTTAACTAACCAAGGATAGTTGCCAACTGTACCTTTGTTGCCAAATATAAAGGATACATCTTAGTCCTTATCTACATTAATTTTTCCACAGCATGATCACTTGCTTCCTTTTGAAATTCCTCTAAACTTTGCCCTCTGCCTTCTTGACTAAGATCACATTACAAAAACCCCCACAAACTGCTCACCCCCCACCCCCGCAACCCCATGGTTCCTACATTTCCTATGGATCTTCCTGGCTTCTCCTTTCCATCTTCCTTGGCCAGCTCTTACTTCTTCTGTTTCAAAGTTTTTATTCCCAAAAACACTCTGTCCTAGGCCTTTTCTCTCCCAGGGCAATATCAGCAACTTCAAACTCCTGGAAGAAGCAGCCTTACTTACTGTACCAACTGCGACTTTCACCTGGAGAAAGGTGATATTTTGTGAGTTAGGTTAAGCTACTTTAAATACACAGGAAACATGAAAATGTTATAGCTTCCTTATGTGATTTATTTTCATTATTATCCTTCAAAGTCTTACTATAAGGAGTTAGTCACATAGAGATTTCAGAAAACATGGTCGTTATTTTTTTTTCATTTTACAGATAAATATTTCTTGGTGCCCTCAAATCATAATAGCTAACATTATCCTATTTAATTGAGGCTATGCATAAGCTGTGAGAACCAGAATTCTTATCCCTTCAACAAGTATTATTAAGAACATATTGCTCAGTGTTGGACAGATGCAGTGGTAAAGAGGAGAGTCAGTATCCTTGCTTTCATGGAGCTTGTTTCAAGAGGAAGAAAACAGATGATAAACATGAAATAATTTCAGACAGAGAAAGAGGCTATGAAAAACATAAACTGTAATGATGGGAAAACATGGGATGAAAGGGAATTGTGGGGAAGAGCAAGTTTGAGAAACAAAAGCTCTCTCTGAGGAGACAATGGAGATGCTATCTGAATGGTGTGGAGTCAGCCATACAGATACCTGGGGGTGGGGAAGAAGGCGGGCAGGGGCAGCCCACAAAGAAGGAAAATCAAGTACAAAGGAGGCAATAATCTTAGTTGAACCAGGAAAGTGCCAGTGTGGCTAGACTACACAGTATAAGAAAAGGCAAAGAAATTGACAGGAAACGGCATGGGAAGGAATTGAGGATTTAGATTTTCTAAACAAACTGACCAACATTTGGAGGGAAGGCAACAGGGAGAACAAAACATGGAGACCTCCAAGGCTTTACCTCTAATAACATGAATAAATAAAATTGGGAAAGCCACTCGATTTCTCAGGCTTCTGGATTCATGTTTGCAAAACATGGGGGTTGGGATTAATGTTTTGTCTGGATCTAGAAAATCAATAATAAAATCAATAGAACTTTTAAAAGGGGTATTATCTAAAACACAGATTAACTTTACGGTAGGCAAACTCAACATTTTCAAGGCTATTCTTCCATATTTATTGTGACAAAATTTTATATATACTCTTTCTGTCATACTTTATTATAATTTATCTTTTCTTTTTTATTTTCCCAAATAGACTGAGAGTTACTCAAAAGGTTGGAATTTTCTTATTTATTTTTGGGTCTTCAGAGATTAGCATGTGATACTTATCCAATGAATATAAATGGAATGAAACAGTAAGTGGAGATTTAAGTATATATGTCTATTGTACACACTGAAGATTGAAAAAATGCTCTTTTAATTATTTTTATAAATGTGTTCCAAGGGTGAAGTTAGAATTACGGTGCCTTAGATTTTTTTTTCTTATTGCTGAGAGTATTACAGATGTCCCCCATTTCTCCCCTTTGTCCTCCTCTACCCAAATCCCCACCCCACCCCAGGCCTTCACTACACTATCATCTGTGTCCATGGGTTATGCATATAAGTTCTTTGGTTAATCTCTTCCAATCCACCCCTCCCCGCCCTCCCCAGAGATCTGTCAGTCTGTTCCATGATAGAAAAAAAACAAAAACACTTTAAAAAACAAATAGTTAGCATTACTATTTTATAGATAAGAAAAGTGGTAACCAGAGAATTTCAAAAATGCTCATATATTTGGAAATGTAAATAGGTATCTATACTAATAAAAGGGTAATATGCTAGTTAGACTGATAAACCAGATGTCTTACAGATGTTCGGAACTCCTTCTGGACAAAGCTGCAGCGGCTGCATGGGCAGGCAGCTGCAGCAGCCAGCAGTGGCAGCAGCAGCAGGGTGATGGGGGTGGCAACTTCCCCTGATAGGCCCAGTCGCCTCCCACAGAGGCGGTGGGAGTGGCACCGGCATGGTCCTGGGGTCCCAGGGTCCCAGGGTCCCAGTCCCAGCACCACGGCCCCTCCTTCTGGAGAGGCAGCAGGAGAGGGGGCTGCATGGTCCCAGAGCCTCTGCAGAGGCTGGAGGGGGTGCAACCGCAGTGCCTCAACCTCCCACAGCTTTGCCTCCAGCTGGCGTGGCCCCAGATCGCCCCCCCCCACCACCAGTGGGTGGGGGGTGGGGCCAGCACTAAGAAGCAGCGAGCCCAGCTTCTGGTTGAGCCACACTCCCTACCCCCCACCCCTGCTCAGCCAGAAGCCGGGCTCATGGCTGGCGAGCACAATGGAGGTAGTGTGAGCCTCTCCCGCCTCCACAGCAGGCGGTCAGTAAGGAGCAAGGGGTCCTGGACTGCGAGAGCCCCTGACTGCAAGAGGGATGTCTGAGTTCCAGCTTAGGCCCGATCCCCGGGGAGTCCTGGCCTGTGAGAGGGCACAGGAAGGGCTGAGGGCCTCCCCTCCAGTGCATGAATTTCATGCACCAGGCCTCTAGTCTAGATATATAAAAGGCCAATATACAAAGTGTTCCCTCGGGAGACCACAAGTTCAATTGCTCGCTATGATGTGCGCTGACCATCAGGGGGCGGGGTGGAACAAAGGAATGCCCTGGCAGGCGGCCAGCAGCCAGGGAAGGGAGGCCCCGGCCAGCAGCCAGAAGGCCCCGATCGCCTTGCTCAGTGGCCAAGCCTAGGGACGCTACTAGTGCACAAATTCCATGTACCAGACCTCTAGTAGGAGTATATCTATGGCCACAGAGAATTAGAAGACACTTAACCAAACATCAACTGATGTAGTCATTCTGATTCTTGGAAACCATACAAGATGTCCAGGACCCATTGGAAAGAACACACTGGGTTGGAGGCCAGGTCAACTGGCCATGTCCTCTGTTTAGCAAACCTGGAGCCACCAGCATCAATTCCAGTGGATTGAATAAATGACAAACTTCTTGTGTAACAGACCTGTTTTGATATTACAAAGGTAACTAAATAGTTTTTTAAAAAATCGACTTCACTCATATTTTCAAATAAGATCCTAAATATCTTGGCTATAAAGGATAAAATAGAAATTAACAGTTTGGTTAACTACAAAAGACTCCGAACCACGGCTGGTCTGGGTATTATTCTACAGGGAGAAACTTCAAGGAGAATGTACTTTTTGCTTCAATGCACTAAGTCATTTAAGTCCTTTTCTATATTTACTCCTATCTTATCTTTTCAAAAAATTCAATTTCTTTGCACAGTGCTAAATCCCCTTTTTTTTTTTAAAAAAAGCCCAGTGTTTATGATACCACACAAATCTTTCAACTAGGGCTTTATTTACTTATCTCTCTTCCATATCAACCCACACAATTTGATGGGACCCCTCCTTTGAGTGTCTGAAGATCTGAAACTCTGACCACAGCCCAGCAGTTCTGCCACTTACAGGTTTCACTTGCTCACAAAATCAGTATGTGTCTCAATTAAAAAGTTTAAGAACAAAAAATACAGTAGCTATGAGAATATTCCACTTAAACTGCTAGTTCTGCAATTCACGTTATGTAAGAGTTTATTTTAAAATGTATAATACAATACTTCCTTACTCTTTCATGCTGGATACTCAACAATCATTCAGAGTGCTTTTGGGTGGCAAAAAAGACAATTATGTCATCAAAGATAGTGAACATTTCCTGAGAGTCACTTCATGTTCAATCATTTCTGAATTATGTGGTATTTTTTTCATTCTTTCATGGACTCTTAACTGTTAGTATTCTCCTATGTTTGTATTCATCCCCTTTTTTATTCATTCTAATTGGATGTTCAGCAATGGACAGTTATCAATTATATCTTATTGTCTTTCCTTCTTTCTTGTCCTGCATATGTGTACATGTGTGTGCATGTGTGTGTGTTTAATAAACACTAAGAAATAAGTATAGTTAAGTATTATTCTTTACTCATTTCTCCCCACAGGTTTTACATTGAGTCATATTTAATAGTTCTCAATTTCTTGGCCTTTGTATTTTTTTAGCCTCACCTGAGGATATGGTTATTGGTTTTAGAGTGAGGAAAGAGGGAGAGAGGGAGAGAATCATCGATATGAGGGAAACATTGATTGGTTGCCCCCTGTACACACCATGATTGGGGATTGAACCCACGATCTTTTGGAGTAAGGGATGATGCTCCATTCAATCAACTGAGCAACCCAGCCAGGGTTGGCCTTTGTATTTTTTTATGTTAATTCATCACTTAAACTAACTTACTTCCAAGAAACTTGGCATCATATTCTAAATTGCACTTGGAGGGTTTATGGTTTTGATTTTCTGCTGGTTTCACCCATAACACTGCCTAAATAACTATATAAATTTCTTATCTCAGTCCCATTAGACAGAAAATGCTTGACTTTGTGCCATAAAAGGTAAAGAAGTCAGTTCCCTTACTCTATTGGCCTTCATATATTTCTCCACTTTTCTCTGAGTTTTGTTGATTAAAATTTATTTCTCTGCTAGTTACCATATATATTTAAATATTCTATTTGAACTTCTCTTTCTTAATCCATATATCTCTAAAAATCCTGAGAAATCTACCTTAGAAGCCTTAGGACTCCTAAGATGTGTCCTGACACTTCAAAATAATAGTCTAATCTATTTAAATTATGTTTAAAATAAGTATATCTATAATGGCTTTATATTACACCTGTTATCTTTTGACTAAATACAGGGTGTCCCAAAAAATGTATACACATGTTGAATGATGATAAAGTTAGTGTTTGTTAACAAACAGTTCATTTTCAAAATTAAGTGAGTTATCAGCTGTCAAAGTATGTATATATTTTTGGGGACAGCCTCTATAAATGCAAAGGAGAACCTTTTTTTATACTGTAGACCACCATCAGCCAATAGAACTCTCAGTGATTAATGAAAATTATCTACATCCACACTGTCCACTCATGAGGAAAAAAATGAAAAAGTGTTCTTTTCTCAAATTCTTGGGATGTGGATTGTAGGTAGATCAATCTGAGAAAACGCAGGTAAATAGAAAATGGAATATTTAACTATTTATCTAATGCTCTCATTTAGCACCCAAAAATTCTTATCATACATCTGAATTTGATGTTCTAACTAGATTCAGACATTTTAAACCTAATGTATTTTCCAATACATACTCTTTTAACTGCACTTCTACTTGAATTGCCTCAGTGAATTGGGTACAGAACTGGCATATGTTTTTGTTAAAACGGTCACTTGAAGTTTTTTTTTTTTTTTAATTCAATTTATTAGGGTGGCATTGGTTAATAAGATTATATAGGTTTTAAGTGTACAATTCTATGACATGCCATCTATATATTGCATTTTAATAGCTTACAATGCTAACAATCATTGCAATGTTGTGGGGGAAAACAGCCTTATAAATAGCCATATGTGTCCTTGACAGTGTGGCTCAGTTGGTTGGGCATCATCCCTGCACCAAGAGGTTGCCAGTTTGATTCCCAGTAAGGGCACATGCCCGGCTTGCAGTCTCAATCCCCAGTGGGGGTCATGCAGGAGGCAGCAGATTGATGTATCTCTCTAGTTGTTTCTCTCTCTCCCTCTCCCTTTACCTCCAAAAATCAATAAAAACATAAAAGGGACATTTGTAATATTTTCAACAATAAAGGTAAATTTAAAAAAAATATGCATATGTGGTTAATTGCAACTATTGGACTTCTTTGATGGATAAAGATAATCATCCAAACAACGTTTAGTGAGAGGTTTTCTTGTGTCACTAGGCTGGCCTACAGCTGCCCAGGCTTAGAAGACAAGATTCATTCTACAGCATGAAAGGGCGAGAGAGAGGTAATGAAATATACCAGTGTTTCAATGTTGGCTCTACCATTTACCAGTTTGGATACTCTTTTGATCTAAAATTTCCTCATCTATAAAACTGGAATGATAATGCTAAATTTGAAAGACTCCATTGAAGTTTTAATAAATGAAAACTGCCACACAGTAGTTGTTCAGTCAATGGTAGCCAATATTAAGTTATTTTTTGCATTAATAATAATTACTTTAAAGTTATTAAGCAATTTGTTACACATAGGATTATAATGGAAATTAAATGAAATGAGATGCAATGTAAAAGCATTTAGCAAGGTATCTGACACACAATACATGATCATTAAACGTTAATTCTGCATGATTAGGAAACATTTTTCTCATTCCCCTCAGCCAAGCATCAAGGGCTACTGTGGTTTTCTTACCTCGAGCTCATTTCACATACATCCTACTGAATGATAAATTTCCTTCAGAGGGTCTGTGCTCTATAATTAGGTAATTATATATTTTTCAGGTACCATGTTGTGACACAGTGGTCTTTATCTGCCTTTGAATTACCCAGAACTATTGAAATCTAATTTGTTGGGATGACATCAGTTAATAAAATTATATAGGTTTCAGGTGTAAAATCCTATAATACATCATATGTACATTGTAGTATGTGTTCATTTCCCCAAGTCAATTCTTATTCTATCACCATTTATCCCCCCTTTACCCTCTTCTACCTGCCCCCACCACCCTTTCCTCTGGTAATCACCATGCTATTGGCCATGCCTATGAGGTTTGTTTGTTGTTGTTGTTGTTGTTATTGTTATTATTATTATTATTATTATTATTTTGCTTAATCCCTTCACCCAGACCCATAAAAAAGAAGGAAATCTTACCCTTTGTGACAGTTTGGCTGCATCTGGAGGACATTATGCTAAGTTAAATAAGCCAGTCAGAGAAAGACAAGTACCATATGATTTCACTCATTTGTAGAATCTAATGAACAAAATACCCAGGACATTTTTTTTTAATTTTCAAAAAATTTTACCTGAGGCGAGAGAGAAATATGGATGTGAGAGATATGATTGCCTCCCACATGCACCTTGACTGGGCCCGGGGAACCTGCAACCCTGGTACCTGCCCTTACCGGAATTGAATCCATGACCCTTTGGTATAGGGGTCAAAGCTCTAACTCAGATCAACACTGGCCAGGGCCCAGGACTTTTTAATCGTCCCTACAATACTCCTTCACACTATTTAGTATACAATGGATTTAGACTGAACTAAACACTGAGTGCATCAGTGCTGAGGCAAAAGCATAGAAGAGGTTTTCTGTTACCATTTGCATTTTGGTTGATCTGGGCCTCAAAACGCACTGGAGAGCAATTGGGCAGCAGCCTTTCCTGAACATATTAGCATTAGAGAACGGGAGGCTGTGTCTCCTACCCCCACCCCGACATGTATCTGCTTGCACTACTGAGCTCAGGGACCTCAGAATCTGTCCTCTGAGGGAACAGTGAGTGGGACTAAAGACGTCAAGTTGTCAAAGGTACTGATACTTGCCAGATGGGCCCCAGACCCAGACTAGATTGCAGAAGAAGATATTAAAGGTATCTGGCTGATGAACCAAACTCAAGGGGAAGCCTCAGTCAGAGAGGCGGGAGTTTCTCAGCACACCCCAACCCCCTGGGCACCATGGATGCTCCCTGGCGGGAGATGTCCATAGGATGTATGAATTCACATGTAACTATGTGTATCTAAGTGAAAAAGTTATACAGGCTAGAGTGGTAACCCTTTGGGCACAGATAATTTGCATCCCTGATTAAGAATACACAGAGGTTTAGCAAGTTCTCCCTTTTTACCTACTAGAATATTTTTCCTGCCCACCTCTGTGCAAGCTACACTAAGACAGGAAGGAATAAGAGAAAGATTGACAAGGCTTAGAACAGACATTTGTACAGGACAAATGACAACGATTTCTGCCTCCATCATTAGCCCCAACCCCAGTGGCTCAAGGAGGCAGCACTGGAAAGCAGACATGACAGAGCCCCACAAAGGTGACATGTATGTCCACTTTACCAACAGAGGAGGCACCTGGGTGCCAGAACAATCCAACAAATTATGCAGTTACCTCTGAACGACCACAAAAATATTTCAGAGGAGATACCTGGAAAACTGAAACTCTTGGTTTAGTAGATTGTGCTCAAAGCCATTGACAAGTGAGTATTAATGCAATGGACATCTGGTTTGTACTCAAATGAGTTCCCTGACATACATAGTACCTGTTTGCCTCCTTTTTCTAATTGTTTTCTAATCATTATCCCACTAAACAAAATTTGAGCGAACACAATATAACTTTCATAATGTTATCTCCTAAATAACCCTTAACACAATGTTGTACATTAGAGGTTAGCAAACTGGCCCGTAGACCAAATCTTGACAGTCACCTGTTTTGTAAATGACATGCTATTTTGGGGGGAGACACAGCCACACCTGTTTAGGTTGTCCATGGCAGAGTTGGGTACTAGGACAGAGACTCATCAATTGGCCGTAAAGCCTATACTTTTTTATATCTGGTCCTCTAGATATACCCCTGCTGTACATGAAAAGGAGATTCAGCAAATATTGTTTAAAAATTCAAAATTTTGCTCCCAACTATTTCTAAACTCACAGAAAAAAAAATCTTCCGGAGAGTCAAGTTCCAGATTGAAAGTACATGAATACTGGAGGTGATCATCTGCTCTATCTCAATATGAATTGATCGGTTTAGTGCAAGCTGATATCCAAGGCTGCAGCTAAGAAACTGCTCTGTTCTGTATTCAAAAGCTACCCCCAGTGCACACCTTCATTTTAGGGTTTTACCTTCTTCTGTTAAGACACCTGGGGATACAATTTGAAGAAAACGGTTTTAAAGTCACACCAAAAGGAAGCTCCATTGCATGCTATTCTTTTGCCAAGACAGATACTTCATTCAGTTAAATGATAATGATAAGCAATTTGGGGTGTTTTAGTAACATTTTTCAGTGAGTTCCATTGTTTTATAAATGGGCACTAAGGTCTGGGCTTGATTGAGATGACAGTATTCAAAATAAAACCACTAAAACATTACTTTAATTCAGGAAGAGTGGGCTGAGGCTGTGGAGAGAGTTTCCAGTTGATTTGGATCTCACATGGACCTTAATAAATCAAGATGAACATCATGGATTTTTTCATTTGCAGCCTCTACTGCCGGTGATCAGTGCAATAGGATGGCTTGTTGTTCAGAGCCCTCTTTCCCTGAATTGTCTAATCTTCCAACAGGCAACCATTCAACATAAGAAATTATCCTGTCTTGCCTAATACAGTGAAATAAATTAACCAGTGTCTCCCTGCCTGGGAAGATGAGCTTTCAGATTGTTTCTTTGCAAATCAGAATCCTGCTGCGTCGAGCTATTTGGATTTCATAAACTGCACAAGATCCAAGGCAGCGAGGTGTAAAGAGCAAAGCTTTAATTGCTTAGTAATGCCTCAGGATAATAGAAGACAATTTTTAAAAAGCAAAATAAATATTAAACACCAAATCAGTTTTTCAACAACATGGCAACTCACCTGATGACTATATTTACCTACCCTGTTTAAAACCCCACTGAATATACTTAGGCACTATATATACTGTGTTTGCAAGAAATCTAAATTAACTGCATTATGGTTTAAGACATTGCATTTAATTCTCTAAAATAAGTAGTTTAAAAGGAAACACAATGATAATCTTTCATATGAGATATAAAAAAAGAGTGAGGCAAAAAAAAAACAAAAAACAAAAAACAACACACAAAAAACAAACCAGGATAATTGAAGCTTCTTGAAAATCAGAAAGTTAAATCAATAATAAAGGCTTAGAACCTCTTTCTTTCCTCTAACAATTTTTTTATAATGCCAGTGTAAATTCCATTGTCTTACACAAGAGCAGGAACATGCAATTTGGGATTAAAAAAATTCCTTTTTGAACAAGTTAAAGTACAGGTGAATATATGTTTCATAGCCACTTAGAAAATTATCAAATTAAAATATAAGTAAATTTTAGAAAGTTAAAACTTTTATTTCATTTAAGTTCTTTATTTCAAAATTGACTTTTTTGTGGCAGCCAAATGGCTTATTTTCAAAGAATTTCTCATCAATGCCCCTTGGGTGAGGTATCAGATTCTCTGCGCAGCACAAGACTCCCTCCCGCACAGAGCACTCGCATGAGTATACTAACTCTATTTGTCTTGAAAGCTAACAGAAGATGCATTTTTCATGCTCATCTTTTTGATTTTACTAATACTTCTGTCTTTCTTAAAGTATCCAATACTCCAGATCAGGGGAGCACAGGTGGGGGTGGGTCTGAAATCTTGAACCCCATTATTTGTGAGATGTTCTTAATTAAACATTCTATCACATTAACATTCATTTCACTGTAGCCTTTTATCTCTTAGCTCATCTTCATTTGTACCCCAAAAAGCTGACTACAAACTAGATTGTTGGTAATCAAACTGTTGAGCCCACATTTCTTGCTTAGTTAGAGGACGGTTTTGACTCAGATACAAGCTCAGGTAGACAGGTGCATGTGTAACACCAGGATCTCCAGTCATAACAATAGGAAACATTGAAAAAAAATTCCACAAAACACAGCTCTGTACCATTTATTCTTTCATTTATTCAATAATTATTTTACTTGCTAAAAAACTATTATTTGAGGGACACTGAACTATGCATTTGGAATATAGAGAATAACTAAGATATTACATTGCTGTCCTCAAGAATCTCACCAAAGTAAGAATCACATTCATGTTAACAAATGAATTAGACCAAATGAATAATTTTGTAAAATCTAAGGGAGAAAAAGATGGTGTTTAGAGTTATCTAAACAGGTTAACTATATGAATAACTGTGATTCATTTTACTTCTTCACCAAAACATTGTGTGCTGTCTTTTGCTTGCTTAAATTTATCTGTGATCTCAGACAGCTCACCAGTTACTCCACGTTTGTAGCAGGTTCAGAGATGCTAATTCTAGGCATCAGGGTGATTTCACAAGTCAAATTTAGCACATTTCCCAGAGAATGATTCATTTTTCACTTTCAGGGGATGAGATCACCCTGCAATTTCCCAACAGACCTCGAGCATCTTACAAACAGGGACTGTTTTGGATGCATTTCTCTACTCCCAGTGCCCATGGCGAGGCTCAGCATTATAATCACTTCCTAGTTTAACGACATCAGCTGCCTGTCATTCCACCATTACAACATTATGTGCATTTGCACTTCTCATTAAAATCTCCAGGGAGAGTGGTCACATGGTACATCACAGAACACGGAGGAATGGGATACAGAGGCAGCCACTGGAACTTAATGTAAAATGTTGTAAAACAACCTCTACTGCTTTCCTAGTACAGTGTGTAAAGAGGAAGAAAAAATGTCCCCCTGGAGAGAATAGAAAAGTTCCATTAGCAAATTCCCCTCTCCTCCTAGTTCTCTTGACTTCTTCGTCTATCTTTACCACTCAACTATGTCACAGAGGTTTTTACCATTCACCTCACATTGGCAGATGCATCACCCTGACAAAAGATATTTAGGTTCCTACAGGTTTGGCAGTGGTGGCATTCATTATGGCACCTGCAATGCTCCCTGAGATTCCATTGCTATGACTGTAGGGGTCGCCACTGGCTGACTGACCTCCTGTGTTCATGCCACAGCCAGCAAGGGAACGAGAATACAAATGGGTTCACAGGTCATCTCTGTCAAGTGGAAAATGAATAATAGTTTTGTTCCTGTGGGCAAGAGAAAGGCATGCATCATTGATCCCTCAAGGATTAATTTCTCATGATAAATGTAATTGTCTAAAATAATAGTGGAAAAAACCAATCATTCTCAATGCAACACCCAGAGAATGAGTGTGTGAGAGCTGCCCATTTAAAAGGATTTAAAAGGACAAAGAATTCAGGAGGAGTGGCTGAGGGTCAAAAATAAAAGGGGATCCCCATGTTCAGTATGTTTATGATAGGGCCACTCAATGTGATGTGATCTTTTAATATATATATATATTATACACACACACACACACACACACATATATATATATATATATATATATATATATATATATATACACACATATATTCATACTCATACTTGGAGATAATTAGCCTGGAATTGGCTGAAATTCTAATACTAAACCAAGAGACTTATTAAACTGAGAGTTTGGAAGAATAATAATTTGTTTTCCTGCATGGATGCATTTGCATTATGTTTGTAGTGAATACAGAAAAAGTTTTATTTTCATTAAATTTCTATTCCATGGGTCTCAGGTTATTGATAAAATCTATTTTAAATGATTTTATTGATTTTTAAAGAGAGCAGAAGGGAGAGGAAATGAGAGAGAAACATCTGTCGAATGCCATCCACATGCACCCTACTGGGGATTGAGCCCACAAGCCCGGCATGTGGCCTGACCAGGAATCAAACTGGTGACCTCTTGGTGCATAGGATGATGCCCAATCAATTGAGCCAACCTGGTCAAGGCTATTGATAAACTTTTCATTAAATCCTTATACACATTCTATAGCATCATTGCTGCAGCTTCTTGTAAATAGTTGTAGAAACTGCAGTGAAGTTATTTTTCTGAAGCTGTACCATATTTCAAATGGCCACTATGAACTCAACCTGTGGGTTGTGACCCACAGGTTGAAAACCGCTAGCAGGGTCGCCTAAGACCATCGTAAAACACAGATATTGACATTACGATTCATAACAGTAGCAAAATTACAGTTATGAAGTAGCAACGAAAATAATTTTATGGTTGGGGGTCACCACAACATGAGGAACTGTATTAAAGGGTCATGGCATTAGAAAGGTTGAGAACCACTGCTCTAAAGCAAGGCCACAGGCCATAGTGTAATCAATATGGGCACAGACCAGTACAGAAAGCTTAGAGCGTGCCTAAGAGGATTTCTCAGTCTCTGGCATCCCTCTCAGAGCCAGCTGCCAAGGCCGTAATAGGCCAATACTGAGAAAATACAAGCATCCCAGAATAAGTAATAAGAATTTTTAAAGAAAGCATACTAGTAATAACTATTTGCAAAGAGAAGGATATTTATTTTGGACCTGAATCAGAGTATTAAATATTGTTTACATACACCAGGGGGAGAAAGTCACTGTTAATTATTTTCCCATTTCCCCAGGGGAGGGCTACATAAGTCAGGTGAGATTTAGTGAAAGGAAAGAAAAAGCTAAGGCAAAGAGATGTGGTAGGCATCAAGTGTAGCCTGGAAGACTGGCAAGAGTAGAGCCGACAACCCCAGACCCCTGAGAAACTAATTCCTGGAGGAAAGTAGTGGTGTGGTTGACAATGAATGGCAGCAGAGTAAGATGTCCAGAAAACTGACATGAGAACATGTGAGTGCAGACAACCTGTGACCCAGGATCCAGAAGAAAAGAAATGTCAGGTGACGATGAAGTTTTGGATCCCTGCCGTCCTTTCCAGTTTAACGCTTGAATCCCTACATCTCTCAAGTAACTCCTGCCTTAACCTATGGTTGACAATTGAAGCCCCAGATTGTGTGTGTCTGACCCTCTCCTTCCAGAGCCCTTTGCTCTACCTTGATTGTGATCTCCCTGTGTACCCCATGCCTGGAAATCTAGTTCCCATGCTTATTTCTTAATAGCTTTGCTTTGTTGTTATGACGAGGAGTGTAGTCCCACTGGGAGTAGTTATAGCAATGAGAGAGAGATTTGAATCCTTTCTCTCTTTAGATTTTGATATTGTGGTCCTGAGTCAAAGAACCATAACATCTTGGGAAAAGACACAGGAAATTATAGAAAATGCAATCTTGTCAGTGGTCAGCTGAACCAAGAAAAATAATGAGAAGATTTCTAAATTTAAGCTTATTTAGAAGGTCAATGGATGAGACGCTCTTATATTTCACGTGCCCAATTAATTTTAATTGAATACCTATATGCACTGTGCAACAGTACAAATATGGAGGGTGCATAAGATAGATGACAATAATTAAGGTAATAAATTTAAAATACAGAAAAATGTGCTGTGAAAATTTAAAACATCAACATATAACCAAAAAGAAATTTAGATGCACCATTTTCCTCTTTGTTTTATACATGATGTTTGAGAACAAATGTGTATCTTCAAACAGCTTTTGCTTATCCCCACTTATCCATGTGCATAATTCCTACTTGTATTTCTGGAGAGAGATCAAACAGCATTTTCTCAATGAAGCGTGTTTATCCTGCTCCACACAAAGTTAGCAGCACCTTAATGAGGTAATGATGCAGAACTCCTTTGGCACATGTTAGAGACCCAGTAAGTGCTAGGTTCTGGTTGCTCCCTAATTCTTCTCTGATAGTTCCATGTGGTAGAAGCCAAATGAATAGACAATTTCAAAATTAGCTTATACAGTAAAAAAAACGAGCTTATATCACATTCAGGCTAGATTCGAATGGTTGTGCCTAAGTTCTGTATATCCAATCATTCTTGAAAGTTTCATTAAATCTAAAATGTAAAATACTGTATAAATGGTTTTGTGCACAAACATATAAGTCCATCAATTCATTATTTATTGCTCTAATCCTTTCTTAGTGGCTTTCTATGGCCCTCAAATAACCTTTCACTGTCTCCCGAAGAATGTCATTGATACCATCCCTCTCCTCTTTCCTGGCTGTGCAAGCAATAAACCTTGCTTTCTTTTCTGTGGTCTGAAAAACTTCAAAGTTATTTGCACATTTATTCCATAGCTTTAGGTATTCTTGCAACAATTTTTTTTTCCGGATTTAATTGCATTTACTTCTTGGGGACAGAAAGACCTACACTTAATAAGATGGGATAGAAATCTATCAATCATGACCAGTGTTCTATCATATGTGAATTATCAACCTATTGACTACTGACTATTTACTGAGATGACTAATACATTTAATATTGAGTATCCATGTTAACTGCTAGCGGCTGTGTGTTGATGAATCTCCATCAGATTTATCTCTCATATCCTACACTCCACAAACTGAATTGCTAATAGAAAACAAAGCAAACCAAAAGCCAAATTAAATATTTGATACAATAGAATCATTCTAAGTTCTACAGATCTCTTTCAATAAAGAACACTGACGGAATATGCATTTTAAGATAAAAATGCAAAATGCTTTAAAATCATTATCTCTAAAGTTATTCTAAAATGTACAGTTTTTAATATATTTCATAAACTTTTCATACTCAAAATTGCCTTGTTAATTGGAAAATAAGATTCCCTCCCGCCCCCCCCCCCCCACACACACACACAGGATCTTCCTTTACTCCATGTTAGTAGGGCACTGAGTGAATTTAACTTTTTCAGACATTTTGTGAGTGTCATATAAGTCTTGGTGCCAAGAAAATTATAAATAGCTTTTGGAGAAAATCCTATAACTATGTGGATAAATAGATTTAAGACTTTTTGGATTTAGGAAAGATTTAGGAAAAACAGATGAATTTTTTCCAGCCACTAAAAGGAAATACCTCCTGGCAATAATGCCAAGTAACTTAGAGTTGAATGGGGATCAGATAGAGTTATGTGAACAAAGTGGGGTCAATGCTAATGGTAAAAGCTAAAACTAAAACCATATTAACAATTTTGTTCAAGTGGGACCCAGTGCATATATTGTCAGGGTAAGGAATCACATTACTCAGATGCCAAATCCTATATAATCCTATATAATGAAAGAATAATATGCAAATTAACCATCACTCCACTACACCCACAAACCACGCACACAAACGACTCCCACAAGCCAATCAGGAGCAAATATGCAAATAAACCCAACCAAGATGGCTACGCCCACAGAGAGCAGGAGGGAGGCTTGGGTTTCCATGGCAATGGAGGAAGCCAAGCTTTCCACCTGCCCTTGCCAGCCTAGGCCTCCACTCAAGGCTACAAAGTTTCAATGATAGAAGATACATAAATCCAAACAGAAATGGCGGCAGCCACGGAGCTGGAAAGAGCAGGAGGCAAGGGTTGCCCCCGATGATGGAGGAAGCCAAGCTTTCCACACACCCCGGCCCAGGCCTCTGCTTAAGGCTACAAAGTTTCAATTATAGAAGATACATAAATCCCAACAGAAATGGCTGCCGCCACAGAGCAAGGAGAAGGCTTGGCTCCGCTCCAGGCTACAAAGTTTCAATTGTAGAAGATAAATAAACCCCAGATACCAGGGCCTCCTCATGGGTTGCCAGGGGGCGTGGCCGGCCTGCAAACCACCACAGGCCCCTTGCCCAGGCCGCCCCACGCCCCAAGGGAACCCTCACCCTGATCCGGGACACCCTTCAGGGCAAACCAGCTGGCCCCCACCCATGCACCAGGCCTCTATCCTATCTAATAAAAGAGTAATATGCAGATTGACCATCACTCCAACACACAAGATGGCTTCCCCCATGTGGTCAAAGATCCTGCCCCCATGTGGACACAAGATGGCCACCATAAGATGGCCAGCAGGGGAGGGCAGTTGGGAGGAACCAGGCCTGCAAGGGAGGGCAGTTGGGGGTGATCAAGGCTGCAGGGGAGGGCAGTTAGGGGTGACCAAGCTGGCAGAGGAAGAAAGTTGGGGGCGACCAGGCCTGCAGGGAAAGGCAGTTGGGAGGGACCCAGGCCTGCAGGGGAGAGCAGTTGGGGGGGGGGGACCAGGCCTGCAGGGGAGGGCAGTTAGGGGTGACCAGGCCTGCAGGGGAGGGCAGTTAGGGGCAAACAGCCTGGCAGGGGAGCAGTTAGGCATCAATCAGGCTGGCAGGGGAGTGCTTAGGGGGTGATCAGGCTGGCAGGCAGAAGCCGTTAGGGGCAATCAGGAAGGCAGGCAGGCGAGCAGTTGGGAGCCAGCAGTCCTGGATTGTGAGAGGGATGTCTGACTGCCCACCGGGATCGGGCTTAAACGGGCAGTTGGACATCCCTCGAGGGGTCCCAGATTGGAGAGGGTGCAGGCTGGGCTGAGGGACACCCCTCTTCCCCGTGCACGAATTTCGTGCACCGGGCCTCTGGTAAGGTTATAACATGTCAAAGTATGTTCCACCCACAAAAATATAATTCTCAATAAGTTAGACCTCCAAGATATTAAAATCTCTACTTTGTTTCCTTCTGCAAAATGTTGGCAGCTACTTCCCCACTCCTTGGACTGACATTACAGAACTTTGTATGGTTTCAGAGAGAGGTATTACAAATCATTGATAATGTAACGGATGGTTCAATAACTGCTTCTGGAACAACTTGATACATACAGATGAGAGAGTAAATAAAGGTAGACCTGTATTGCGCATCACATACTAAAATAAGTTCAGGTGAATTAAGGTTGTATAAGTGATATTTTTAAGATTAAGAAGAAAACAGAGTGTCATTTTGACATTTTAATACAGAAGAATTTTTCTCATGAACAATAACCCATACATCATATAATAAAATGTAGGTCTCCCTGTCTGGTTTGGCTCAGTGGACAGAGCGTTGGCCTGTGGACTGAAAGGTCCCAGGTTCGATTCCGGTCAAGGGCATGTACCTTGGTTGAGGGCACATCCCCAGTAGGAGGTGTGCAGGAGGCAGCTGATCGATGTTTCTCTCTCATCGATGTTTCTGACTCTCTATCCCTCTCCCTTCCTCTCTGTAAAAAATCAATAAAAATGTATTTAAAAAAAAAGAAAATGTAGGTCAATTAAACTTTTAAAACTTGGTATATAAAAAAAACATAACAGTACACAAACAATGTGAAAAGACAAGACATATATTTGGGGAAAAAAACACATTTAAAAGTTCACTAGATCCTTCAACTACAGTAGATAATTATCTTCTCCAATAGTGGGAATCCCACTGTTAAGTTTCTGATTGATTAAATATTTCTCTTCCAGATGTAGAAATTTTTATGGAAAGAAATATGCCTCTGCCCTCCCTACATATAGGGTTGTTGGGTTTTCTTTGCCTCTCTCAGTCACTTGAAAATAAATGCAAAATTATTTTTTCATCTAGGCACTCTCTCCAGGTTTAACAAGCCATTAGGGTAGTGTTTCCATTACATTGGTCACATTCATTCTGCTCCAGCAAAGCATACATTTCAAAATGCAAAATGTGCCCCCTGTGTGCCCATTCAATGTGACATACTAATTTTAGAAAAAAAAAATAGCAGTTACCCTTAATGCCATTTTATTAAACAGTAGAAGAAACCACTGTGTGCTAGATTATATGTTAATGGAATTTTATTGCAAAGGCATATAAATGCAAGAAATAAAATTTCAAAGCAGGAAATAAGATTGCAAAGCCTCTTCCTATCTATGCAGCAATTTAAGAAAACAAATGAAATATGAGTTAATTTTATCTGAAAATCACATACTACAGATTATATGGCAATATCATAATAGTAGTAGATTCCATAAAGCTATCAGCAAAAACTAGAAACAATGTATAGGTGAGCTGTACTGCTCTTTGATTTACATTTCCATATTTATATCCCTGTGCAAATAGACTCATGGTAGACTTGACTTACTACTGTTAATAACAAACCCTTCTCTTCAAAATGACATTGAAAATTCTTATAGTTTACAACCATTGTAAATATTAGGGGCATAGAGCTTTAGCTATTATAAAATACATAAGAAACTGCCTCTAAGCAGTTTATTCATTCATTTCAATTAACACCAATGCAAATGGTTAGGCAGTCATATCTATACAAGTATTTATGTCTTGCTTAACATTGCTAAGCTTTGGGTCTGATTATGATTTGTTATAGCTCATTCACTATGGTTTTGTATCTTGCAGTTAACATTTTCAAAGCCAATTTTCTCCTATGTGCTGCTTTTAATATTAGAGCTGAGACTCTGTTCATTAAGAATTTGCTAGGTTTGATTCAGGCACTGTACTAGGCATGGAGAATTTGCTAGGTTTGATTCAGGCACTGTACTAGGCATGGAGAAAAGATGAATCTCCATCTCCACATTCAGGAAGTTCAATAGTCACTTTGGAGGGAGGGAAAAGGAATAAAGTTGTTAAAGATTTTTGTTCGGCAGGATATATAATGTTTGATCACTTATAATGTGTAAGCGATCACCTTATGCTCCGTACAAATGTTATTTTTCACCTTAATTACAAACCTATAAAGTTATCATCCCCTAGTTTCCAGAAAAGGAAAAAAAATTAATAGCTAGCATTCATTGACTAAATATCAACTGCCAGGTTTATGTAAAACTTTGTGTTTTATCTGTATAACAATCCCCTAAGATAGTATCTCTGTCACATTCTCTTTAAATATAAGGAAAATAGCTTAAGTGAATATATTAATCAGGGTTCCCCAGAGAAACAGAACTGATAGGAAGTATACAAGGAAATTTATTATGGGTAATTGGCTCATGTGATTATGCAAGCTGGCAAGTTTCAAGAAAGGCAGAGTATTTCAGTAAGCTGGAGACCCAGGAGACCCAAAACTATGAATTCTGTCCAATGGCCAATGTCTCAAGGCCAAGAAAAAGCCGATGTCCCAGTTCAGAGGCCCTTAGAAAGGGATGATTCTCTCTCTCGGGGCAGGTTCAGGCTTTTTCTTCTATTGGAGCCTTCATTTAAAAAGGCAATACGCTTTACTCGGTTTACCAATTTAGCTGTTCATTGCATCCAAAAAATGCTCATGATACCACCCCAAATAATATTTGTTCAAATATCTAGGAACCCCATGGTCCAGTAGAGTTGACATATAAAATTAACCATCTTAGTTACTATCTGAAGGTCATACAGCCAATAAATGGTGAAGCTTGAACCCAAATCAGAAGTCTTGCTCTCAAAAACTATGTAATACTTCCTTTGGGAAGTTTAGAAACTAACCCAAGTCACACAGGTAGTGATGGATGCCTGTGTATTTCCAAAGTACATTAACTGTCTACTACATTATTGTGATTCTAATTCTTGAATAATATTGGTCTTTGAGTTTTATACCTTCTTGAGCAGCAAGAAGACCACGTAAAATAAGACTTTTTCTTTATGATCTGTTATCAATTACTCAGATCTAAAATAGCATTGACCAACCATGATGTCTTATTTTATGCAGATGCTGCCTTAAATTCTTTGGTCTGTTCAATCACTTCCAAGAAATTCAATAGAAGCAATTTCATATCCCACTGAATATAATCTTAGTTCATCAACACATATCAACCATCATCTCAGAGTCCTGTCACTTATAATAAACATATGTGTTTGCATTTCCTTTCAAAAAGTGCTGTAAAGATGAATATCGGTACATTCAGAAATCTGAAGCATCAAATAGGAAAATTTCTTACTAAAGGTATGAATAATAAATCTATTGAACATCTTCAGTCTCTGTGTCCTTATAAATGCCCTTTTGAAATGGCATAAAATAGGAGTTTCCTAAATTTAAAAAAATGGCAAAATTAAGAATACCTAGACTAGAAGGTTACTAATCATCTATCTTGCATCTTTTATCACCATCTTTAAAGAAAACTATACCATATATACATATACATATACATATACATATACATATACATATACATATACATATACATATACATATACATATACATATATATATATATATATATATATATATATATATATATATATTCTTGGATAATGTAATTACTCCAGAAATTTGTTGGGTGCATGACAATTCTCTTTTAAAATACACATTAGAAAACTGATGCTTACAGTTAAGAGTTTTAATTCATAAACTTTATTGTAAAATGACTGAAAATACAGAATAAAAACTTAGATTCCTTCCCAAATATAATTATGATTGACTGATGCAAGAATATTTCTAGCCCCACATCTGGGAGAACCTTAGAGAATATTTCTGAACTGGCAGGTTTCAAAAGTATGGATATAAAAGTGTGAACTGGTGAGAGGGACAGCTGAGACCATGTAGGTTTACCAACAAAGTGGAGAAATCAGAGGGGAGGTTGAGGCAAAAACTAGAAATCAGAAAAATCTATTCCAAGGCATCAAAATAGTTCAGAGGTGATGAAGAAATAAGACCCTGGGAGAATGTGCCCTGATGGCTATTTCATTGGAAGGGAAATGCTTTGAGGTGGAAGTGTGCATGTGTCTTGACAATTTCATTTATTCTGCCTTAATGTCATAATAAAGATGTTTGCTTATCTAGGCGTTACAGTCTGATTGGATTTCAAAACTGTTCTCTCTTTCTTTCTGTATGCTGATATGCAAAGACAGTTGCAAAGATCAAAGAAAATGAAACGTATGACCTTTACTAAAAGAGGCTGTTGAAAATCCTACAAGAGGCTCTTGCAATAAATTCTCCTATCAGGTGTTTTTGCAATTTGCAAAAGGATGTATTTGAAGCATAGCTAGCTATAACCATCATCTTATTCCTGCTTCCTCTCCATCACACTTCCCCTCATGCCTGGTAACACTGAAGCTGGTCCTTGGTCCCCTGTGCCAACACACAGAGCAGTATGACATAGGCCACAGAGAGACAGGATGTAGGACCATACGGACAAGTCCTCCGGAACCTGCACCACTAGCACTGGACTGTAAGGAAACAGTTTCATGTAGAGAACAAGAAGGTAGTATGCGGAAGATTCTTTCAATAACCACATCTGTAAAACTGCAAGTCAAGTATGTGGTTCAACACCTCTTATACTTGACAATGTAGCATATGCAATTATAAATTCAAAATATATTGTTATAGTGAAGGAGGTGGAATTTTTTTTTTAAAGATTGAAGAATTCCCCTGAGCAAGTTTGTCTCAGTGGATAAAGCATCAGCCTGTGGACTGAAGGGTCCTGGGTTGGATTCTGGTAAAGGGTGCATACCACAGTTGCAGGCTCCATCCCTGGCCATGGTTGGGGTGTGTGCAGGAGGCAACCAATTGATTTGTCTCTCTCACATCCATGTTTCTCTGTTTCCCCATCTCTTCCATTCTCTCTAAAAATCAATGGAAATATATCCTCTGATGAGTATTAACCAAATTTTTTTTGAAAAATTCAAACTCCTGATTAGGCCCTATATAAAGAGAGGAAATTTAGATGCAGAATTAATGGAATAAGAAACAAAGATCAAGATGACCATTAAAATTAATATAAAATATTCTGACACTGCAAAAAATTGTAACAAAAATTCTCTTACATCAAGGACTGACTCTTTTTGTTTCCTGTAAAGGGTCAGACAGCAAATATTTTAGTCTTTGCAGAACATACTATCTCTGCCTCAACCAATTTGGCACCAATGTTAGGTCTTACTCAAAGCAGAACTTCATTAAGAGAAAGGCGTACATTTTGCTTATTTGACAAAATATATAGACATCAACAAAGATAATATTAAACCTAGAATATGCCACTATAAAGCAACAAAAAATGATTATGAATATAAAGAGTATTAAAATTTGAAATGCCATAAAATCTTTCAGCATACCCATACAAGGATTCAATGGGGTGTTCACAAAGTTGACAAGGATCCTAAAAATTTAAAAATTTATATGACATTACTAATAACAAGTTAAGAAGCTAGGCAAAAATAATTTATATATCAACAATAAAGATTTAATTAAAAAATAAATATCAACAATTGAAAAAAAAATTAAACAACCATTCTAGGGACATGGTCAAATGATCTTCCTTTTCCCTATATAAAAATTTTATTAGACATTATTGTCATATGAAATGATAATGAAAGAGGATTATAGAAATGAATTATTTTTAAACTAGAGGCCCATTATATGAATTCATGCATGGGTAGGGTCGATCAGGCCGGGGCGAGGGGCTGCGGGAAGTTGGCAGGCTGGGGAGGGGTCCAATTGGGGGGTGGGGCTGGTGAGGAGGAGGGGCCGTGGTTGAACTCCAGGTCGAACTCCCGGTTGAGGGACAATTTGCACATTAGCCTTTTATTATATAGCATTTTGTGAATACTTGTATGTGTCTGCTCTTTTTAGAAAATCAATTTGAAATAATTTCTTTTACAAATTAGTATTCACTTTTAAACCTCATTACATATGAACAATTCTGAATTTTTTTTTTAATAGAAAGCTCTCCAAATTATGAAGGTTCCCTAAAGCCTGGAAAAGTTATTATTAAAACTCAATAATTCATGTTTAGATTTTGAATTCTTCATTTAAAAATCAACATTTTAATGTAATTTATATAATACCTGTCATCAATCCTATAAACATAGTACGTAAGGATTATTTTCTGAAACTTCTCATATTCAGATAAATGATTTAAAAAATGATGAACTTGCCCTAACCGGTTTGGCTCAGTGGATAGAGCGTCGGCCTGCGGACTGAAGGGTCCCAGGTTCGATTCCGATCAAGGGCATGTACCTTGGTTGCAGGCAACATCCCCAGTGGGGGGTGTGCAGGAGGCAGCTGATCGATGTCTCTCATCGATGTTTCTAACTCTCTATCCCTCTCCCTTCCTCTCTGTAAAAAAATCAATAAAATATATTATAAAAAAATTATGAACTTGATATATCTGTGCTTTTGAAAACAAGGGACAGGGAAGAAGAGCTAGTAAGATTCTGATCCTTCCTCTGTCTGGTGAATTCAGCCTTGGGGGATAGACATTCTTCTGATTCTACAAGGTGATATAAAGGGTATTTTGAAGTTAAAAAACAAAAAGGAAAAGAAAAAGAAAGAAAAAATAATAATATGAAGAGTACCCTTTTTGTTTTTCTGCTAGAAAAATCTTCCCAAATGTCTCCCTTTGAATTCAAATTTTGATTCTAAACATGAGGGACTGAAATTGACTAGTGGAGATGATTTTTACACCTTTGCTGGTTCCATTTTCTTATGTGTAAAATGAGGGATTAAACAGAATGACCTATAATCTCTTTACATTCCCAACATGGACCTAAGAAAACCAGTACTGCCATTGTTAGCAGTAGCCTGGAGGCAAGAACTGAACAGCCTGAGTCTGATTCTGTATCGTTGCTTAGGATTTCTCTATGCATAA
This sequence comes from Plecotus auritus, assembly GCF_963455305.1. Lineage (NCBI taxonomy): Eukaryota > Metazoa > Chordata > Mammalia > Chiroptera > Vespertilionidae > Plecotus > Plecotus auritus. The sequence continues at coordinate 141,063,608 of NC_137775.1, read as the reverse complement.
GTATATCTATATTAATAATCTTGCAAATGTAAGAACATTGTTGTTTGGTATCTTACTTTTTCACTTAACATTATTTTAGTATGGATAGTTTCTCGTTACAAAATTTATGATTGACAATGCTAGATGACAAGCAGGTTGTGTAGTTTTGTGCCACAAAGCTCTATTTTAGGCTTTGTTATTTGATTTGCTTTTAATCAAATACTTAATTGAGAAGGTACAGATGATGAATGTTAAAATTAAAACATTAAAATGTAAGGAGAAACTAATACCATAGTCATTTTTATAATTTGATACTAACATGGAGGTAACCTTTTTAATATTTTCTTTTGTAGAAAAAATTGGGAAAAAGTTTATACCTCAGATTCTCAAATTGAGAGCCATTTTGAAATATCAATTGTATATTAAAACATCATCTATTGGAAGAGGCCTAAATTTTTGACTAATATTAAAAGTTAGTCATTGATAATGAGCTAATTAGGAGGAAACAATTACAAATGCAGATTTTCTCCCTCTTCTTATAGTCTTTTTTACAAATACCACACACAAAAAGTCACCTGGTATGCAAACTGAGGATTTTTAAATAGAAGAGAAATGCATTTAAATATAAATTATCCTACCTATTTTCAGATGATGCAAACCAATGACCCCACAGCTGGGGAAGCCAATAGCATTTCACTGAGGCATGACAACTAAAAATGAATATATTTTAATTATCATCTTCTAGCTTTAGACACACACAAAAATGGAGACTATGATGAACCTCTATTCTAAAATTAAGAAAAAAATACTAAACCAGAGCAAATAATTTTATATCACATGGAAAGTGTAGGCCTGTAAACTCTGGGAAGGAGGGTAAATTACAGAGGAATCACAATTGTATATCTTTGTTTGCTACCTTAAGGAAATAAAAACGATATTACTAGGTCAACTAGCATAAGAAAATAACCAAAAAATTGGGTGCACCCATTAGCAATTGTCTAAGTTCCAAGGAAATGAAATATAAAACGTCAAAAGAAAACTTTACAATCTTTGTGGGGTTAGAATTCTATTTCAACCCACAATTTGGGCAACAAGGTAACATGGGAATGACTTCTCATCATTACATTTATAATGCTATAACACACACACACACACACACACACACAATATTGAGTCCCCCCATTCTATTTATGTATTTATATATTTATTTATTTAACATATTTTTGTATTGATTTCATAGAGGAAGAGAGAGATAGAAACATCAATGATGAGAGAGAATCATTGATCGGCTGCCTCCTATATACCCCACACTGGGGATCGAGCCCTCAACCTGGGCATGTGCCTCTACCAGGAATTGAACCATGAACTCCTGGTTCATAGGTAGATGCTCAATCACTGAGCCACGCTGGTAGCACCCCCCCAATTCTATTTATTATCATTCCATTTTTAAAGACGATGAAGGTAAAATATGATGCATGTGTACTTTTTCATGACATTAATGGAAGACTGGAAGAGACACAGAAGCATGGAACAGACTGGGGAATCTCAGATGGAAGGTAAGGGTGGGTGGGTGCATAGGTGGAAAGAGATCAGCCAAGGAACTTGTATGCATATATGCATAATCCATGGACACAGACAATAGGATGGTAGAGGCCTGGGGCAGGGCAGGGGTGGGCTACCAGGGGCCAATGGGAGAAAAAAGGGGACATATATAATACTTTCAACAGTAAAGATTAAAAAATAAAATAAAATATGTAAAAAAAAAAAAACACATGGAAAAGCACAGGGAGAGAATTCTAACTATACCATAATTGTGACTCTTTTGTGAATTTACAAATTGCTCATTATGCTAAAACACTGTCTTTTCTCTGACTTAAACTAGATCTCCAGGTTATAGGCAACATTTCAAAGTCTGCTATAAGCATCAGTCCCATGAGATTTCAACAAGCTAACAATATTCATATGAATTTAAAAGAGTTTAAAATAAAATGTCTAAAACTGAAAAAATAAGATCTTACTTATGGTCAGTTAAGGGCAGAAGTTCCAAGTATTGAAAAATATAATCTTTAATGCATTTTGGCTTCCCTTGGGCTTCTGTTTTTCTTGAGTTGATTTCGTTTTTTTCTCCAGGTACTAAAATGGCCAAGTCCTTGCTCAAAAAGAAGCACTTTGCCTATTCAGTCTAGAGTCCATAATCATAAAATTGGGATGCACTGGTGGTATTCAGCTTCTTTTATGGCAGGCACATTAAAAAACCAAGGGGTTAAAAATTGAGTATCATGAAGAAAAAGTGTATCAAGAAACACAGAAAGATTCCATTTTATCTACAGAAAATATCCCATCTCATGGGGACACTGGACTTCTGGGAGGTAAATGACAATCACGTTCCCACAGCCATTACAGTGCTGCTGAATAGACAATTATTTCAAATGATTTCTTTCACTGGAAGAGATATTTCAGGGAAAGAAGAAGAAAAATGAACTTTTTAATGTCTCCTTTGTTATTTATGTGTTGCTCGCAAATGGATGAGAGGCAATTTTGAATTTGCTGTAGACACATTTGCTATAGTTTTGGACAAATGGATGAGAAATGGATTCCCCAAGTGGAAAATGAGCCACACAGAAGAATTCAAAATGAACTCCTACTGTGAATTTCTGAGTTATACTGTAAAGCAAGGAACAGAATTGTACACTAATGCTTGCTTAGGCCTACCAATGCTTTTGTACGTGGGTGGGGGGGGGATGTATCCTCTTTCATGTGGGGGATGGGTTTATAGTTGGTGATGTGTTTCCCCTTTGTTCAATATTTAGTATTTAAGTTTTATATTATCTCCTGTGTTGTTAATACTAAGTATTTGATCTCTTAGATAAATTTCAAAATTATATAGTTTTAAATATCAAATTTCCATTTGTCCTGCAGTACATTATGGCTAGTCTGCATTGAAGCCCTCTTTTTTCACTCCAACTTAGTACAGTAATGAATTTGTAAAATCACCTTCAATTATCATTTAATTTGTCAGAATTGTCATATTTCTGAGACTACCAATGTCTAACACTTGACCTGGTATATCATAAGCTCAATAAGTATCTGTTGAATGAGTCAATTGGGTGCTATGTTGGGCATAGAGGGGAAAAATAAATTACATAAGTTTCTGGCCCTCAAAAAGTTGGTGGGCTAATGAGGAATAAACAAAACAATAAGATTAGCATGCCAAGCTTCAAAAATGCTTTGAAAAATTAAAGAGCAAAATAATTTCACATAGAAAAAATAGAACTAGCAAAATATAAACATAACACGTTGAAAATTTAAAATAAACAAATAAAGAAGCAGTAATAGGAAATAATTAATGGTAACAAGGAATAGAGACAAGGAATAGAAGGATTTGTTTTGCTCTTGATGGGAAGAAGCCAGCCTTCTTAAGTGTTTAAATAAATATTAAGACAATGTTTTAAATAAATATTATAATATCTCTATATATACACATATATATATACTAGTAGTGCATATTATAGTATAGTATAACATGATATATAGAGTATAATATATATACAATACATATTTTTAAATGTTGTAATTATATGTGTATATTATATGTATAATTACAATGTTTTTAACATCTCTTTTGCCTGTATATTTTTTTTTTTTTTGGAAAAATAAAATCAGGGGAGATAACCAGTGGCAACTCCAAGGACAGGTTTGGGTACTTTATTACCAACATCTGTACCCTCATCCCAGCCACTCCTTATAAGCCCAAATAAACCCCATAAACTCAGACAAATGCAGCTCCAAGGGAAATCTGCTCTCTCTAACCACAGATCTAAGGGAAATTTGTCGCTCTAACCACAGCCAGATTTTTCCCCTAAACAGAAATTAAAAAACGAAACAAAACTCTTGTGAAGCCAAATTACTTTATAAAACATTTATCATTTTCATAGTGAACAAGTTTTGACAGTTGATTTCCACCTTTTAAAACCTCTTGATGTGAGACAATTTCTTAGTAGTTTCTACACATTATTTTCAAAGGAATTAAATATATGTTTATTTTTAATCTTACAAAACTGTCATAAACACCCTAGAATTCCTATTCATGAACATATTTAAACTCAAAACTTTCTTGATGATTTTCCTCATTGATGCCACATTAGCAAATGGTGTGTTTAGCTTATTGACTGCTGTATAGCTTTCCCTGAGTTCATCAAATTCCAGAAAGACAGTGATCCTGCAATCCCATGGTCATTGTTTATGTGGCATTTGTTTAGTCCAGAGCACGATGCATGCTGACTTTGCACGTGTGTCTCTATTTGGTGAGAGCCAGAACCTGAAAATGCCCAATATCTATTTACTAGTCCCTCTTCCTAGCACTGAACTTGACTAAATACAAGTCAGTAGAAATAACTCCTGTCCTTTGGGAGTTTCAATTCGTTTCAAAACAGCATTGTATAGTATTTTCCTCTTTAAAATAATAAATGTAGATATACGTTTACTATTGAAAATTTGGAAATAGTAAAATGATGAAATAAAAGAACCTATGAACCCATCACCCAGAACGACCAAGGTTAAAATTTCAGTATATAAATATACCTCTGTCGACATTGCTTAGAAGATAATACAAACAAATTTTATGGATGACTGTTGAAATAGATTTACTTTAAAAGAGAAAATTAAATACTATCAGCAGAGTTTTCATTAAAAAATGATGGCATAACAATGCTGCAGGATATTATCCAGCCAGTGGAAAGTATAGGAACTTACAGTAAGCCCTCCCTTAAGGCCAGTGATAGGTTCTTGAGAACCGTGACTTCAGGCAAAATGATGTATAACAAAATCAATTTTACTGTAGGCTTATGGACATAAACAAGAGTTAAGTTCCTGTCGCATAATTCTAGTCACTAAAACATCAAACTTCTAAATAAAAAAATAAAGACCCCCGAAATACACCTGGTATTAAACATTAAAATAAATGTGAACTATGCAGACATTTAAAAATGATTAATAAAAACAAGTAAGCCCTAGCTGGTTTGGCTCAGTGGACAGAGCATCAGCCTGCAAACCGAAGGGTCCCAGGTTTGATTCCAGTCAAGGGCACGTAACTCAGTTGCAGGCTCTTCCCAGGCCTGGGCCCTAGTCAGGGCTCCTGCAGGAGGCAACCAATTGATGTGTTTCTCTCACATCCATGTTTCTCTCGGTCTTTCCCTTTCTCTTCCACTATCTCTAAAAATAAATGGAAAAATATCCTCGAGTGAGGATTAAAATAAATAAGCAAACAAACAAATAAATAAATAAGATAATTATTTTCCAACCTGCTTATTCCAGTTTAGGGTTACAGGTGACTACAGCCTGTCCCAGAAGCTCAGGGAACAGGAGGGGCCAAGCCAGGACAGGTGGCCCTTGCATTGCAGTCTCTCTCTCCCCCATCCCCCAGACTGGATAGCTTAAACCCAATTCACCTCACCTGCACATCTCTAGATGTGGGAGGAAACGAGTACCCAGGGAAAACTCAGGCAGACGTGAGAACATGTGAAGTCCACCCGAAGCGGCCCCTGCCAGAAACGGCTCGGTTTATCAGTGTTATAATGAAACATTATTGGAGGTCCTGTACTTGTACAGTGGCATACACAATTTTAAAGGGACTATAAGAGACTAAACAGAAGCCACAGCCACGATGTTTTATGAAATTCCACTAAGACCATTAAGTGTGTGTGTGTGTGTGTGTGTGTGTGTGTTTTGTTTTTGAGGCGAAACTGAATATGGACCAAAACTGGGGAAAAGACAACAGGATTGAAATAAATCCACAAACTGCACCCTCAAACACAGACTGAGGGTTGATTGGTTTAGCAGAAAAGAGTGAAAACCCTAAAAGTTGGCTTTGGTTTGTACAGCTGAGTCTATCCATAGCAAAACCTGCTAAATCTGAAGAGTTTGGGAATTCAAGGCAACAGGAATTGCTGGCATTCAAGGTGTGGGAGGGCCAGGAAAAAAAAAAAAAAAAAGAAAGACAAGAAAAAGAAAGGTTGAAATTCGGTATAAGAGCTAGTTGGACCCCAAGGTCCTGCACCACAGCCAGACCCGCACCCTCACCCCACCTCTGGCTGAGAAATTTCTCAGAAGTGAAGGTTAGGGATGGAGGATTACGGGAAGGCTGTTTCAGGGGAGAATTATATATAAAATATACCTGGCTGGCCTTTGGGCAGAGGTATCCCTTACTGTGACTCTGAGTTAGAGGGGCAGGGGTTCCACGAGGCCTGGGGTTTGCTGGACAGGTGGCTGAGCCAGACTCCTGACAGGAGCCTCCCACACGTGGGCACCCACGTGTTTCCCATCCCACCACTCCCAGATACCGCTTCCCCCAGGAGGCGTGGCCGCTGCACCAGCTGCACCTGCGCTTTGGGCCTGACTTCGCTGCGTTCTCAGACCGGCCCCTGACACTGAGCACAGCCCAGGCCATCCTCTACCTGGGCTCCATCTGGGCCACCTCTTACTCCCTTCACACACCTGACACCCAGAGCGCACCCTGCAGGCTCCAGCTGCAGACATTAGCGCTCCTGAGAAACCCCAGGGCTAGCAGGCCATATTAGATCATTTCTTGATGGAGGGGTTTGGGGTGAAAGGCCAGCTCCCCCGTTACAGGGTGTGGCAGTTCACTGGGTGAGAAAGAGCAGTGGCCAGAGGCTTTTCTTCAGAGAAAGGGCTCGTGTATGGTGCCCTTTCATACACACAGAGGTAACTTATTTTATATTTGATTATACGGAAATGGCACTTAAAACTTTGCCAGAGAGTTTAGAAATACATTTAAAAATAGGTACTAATAGCAAACTAAGTAATAAAAATTAAGATTAAAAAAAGTTTATTCATAAAGGAAATGTGATAATTTCCTATACTATGGGGCTCAGATGTAAAACATGCTGTCTAATTCATATATCATAGTCATGTGATAGAAACATATTTACAAGTTTTGCGGAGAGGTGGCATAAATGGAAACCAGTACAAAATATCTTAAACTAAAAAAAAAAAAAAAAATCAACACAATGTAAATAGTCTATCATTTACAAATAATGTGTTAATTACAAAATTGAAGAATTGCTAGAGATTCTCTCTAGAGTGTGGAAATGAGGGATTGAAATTAGTGAGGCAATGTTGTTTTTAGTTGTGAAACTTTAGAAGTAATATATTTACCAATAAAGCTCCTAGGGCAATGGAAACTAGGAGAAAATAAACAAATGGGACTACATCAAAATAAAAAGCTTCTGCACAGCAAAAGAAACCATCAACAAAACAACAAGAAAGCCCACTGCATGGGCGAACATATTTGCTAATGTTATATCTGATAAGGGTCTAATCTCCAACATTTATAGGGAACTCATACATCTTAACAAAACAAAAAAAATAAACAATCCAATAAAAAAATGGGCAAAGGACTTAGACACCTTTCAAAAGTGGACACACAGAAGGCCACTAGCATATGAAAACGTACTCAAAGTCACTAATCATCCGAGAGATGCAGATCAAAACAACAATGAGGTACCATCTCACACCTGTCAAAATGGCTACCATCAACAAATCTACAAACGACAAGTGCTGGAGAGGATGTGGAGAAAAAGGAAACTTCATGCACTGCTGGTGGGAATGCAGACTAGTGCAGCCACTGTGGAAGACAGTATGGAGTTGCCTCAAAAAAATAAATAAATAGCCCTAGCTGGTTTGGTTCAGTGGATGGAGCGTCGGCCTGCGGACTGAAAGGTCCCAGGTTTGATTCTGGTCAAGGGCATGTACCTTGGTTGCGGGCACATCCCCAGTAGGAGGTGTGCAGGAGGCAGCTAATTGATGTTTCTCTCTCATCAATGTTTCTAACTCTCTATCCCTTCCTCTCTGTAAAAAATCAATAAAATATATTTAAAAAATCAATCAATCAATCAATCAATCAATAAATAAATAAAATGGAAATTCCATTTGACCCAGTGATTCTACTTCTAGGAATACATCCCAAGAAATTAGAAACACCAATCAGAAAGGACATATGCACCCCTTTGTTCATAGCAGCACAATTTACAATAGCCACGATTTGGAAACAACCTAAGTGCCCATCAGCAGACAAGTGGATTAAAGAGGGTGGTACATCTACACAATGGAATACTAAGCTGCTGTAAAAAAGAAAGAACTCTTACCATTTGCAATAGCATGGATGGACCTGGAGAGCATTATGCTAAGAGAAATAAGCCAGTTGGAGAAAGAAAAATATCACATGATCTTACTCATTTGTGGAATATAATGAACAACATAAACTGATGAACAAAAATAGATCCAGAGATATAGAAGCATCGAACAGTCTGTCAATCCTCAGAGGGAAGGCAGGGAAGTGTGAGGGTGGGGAGTAAGAGATCAAAGGACTTGTATGCATGCATATAAGCATAACCAATGGATACAGACTCTAGGGGGGTGGGGGCATGTGCTGGGGGGTGAGGGTGGCCAATGGGGAGAAAGGAGACATATGCAATACTACATATAATACTTTAAACAATAAAGAAGTAAAACAAACAAACAAAAACAACCCGCAACCATTTGTTTCTGTAAAATAATACATATACATTAGGGCAGTGGTCGGCAAACTGCGGCTCGCGAGCCATATGCAGCTCGCAAGCCGCAGTTTGCCGCTCTGTTGACTAATGAGTTTGCCAACCATTGCATTAGGGAAAGGACTTATGTTATGTTTGGTTATACTGAAAGGACACTTAAAACTTTGCTGGACACTTTGATTTAAAAGACAATGCACGTGTGCTATTTTCTTCCATGAGTGATGTTATATCTTTACCCACATAAAAATTTGCACTAAGTTTTAATATTAATCTGATACTTCCATATTTTATTTGCAACGTGATTTTTGCAAAGGAATATTATTATATACTAGAGGCCCTGTGCATAAAATTCTTGCATGGGTAGAGTCCCTAGGCCTGGCCAGCAATTAGGGCCAATCGAGGCCTTCTGGATGCCAGCTGGAGCCTTCCTTCCCAGCTGCTGGCTGCCAGCCATGGCCTTCCTTCATTCTGTGCTGTCCCCTGGTGGACAGCGCATGTCATAGTGAGCGATCAAATTCTGAGGGGACTCTTGCATATTAGCCTTTTATATATATAGACTAGAGGCCCAGTGCACGAAATTTGTGCACGGGGGGGCGGGGGGGGGGTTGTCCCCTCAGCCCAGCCTGGACCCTCTCCAATCAGGGATCCCTCAGGGATGTCCGACTGCCAGCTTCAGCCCAATCCCAAGTATCGGGCCAAAACTGGCAGTTGGACATCCCTCTCACAATCTGGGACTGCTAGCTCCTAATTGCTCACCTGCCTGCCAGTCTGATTGCCCCTAACTGCCCCCACCCGGCAGCCTGGCTGCCCCCAACTGCCCTCCCTGCTGGCCTGGTCACCCCTCACTGCTGCCCCCGCTGACCTGGTTGCCCCTCACTGGCCCCCTGCCAGCCAGGTCGCCCCTCACTGTCCCCCCTGCCAACCTGGTCATCCCTCACTGCCCCCCTGCCAGCCTTGTTGCCCCTAACTGCCCCCCTGCTGGCCTGGTCACCCCCAACTGCCCCCCACCAGCCTGGTCTCCCCCAACTGCCCCCCTTACTGAACTGGTCGCCCCTCACTGCCCCCCTGCCAGCCTGATCACCCCACGCAGCCTGCTGGTCAGTCGTTTGGTCATCCCTTGCTACCCCTCCTGCCAGCCTTGTCGCCCCATGCAGCCTGCTGGTCAGTTGTTTGGTCATCCCTCACTGACCACCCTGCTGGTCTGGTCACCCCATGCAGCCTGCTGGTCAGTCATTTGGTCGTCCCTCGCTAACCCCCTTGCCAGCCCGGTCGCCCCACACAGCCTGCTGTTCAGTTGTTACTATGAGGGCACCGTGACCAATTTGCATATTACCCTTTTATTAGTATAGATGTTCTTAATTCAGGAGAAACCATGGAATCTTCCCATCAGATTTATTTAAGCATAGGTAGATTATTGGGGTCATGGTCAAAGATTAATTGTCACAAGATCTTAGGCAAAATCAGCCTCGTTTGGTAAATTTAGTTTTTGACACTAAGTGAATAAAAACAGTTTTCTACAATACATTTTAACAAATATCAAACCTTTCCTTGTCTCAAGGTTTCAAGCCATTTGTCCTTGGAACTATTGAAACACAGCCCCCACAGAAGAGACCTTTGCCATTCCCAGTACACATATTTAGAAAATTAAAGTTTTGATGGCATAAAAGGAATAAGACTCTATTGAAAACCTACAGTAAAAGGTCTGCCAAGATTGCTTCTTTATATAAATAAGCAAAGACTAAGGACTAACCCAAAGCTCTTGTGTCAATAGTTTCTTTGTGGAAATTTCTCTCAAGGATTTCTCTTTAACTGTTAGTGGAAATGCGTGACTTCTGGGTTCACAAATGATTTTCAAGGCTGAATCAAAGTTATTTGTGATTCCTTATTTTTATTTCTCTATCTATTTAGAAATAGAATATCAAAAGTATACACTCTTTATATAACATTAATCTAACAATACAAATGACTAACATATTTTGTGATTCTATACAGAAAAACTGCTTGTTTATTTTGTTTTAGAGTTTCCTAAAACTCTATAACATTTATATTTACTTCATTGCTGTTATATAATTCCTATCATAACAAAAGCAATTTAAATTATTTTATTGTTTAAAAATTGCTTGGTTAGATAAGATTCAAAGATTAAAAATATAAGGAGCACGAGCTTGGCTATAAATTGAACACTGAAACTGTAGAAGGAAGACCTTTCAGTAATTCACTCACTTACTAATACTTGGGTGTCTGTATTGTGTCAAGTTTGTGCTGGATGCCCATTAACTTCCTGTCTACAAAACAGATGGTCTGGATTGAAAATAAAGATATGAAAGTCCAATGTCAGAGATGAAACTCAGTTGAACTACAACTAATAGTGGAGATAAAATTTTTCTGCACAAGATGGATGGGTGTAACTTTGTGATTAAATATGCCCTGCATATTGGCAGCTAAGAACAGACTAGGAAAGGATACTACTAAAGGGGGAATAGAATCAGTTCAAGAAGTTTAAAATTTCTGTAAACACACACACGTACACACACACACACACACACACACACACACTCTTTAGATTACTTGTAATATACAATTTGAAATGGCCTATTCAGAAATACAAAAGTTCATGGCTAGTTATTTAAAAATTAAATGTTCTGAAAGATTAGTTAGCTAGCAATTAAAGAGTTTTAATCAAAATAACAAGTACCAGAGCCAGCTACTATAAGCATTTTATGTATTACTAGAGGCTCAGTGCACGAATTCGTGCTAGGTGGGGTCTGGCCAGACCAGCCCCAATCGGCGGATTGGGGCTGGGCCTGTTGGGAGGAGGAGATTGTGGGAGGTTGGCTGGCCGGTCTGCCCCGATTGGGGCCTGATCAGAGCCTGGCTGGCTGGGGGGAGGGGCTGGGGGTGATTGGCCAGAGAGCCCTGCTCCTGATTGGGGTGGGGGGCCGATAGGAGGTCAGTGGTTGGGGGAGGGGCTGTGGGAGGTTGGCCGGCCAGCCCCATCCCTGATTGATGTGGGGGCTGATTTTTTGGGGGAGGGGCCATGGGCCAATTGGGGTGGTGGGGGCTGATCCGGGGTGGGGCTGGCCATGGGGAGGGGCTGTGGGCAGTGGGCTAGCTGGCACCGCCCCCAAATGGGGTTGGAGGGCGATCAGGAGCCAGTGGCTTGGGGCAGGGGCTGCAGGAGGTTGACTGGCCGGCCCCACCCCCTATTGGGGTGCAGCGGGCTGATCATGGGTGGGCTGGCTTGGGGAGGGGTCACCGGAGGTTGGCCAGCTGGCTCCTTCCCCCAATTGGGCTGGTTCACTGGCTGCAGTGGGCACCACAGCGAACAGTCATTCTGGTCGTTATGGTGTTCTGGTCCCTGGCTTTTTATATATAGAGAGATTGTCTTCAATCAATGTCAGAGGCTTGGTGTAAAAAAAAGTACAATATGTATTCTTTCAAGTAAAATAGTGAAATGGTTGATCTTCCTGGTTTGGACTGAGTAGAGAAGCCATAAAAGTATTTCTGCCCACAAGAATAGGGTGTAGGAATCTAGAGAACTTAATAACCTATAATAATCCTATGGACTGTCATCCTAGCCTTAAGATCTGCATTGGTCCTGTGTTCAGAAGTTTATTGGAGGATTTCATAGCCTGACCCTGACCAGAAGTTTAGCTGGATACTGCTGTTAGAATATTATGGCTTATGTCTGGGCTAACATTAAAGGTGCTGTCAGAGCATCAGAAGACAGAGAGCTAGGATTTAATGGAATTTAGAGAGTTGTAAAACACTTATTGTGCCTGTTTTTTATTATTTGTTCTGATACTAGTTTTCTCTGTGACATAGCAGGTCTGGTGGACAGCTAGAGCCTACCCCTTCCTTAACTACTGGAGCTCATGGATATTTATCTACCCTTTATAAACTTTTTTTAAATTGTGAAGGATCAAATTTACTTACGTTCATAACATATCATTTTCCTATTTGGATATTTTTCTAATACATAGGTCACTTTGCTTTACTTGATCCTCAACATTAATTTATAATGAGAGTAAATTAATTTTTATGCTTAAGTTTGACAATCTATATTTAGATATAATTTGCTTGAAAGTTTTTATTGCCTGACCTCTCTTGGGAGGTCAGTGAAATCTGCTGTCACTCCTCAATCTGTAATAGTTACCAGAAGTAATAAAAATCTCCAGGTGAGGAAAGAGTAAGTCTTTCTAGAAAGTATTGTGAATACCATTTAAGTCTTGCTCTGAATGCTAAAACTCATCATTAGTATTTTTTTATTATCATAGTTGCTTGAAAGAACTAATGCATTTTCTAGTTTGATGTGGTAACGAACTTATAGAAAATATGTAATGCCTAGGAACACTACTAATTGTAAGTGTATACTTCATAAATGATGGATAACTTTAAGACACTTTTATAACTCATACTAGAGGCCCGGTGCATGAAATTCGTGCACGGGGGGGGGGGGGGGGGCGGTGTCCCTCAGCCCAGCCTGCACCCTCTCCAATCTGGGACCCCTTGAGGGATGTCCAACTGCCCATTTAGGCCTGATCCCACCGGCGGACATCCCTCTCACAATCCAGGATTGCTGGCTCCCAACTGCTTGCCTGCCTGCCTTCCTGATTGCCCCTAATGGCTTCTGCCTCCCAGCCTGATCACCCCCTAACCACTCCCCTGCCAGCCTGATTGATGCCTAACTGCTCCCCTGCCAGACTGTTTGCCCCTAACTGCCCTCCCCTGCAGGCCTGGTCACCCCTAACTGCCCTCCCATGCAGGCCTGGTCACCCCTAACTGCCCTTCCCTGCAGGCCTGGATTCCCCCCAACTACCCTTCCCTGCAGGCCCGGTCACCCCCAACTTCCCTCCTCTGCCAGCCAGGTCACCCCTAACTGCCCTCTCTTGCAGGCCTGGTCCCTCCCAACTGCCCTCCCCTGCTGGCCATCTTGTGGTGGCCATCTTGTGTCCACATGGGGGCAGCCATCTTTGACCACATCGGGGCAGCAATCTTGTGTGTTGGAGTGATGGTCAATCTGCATATTCCTCTTTGATTAGATAGGATAGAGGCCTGGTGCATGGGTGGGGGCCAGCTGGTTTGCCCTGAAGGGTGTCCTGGATCAGGGTGGGAGTTCCCTTGGGGAGTGGGGCAGCCTGGGCGAGGGGCCTGTGGTGGTTTGCAGGCTGGCCATGCCCCCTGGAAATCCAAGCGGAGGTCCTGGTATCTGAGATTTATTTATCTTCTACAATTGAAACTTTGTAGCCTGGAGTGGAGCCAAGCCTTCTGCTCGCTCCATGGTGGCAGCCATTTCTGTTGGGATTTATGTATCTTCTATAATTGAAACTTTGTAGCCTTAAGCGGAGGCCAAGGCAGGCCAGGGCTTCAGAAGCTTGGCTTCCTCCATCACTGGGGGCAACCTTAGCCTCCTGCTGTCTCCAGCTCCGTGGCTGCTGCCATTTTTGTTGGGATTTATTTTCTTCTATAATTGAAACTTTGTTGCCTGGAGTGCAGGCCTGGGCTGGCCAGGGTGTGTGGAAAGCTTGGCTTCCTCCATTGCCGGGGAAATCCAAGCCTCCCTCCTGCTCTCTCCATGGCTGCAGCCACCTTGGTTGGGTTAATTTGCATACTCGCTCCTGATTGGCTGTTGGGTGTGGCTTGTGAGCGTGGCTTGTGGGTATAGTGGAGTGACGGTTAATTTGCATATTACTCTTTTATTAGATAGGATAGGTATTTTTACGTTTAAGCTTATTTTGTGCCATTAAAAAGAGAATGAGGTCTTGGAATTCTCAATTCACTTTCTACCTGGTATGCAAAAAATTGGTTAAAATACAAAGGAGTCAGTCAAGCAATTTTTTTGATCATTAATACCTTTATAATTGGTTTGGCCAGTAACATTTTCCTGCTACAAAGAAGGGAGGACATTGACTGAATAATTATTAAAATTTGGCTCCTTAACCTATTTCAGTTATAATGTTGTCAAATACATTTTAGGTCTCTTAGAAACACAGAGTAGATTTTGCTTTTACTTACTTTTAAAATTATTAAAAATATCATTTTGAAAAATAATGACAAAATTTTTGTTAAATGCAACTATTGGTTTCTGTACATTATAAAGAAGTTAAGTAAACGAAACTTAATTTGGACTTATAGGTTTTATACTGTTAACATATTACGCTTAAAAATGATTGTACCAGTTTGATGATTTCCAAATGGATACAATTTAGGACCAGGCATTGGAATATTATTTTTTAGAGAATCTATAATTACCACCAAACCCATATTTGCAAAGTCTTTCATCTTACAATATGGAGGTTTATTCTTTCATTTAAGCAGCTTCTTTATCTGAATAGTTAATGATTATTATTAAGACTTAACCACAGAAAATGTTGGAGTCTTTTGTTATTTTTACTTCAAGAAATCTAGGAGTCTGGACCCTAGTAGGAAATAGCACACTGGATTTGAATTAATCGAGGAGTGTTTAAGAAAGGGACTAATTATAAAGGTATATGCAGGGAATAAAGAGACCACATGGGGAAATGCATCCTCAGGGATTGTTTTTGCGCTTCCTTAGCCTAAGAACCTGGAGAGTAAAGGTTGTGTGGAGGTGGCCACCTGATGGGAGTGATCCAAGGTTGCCTTTATCAAGAAACCCTCCTGTAGCATCCCTAAGGGAGGGGACCAGGGATAAATACCCCAAATAGCATGCTTCCTCCTCCAGTCTCCTGCCAGAGTTCCTATGGGTAGAAACCACAGGAAAGCCAAAGAGCAAAGGAGCCTGTTAATGTCAAGGAGAAAAGGGTAGAAAGGGGATATGGAGGAGAAAATGAAAACTCTCATCAGAAAATTAAACACTAACCTCCTGATGATTGATCAGCAGAGCACCTTTTAGTTTTTGCAGAGAACACCACAGGGTGGTCCATGTGTGTTTTGGTTCACACAACAGTCACCTCAAACTTTTGGAAGTGTCTTCCTAAGAGCAGATATTGGAAAGACAAAGCTACATTTCCCAGATGTTCTTACAGATGTGGTTTGCATCATGCCAATGAGATGCATAGGCCCATGTCACAGATGTGGGGCTGAATTGCCTGGTGAGAGTAGGGTCTCGTATGCACTTTGCTGAATGGAGAACAGCAGAGGTGGTCCAGGCTGGATTCAGCAACTGTGGCAGCAGCCTACTAACCACCAAACGCGTGGCAGCTCTCTTAATGAGCAAGGTCGACTTACGGTTTGTGGAGATTATATTTGAAGGTCAGGTTAAAGCCTATTTCTGAATTGCTGTCAGTTTGCTAGGTCTATACTTTGATAAATTACTCTCCCCTACAATTCCTAAAGTGGTTTCTGTTGTCTGCTACAGAGAATCCCACAAAACAGCCCTCTTAAAGACAGCACTGAGAAGTTTGTCATTCTGGCAGGGCGTCTGACAGAGCATTCTTATCACTTTCAACCTCACCCACTGAACTCATTTTGATACTTACCTTCTCTGTAAGCCAGAAATAAAGGTTGTATTTTTATTTTTTATTTATTTTTTAAAATATATTTTATTGACTTTTTTTTACAGAGAGGAAGGGAGAGAGAGAGTTAGAAACATTGACGAGAGAGAAACATCCATCAGTTGCCTCCTGCACACCCCCCACAGGGGATGTGCCCGCAACCAAGGCACATGCCCTTGACCGGAATCAAACCTGGGACCCCTGAGTCCGCAGGCCGATGCTCTATCCACTGAGCCAAACCAGTCAGGGCAAGGTTGTATTTTTAAATGTGAAGAAAAAACTGAAAGTGATTAGTCCTTGTCTTTATTTCAATAATATATATACTTATTATTTTCAAGGAAAATGATAACTTAATAGGAACTTATAATATTACATTTTCTGTGTAAAACAGACAAATTTAGAATAAGTTAACAATATGTTCTTGTATTAGAACTTAATTATCCACAAAGTGGTGTGTGGGACTGATCTATAGCGATTTCAGTGATGATTGCAAAATCTAAGGAAAATAGGTGGAACATGGGCTAAAACCAGAAAACATATTTTTTTTTTAAATTCTTTTTTTGTTTTATTTTGGGGGGGGGAAGGGCATTTGATGCATGCAATTGAAATTATTGACATGATAAGATTTTCTTCTTCAGTATCATGAGTTGAAATACTTATTTTATCAAAAGATATATAAAATAATTCAGTGATGAGCTTTAAAACAGCTTAAATACAAACAGAAAACAAGTGAACAAACAAAAACCTCTTCAGATTTTTAAGTGAGAACTATGAGTAAGAATGGTGAAATTCATTTTCAAATAATTGTGATCAGTCAAAGATTTAGGTAAGAAAATTTTCCCTCCTACTGACATGAACAGAAAGTGACATATTTATTTCACAAGTCCTCTACTTATCACCTTACTTTTTCATCTTCAATAACAGCTTATAGGAAAACTAGTGGCCCAGTGCACGGATTCATGCACATTGAAAGGAAATTAATTAGAAGGTGGCCAGTGGGGTGGGACTGGGCAAGACAGGCTGGACATGACCTAGAGCCAACCTTCCATTGTACCTCCCCAGCCAGCTGCACCTGGGGTGGCCCCGCAGCTTGAATAGTGTCTGTGGAGTGAGCAGGGTCCCTCCAGCAGGTGGGGTCCCGTGGCCTGGCCTATGGAGATAGGAGTGAAACCAGCTCTCCAACATCCCCTGAGGGGTCCTGGAGTGCAAGAGGGCACTCTGTAAAGTTGCTGTTGTACAGGGTGTGGAACGCAAACACAAGTGTGCAGTAAACCAGATTTGAGGCCTTCAGTGCCCCAGCAACAGCATAACCCACGCCTGAAGGTGGAATCACGCAGCTCAGTGAGGAATCAGGCTCCCTCCTCTCTGGTTCCAGGGTGCATCACCCAAGAGGTCGCTACAAAGTCACTGCAGCTCTGCAGCCCCTGCATTGAGTGTCTGCCCTCTGGTGGTCAGTGAGTGTCATACCTACTGGCTGATGGGATGGTTGCTTAGCCTTTTATATATATACTAGAAGCCCGGTGCATGAAATTCGTGCATGGGGTGGGGGGGAAGGTGTCCCTCAGCCCAGCCTGCACCCTCTCCAATCTGGGACCCCTTGAGGGATGTCCGACTGCCTTTAAAGAGGCAGTCAGACATCCCTCTCACAATCTAGGACTGCTGGCTCCCAACTGCTCGCCTGCCTGCCTTCCTGATTGCCCCTAACCCCTTTTGCCTGCCAGCCTGAACACCCCCTAACCACTCCCATGCCAGCCTGATTGATGTTTAACTGTTCCCTTGCCAACCTGTTTTCCCCTAACTTCCCTCCCCTGCAGGTTTGGTCACCCCTAACTGCCCTCCCCTGCAGGCTTGATCAACCCCAACTGCCCTCCCTTGCAGGCCTGGTCCCTCCCAACTGCCCTCCTCTGCTGGCCATCTTGTGGTAGCCATCTTGTGTCCACATGGGGGCAGGATCTTTGACCATATGGGTGCAGCCATCTTGTGTGTTGGAGTAATGGTCAATCTGTATATTACTCTTTTATTAGATAGGATAGAGGCCTAGTGCACGTGTGGGGGCCACCTGGTTTGCACTGAAGGGTGCCCCGGATCAGGGTGGGGGTTCCCTTGGGGTGTGGGGTGGCATGGGTGTGGGGCCTGTGGTGGTTTGCAGGCCGGCCACGCCCCCTGGTGACTCAAGCGGAGGCCCTGGTATCTGGGGTTTATTTATCTTCTACAATTGAAACTTTGTAGCCTGGAGCGGAGCCAAGCCTTCTGCTTGCTCCGTGGTGGCAGTCATTTCTCTTGGGATTTATGTATCTTCTATATTTGAAACTTTGTAGCCTTAAGCAGAGGCCTGGGCAGGCCAGGGTGTGTGGAAAGCTTGGCTTCCTCCATCACCGGGGGCAACCCTAGCCTCCTGCTCATTCCAGCTCCGTGGCTGCCGTCATTTCTGTTTGGTTTTATGTATCTTCTATCATTGAAACTTTGTAGCATTGAGTGGAGGCCTAGGCCGGCAAGGGCAGGCAGAAAGCTTCACTTCTTCCATTGCCGGGGAAACCCAAGCCTCCCACCTGCTCTCTGTGGCCGTAGCCATCTTGGTTGGGTTTATTTGCATATTCGCTCCTGATTGGCTGGTGGGCGTGGCTTGTGGGTGTAGCGGAGTGATGGTTAATTTGCATATTACTCTTTTATTATATAGGATATATAGACTAGAGGCCTAGTGCACAAATTCATGTACAGTTGGGTTCCCTTGGCCTGGCTGGCAATTGGGGCCAATCAGGGCCATCTTGCCCAGTCCTGATAGGGGCTGGTCAGGGCTAGCCAGCCAGGGAGAGAGACTGAGGGATGTTGGCTTTCAGAGCACACTGACCACCCAGCCAGCTGGGGGGAGGGGCCACGGGAGGTTGGCCAGCCGTGGAAGGTTGGCTGTGGGAGTGCACTGACCACCATGAGGCAGCTCCTGCATTGAGTGTCTGCCCCCTGGTAGTCAGTGTGTGTCATAGTTACTGTTCCACTGGTTGTTTGGTTGACCAATTGTAATCATCACTTAGGCTCTTATATATATAGATGTGACTGACATCATCTCCTCATAGCCTCCTTTGGTGACCTTCAAATGCAAATGAACTCTGACCTCTGTGTGGCTCACATTGATTGTTAGAAACATAATAGATCTATCACATATTACTATATGTTTTGTGATTTGTGAACACAGAGAAGGAGGCTGTGCATATGGAGAAGAGAACAGATTCTAAATTCATTAGGGCATGCTAAGCCTTCAGGCAAAAGTAGTAAACTATTTTATGATACAGATTGTACCTCAAAAGTAAAGTCTCTTAAAGAAAGATCAGCCGAAACCGGTTTGGCTCAGTGGATAGAGCGTCAGCCTGCGGACTGAAGGGTCCCGGGTTCGATTCCGGTCAATGGCATGTACCTTGGTTGGGGGCACATCTCCAGTGGGAGTTGTGCAGGAGGCAGCTGATCGATGTTTCTCTCTCATCGATGTTTCTAGCTCTCTATCCCTCTCCCTTCCTCTCTGTAAAATATCAATAAAATATATTAAAAAAAAAGAAAGATCATTAGTGGGGATATAAAGTACATCATAGGGAATATAGTCAATAATACTGTAATAACTATGTATAGTACCAGGTGGGTACTGGAAATAATAGGGGAAACACTTTACAAAGTATATAACTGTTTAACAACTCTGTTGTACACCTGAAACTTATACAAAATAATATTGAATGTAACCTATAATTGATTTTTTTTTTAATGCAAAAGAAGAGATTGTAAAAAAAGGGGGGGGGATTATTAACAATTTAAAGTTTGGGAGATGATAACTTACAAAAACTAAGAACCAATGTCAACCCAATAAACTCAATTAAAAAATAATGTATCTAGAAAAGAAAGAGCTGAAAAGGTATGCCTTAGCTTGAGACTTTTTGCAACGTGCTATGGGGAGGGAGGAGGGGGGATGTTTTTTAGCTATAAGAATTCATTCCACTCAGATTCTAGCTTTCTTTTAAGAATTCCAGCAGAATGAAAAATAAAATGAAGTAGTTAGATAACAGCTTTGGGAAGCTAAAAAGCAGAAGTTCTCAAATGAGTGTGTGCATCAGAACTACCTGGAGGGCTCTTTAAAGCAGATTCTAGGCCCCGCCTCCAGAGTTCCTGACTTAGTAGGTAAGGGGGATGGGGCTCCTAGTAATACACTTTATTGGCTTATGTGTTTATTACCTACATATTATATATTTACATATTATTTACATTTTTACACGTTTGTGCAAATGAAAAGAAAAATTTTCAGGTTTATCCTCAACTAGTATATTGAAACAAGATTTAGTCTCTAAAGGCATTTCCAATGTGAAATATTAAATTAATCCTCAATCCTCAAAGTGGGTAATTCAACATTCAATGAGACACTTTGAGTATAGGTAGTGTACATTTATATAAAAAAAGCATTGCAATGAAATATGCAAGGATAAGTTGTATACAATGCATTGATTTATAAAGATTCAGTTGTCTAGGATATAAATTATCAACAGAGTAAAAATGAAGAAAAATTTAAATTATGCTTGTGCCCTTGTCAGTAACTAGGTGAAAAGCAGACTCTCATACACTATGAGATCAGAGGTAAGAATTTATAAATACAGATCAATGGAACACAATTTACACTTAAGAATTATATATTTCAATTTTAAGACAATTCCTTGTAAATTATTGATTTATGTATGTCTAAATGAACATCCTATAAAGTAAATAAGAAAAAAAGAAAACATGTCAACACTAAATGCTGCTTTAAAGATCAGTAAAATCAAGTGCATTCAATTTAAACCTGATAAGCCAGGGATAAAAATAACTAATAATAATAATACAATTATCTCTAGTGTTTTATAGGTTAAATATCAGGAAATAAAACAAATATTCTAGACTTAATTACTGTGCTAAATTGAAAGCCAATAGTAAATTTATTTAAGAACTTCAAAGAAATTAAAAAGAAAATTTCTGGGGTCATTAGACAAAAGAGTCTCTTGATATAAATTATGCATGGTGAGAAAAAAATCTGCTGGTGGGTGCTTATCATTCATTGTAAGGAATGGTTTCAGATACAGTCCTAGAACTTCTTACCTATTAGTTTCATTTGGGTAAAGTGAATTTTAAAATGCAACATTTTGTGTCTTAGTTTCATCTCAGTTGCCAAAAGTCAACAACAAAACATGAGGTTTCCATAAAACCCCAATGTTCAAAAGCAGAGAATTAGAATATTTATATAGAACTAGCAAAGGGAGTGTCAAAATCTCTCTCCCATGGTTTCCTGTTATAATCCCATAGCAACAAACTTGAAAGAAATACATAATAAATGAGAAGTCACCAAATTTGATTTATTTCCTCATTCTCTTTTTTTCCCCCAAGTTCTTTTATGTGGTTGCATAATCCTTACCTTATAAAGCCATACCTTAAGTTCATAGTACTTATGCTGCCCTGATTTTTCTATTAATTTTCTGATGTTTCCGTGTATGTGTGGTGTGTGTGTGTGTGTGTGTGTGTGTGTGTGTGTGTGTGTGTGTGTGAGAGAGAGAGAGAGAGAGAGAGAGAGAACTTGTCATCTTTCTTTCTTTCACGCTTCAAATGAACATAAACTAAATGTCAGCACTTGGCTTTTTTTTTTCTCTTTCTCTTCTGCCTTCTTGGAAGATTAACACATCTATGTCTGTCTCTCTGTCTATATCTAAGCTCCAGAGACTCATGTAAATAATACACATCTCCCATAATATATTCTTTGCAAAAACCATGTGATTTCACTCATGGATATAAAACTTAAAACAGCAAATGAACAAGCAAGACAAACAAATTCATAGACACAGACAACAACATGGTGGTTACCAGAGAGAAGGGGGGCTACTAGTAGGTGGGTGATAAAGGATAAAGGAGGTCAAATATATGGAGACAGAAGAATATTTGGTGTTGGGTGCTGGCACACAATGCAATATGCAGATGATGTATCATAAAATTAATTGTACACTTGAAACCTATATAATCCTATTAACAATATCACCCAATAAATTTAAAAAGAAAGGAATTATCTTCATCAAAAAAAAATTACATGTTTCAGCCCAGCCAGCATGGCTCATTGGTTGAGCATTGACCTATGAACCAGGTGGTCACAGTTCAATTCCCAATCAGGGCACATGCCCGGGATGTAGGCTCTATCCCCAGTGTGGGACATGCAGGAGGCAGGAGGCAGCTGATCAATGATTGTTTCTCATCATTGATGTTGCTATCTCTTTCTCTCTTTCCCTTCCTCTCTGAAATCAATAAAAATATATTTTTAAAATATAAAATAAAATTACGTTTCAAAAAAAAATAAAATAGTATCTTTGCTCAAAAATAAAAATCTTCATCAAACTTTCAACTTTCACCTACTACTGGTAAAAGCTCAAACCTCTTAGCCTGGCATCACCTGACTCCTCTGTGTGGAGGCACTAATTTTGCAGCCTCATTCCTTTCTATACTGACTACTGTCTTTCAGACACCATGCACTCCAGCTAATATGACCAATAAGGACCTAGGAATTCTGCATTTTCCATACACACGTAGGAAACGTGCCCCTTCTCATCGGCCTACTCAAAGCTTAGTAAACGTTCCAGGTTCAAGCTCTCACTCTGTGAAACTTGGCTGATTGTGTTTTGTAGACTCCGTTGGCTGCTTTTACTTCTATTATGAGAGGTTACAAACCCCATTATGACCAATATAAAAGGAGCTGATAATTTTCTGAATATATCAATTGCATACGAATTCACAATCTAAAATCAATGGAAGGGAGCAAACACATATATCAAAAGAAGAGATATCAAAATTACAAAAATAATGAAGGGACAACACTGATGTGTGTGCAAAGCCCTTAGCATACTGCCTGGTTTAATGTAGGTCCTCTCTCAACAGCATTGTTTTCATTCCCACTCTCAAATGAATCACCCTAAAATATTTAAATATATCCTGTCTAGAAAAATAATGTTTGAAGTCTAAGAAAATCATGCCATAAAAGGAAAAAGTGAATAAGAATTTTATCAGTGAATCACAGAAACCACAGTTAGGAGTGTTACTTAATGTTTAAGGGAAATATTATAAATCAAGTAAAACATGATTTTAGCAGTAAAGCTATTTCATTATAATTTCATGTCAATTACAGATATTCCCAAAACACAAATTTAAAATGAAGTGTCACTCTGAGGCCCCAGTAAACTTTTATCACTCAATAGCTAATGTAGCATTTTCCACAAAAATATTGTATTGATTTTTACTTGTCCTTATTCTGGATCTTGCCATGCACTTTTTCAATCATTAGACATAAGTGATACACATTGATTATAGAACTGTATAATTATATGTGTTTGACAAAAATAAGGAAATCTTAACCTGATAGAAGTAGAGGCAAGAGTATTACATTTTCAAAAAGTATTATAGTTACATCTTTTTTATCGCTTTGGAAGCACCTGTCAGCAAGAACATCTGCATCCTAATTGTCTATTTAAGGAAATTTAAATCATTCTTATGCTGAAAAATGCAACCATATTCCAAATATGTGCATCTCATAAAAGCAAATACATATTCAATGACTCATTAAAATCAAATGTTTAAAAAACCTCTTGATTCAGGACCCAATTCCCATTTTTAAAATAACAATATCTCTTAATGAAAGGATCATATGCTGTCCTGTGTGCAAATATTTACCTCATTTAATAGTGATGCTCACTATAAAAATGTCTTTTAATCGAATGAAAGAAATCATTACTGCATGTCTCACCACAATTAGTTATTCCTCTCTATGAAATACAGCATGGCAACATCTTTAATAGTGTCAACAATAAAAATAAAGTTAAAAAAGTGAAGAAAAAGAAAATAATGTGTATTTGAGATACTTGATAATCACCATATATTACTTACATAATAGTTATAATGTTCTTGAAGACTGTAAACCAAATTGCATTGTTTTTAGTAAACATTAAGAGTTGTTGTAGTCTTATTCTTCTAAAATAATGCCCAGTGGTTTGTCATATGATTGTCCACTGGGCCCCATGCTTCATAAGGAGAGCAAATGACCACTATAAAGGAAAGTTGTTTGACTATTGGATTACATTTCTTTGATTCTCTGCCTGAAAAGGGCCTTGAAAGCTATTCTTTGTGTAAGATAAAAGTAGTTTCTGAATTCCAAAAGCTCCCTTTAAAAATCAAGAGCTAGACTTGGCCAATTCTGATAAAAAATTTTTACTCCTAATCTTGGAGGGAATGAACTCAGGAGAGGATGAAAGGGACGGTCCTTTCAAATAGGAAGAGGGAGAAGAAAAACAAATCTATGTCATAAGAAATTGAAGGTGAAGCAATGATAATGTAGAAGAAACCTGAGTCCTAAGAGGAAAGATTCCCCAGTTTCCTGGGTTTCAAGCAGAAGGATGTGGTGGATCAAGGCAACATTTTAAAATCCTTTAAGAAATCCCACAGCCTTCAAAGGTTGAGGAAGAATTCAAGATTCCCTAGTTAATGGGGTAAGTCCCTTCCTCTGTAGAGAACTTTGGCTATGGCAGGAGACATTTTATTATCACAGTGGGGGAAGAGGGTTACCAGGGGCATCAGGCATCCAGTAGATAGAATCCTGGGATGCTACTAAGCAATCCACAGTTCAGAGGATTATTTGATCCAAATTACCAATAGCATTGATGTTTATAAATACTGTTCTAGACTGGTGTCCTACTTCATTGCCACATTGAATATAGGGCTGTAGCACACACAGGCAAAAGGATTTATCTAGATAGATAAGCCTGTTATTCATCCAAATGTGACCAGCATGATAAAATCCATAGTATTAAGTATTGCCTGAAAGTCCATAGTCAAAAGATAAATTATTTCATTCAGCAAATGCAGAGTTTTTAATAAATACCTAGCATGGTTCCACCCACTAAGGGTATAACACCATATGAACCTGCCACTTTTACTGGAGAAACCAGAAAAATAGAGTGCGGGGATGGGTCCACTATTTCATGGAAGGTCTTCAGGGACATTGTCTCTGAAAAGTTCACATGTTATAGAGATTCAAGGAGAAGAAGCAAGTATAAATTTCCTGAGCAGAAATGTGTGTGGTGTGTTTAAGGAACAACAAGGAGGACAGTGTGAATGGAGCAGAGAGAATGAGAGGAAGGTAGGCTGAAGATCTTGCTTACAAATTAGATCATTAGGGAACTGTTGTATATTGTAAGGAATTCACAATGTTTTAATGAATGACCTGGAGAGCAATGAAGGGTTTTGAGCACTGATATGACATGATATAATTCCCATCTTTAAATAATCACTGTGCCTCCTGTTCAGATATTGAGAGGAGAATGGAGGAGAAGACTGGAACCAGACCTGTTCAGACGCAGAAGATGTAAGGGAAGTGATCAGATCTAAGATATGTGTTGATGGTAGGGTTGTATTTGTTGACAGACTGGCTCTTTGACAAGATTCATGATGAACTCAAAAATTTTGCAAAAAAAAAAGGACAGAGCTCTCATTTGCTAAGATGGGGATGCCATGAACTAATGTTCATATCTCCCTCAAATTCCTATGCTGAAATCCCAACCACAATGTAATAGTATTAGCAGGTGGGCTTTTGGGGGTGATTAGGACATGAGGGTGGAGCCATCAGGAATAGAATTAGTGCCCTTATAAAATAGACCACAGAGAGCCTGTTTCTCCTCTCTCTCCCTGATATGTTAGGTTACAAATAAAGAAGAGAGTCTTCACCAGTAACTGAAGGGTTCAGTACCTTGATTTTCAGCTTCACAGCCTAAGCCATCAGGACTGTGGTAATCCTATCTAATAAAGAGGAAATATGCTAATTGACCATCATTCTGTCACAAAAATGGCTGCACCCACAGCTGAGGCCAAGTTCCCTTAAGGAGCCTTAAGGAGCAATCAGCAGGGACCTGAGGCTCCGCCCTCTCCCACCCCCATGGGGCTTTGACAGGGGACCTCAGGCCCCACCTCCCATCCTGCAGGACTTGACAGGGGACCTCAGGCCGTGCCCCCTGCCCTGGTGTCAGGCTGGGGGAACCTCAGGCTGCACCTCCTGCCTTGGCACCAGGCCAGGGGACCTCAGGCCATGACCCCCACCCAGCGGGGCTTGACGGGGGACCTCAAGGTGTGCTTCCCGTCCTGGTGCTGGGCTAGGGGACCTCAGGCTGCTCCCCCTGCACCAGTGCCAGGCCAGGGGACCTCAGGTCACAACCCCCACCAGGTGGGGCTTGACAGGGGACTTCAGGCCATGCCTCCCACCCCGGCACCAGGTAGGTGGACCTGAGGCTATGCCCCCTGCCTGGAAGGGCTTGGCAAGGGTGGGACTGGCCGGGTCTGGATCTAGCCCAATGGGGGGGGGGGGTCTGGGTCTCACGTGATTTTGAGGCGCATGTGGGTGGGCGGGGAATCTCCCATTTAATGTGCACATATTTCGTGCACCAGGCCACTAGTTTATTATAGAAGCCTGAGCAGACTGAGACTGAGAGACACTGGGGAAAGGTGGGATTCTGTTTCATTTTGTTTTATTGGGAAGTCAGGAATTTGTTTATTAACATATTAAAATGGAAAGGCTTTTGCATCCAAATGAAATTATGGAATACATAATTTGCTAATTAAGTGTGAAGTTCAAAAGAGTGATCTGGGCTAGAATTATAAATTTATAGAAATAGTGATGGTATTTGCAAAGTGCTCTCCTAGGGCATTGATTCTCCAACTACCTGTGGGTAAAAAAAAAAAAAAAAAAAAAAAAAAGGCAAAAAACAACAACAGGGTTTTTATTCAATTACTCAAGGACTGATATTCATATTCAGTCATACTACTTGCAGCCAGTAGATAATCTTCACAATCATCTAAAATGGGCTATGCCCTGTATTGATCAAGGTTACCCATGTTGTAGCAATGTGAAATTGATAACAATATATCCAGACCCTGAAGCCCAATTTCTCTACTTATCTTATTGAGAACAGGTAAAATCTGTTGTGGTCCAGAACTAGTCTTCATTATGTATGTATTTACTTTTTTAAAAATATACTTTTATTATTTTAGAAAGGAAGGGAGAGGGAGAGAGAGATAGAAACATTAACAGTGAGAGAAAATCATTGATCGGCTGCCTCCTGCACTCCCCCTACTAGGGATCGAACCCACAACCTGGGTATGTGCCCCAAACAGGAATTGAACCATGACCTCCTGGTTCATAGGTCGATGCTCATCCACTGAGCCACACTGGCTGGGCAGTATCTGCTTTTTAATATATAATTGTATTAATATGACTCATCATCTCCATTTTACTGTGTAAAGTAGACATATTCTGAACATTGGAAAATTCTCAAATCACATGCAGAAATTATGTATGTACACATATCTATATACATAAAAGCCAAGCAACCAGAACAACTGGAACAACCAGAATGAATGGTCGCTATGACGTCCACTGCAGCTGGCCGCAGCCCCTCCCCCTGGCCGACCCAGCCCCTGATCGGCCACCCCACCCCAATCAGGGATGGGGCCAGCTGGCCAACCTCCCACGTTCCCCCCTCCCCGCCGCCCCGGCCTGCGGGGCAGGCTGGCTGGACCCCACTCATGCACAAATTAATGCACCGGGCCTCCAGTGTATAAATAAATGTCTTTAATTTAGCAAATATCAGCTAACATGGTACACATTGTAGTATATAAATATTAAAGGGCAATCAATGTTCAGGAAACAGTGGATTAATAAGATCCAAATTTATGAGAGAAAGTAACTTGAGTTTATTAATTCAGCCAAATAATATAATTTTCTTGAATGCAAAAGAATTGTGGAAAAATAAAAAATGAATATGGAATGTACTAGTGTATACAAGAAAAAATTCAAAGTGCTCAAAGAGCAACAAATATATTTCCTCTGAGTCACATTGCCAAAGCTGGAGAATAGAAAATATATTTAATTTATAGTTTAAAAACATAATTGTTTCTAGGACCCTGATCTTTTCTCAAGCTTCTGATACACTGACACCATCTGTCTTTTAGTTTTGAACATTAACTCCAAGTTAGTCCTGACATTTCACTTTGGATTGTAATACAGTCATCAAATATTTAACTTTATATTTTTTTCTACTGGAAATTCCATAAAGGATTTAGAAGACAGATACAATTTAGAAAGGGCTTCTCTTTGATTTATCTCCTTTGGCTTTTTTATTTTTCAGTTTTAAGTTAGACTTCAGTTTGTAAGACATACAGAGCACGTACAATTATTTACAATATTGATCAATTGTAATGGTATTTAATTCTTAATTCTCTCCCTGGGTACTCATTCATGTATTCAGAATAACGGAGCAATTATGTAGAAAGCTATTTTTAGATCATATTAAATGTGCATAAAGATGATATACTTTATTTTTAGTAAACATCTGCAAATAATTTTTGCCTATTTTGTTTTCTATGGAAATACAAAATTTCATTGTGCATATGGCTTTTATTCAGCAGTAACTGCTATGGCTTGAGCGAATTAAGCAATAGATAATTATTTTTGCTGTATTATTGCTGCATTTATATTTTAGTGCATAGGTGCTAATTTCACTGAATGGATTTTCCTGATTTTTAGCCTCAGTTTCAGATCTTCAGAAGTAATTTTTTATTCTACCAAAGTGTTGACAGCATAAGCCAGGAGATAAATCAACTTTATTACTATCATTATTATTACAATTTTAATCAGGACAGCATTTATTGGGTTCTATATTTTCTGAAGGATAGTTTTAGAATATAAAATAAATCACTTTATCAAGAGAATACGGGATTCACTTGTTCATCGACTAACAAACTACTGTTTATTATGCATCTGCTATTGACAGGGTAATAATGAGCACTGGGTGAGTAAGACAGTCTAGCTTCCCCAGAGCCTCAGTTCAGGTAGAGGAGAGAGCCAATGAGCACAGGAGTGGAAGGGAATTCAGAAAGCACTATGTGCTTGGGGAGCAGAATGAACAAAGCACCTGAGTCCTGAATGAGGTTCAGAAAAAGCTGACTGCATTGCTGCCTCAGTGGAGTTTGGAGGGAGTTAACCAGAATGGATGGGGAGATGTGTATGAGGGGTGGGGAGTGAACTGGAGATAGGGATAGTGTCTGGAGAGTGGAAATATAGGCTGGGGACTAACTGGATTCAGTCCTGTCTGCCATTCAAAACACTTTTGAACTTTAGGTTTTATCCTACAGAGAGTTGAAGGGCATAGAGTGTCTTTGAGGTGGATAGGGGTGATGAGTGGAGGGATGGTCACATCAATACATAAATAGATTTACCTTTTGGATGCATCTCTAATGATGAACTGACTTACAGATCATCAGGACTGGAAGCAGAAGAGTTATTTATGAAATTATTCAATGAATTGGAGTTGGATCATAACAGGGCTTAAACAAAGATAAAGACTATGAGATCTATTCAGGAGATATTATGATGATAGAATTGATAGGTGATATATTACATTACAGGACAATATTGGAGAATATCCCAAGGGCCAGCAAGCTTGACAGTATACTTAGTGAACCTTCTATTTTTTTTTTAGTTTTGAGGAGCCAGTTAAGAATTACAAACAAATTGAAATTACAGCTTGAATGATCTATTTGTGAAAAATGACTAAATACTAAGTGAAAGTATAATTGATTGTCATTGATTTTTTAGAATTTAAAATAGATTAAAACTATTGTTGTATATTCTAACACCTCCACCCCCAGACGTTCCTGTACATGGGACCACTTTGATTGCACACAGAGCAGGTGCTAGGAATTGGTTATGGGTAGTTGATTCTGACAAAATCCCCAGTGCAGCTTTCTGTTCCTACACTAACTGGGTCCTCTAGAGGTTGGCAGGTGTATCACTGAGACACAGGACACCTACCAGAGGATCTGCCCTATCCCTTAGCTCTTCTGCTTCCTCTTCCCTCAGCCATTCTATCTGGGGCTGGTTGGAGACTCCAGACAGTCACACACACAAAGCATAACTCAACTGTTAACTATTGCACATTCTCTGCCAAAACCCACCCTATGTTTTCAGGAGTTGTTAGGTAGAAATGAACCCAATTGCTAAAGTTAAAGCTCGGGTGAAAATTTGAAATGGGAGGCACAGAGTAAAGGCTCTGTATAGGGAGAATGAAGGGAGAGGGGTTAAGAATGAACCGTGGTGCCTGGCTTATGTGACTGGGTGCTCTATTTCCAAGTTTTCAGTACAGAACTGGACCAGGTTTGGGAATCTGCCTGTAGCATGGTGAGAGATGAGAATTCATTCTGTTTGGTAGGTTGGTTTCATGACCTTGGAGTAAAGTCTGACAAACTCATCCTGTAGGCAACTGGGTATGTGGTTCTGGAGCTGAGAAGAGGGGACTAGAACGGACATGGAATTTGGGAAGAGAACAATATGTGGTGGAAGACATGGGCCTATGGAAAATTATTTGAGAAGAACATGTGGGTGAAAAGAGAGTGAATGGACCTTTGGGAAATACCAACATTCTCTAGAAAAGGCAGATCCACAAAGGACCCTGAGAAAAGCTGGACAAACGCAGAATAAATTAAGGGAGAAGATGTTTCAGAATCTGAAAATGAAGGAAAATGTCCAGTTCCACACAAAGGTCAAATAAGTGACTCCCTTAAATATGTCCATTGTATTTCCAATGAGAAAATGACAGAGAAGTTTGGCAAAAACAGGTTCACTGGCATGCTCGTGGTGGAAGCAAGAAGGAAGAAAAAGCAAGTGACAAGTCTGACCAATCAAGCACTATCTATAATAATAAAAAGCGTAATATGCTAATTAGACCGACCTCCTTCCAGACTAGCTTCCAGATGAAGCCAGGGCTGTGAGGGAAGCCCGGGTCCCGGGTGTCAAAGGGAAGATGGTGTCAGTAGCTGAGGGAAGTAAGGCCTACTCCTGCATGAATTTCAAGCATTGGGCCTCTACTAATAAAATATGGTGGAGGCATTTTAAAATTTAACTGTTGTATGTTGTTTTTCTAGACAAATTCCAAAACAGCTTTCTGATGCTGAAATAAATGATCTCTAATGGTGTGTCAGTAAATGTGGGACTTTGATTTGAGAAAAATAGATTGTTTTGGTTATTGCTGCAAAACAAAGTATGCAAAATTCAAAAGCTTCAAATTACAACCATTTTATGACTTTTCATGAGTCTGTTGGTCAGGAATTTGGACATGATTTAGCAGATCTGAAACATCCAAGATAGTATCTCCATATACTTAGTGCCTTGGCATACATGCTTCTCTTTATATATATATTTTTTATTTTTTGACATGCTTCTCATTATAGTCTTTGTTTCATGTGGTCTCTCCCACAGAGTGATCAGATTTCTTATACGGGGCCACAGGAATCCCCAAAATACGAAGTGGCAGGGCCCGAACCCTTGTAAGGTTTAGGACCAGAAAGGGAACAGGGGCCATCTGGGAGAACAGCTGCCACAAAGATGGAAAAAAGAGTTCTGATACCTGGTATTTACTTAATGCAGCTTTTAAATACAATGGGGTAGTTTATATAATGAATCAGATCATTTAAAATAAGCACACACATACAAACCTCCTCCTTCTAACCTCCACACACCAGAGGTTTTATTTCCTTAAGCAATAAGAGTTTATTTTTAAAATAACTACTTTGTTTTTAAAATAAAGCTATCCCAGGAGCACCAGTGATTTAAAATAAAGTGCTTGAAACTCTTAATTAACTAGGAAAAGCAAATACGCAGAAAATTGTCCATCTTGAGAACTGTGTTTAATACATATATGCCTTAGATCCTATTCTTGAGTGATTTCCTTGCTCTGCATTTTTATATCTACTAAGAAACAAATAAATATTAATAAAATATTTTTAAATTGTACCTTTTGGATAATTTAAGTCATAGTGGATAGTCTCTATTTTTATCCCATAAATCTCCAAAACTTCAAAAACCTTGTGTATTTATAATAAAATATAGAATAAGATTATTTCTGAATCAGCAACGTTACATATAGTTTATAATTAATTTCACATCTTGAGTTTTAAATGATCTTTCAAAAAGAGTCCTAGAGGTTTCATGTGTCTTATTATGTGATTAAATTTAAGAACCATTACTTAAGAGCAGCTCTAACTTATTTCTGGAATGCTAATGAAATTTACACACTGCAGACCATTTGTAATTGACATTTACTAAGTTGTGCTCCTAGATATTAACATATATATCTTTCTCAAATAAAATTATGAGGGGGAAAATTGAGTCATGCTCCAAAAGTTTTCCTTCTCTAATTTCCTGGGAAACATATAAAATTCTTAAAACATACTAAATAAACCCTGGCTGGTATGGCTCAGTTGAATGAGAATTCATTCAATGCACCAAAGTTCCATGGTCTGATTCCTTGTCAGGGCCCATGCCAGGGTTGTGAGCTGGATCTAAGTAGGGGATAAGCAGGAAGCAGTCAATCTCTGCTGTTTCTTGCTCACATCAGTGTTTCTCTCTGTTTCTCTCTCTCTCTCCCCTTCCCCCTTCTTTTCTCTCTAAAAAAACCAATAAAAACATATTTTTAAAAACCCAACATACTAAACTTACACAACTATGTTCCTTAGATACTTGAAATTTCCCTATGGTTAATTGATTCCATGGGGAGCATGGGTGGAGCTATTGACATTTTCGGATACTGCTTTAGTAGAAAAAGAGCTGTAAGAGATTGTCATCACCAACATGTACTAAGAAAGGGCAGAGAAAAATTTGTTAAGGCAAACTTTCTCTTCAATGTTTCCAGAGCAGAGATGTTTCCTAAAAGTCCACACATTAATTCATAAACAAAATCTTTGACTAGTGTTTATTTTTATTTGTCTAGAATTCATAATTTTATCATATTAAAATTATAGTTTAGCAGAAGAAATGAAGCCAGTTGACCCAATTATCAGAGTTGTTGAAGTACAGTGCACTTGGCTAGGGATTAGTTTCCATTCTTCTTGACATTGCTCAGTTTGCCATTCAGCTAACAAACTTATAGAGATTGCTGTCTATGAAGACACAGTCTAGCTAGTCCTCAAGAGTTCAAATTATAGTGGCTAAGATATATGAAAAAATAGTTATAATGCAAACTGTTAAATGTGGAGGTAGATATATTCTGAAGAATGAACTAAAATTATGAACCTAAACTGACTGTGGGGAGGCTTCCTAGAGTAGACAATAAATGGACTTCATAATGAGGGATGAGTAGGTGTCATCCAGGGAAAAGAGAGAAGCAGGAAGTTATTCCTTCAAGAGCAAGACGCAGGCATTGCCTGAAAGCATGTGTGTAGGTGAAGGATGAGTGGCAGGGAGAATAACTGAGCCTTTCATATACTGTACTTACAGAAAACCAAAGACTGACAGATGAAGTTATTTATGTTGGAGATGTAAATTAATCAGTCTGGATTATAGTGTGATTCTGTACCCTATTCCCTAATTCTGAAATTCATTTTGTTTCTTAAACCTTAAGTTGTCTATATTTATGGCATCTCATATCACAATTTATCTCAATAAATTACCTTAGGCTGGAGGGGAAAACTCAGTTCTTGAAGGAAGAAACCGATCATCCAAGGTCTTACTTTAATTCCTAATAGATACCCAGACCTCCAGCAGAGATGAAAATGCAATATTTTATAATAAACTCTCCATAGACAGATACTTTAGTAAGTCTGATTATACCACATAGGTACAACCACTAAAGTGGAAATAGGAATTTATTCTGCCAGCCCTTGCTATTCCAAAGAGCTTTAATCATGTCCTTTGGAACCAGGAGATACTAAGTTAATGTTTGAATTATGAACAGTTTGATGGCATTGCATGGCATTTCACTTTTCAAAAAAGGAGAAGCTCCTTCCTCTAAAAAAGTACGTGTCTATTGTGCTGTTGTTCTCATCTAAGAGCTATCTTTCATCTGGTAATATTTTACATATTCCCAAATGGTTCTAAATTCATGTATATCAAATAGTGTCAATCTTGTGTTTTTACAAACTGCAGATAAACATAATTTAGTTATGAGGCTTTATTGTACATTTGCATCCTTTCTCATTATTTATACCTTTAAATTATAGGTGAAACTCAGTAAAAGTCAATCAAAATGGTTTTAATTTAGAAGGCTTCACAATATAAAAAGAAATGACTTAAAACAAAGAAAAATAAAAGTCTCATAAATTATAAATTTCTTGAGGACATTATGAAATTTTAGATTTAGAGCCATCTGTTATTTCATTATAATACAAGAAGTATTACAGTACAAGAGGGAAAAGCTGTTCCCTATAGATATGATTCCAATATACAATACATATCAGAGAAATCTTTATAGTAGTTTCAAATACCTAGGAGCATATGATAACCTAGGCAAGGAGTTATTGCACACAAGGCCAGCATTGGGATTGACAATTTCTGTAGTGTTTTCAAGGATTTCTTTAGATCTCCAACCACTCAATTATTAAATACTAGGGGCCCAGTGCACGAAATTTGTGCACTGGGGGGGGGCGGTCCCTCAGCCCAGCCTGCCCCCTCTCACATACTGGGAGCCCTCAGGGGATGTCCTACTGAGGCGACCGGGCTGATCAGGGGAAGGCACCAGCCCCATCACCCCGCTACTGCAGCCACTGCCAGTCACCATAGCCACCAAGGTGTTTTCATCAACATGGACTCCAGTCCCTTCACCATGAGAAAATAACAACTTTCTTTAGGCATTTTCAAGATGTGTCTTTCATAGGATATGACATTTCTTTCTTTATTTTTTTTATCCTCAACTGAGGATATGTTTCCATTGATTTTTAGAGAATGTGGAAGAGAAAAGGAAAGACAGAGAGAAACATCAAAGTGAGAGGAACACTTTGATTGGTTGCCTCCTGCATGAGCCCTGACCTGGGCCCCAGCCAGGGAGGAGCCTGCAACCTAGGTACATGCCCTTGATCAGAATCAAACCGGACCCTGCGGTTGGCAAGCCTAGGCATTATCCACTGAGCCAAACTGGCTAGGGCAGGATATGACATTTCTTAGCACTCCAGCTGCGGACCTTCATTTTTTTCTCCAGGAGTGAGGTGGAAAAACCCTAGATCACCTTTTTGGATTCTTATACTCAAGTTACTAAGAATATTACCAGTGGCATACAGGAAGCTTAGCCAATGAGTGGTCAGAAAAGGTATTTCCTCTGTAGTTCACGCTGATTGCCTCCAATCTCTGGCTCTGCCCCTGCCAAGGCCTAAAGCCTCCAGGCCTGGGCAGGGGCCGCCCAGGTACCTCCGATCGCCAGCTTCACCCCTACCAAGGCCTAAAGCCTTGGGGACGGGGCAGGGGACCCCCGGCTCCCTGCAATCACTGGCTCCACCCCTGCCCAGGCCCCAAGCCTCCGGCCGGGGTTTGGGGCCTGGGCAGGGGACCCCCAGCTCCCTCTGATAGCCTGGCTCTGGCCCTGCCCAGGAGCCTCCTGGCTCAGGCCCTTCCCAGGTTACTCAGGACACACAAGGGGCCAACCTCGGAGTGACCTGGGTGCTTAGAAAGTTCCCTGGGCCCAGGCTGCTGGGCGCCTATGTATGCAAATTAACCTCCATCTTTGTTGGGTTAATTTGCATACTCACTCTGATTGGCTGTGGGCGTAGCAGAGGTACAGTCAATTTACATGTTTGTCTATTATTAGGTACTAGAGGCCTGGTGCATGAAATTCGTGTACTGGGGGGGTCCCTCAGCCAAGCCTGCCCCCTCTCACAGACTGGGAGCCCTCAGGAGATGTCCTACCAATGGAGAGTGGGCCTAAGCCGCAGTTTGGCCTTCCTCTGCGGGAGGTGACTGGGCTGATCAGGGGAAAGCGCCAGCTCCATTACCCCGCTGCTGCTGCCACTGTCGCAGCTGCCAAGGTGTTTTCATCAACACAGATTCCAGTCCCTACATCATGAAAAAATGACAACTTTGTTCAGGCATTTTCAAGATGTGTCTTTCATAGGATATGACATCTATTTTCTTTCTTTCTTTTTTATCCTCACCTGAGGATATATTTCTATTGATTTTTAGAGAGCTTGGAAGAGAGAGGGAAAGACAGAGAGAAACATCAATGTGAGAGGGACACTTAGATTGGTTGCCTCCTGCATGAGCCCTGACCTGGGCCCCGGCCAGGGAGGAGCCTGCAACCTTGGTACATGCCCTTGATCAGAATTGAACCCGGACCCTGCAGTTGGCAGGCTGAGGCTCTATCCACTGAGCAAAACTGGCTAGGGCAGGATATGACATTTCTTAGCCCCTCCAGCAGCAGCAGACCTTAGTTTTTTCCTCCAGGAGTGTGGTGGAAAAACCCTAGATCACCTTCTTGGATTCTTATTACCCAAGTTACCAAGAACACTGTGAGAGGCAGCTTACAGGGAGCTTAGCCAAAGAGCCTTCAGAAAAGGTGTTTCCTCTGCAGCTCACGTGCAGAGGACCCCCTGCATTGTGTCCACAGGGCTTCTGTTCACTGGGCTGGGGGCATGCCCCAAGCCACACTGCGGGGGCCACAGGGGGCACGCCCCCAGCCCATCAGCCCCACATTCTGTCAGCTGGGCTTCTGGCTGCTGGGCCAGGGGCGTGCCCCAAGCCGCACAGTGGCGGCTCGTGGCTCTGAGCACACCCCCGGCCCAGCGGCTCGCGTTCTGTCTGCTGGGTGTCTGTACACTTGGCGTGTCCCAAACTGCGCAGCGGCAGCGCTGGGCCGGGGGCATGCCCCGAGCCACGCAGCGGCTCGGGGCGCGCCCCTGGCCCAGCAGCCCAGCAGCCCAGCGTTCTGTCAGCAGCCCTTCCTCCCTCTAAGGCCTGGGTGTGGGACGCTAGCGTCGTCACCAGGGCGATGACGCCAGCGTCCTGCCCTGGCGTTATGGGCACCGCCATCTTTGTCACAGAGTGATGGTTAATTTGCATATTACTCTTTTATTAGATAGGATGATGATTATCAAGTCAAGGTCAGCCATCAGTAAACATGATTCATTTATATTTATTGAGCACCAATTAGATAGTAGCTGATGGGAATATAAAGATAACTTACAAAAATAATAGTCTTCTTCAAAGAGACAAGTAAATTCAGTATAAAGAACATTTTACTATCTGCTCTTACAGAGGTATATACTGTATAAGGTAAGAAAAAAGCTGAGTAAAAAGCCAAACTAACCCTGTAAAGGGGATGTACACTTGCAGAAACTGTTCAAAGTTGTCACTTTAAATTGAATATTTTTCATGGTAAACTACAGGGGTACCAGTATTACAAGGCTAGGAACTTGTATGTCCAAAAAAGATGAAAGCATGAGAAAACAACTAGTTAAAAGAACAACAGAAAACCAACCAAACATAAAGTTAAAAATTGCTAAGGCCAAGGGTGCAAGATGGATTAGGAACAGAAGATTAATTTAGAAATATAAATGGAGACAGATTTTGAAGGCTATTGATTCCCATATAAAGCAATTTGGTCTTTATTTTGTTGACTGACCTGGGTTAAGGAACAGTTGCCCAGAACAGTAAAATATCCCAAAGGCATTAATATGTCACTGGAAACTTAGAAGACAGAAAAAATATTGTTTACTTTATGCCCTTTCCAGGTAAACTGTAAATTGTTTGGAAGAAATGGTTCAAAAAGTTGCTAGGTATGGGGATATGAGGTCACCAGTGTGTTGTAAATGTATGACAATAGCTGGCTTACATACTAGTGGTCCTTTCACAGTTTCTATAGACTGTAATATCCACCATCGTCTCTAAATAAACAATCAGCAAATATTTCAAGAACAGAATTTAAAAGATAGACAAAATGCTAAATTCTTCAAAGTGTGCACATAGTTTGTTAGTATCTGTCTTTCCAAACATGGAAGAAGTCACCTTTGACATCTTACCAGGTACATCTTACTTCAGGGCATCTTCCTCTAACGTTAGCCATTTGTAAATTGATGGGAGTTTAGTGTCTTAATCTTCAACTCATAGACACACAAATAATTTGTGAAGGATGAAATGTAGGATGACAGAAAAAATACTTAAATTCCTTGAAGACAATACTAAAGAGACAGGCAGTATAACGGGTTATGTTGGCTGCCTATCCAGTCTTCACACGTTTAGCCATCATTCACCAAACTTCTTACCAGACAGGAAGATAGGCACATAGGCAGTCATCTACTCTGCCTATTTAGAAAGGTCCTTTCCTTAATCTGTACACACTTCTGCTTTAGGAGAGAGGACATTTGTTTCCCTCTTGAAATTACACATGCACGCACGTGCACATACACGCACACATCATTACATTTCTGATTCTCTTTCTTCAGCATTATACATTATACATGTTCTCTGGAAGAGATCTATCAATCAAAACTATAAAATCCAAAGCCCAAAATTAAATAAACTCAAAAAATCTAAAGGATTTCCTGTGCATCATAATAAAACAACATGTGAAGTACTCATTACTTACCAGTCTTAGGTAGAAAGAACAAAGGAGGCAAAATATCACATCTTTCTCCCAGCACAGAAATAGATAAGACAATAAAGAAGATATGAAGCAAATGCGTTTCTGTTAACTATATACATACCTGTAGGGAGCGGTTATAGGGTTAAGCCTCGGACTGACCTGCTGGCAAGGCCACAAACAAGTCCCAGCTTAGAGGGCACAGCCTTCTTAGCATAATTAAGCTTGATCTTGTGACTGCTCTTTAGATCTTTCCTGTGTAGCTAATGGGCTGTGGGAGGTGCAGCAAATGCTGCCAAAACAAGTGAAACTTATAAGAACATTGTAAATTACCTTGTTTACCTCTGACTATAAAATAAAGGCTCAGCTTGCAGTCTGGATCTGTTCTGTGGCCTCAGCCAGGCACAGAAGATCCACCTAGACCTAGCTTATTCTCTTTGTCTGTCTTTTCTTTATCCTTCACCGGCCCTCCCTCAGGCTCCCCGAACCCTTGTCTGTGCTGGTGTGGCACACATACCGACCCTATGTGTAAAATACCCTATGTGTAAAATATTTTATGTGTAGTACATGTATTTTTCCCTACCAACTTCTGACACTATGATCTACCTTAACTTTTCCTATGAATATATATATATGTGTATATATCTGACATATTTATAAAAACCTCAGATTTGTTTCTGCATATATTAGATTAAAATTTCAAAGTCTGAGTCTTCAAAAAACTTACATTCCAAACTACATACTTGGAATAGTTTATAAACAGTATTTTTAGCCCTAGTGGATAAATCATCAATCTGAGGACTCAAGGGTCCCAGGTTTGATTCCGGTCAAGGGCATGTACCTTGCTTGGGGGCACATCCCCAGTAGGGGTTGTGCAGGAGACAGCTGATTGATGTTTCTCTCTCATTGATGTTTCTAACACTCTCTCCCTCTCCCTTCCTCTCTGTAAAAAATTAATAATATATATATATATATATATATATATATATATATATATATATATATTTTTAAAGAGTCTTTTTATTTGCTCAAATTGTATAATTTACATATAAAAAGTTAAATCACTAAAAAAATTACAAAATATAATTTCTTGTTTACTGTCTAGCAAGAACTTTGGTGAATTACGATGGCTAAATGTTTGAAGACTGGGTAGGCAGTCACCATAACCTATTATACTTCCTCAGGTCTCATCTCTTGAGATAAAATATCCTGGTGAATTAAAGTTGACCACATATTCTTTGACACTCTTCCCACTGAGAAGTGGAGTCTATGTCTCTGCCTCTAGAGGCGGGCCCTGTGACTGCTTCAACTAATAGAATTACAGGGAAGTGGCAGTGTTAACTAGGCAAGAGGGAGGAAGATCAATGGAGAGTCAGTCACACACACATGAAGAGGAACCAAGACCTCAGCTGAGCTCTCATGACAGCAGCATAGACTTGCTCACCATGTGAGGAGACCATTTGGAAGAGCCTCCTTCATTCCAGTATGAGCTGCTCCACCTAATGCCACATGAGCCATCTCCACTAGCCTGCCCGAATTATAAATTCATGAAAAAATGAATGTTGTTCTTATTTCAAGCTACTAAGTTTTTTTGTGGTGGCTCATTATGCAGCGATAGATAATTGGAAATCATGTATTTGTTAAAAACATCAATAGATAGACATAAAAATGGGATTCGAATATATATGAACTTTATGTAAAATTATATCACAAACATTATAGGCAATACAAAAGTAGTGATACTTAGGAAGAAAATGAGTTCTTTTGTCAACTTCATAGATAAGGTGTGGTTTCCTGGAGTGTTAGGTTGACAAGGATTGTAATGACAGCTGTTTCAGTGGGAAGCCTGATTCTGATTGATTAGCACTATATATTTATCATTAACAACCTTTAAGTATTTTCCCATTTGGGGTACTGTCAAATTCAAGTTAGGAGATGCTCCATAATGTCATCCTATCTAATAAAGAGGGAATATGCTAATTAACCATCACTCCATCACAAAGATGGCTGCACCCACAGCTGAGGCCAAGTTCCCATAAGGAGCCTTAACAAGCAATCAGCAGGGACCTGAGGCTATGCCCTTCCCCGCCCCTGTGGGGTGTGACAGGGGACCTCAGGCCATGCCCCCCACCTGGTGGGGCTTGACAGGGGACCTCAGGCTGCTTTCCACACCTGGCAGGGCTTGACAGGGGACCTCAAGGTGCACTTCCCGTCCTGGTGCTGGACTAGGGGACTTCAGGCTGCTCCCCCGGCCCAGCACCGAGCCAGGGGACCTGAGGCTGCACCCCCCTCCTGGTGCTTGGCCGGGGGACCTGAGGCTGTGCCCCCACCCCCGCCTGGCAGGGCTTGATGGGGGACCTTAGGCCATGCCCCCCACCCAGCGGGGCTTGATAGGGGATCTCAGGCCATGTCCCACACTTGGCAGGGCTTGACAGGGGACCTCAAGGCACATCCCCCAGCCTGGCGCCAGGCCAGGGGACCTGAGGCTACGTTCCCTGCCTGGCAGGGCTTGACAAGGGTGGGACTAGCCAGGTCTGGATCTATCCCAATGAGGGGGGGGCCTGGCCATGTCTGGGTCTCATGCGATTTTGAGGCGCATGTGGGTGGGCAGGGACTTGACTCTAGGTTCTGTCCCTTGACAGGAGGAAGGTTTTCATATACATTTTACTAATTTTCTTTCATCTCTGACACTTCTATTATAAAGGGCAAATAGCAATACTAAATTATTTCCTCTAATTAATCCCCTTTTAATGTGCACGAATTTTGTGCACCGGGCCACTAGTTCTACTATAAAAAAGAATCCAAGAGAAAGATAAAAAAATATTAAAATTCTTTCAGACAATTGCCTTGCCAAAACAACATACATAATTAATATTTCAGCTATGCATAAGATTTTCATGAAATCTAGCTTCTTAGTAATTTCTGACTTTTTCCTCACTTAAGATATTACACATTTTCAGCTAATGTCTTTGGTACAACATTGTACAAATCTGTCTTTTAATTCTAGGACTCATATCAATTCAAGATGTGTGATCGGAGTTAAACACACTGTTGTTAGGGCCATTGGTATACAAGTGAGGTCTCACAGGGTAGAAACAAAGTCATTGTCATTTCCAAAATGTTCAAAAACCTAAAGAAAGTCTCCATTTACTTATATAAGAACTAATGTCAATATTGAGATTCACTTCACTTGGCTGGGCTTAAGTTTTTTTTTAATACTTTTGTTATTTCACGTGTATCAGAATTCCAACTGAGAGTTATACCTGCCTGGTTACCAAAGGTGCAAAATGAAGTATAGCTTATTAAATGAGGATTGATAGATAAGATATTTCTAAACATAGCAGCTGTGGGTGGCATAGATGACACAAGCAGTAGTTGACAGAAAACACAAGGATCTAACTCTGTGTTAAAAAAACAGGGCTAGAAACTAAGGTGAGCATCTGACCTGGAATGTGCGTTTTTTTCTGCTATGAAAAATCACTCCATTACTCCAACTGTCTTTTTACTTGACAAACCAGGACAATGATTCCAGACTTAACACACTATTTTTAAGAGGCTGAAATAAAATCATGGGCAAAATAAAATACTTGCAAGATCTGAAGGCATCCTCTGAATGTGCATTGGTAGAAGACAAAATCAGGGCCCTATCTTCTCCCAAGTCCTTTTTGGACATGAAGAAATGTGGGGCACAGGTGGCTTTATCATTTTTTATTCCAGTGAAAGTTGGAACTTTGGAAGATAAAGGATGCTGAGGGGTATGGATATCTGGCAAAATTGCTGGCTGGCAGGACTTTAATGAGATTTTGCTTTTTATCCCATGAATAAAACCCAGAGTGATAGGCGCTTGGCTAGGGTATCTGAGAGCTTCTAATGAGGAGCAGAAAGAAAATGTCTGCCGGGAGACTTGCCAGTTTCATCAATATGACTCAGCTCTAAATTAGAATCAGAGGGAAAAAATCCCAGATAAAATTATACAACCAGATACCAAGAAGGATATGGAGAATGATGTAAAGTATAATCAATATGGGCATGGCCAGTAATTTATATGATAATATAACCAGAAAGAGCTTCAGAAAACTTCCTATGGTCTCTGTTGCCTATATACTA
The DNA here is from genome assembly GCF_963455305.1 of Plecotus auritus. Taxonomy (NCBI): domain Eukaryota; kingdom Metazoa; phylum Chordata; class Mammalia; order Chiroptera; family Vespertilionidae; genus Plecotus; species Plecotus auritus. The sequence goes on along the minus strand of NC_137775.1, from coordinate 141,021,062 downwards.
AGACTATGTGGTAAAGAACAAAGTATTCTGATTTTAATAAAGTGATATAAACATAAAATTATAGCATATAATCAAGACTCAATGGTTGGGATTCAACTAAAAAAATGATATTGGAAACATACAATTCATTTAATAAAAGGACGATATTCAGAATGAAATAGTTGAGTACAAGTAACTTTTGTATAAATGAAAAACCTGAGAACATAAATTCACTTGAAAAGTGAGAAATTAGAAAATGCTAGAATATTGGATTAAAAACTAGAAAAGAAATATTTATGGGTCAGACACTCCCCATATTTTTTCATATCCTCCCTGTCCTGGCAAGGATTAATTCTTATTGCATAAAGGAGCACACATATGTGAATAGTTATAGATCTACCTCAAATACTTATGGTACTGATTTTTTTGTCTTTTTAAAAATTAAGCACCAACAAAAAACAGGAGAGTTAGGAGGGCCGATTTTGGCAGCTCTGAATGTGAGGTAGGATGATATTCAGCTGTAAGAAATATTTCTAATTTTCCTAAAAGTGGAAAGTGAACAGAAAAAGAACAAATCTTAAAGTCAGAAAAATTCTAAAAAGTTAATAAAGTGGTGCCAAAAAACTATATGAGACTAACAACCCAACCCTCTTTTGGCTTCTGGCTTTATATTCTTCCTTTAAAATCAACTTGGATGTTAGGATTGAAGTGTGCATTAAGATATAATCCATCAAGTTCTTATAAAGGAGACTAGAGGAAAATTGGGTTAGGTTTTCAAAAACTTGTCTTAGAGCAGTTTATACCTGAATGCATGTTTTCTTGAAATCTAGGAAACACACACACACACACACACACACACACACACACACACACACACACACACAAAGAAAGCATAATAGAGTATGAACATTTCTGTCTTGAGTGGAACTAGAACAAGTATTACTGAAATGTTTAGCTTACAATTAATGTTGAAAAAAATCTCTTCAGAGATATGTCAGTTGTCGTAACACTAATAGAGCTGAGTCTAAGACAGAGATTTTCAACTGGTGTGCATCAAGAATTTTAAACATGCAATACTTGACTACTTAGTCAGGGGCACTGAGATTGTCAAATTAAAAAATGACAACAGCCAACACAACAATAGTCATATGGTGTGAATTAATCAAAATTATATCTAATTTTTGTCAAATCAGCAAAAAAATATAATATATTTTTTGGTGTGCCGCAGATTTTTAGTAATTAGTTTATGTGTGCCAAGAGATGACAAAAGGTAAAAAAATCACTGGTCCAAGAGACTATGGTAATTAAAAATGAGAGATGTAATCACATGTCTTTTCTATCTCTATTCAACTATATTGCTTTCCTTGCAAAAGAAGTTTGAAGGTAATAAGAATAATTGCTGCAATTATTGCTCCATGTAAGATTAAAATCTTAAATAAAGTTATTCATTTATATCATCTACACTCATCATGTATCACTCCCGCTTTGTTTAGGGTTAGGCAGAGGAAGCAGCGAGGTTCAAATACTAAGGTAGTAGCAGGCTGCATGCAGTTTCACATCAGATATAGAAAGGCTTGTTCTGACAGATGCTTCGGTTCTGACCACCAGGCAATGCCTCATATTTAGTCTACCCAAATAGAAGTCAATACCATGACTTTCCCCATGGAATTCCTCAGGTCAGACTACTGCCTCCCTGTTCTTGCTTCTTGCCTTTAACTTAAGAATTATTATTTTTATATATATATATATATATATTTATTAAGGTATTATATGTGTACATATCTTACCATTGCCCCCCCACCCCACTCCCATACATGCCCTCACCCCCCAATGTTTTGCATCCCTTGGTTACTCTTATATGCATGCATATAAGTCCTTCAGTTGATCTCTTATCTCTCCCACCTCTCCCTAACCTTACCGCTGAAGAATTATTTTTCTTTAATATTTTTCTTATGAAAAAGAAAGAAAGAAAAACCATACCTGATAGAAGCTGAAGAGTTTTGTTGGAAGCATTAAGAATACAATAAACCTAGTCAACTCCCCCCCACCCCCCAAAAAAGAATATACACAGGTAAAGATGTCATTAGTATTTAAGAATAAAAATATGATTTCATTTTATTTACATTATTTCTGCTTCCTCTAAAAATCCTATTTCCCCAAGTAATCACAAAACCATTCAGCACCTAACTATATTAAATATAGTGTAGTTAACATAACTAACAATTTTGCACAATTTTTCCACATAAAACATCATTCTGAGAGCTGTGAGTATGATATTAAATAGACAGTAAAATTTCTCATTAGACCATTGGTCACAAATGTTCTTCAGAGCTTACCAAATGCAGTGACTAAAGCTCTTGAGGCTCTCATGTCAAGGGTATATTTGATATTGAGAGCTGAAAAAATGTAAAGAAAATTCAGAAAATGGATTTAATCTGGTTTACAGTTTTTAGAACGATAATAATTAATACACTTTTCATTTTCAGCAGCGCCCTTTCATATACCAAGTTCTTTGCTCTCTGCTTCCTTTCCCTCCTGTTGCTTGCTGAATTCTGCCCATCCTTTGTCTGCCCTTAGGGCTTTCTCCTGAAGTCCTAAGTGGCACTCCACTTATGCTCCAATGGGCTCCGTACTCTCCTACCCCTACCATGTGTAGGCATGCAGAAATTTTATTTTCTTTAATCTGACCTTTTTTTTTTTTTTTTCTCCTTTGACTCAAAGTGGCCTCCTCTAGCACCCGGACTCACCTACCCACTGTCCCTCGCATGTCTACTCCTTTAATCATTGAGGCCCCAGGAAAATGAGGTTCTGGTCACCATTAAACAAATTTAGGAACAAAAACTTTGTGTTTGTTTGTTTTTTACCACAGACTGAGTTTTCAATCAAACTAAAGGTAACATCTTAGTCTCAGTTGTGTTTTCAGCTCCTGACCCAGGAAAGCAGAATGAACCAGACAAAATGCCGTCAGGACCAGATGCAATGCCCAAGTACCAACCAATCAGTAAAGACCGAAATCCTGACCACAACCTAACTCAATTAGTTACCATGTTTAATGATTTTTTCCTACCTGGAAGCCCCTGGCGAGCCAGGTCTTGAGCACTAGATTATTAAAACTCGGGGCATGGTGCTATTTCCTCAAATAATAAACCCTTATTTTCTTGGCTGCAAACTCTTGTTCATGTCTTATTGCACAGGCAAACAGACTCTGTTAGTCCAGTAATAGGTGCAATGTCTGTATTCATCACCTGAGTATAAACCCCATGAGTATGGGACTGAACTTATCTCAAGAGACATACACTGTATTGTCCACACCTAGAATAGTATCTGCCCTCAGCTGTGCACAATAATAGTGACAGAATTTAAATGTCTCCCTGAATTCCCAGGTCTGCACACTGAGGCTTACAGATACCTTGGAAGATAAGGCACTCTGACAACACCACACAGACAATACATAACATCTTTTCACCCTTCCATTGTTCCTGGTCAGGCTTCCTCTCCCTTCCATTTCAGCTGCAAATAAATATTGCATGAAATGGAACTTTTTTTTTTTCTAGTTCAAAGATATACATATAGTACAAGGACAGAATGAATTATCTCTAAAGTAGTTCATTGTCCTTGTTCTGATTTGCCTTTATAAATCCATTGTTGATAACATGATGCAATCCAAAATTTAAATATTGTCATGCACTTGATAGGTACTCAGAAGATTTTCACTGCCTGAAAGATTGGATTTTTGGTTCCTTTCCCTGGCTCTCTATTCCCCTCTCTTTCTGACTCATTCTCAACAGAAACAACCAGAATGTTCTTTTAAAATATGAATCAGATGCCACTCCCTTATTTACAATTCTCTAATGATTTCCAAATTCTCTTTGACTTTATGCAAATTCCTATTTATAGCTTAATAAAGCCTTCTGTGATTTTGCTGCTGAATTCCTCTCCAAACCCCTCCCGGCCACTCTCTCCTTCACTTCCAGCACTCAGCCAAGTTCATCCTTTCCTAGGCCTGCATCATGCAAGCCTTTCTCTGGAAATTACTCTCCTATTCTGTGGCCTGACACAAATGGGATTTCACCTCCTCAAGGAACACTTCCTTGAACCTCCCATCTAACTGGGTCTTGCTGCACATTTACATCGCTCTGCTTATTTCTCCAGATTATGATCTGTAAATGAATGTGTGTGTGTGTGTGTGTGTGAGCATTACTGCTGTTCAGGTAATTATTCATACTAGAGGCCTGATGCATGAAGATTTGTGCAAGAACGGGCCTTCCTTCCCCTGGCTGCCTGTACTGCCTTCACTCCAGTCCGGAGCCACCTTTCCACCTTCCAACGCTGCCCAGAGGCCCGGAGCGGCTGGGGCGGTGCAGAACACCTTGTCGTCGCCATGGCAACGACCCAAGCATCCCACCCCACCCCCGTCCACTTGGCACCTGCATATGCAAATTAACCTACCATCTTTGTTGGGTTAATTTGCATACTCACTCCTGATTGGCTGGTGGACGTTGTGAAGGTACAGTCAATTTGCATCTTACTCTTTTATTAGTGTAGATTACCCAGTTAAATGTGAGCTCCCAGGGAAAATCCTGACCAGTCTTGGTGACTGCTCTGTCTCTTCACTATTGTGCTATATCCTTTGTTCATGGCCTATCAAATAGGTAATCAAAAAATAATTGTTGAATGGGTAAATGCAAAAATAAAAAATGCGCCTTACTAGTGACTGCTTTATTTGCCTTCAAGGCTTGTCATCTATTCATTTCTGCTAACTTCGCTGACCCTGAAAAAATCCAGTATTCTTTTCTATTCACACACAGTCATTATCAGCGTGATCTATAGGTCATTTGCAAATCTACTATCTGGAAATGTCGAATGTGGGTCAATTGTTTCCTCTATCAGATGTATCTTCAGTGCCTCAAGCAACTTCTGGAAATAAGTAAAATTTTAAAAAATGATTATTTCCTATGTATATGAATGAATTGCCTATGGTGTACATTTTTAAATAAACTTTTATGGCTGAATTGATGTAAAGATTAAATGACATAAGGATTAAATGTAAGAATTAAATTAAATCAGGAGATAATTATTTATCTCTTGACTACCTCTTGGTTGCACCTCTTCAATTATTTTTACAATCTGGACTTTTTGCCTCCAATACAATAGAGCATCACTTTTCATAACTTTAATGAATTTGACTCCCTGACTCTCATTATCCTTGAACCACATATATTCCCTGTTCTTAAGTTTGAAAAGCTGAATTTGAAAACATTTTTAAAGGCAGATTTATCACTAAAAATTGGTAGTGTCATCTTTAAAATCTAAATAGAGTAAATAAGTCCATTTTTCAAGACTTAAATTCTTACAGGTTTTAATTGTTATTTCTGTAGCTCCATGGTAGTTCCTTTCCATCAAATGTCACTTTCCTCTTTGGATCCACAATCCCATTCTTATGCTTTCTGCTGTGGTTCTAAGCCCAGAGGTCCACAAAGGCTGTGATAGGTGTCTTTAATAGTTATTCATGTTTCTTCGTTTTCCCTTATAATGTCTTTCCTCATCCTTTTCTGTTTTACATTCTTGAGTGAATGTTCAATTTATTTTTTTTAAAAAAAAGCTGAGAATTTACCCTAAGTAAAGCTTTAAGCATAACCCATAAAGTCTTGAGATAAAGAGCTCCAGGTTTCATATTCTTTGAAATGACTGTTCAAATTTTGAGTTTTCACTACTCCAATACATGTGGTGCTGGTGCACTAAACATGTTCAAAATTTAGTTCTCTTTTTATATTCTTATTCTTGAGGTACAAATCTAACTTGTATAATATTTGATTTGTCATCTGTCATTTTTTCTTTGTGAGAATAAATTATCAAGTTATGCTTAAAATGATATATTCTTTGGCTTTATGTCATAGGAAGACAGATTAATATTTTAAATAATGTTACTTTTTTATATCATGGATTTGGTATGTACTAATATTGGTATATTAAAAGTTTCTTTCAGCCCTGATGGGTGTGGCTCAGTTAGTAGGAGTGTCATCCAGTGCACCAGAAAGGTGACAGGTTTGGTTCCTAGTCAGGACACATAACCAGGTTGCAGGTTTGATCCCTGGTCTGGATGCTCCTGATTGATGTTTCTCTGTCACATCAATGTTTCTCTCTCTCTCTCCTCCTTCTTCTAATATCAATAAAAAAAGCTTCTTTCACAAGTCATTTCTATAAAAGCTCCATGTATTTTACCTTTTGATGTGCCTATTACATGCTAATTAGCTGTGTAAAGTTTTAACACACATATTACCATAAACAGTGATTTTGCTATATAAAATGATTTTCTTTCTCCTGTTTATTGCTATTATTTTTTGTTTGTTTGCTTTGAAAATGTTATTCATTTATTGAGTAGCTGCTCTTCCAGGTGGCATTTGCACCTTGCTTTTATAAATAGACATGGAGAAGTAAACTCACATAGCCTGGTTTTTGACAAAACCAGTACTATTTTACTGGGTTTCCCTATAGCAAGTACATAATCTATAGGTTCAGTTACTTAAGCTCTAGTATCATGTGACTAGAATTAGAATTGTTTTATATGCTGTAGATCTACTAGGTGAAAGTTTAAAACCAAAGATTTGGCTCAAAATTCTGGAAGGATTTTTGTTTCAAAGAGTCCCTTGGACTCTAGTCAGTTCTAATAATTACTTGGCTGATAATAAAAATAATTTTTGTAAACATCTCTTGAAAATTAAATTTGCTCACTTCATAGATTCAACAGATTTAGAAATATCATTCAAATGCTGCTGGTTTATTATGCAAACACAAGTCCAGAATTCTGCAAACACATCTCTGGAATATTTCTGAAGTTATTAAGGCCTTGTTAATCCGAGGATAATATTTCATCTCCCAAATCCTTTTAGGCATCAGATTCAAATAAAATAAACCAAATCCTAAGCCTTTTGTGGACACTGATTTTTTTTTAAAAAAAAGACAAAAATCTTTTTCTCCTTCTATTACTATACAAATAGGAAAACCAAGGATGACAAAGATGTTTTCACTTGTACACCTATTTGTCAAAAAGATAATAGAAAATACATTCCTTAAGCTTCCTGGTTGGAATAAACATGAAGAAAACACAGCATAGTCATATGTTGCTCTGTATTTGCTGCCTGGGTTTGAACTCCATCTCCACTGTCAAGTACATGTTTGAGCTCAGGTAGGTTATTTAACATCTTTGCACCTCAATCATCATATCTGGGAAATGAAAGTACTACTTTCACAGAATATATGAAAATTAAATGAGCTAATTCCTCTTAAGACACTTATAAGAATGTCTGTAAACATAGGTAATACTCAATAAATGTTGTACATTTTTATTATTACTATCACAATCTTGGTAGAAATCATCAGAGAACCCATAAAAAAAAATAAAAAATGGATATAACATTTCCTCTCTACAATTTATGAAGTACTAGAGGCCCAATGCATGAAATTTGTGCATGGGTAAGGTCCTTAGGCCTGGCTGACAATCAGGACCAATCTGTGGGGTGACCGGCAGGGCAATGGGGGGGGGGGGCACCTGCTGGCACCCACTTTGGCTGGCCTGGGGCCTGCGGGCTGGGGGCAGCTCCTGCATTGAGCATCTGCCCCCTGGTGGTCAGTGCACATCATAGCGACTGGTTATTCCACTTGTAGTTCCGCTGTTCGGTCAATTTGCGTATTAGGCTTTTATTATATAGGATGATATTAAAACTAACTTGAAAAATGTTCACCAATATAAAATATTACAGTTGGCAATATTTTATATAAAGTGATGTACTTGCCCTTGCCTGGTAGTTCAGTTGGTTAGAGTACCCTCCCCTACACCAAAAGGTTGTGTGTTCCATTCCCGGTCAGGGCATACCTAGGTTTCAGGTTCAATCCCCGGTCGGGGTGCATACTGGAGGCAACAATTGATCTCTCTCTCTCTCTCTCTCTCTCTCTCTCTCTCTCTCTCTCTCTATCTCTATCTCTTTCTTCCTTCCTCTCTCTCTAAAATAAATTTAAAAAAATTGTTGGGTGATGATTTTAAAAATAAAATAAAAAATAAAGTGATGTACTTAATTCTAATTTTTAAAAATTGAGACTAGTTTTAAATAATCTAGAAAAGGATGAAAGTAGAGCTAATCTCCTATGCCAACACCTGTGAATTGGAAGTAGGGGCTAGAATTCATCTGTGAGAAGGGTTTTTATTAGATAGACTGGAGTATGCAGTGATTAGGAGCGGTCCCTGCCTCTGGATGGTGGGATGGTGGCATAGACATTGGCTTGTCAAATCTGGTAATGAATTTGCTTGTCATTGTATTCCTTTCAACAAATATTTACTGACTAGTTAGTACAAACCCACTATGGTTCTTGGTTTCAAATGTGGTTGTAAGGAAGCCAAGTTTCTTTCCCTCACGGAGTTAATTTGTGATGGAGAACACAGGTATTAAACAAATGAACAAGTCAAGGTCACACAAGACAAATGTTATAAAGCAAAGTAAAACAGAATAAGGTGTTAGAGAGAGACCAGGGGTACTTTGAAGTGACCAGCTGACGCTGTTCCGAGGTGGTGCTGTTTGAACAAGTAGTTGATAGGGTGAAGTGAGGCTTATGAGGATCCACAGGTAAAGCAATCTAGAGCAAAGTTCATGAAGCAGGAAAAAGCCCATCTTCTCTGAGTAACAGCTCAAAGGCTAAGGTGCTGAGAAGCCCCTGCGAATTGAGGAGAGAGGAAATGAGGTCAGAGGGGTAAGCACCAGCCGATTTCTGAAGGGGGTTGTGAGAATGAAGAGTTTGGGTTTTATTCAGAGGGTGAAGTTAAATTGTTCAGAGTTTTAAAAAGAGAAATGGCAGAGTCTTTCAAAAGTTCACTGACTCCTAACTCCTGCTTAGATCATCCATTCCTAACATAGTCTCAGGGCTGGCATAGTCATATTAACAACAACAGCAATGGTACTCAGAGAGGGGGAGATGGGCATTGAGTTAACCCTTCACCAATAAATCTACCTCTTTCTGGTTCAGTTCTCCTGAAATGTGTGTGTTAGAGTTGTTCTTTTTTTTAAGTCCTGACGTAATTTGCCATCCCCTCCAAACACTAACCTATGAGGTGCATAAAATAAGCCATATTTCCTAGAAAAAATATTTGTAAGCAATATTTTTATTATTTGTTATTATTTTTAATTGATTTTATAGAGAGGAAGGGAGAGAGAGAATGAGAAACTCTGATGTGTGAAACATCAATCAGTTGCCTCCTGCAGGTGCCCCGACCAGGAACCAAACCCACAACCTGGGTATGTGCCTTGACTGGGAATTGAACCTGCAGCCTTTCAGTGTATGGGACGATGCTCCAACCATCTAGCCACACAGACCAGGGTGTAAGCAATATTTTTAAAGCAATGTCAAAAGAAAATATTCTATACCCCCCCAATACTTGTGTGGCTTTTTAATCATCTGAGTTTGAAAAGAAGTCACTAGTGTCCCAAAATTTGAACAAAAACACACAACCACCCCCACAAATAAAACAAAAAACATGTATGAACAAGACATGACCTTGGTCCTCTGAGGTTGATAGTTACTAACCCCCATTGTAATCATGATACCTTGGGCCTTTGCCCTGACGCTCATGTACATTGTGATTAGGAGCATAGGAAACACCTGTGGTTCCCCACACACGCTGTACCTGCTGATCTCTGAGTTTACAATTCTTCACACACACACACCCCATTTCCCATTCCCTGGACCCACTCTCATTCAAAATTCAAAGCCTCAGGATCCCTGCCTCCAACCCCCAGAGGGTCACCCTGAAGCCTCTGAGCTACGTGCATATTTAACTCTAAACTGCCCACAGAAGCTGCCGCACAGTGGGTAATCAATTAATGCACTCATTCCACAAACACCCCTAACAGCAGCAGTGAAACACAGCACACCCTTGAAAAAACTAAAATAAGAGCCAGACCAGGTTGGTGAAAAGAGATGATCTGAGAAGAAATAACACAGATATTATTTTTCTAGCAGCAACTCATTTTAGTTCCTCCTTTCACTGTGACAAAATCGGTGCCCTGCTTAGAATTCTTTGTGTGTGTGTGTGTGTGTGTGTGTGTGTGTGTGTGTGTGTAGGGAGGAGAAGGCAGGAGTGGAAAGGGTTATTTCCAGTAACATTAGTTTAAATTACACATCGTGTACAGCATGAATAGAAAGCCCTGGCCTAATTCCAGGAGCTGCATTGAAAATACATCAAAAATTCTCCAGTGGTGGGAGTTTCAATCAACAGTTACTAAAATGTTTGGGTCTGTGAGCGACCCAAGGATTAGGAACCAGGGGCCTGGCACAATTTCACATGGGTCAGGCTTTTGGGAACAAGCAATAAGCATTTATAAGTAAATATAAGTGTGATGTTGGAATAACTATGAAGAAAGACTGTTCCCAATTAAACAAAGATAATTCAAACTTTTGTGGAAATGTATTTTCCCCAACAATGCCACTCATATAAACAGATACATTGAACCCTTGGCCTGGCTATCATATTTGCTAGGATAATAAAGAATAGTATCTTAAGACCATCATTTAAGTATATGAAAGAAAGTCCTGGAACATTTTATACACACAGTTCTTCTAAGACAAATGTTAAGCTTCCCAGCTATTATATCCTAATGTGCATACAAAGTATTTGACAGTTTTTGGATATGTTTGGCCCCCATTCATGCCTTCCAGCTAAGCATGCACTATTCAATTTGGAGGCCTTAAATAAGCTCTCTGTATTTTTGAGAGCTAATTAAAACTTCATTATTGGTACAACAGCCGTACCACATTACTGGCTTGATAAGAAACCCAATAACTGACAGTGTCTGTGTAGGTCTTTCAACTGACAGTTATAATTAAGTTGCATGGAACCCACTGCCCTCTAGAATCTTTTTAACAAGAAAATAAAATAGCAAGCATGAAGCTCAGGGTTGATTTACATGAAAGTGTAGGCCAAGCCTGAATTCTGTCACAGGCTTTCAAAGTTTCAAACTTTCCTTCATAGGCAGAAAAGAAAGTATATTTGAAACACACATTTTTAAAAATATACTTTTATTGATTTCATAGAGGAAGGGAGAGGGAGAGAGAGAGGGGAACATCAATGATGAAAGAGAATCACTGATAATTGATCAGCTGCCTTCTGCACACCCCCCACTGGGGATTGAGTCCACAACTCGGGCATGTGCCCTCCTGGTTCATAGATCTATGCTCAACCATGTAGCCACACCAGCCAGGCTGAAACACATATTTTTTAAAAAAATTCTTTTTTGGAATGGTGAAGAATATATAGTTACCCTTTTTCCTTGCGATAACTGCTTTTATATAGAGAGATGATATATTTACCAAAGAAGAATTCAATGTATAAAAAATGAAGACAATAATTTAACCTGTCCAAAGGGGAAATCAGATAAGTACTAATAAAATTAACTCTTTTTTTTCTATTGATGTATCCTTAATGGGTACTTTTTTAATATAAGCTAGCATCCTCCCATCAGCCAACATTGCTCCCAGGCAATTTTATGCAGTCATCCTGTTGTGTATTATGGGAATGTCAATGAACTTTAATATTATCTAGAACAAAACATAATTAGGAAGGAAATTCTTTGGGGAACAGCAATACGTGATATATCAAGTTGCAAAGCAAAAGAGTTACAGGTCTGTGTTTTTTGCTTAAACTTATTTACATCAATGAATCATATTAGAAGAAAAATACCCTAAATATTTCTAGCTTCTCCATATAATCTGTTTAAATTACTGTCAATGATTTTGGGTAAGTCTAATTAAATCATAAATTATATTAATTATAGCAAAAGAACATGCGCATATGAACTATCTTATTGAAAAGATACTTTGTGCAAACATTATAATAAGAATAGGGATAAAATGTTAATGTGATTATCATGGAACCAGATAACCCAGAAAAGGGCATCAAATAAGGAAATACCTAGCAAGTGTTCCTCAAGTCCTTGCCTTAAAACACAATTTTTTATTGTGCCCCAAATATGGTAACTTTCCTTATTTGTAACTATTCCCACTAGCCCATCTTTGATGACCGAGGTAAAGTGGCTATTTCTAATGTGGCATGAATAAACAGAACTAGTAAGAATTAAATGCCACTAGGAATCCGTACTAAACAGTTCTAGTATCTTCAATCAAAAGGCACTTACTCATCACATACACAGGAAGTCACTTCTGAAATGCCCTCCTAATAGATGTGTCCCAATGGAAAATTTCACAATCCATTTTAAAGCATTCTTGAATTAGTCCATCTATCCATCTATTTTAAACCAGATAATGTATAACTTACTCTGTGAAAATTATCCTTTTTGTAGTCTGTATTTCTTTTTACTGAATAAATAATATAGCTGTATTGGGCATTCCTTTTTATCACAAACATTTGAGTACCTACTATAATCTTAGAAGTTTATATTTCATTTACTTTAAATAGTAAAGAATGGTTGAAATTCTTGATAGCATTAGAATAGTTAAATATATATTAAAATGGTTGTTTTTAATCATGACTCCTGTATTAACACAATGTCGAAAATACTGGTTCTTTTTCATAGTCTTAGAAAAAATGGAAACAAAATTATGATTGTAGAACATGTAATGTATATACCTTTGACTTAGTTTGAGTGAGAATAAGCAGCCTTTGTTTTCTACATGGGAATTATTTTTTTAATGATTATGGAATCAACTCATACTTGTTTTAAAATATATTAATATTCCTGTATAAAAATATTTATTTAATACTTAAGAGTTTTTCATATATCCTCCCAGATTTTTATATGCATATAAAGATAAAATAATTTTGGTTTAGAAAATCATATAATGTAATACATTACCAACTTTTTTCTAATTAAGACTATATCAAGATTATGTTTATATTGTGGTACCTACACATCTTCTTCATTTTTGATCAGTTACATCATATTCCATCATATGTATATACTGTAACATATTTCATACATCTTTTATTGATGGACAATTGTTTTCAACCCTGTTCTATTACAAATAATGTTTCATGAACATTTATAAAGACATCTTTAAGGAAGTACACGAATTTCTACAAACTTTATTTCCAAAAGTTAAATTAGTTTAAAGGACATAAATTAACTATTGCATAGTTGCATAGTGAAGCATATCTGAGATTTCAACCCCCTCTTATTCCTTCAGCCAAAGGCTTTCTGCAGGCCAATTATTCATAATGTCATGGGTCTACCTTTACATCACAAATAAATAATGTAACATTTTATTTTATTTTAACTTTGAAATACTTGTGAGAATGTTAATACTATTACTAATTGCTTTCTTATTTGGCACAAAATAGTGTCAATAATTAATAAATTAGTATTGCTTTGCTATATACAGGAATTCAACTAAGCCTATTTTCCTGTATAATTTCCAAAATATTAACTCTTTTGAAATGTATCATGCACTAAAACATGAAATATAATGTAAGAAATTATTTTGAAAACAATAAAAATATAATTTAATTACAAAGGCATATATAGAATTACCTAACATTTAAAGTTTAGACTCTGCATTTCCTTAAAGATTTTACTCTTTTCTTGTACTTTCCTTGCATTTGTGCACCCATTTTAGACACAGTAGCCTGAATCCACACCAGTTTTTTTTTCATTAAGAAAGTAAAATAAGGCCTGGCTGGTGTGGGTCAGTGGTTGGGCATATAGTCATGAACCAGGAGGTCTCAGTTTGATCCCCTGTCGGGGCACATGCCTGGGTTGTAGGCTCCATTCCCAGTGGGTGTGCAGGAGGCAGACGATAATGATTCTCTCTTATCATTGATGTTCCTATCTCTTTCTCCTTCTCCCTTCTTCTCTGAAATAAATAAAAACATATATTTTTTTTAAAAGGTGAAATAAGTTTATTAGAAACTATTAGGGGTAAAACCCAAAATTATATGGAAAGTAGCACTAAATTCAGTCGGTAAAACATGTTGTTGTTATTACATTAGGACAGTACCTCAGAATGATAACAGAAATTGGTGAATTTTTCAGAATAATATATGTGCTAAGAAATATAAGGACAATGTGTTAGCTTGGGTCCTCTGAGAAGCAGACATCAACACAGTATTAATTGTGCAAAGATTCTTTATTAGGCAAAAGGGTCATTATATATCTGGACACAAGGCTCTCGCTACATTTATATAGTGGGAATATGTTTTCCCAGTTTGTGGTTTGTCTTTTCATTTTTAATTTTTTTAAAGATTTTTTAAAATTGCTTTTTAGAAAGAGGATAAGAAAGAGGGAGAGAGAGAAAAACATCAATGTGAAAGCATAACATTGATCAACATCAATCCGCTGCCTCCTACTGAGGATCAAGCCCACAACCCAGGTGTCAACCCAGTAGTCTGACCAGGACTCAAACCAGCAACCATTTGGTGCACAGTATAGTGCCCAACCAACTGAGCCACACTGGCCAGGGCTCTTTTTATTTTCTCAGTGGTGTTCTGTGAAAAATAGACACTTTTAATTTTTATGTGTTGTTCTTTTATCAGTTTTTCTTGTATTGCTACATGTTGTGCTCTGTCTAGTAAATTGTTGATTTTCCAAGAGGGTGGGTATTTTCTACTATGTATTCTAGAAGTCTAAAAATACTAGCTCCTACTTTTAAGTGTATAAACCATTTTTAATTAGTTTTTGTGTAGCAAGTCAATGTTCACTTTCCCCATATGGATATCACTGTCCCAGCACCATTTGTTGAAAAGACGTTACATATAACTGAACCAGCATAAAGCATTTGGCTGAGGAGCAAGTAAGTGGGAGTTGAAATCTTAAGTATGCTTCACTATGTAACTATGCAATAGTTAAGGTATGCCCTTTATAATAATTTAATTTTTGCTGATTTGCATTGATTTTTTAAATATTAAACCAACCTTGCTTTCCTAAGATAAACCCCACTTAGTTATAATGCATTATCTCTATATAAACATTGTGGAACTTAGTTTTCTAGTTTATTTTTGTGTCTATATTCATTATAAATATTGATCTATAATTTTTTTGCATGTATTTTTTGTTGAGCTTAGGTAAATATACTAAGGCTCTACATTGATCTAGAGGAATGTAAGCATATAGAACCACATTCCATATTAAAAAAGATACACACTTTAAAATGTCAAATAGTAACCACCAAAAATGTTGAGAGTATTTAAATTCTAAAAAGAAGGAAATAAAACACTATAGCTTCAACAACAACATCAAATAATTAGCAAAGAGGGCCGAAAAGACAGAAGAAAAAGAAATTGAAAAGAGGTTTTGTTTAAGGCAGTCTTATTTCTTGAATTAGTGTGCCCATTCTTGTATAAACTAATGTCTTTCTCCTTAATTAGTCTACAAGGAAATACTAGCAAGTATTTTATCATCAAACTCTCTTTAGAAATCCTAAATTGCCTAGCTCAGTATTTGAGAAATGGTATGTGCTCAGGAAAGCTGCTTTGATTTTTCTCAAGGTTAAACACTTTGTTGGTAAATGTCTAGTAACAGGGGAGGAAAGCAAATAGCATATTCTCTCATTAGGATCGTATGCGTTACATATTTTCGTTCAGTTCTGATAATTCTTCCCTAATGAACCATCAGTGACTTCCATTGAATCACATTCTACCTTTAATTAGTATTTTAGTATTTTTGAATTGAAGCGATTCTCATTTTATAAGTTGACTGTGGAAATACCTTGTGGACATTTGACTAATATTTTAATTAAAGAACAGAGTCATATGAAAGACATACATCCTATCTTGGATAATTATCTGCTGTTGATAATTATCCATCCATGCTGAAAAAAAAAGTTTTTGTTAGTATGCTTATGTCATGGCAGATAAAAATCGTAAGCAAACAATTATCTAATAATGTAATGAAACTCCTCCTTTCACTTTATTTTCTTAAGCTATATACTAGTATATGTTTGAACAAAAAGAAATCATTTTTTCAGTACAGTCATAAGTGCCTACTATTAAAAGAAATGTTTAAAGATTTCAAAATGTAAATTTTTAAGTCAATGCTTTTCTCTGAAATTTAAGCTCACTGCTCACATTACATTTTCACATGACTATTGATCTAAGAAAGGATTTTTCAAGTAGTAAAAAAAATATTTTTAGAAAATATATATTAATCAGAACGCCATTTAAAAAGTTCATTAATTATTTTCATATTTAAGATCACTGTATAAGACCAGTACATACAATAAAATAGCAATTAAGTAAAAATCTGCATGCAGTAAGTTCACTCAAGCACAAGTGTGAGTACAACACTGCTTTATTTCTGAGTCTGTTTGTGATGGTTTAATAACTGAAGGTAACAGAATACCCAAATTGTACCCCAGAGCCTCTGCTATATTGTACCACACAGAGCCATGTATTCAGGGCCATGTTTATATACATAGTTGCATACAAGTGCAAAAATATGAGTGCATGTGTATGCTTCACAAAATTTTTAATTCCTAGCCAAGTTAAGTTTAAAAAAACCTTCATATAAAAAATAAAAATAGCATCTGCTTTAACCTTTCAGGGTTTGCCTCAAAGTCTCTGATAGAAAGCCAAGCAGCATCATACCTTTCCCCCAATGTACAGATGAAAGTATTTTGAATAAATAACAGTTCCCATTCATAAGGAAACTGAATGTGTTGCATTAAGTGCTATTATTTTTAGACTAGAGGCCCGGTGCACAGATTTGTGCACATTGAAAGGAAATTAATTAGAAGAAATATTTTAGAGTCTGGGGAGGGACTGCAGGACTGTGGAAGGTTGGCTCCAGGGCATGTCTGTCTTGCTCAGTCCAAATCAGGGTCAGCCAGCCAGGGAGGGACCACGGGAGGTGGGAAGGGACTGTGGGAGGGCTCCAGGGTGTGTCTGGTCCATCTTGCCCAGTCCCGATCAGGCGGACCCCAGCAGTAAGCTAACCTACCTGTTGGAGTGTCTGCCTCCTGGTGGTCAGGGCCCATCATAGTGACTGCTTGAAAGGATGAATGAACATTCAGACACTTAGCATATTAGGCTTTTATTATATAGGATAAGATTTTATTATATAGGATAAGAAGTGATTCATCACTGTTTTCTCAAGGGACAATACACTATGATGCAAAAGTTACCAAAATACCTAATCTTGTCACTTTCACTATCATTAGGAAAGGTCCAGATATCATAGCTTCTTTACTTTATTTTAATTTATTTATTGATTTTTAGAGAGTTAGAGAGAGAGAGAAACATCAATTTGTGGTTCCACTTATTGATGTATTCATTGGTTAATTCTTGTATGTGTTCTGACTAGGGATTAAACATGCAACCTTGGCACTTGCGGACAATAGTCTAACCAACTGAGCCAACTGGCCAGGGCCCATAGCTTCTTTTTTTTTTTTTTAATATATTTTATTGATTTTTTACAGAGAGGAAGGGAGAGGGATAGAGAGTTAGAAACATCGATGAGAGAGAAACATCGATCAGCTGCCTCCTGCACACCCCCTACTGGGGACGTGCCCGCAACCAAGGTACATGCCCTTGACCGGAATCGAACCCGGGACCTTTCAGTCCGCAGGCCGACGTTCTATCCACTGAGCCAAACCGGTTTCGGCGCCCATAGCTTCTTTAATGTTACAAAATCTGAACATTATGTTTGGAATATAACCTAAGATTTAAGTAAAGGACTTATTTAATATATCAAATATTTTCAAAATATAAATTAACATCTTAAAGTAGAAAATTAATTAAAAGAGATTAAATTGTTCTAATATGAATGAGTAATCCAAAGAACTGGTAGGGAGGAAGAGTTTTATCTTCTATGATGCCATGGACTTTGTCCCAGATCAATTATTTTATGTTTATTTTCCCCAATACACTAACTGATAAAATAGGCATGTTAGGCTTATCCACAAGAGAATACTTTACAGGATAAATAATTAAAAGGGTCGGTAAGTGCTTTTTAATTAGAATGGTCACACAATTGCCAACAAATAATAACCCCTTTATTCAAAATCAAAGGCCCAGAGGTTAATTGATTTGCCAAGGTCTCAAGCATTATCATTATGCATCTATACGCAGATTGCTAAATACATTTACCTTTTAAATATTTATGAGGCACCCGAGTTCCAAAATCCAGTAAGTGATATACTAGTAAAACCACTGGCTTTTCATTTGATCAGATACAATTTTGTTCTTTGGTCATTTCATGTAGGCAGGTGAAACAATGTAATGCAACCCTGATAGCCGTGCTAAAGAAGAAATACCAGGGCCACAGAATATTTCAGCTGTTTTCACGTTTTTAAGTGATCTCACTAAATATCAATATTCTTCTGATTATAGTTTTTAAATTAGGAGGTGATCGTCATAGTTACCTCATGCTTAGAGATAGACTCACCATATCCAGGTGTCAGAAATTTAGGCTTAATTAGAATACTATTATTAATAGCAATTATATTCTAGTAGATGACTTTACTCTTTACTAAATGCTTTCTGTCAATTTCATCAAATAAAGCAATTTTATAAAATTATAGGGCACTTAAGAAAGCAGCCCATTATATAAGATAATCACTAAATTTTTGAATTCTAAGATCTATTTAAGAAAATGAATGATTAAGAAAAATGTGAAAATAAACTACAGTGGATAGCCACATAATGGGAAAATAAGGAAAAAACTTCAGCCCACCATTAATTATCAATGGTTAGAGTGGGAGTTGGTAGTCAATGAGAAGAGAGAAACACACACAAAAATGCCAATATGCATCATGGTTATTCACCTTTTTGTCTTTCAGAAGTCTTTATTGTTCTGGGGCTAATTCTATCTTTATGACTCTGATATACTGTATTGGACCAAAAATACCACAATGATAATAATGTATTATATTTTATGTCTCAAGAAATATTTTGTATTTGTTTAAACAAATACCCTAGCTCTAGCCAATTGCTCAGTTGGCTGGAGCATCATCCCGAGTACCAAAAGGTTGTGGGTTTGATTCCTGATCAGAGCACATTCCTAGGTGTCATGTTCTATCCCCAATTGGGGTGAGTACATACAGGAGGCAACCGATCAATCTGTCTCTCTCATATCGAAGTTTCTCGCTTCTCTCTCTCTCCCTGTCTTTTCCTCCCTCTCTAAAATTGGTGTAAAAACATATCCGTGGATGAAGGTAAAAACAAACAAACAAAAACACACAGATACTCTAAATAAACTTAGGTGTTTATTTATTTAGAAAATATAGAAAATATATTTAAAACTAAGATACTTGACTAATATGTTTATTTCCATATACTAGTATTTTAATAGAGCATCTTCTTTTCTCTTCAGTCTTCATAGGGATGATTACAAGTAAAATATCTTCCAGATAAGTATGCTCCTCTCTAGTTTATAGGCTTATTGGAATATACAGGCTGTTTTAGAACTTTTCTAAAACCAAATACTAGTAGTATATGGCACAGCGCCTGGCACATGGTAGGCTCTCTACATATGGAAATACCCTTGTCTCCAGCCACAACCTTTATCAGCCTCAAATCCTTGCTGCAGACTCCTCCTCTTTGTCTACAAACATGTTCAACTTTTTCTAACCTATAAAAAAGAAAAGTAAGAAAACATCCTCCCTATTTTAAAACAACCTTCTTGACTACCCCATCTTCTCTCTTCCTCCCTCTTTCCCCCTTTTGTTTTCTTGTTTCTCTCTCTCTCTGCCCCCCCTTTCTCACTTCATCCCCAATTAACTTTTAAAGTATTATAATCACACCTTTATATTCAAATTAGTTGTAATCACTATGAAAGTAGAGACTATATCTTTTTAAATCCCCATTGTCCATTGTATCCTTTGTACAGTAAGATTAAGCTTTATAAATATTTGTTAAATAAATGAGTTCTCAACATATACTTGTATTAAAGTGATTTCTCTAGGCATTATTCTATGTAAAATCCTGTTTTAAATTTTGGCCATGAACCCACCTCTGAAGGTCTAATGTTCTTGCAGTAACTGACTCTGCTCCCCCACTGTATGCTGGTTTTCCTAATATTTCTGACTATGTTTTTGTTTTGTTTTAATTTTTGCTTTCATTTTTCCCTAAGTTCAGCCTGTCACCTGAATTTACTAGTAGACATTTCCCTTGGATTTTTCATTGGCTCTTGGTTCTCTTTCTATTGGCTCACTGAGTAACCACATACAATCTTTTCCTCTCCATTGATCACACATGGTTTATGGCTCCCATAGCTCTTTTTTTTTTAGCTCTGATCTTTCTCTAGAGCTTGAACATCCAATTTCTATCTGGTACACACCTCATCCAGATATCCATTTTTGTTTCAAACCTGTGGACTCTGATCTTTTTATTCTTGTTCTCTATATACCAGAAATTGCAAGTTTCCTTTGATCTTCATCAGCCCTCTCCAGTGATCTGGAGTGAACCAGAGGTGGAGTTAGAGTATGCAGGGGGATGGGTATGTGGCACATTTTTCTCTAAATCGTTCATAAAGATATTGCTTATGCCTGAGGTTTGAAATTATTTAGAAAGACATAGTTTATGGTAGATTTCTCACACTAAATCTTAGATTGCAGACATTCTTTTCTGACATATCTCTATCTCTATCTATCTATCTACCTATCTCTCAACTACTCTATCTACTATCTATCTATTTATCTGTCAAGAGAGAGAAATAGAGAGAGAGAGAGAGGCATATGGATACTGATAGATATAAACATATCACTTTTCCCACTTACTATAAACCCAGAAGATAAAGTTGAAGTCCTCTAAATAAAATTAATGTACTAATCTAGATATTAGCCTTATAGAATAATATTACCTCAACAAAAGAACAACTGGATAGCATGAAAAGGCTAGGATAAAATTATTTTTCTGTAAACAGTCTTTTTTTCTATCCCAATAATTATTCAACAAATATTTTAGTGTCTATCATGTATCAGAGACTGTTATAGCCAGTCACTCAGCATATACTAGTTTAAACAAAAATTCCAGCTCTTACGAAGTTTAAAGTCTAGATAAACAAATCAAAACAAAATATGTAAGCAAATTATATAATACAACGAAAAGCCAAAATTGCTGTGAAATTGTTCAGAGAGTAGAATAATTGAAGGGCAATTATGAGTGCTTGGGAATAGGTGTATATAGACAAAAGAATTAAAACTAATGCATTTGATTGTCTTTATTGGGAAAGAAACATTTGTGCAAATACATGAACACAAGTGAGAGTTAGTCAAAGGGGTATATGAGGAAACAATATTCTGGGTAGATGAAATATCCAGTTCAAAAACCCTAAAGCAATGGGATTTCTGTAGTGTTCTAGGATGAGTGTGTCAGTACCTGAATGAATAAGGAGAGGAGTAGTTGAGATAAGAGAAGTAACAGGAAATCAGGTTGTATATAGCCTTTTAGGCAACAATAAGGACATTGGCTTTTACTCTGAGTAAAATCGTGAATAACTGCAGGGTTCTGAGCAGCAGAGTGGTTACATGATCTGATTTATATACATTTTTTTAAAAATTTTGGTCGCTTGTGCATAAGGGGACAGGGATAGAAATAGAGAGGTCGGTGGAAGTTCTTATAATCATTCAAGAAATAGGTGGTGTCTCAGACCAGAGAGGCAATAAGTAGTAAGATTTTGGAAATACTTTCAAGATTGAGCAATAGGATGTTCTAATAGATGGTATATGATATATGAAATTAAAAAAGGAGTCAATAACAATTCCAATTTTTTGTACTAATCACCCAGAAGAGTGGAACTAAAAGCAAATGAGCAATGGAGAAGAGAAATATCTGCTTTCAAAGACTGGAATCTCCAAGGAAGTGAGTGAGTGAAGATGGAAAGAAAAGAAAATCAGAGACTGATTTCTGGAATATTCCAACAGTTAAAAAAAATCTGGTTACAAGAAAAAAAATATATATATATAGGAGACTGAAAGGAAACAACAAACTAAGTATGCAGAAACCCAAAAGAATGTGGTTGGTGCCCAGAAACTGCAGAAAGTATATCATGAAGGAGGAAGAGTTCAACTCTATTAAGTTGTGAAGGCAGATGAAATACAATTGTGAAAGTGAGAGTTAAAGGCAGATTCAAGTGGTCTGAGAATGGAAGAGAATTGAACAGAGCAAGTCAAAACATTTCTTGAGAAATTTTTGAAACAAAGGAGAACAAAGGAATAGATCCTGGTGGGGATCAAGATGGTTTTTCAAAGTCCAAAGAAATAAATGCTTATTTATATGCTAAAGAGAAGATCTAGAGTGAAGATGAGATGAGATGAGATGAGATGAGATGAGATGAGATGAGATGAGATGAGATGAGATGAGATGAGATGAGAAACAAAAGAGACTTTCTAAAGTTGTGCCTCAGAATAGGTTACATGAGATAGGATTTAATGCATGAATGTGGGATGGGCTGTAGAGAGAGGCACGGATATAAAGTCCAGCCATCTCATCTTGGGGCTCCACTGCCCTTGGCTGGCAGAGAGAGGAGTAGAGAGTGTGGGGCTCCATGGGAGCTAAGTGACTACCCGCCACATTCCATTGGCTGCAGTTACATTCTGCCCCTAACTGCAAAGGAGGCCGCAAATCAGGCTGTGTGACCAGGAAGAAAGGGACATGGGCTTGGTGATCTTCTCCCACATTTTTTTCAGGGGAAAAAATCAATACTAGGAATTCTTACTGATTACGTAACAAAAATATAATGAATAAAAGAGAAAAAAAGGACATTTATAATCTTATCAATGTTAATATACATCCTAATTTAATCATGTTACTATATGGGAAGATCTGTTGGTAATTGCTATTCTGAAATAATATATTCTTCAGTACAATTTGCTTCTACTTACACTTAAATAACTATCTTATCAATAATGTGATTTGAGAAATGACTTTCATTTTTGTGTTCCATTTGACTTGATTATTCTTTAAATAATAGAGTTCTTCCAAATTATAGTTAAGGTCAATAAGAAATAAGAGTACATTAATATTTAAGTGATCATAATATATTAAATAGATGTTATATGTTTTTTTTTCTTGTCACATGACTGGGTTTTTATTAGAGAATTGAAGTTGGATTCAAGTTCAAATACATACTTACAAGGCAACTACAGGTTAGGGTTAGGACTGGTGTAGGCATTGAGTTTGGTGCCTGGGTAAGGTGTCAGGGTCAGAATTAGAGCTAGGATTTGATTTTAGTGATTTTAAAAAAAACTCGATCTCCTTCAGTACCTATAGGAGTTAACGTATGATGCTGTACTGGTCTTATTCTGTTAACACATGTGTTCCTGATCTATTAAGCCAGGAGACAGATCATGTTCTTGGTACCCATATTCCATTTTGGAGATTCTCTTTGAAACAAAATCTAATGTAATTTTCTATAAATTGCCTCAAACTTTTACCTTTACACTCAATCTCAATTGCTTTTAATATCATTTCACTCATTGTATCTGAATTTATGTACTGTGTCAGCATTTTGGTCTTTTTTTTCTGAAGTTTTCCTCTGATATGTAAATGCAAAACTTGTGTAGCTTTCAAGAGTTCATTCTTAGAGAGGCATCTTCAAAATATCATTTTCTCAATGTTGGCTTCTCCCTGGTTTTCCAAATGTATAAGGGTTGAAAGGCACTTATGCAGGCGTGTACATTATATAAAATAAATAATGTTCAACAAAATCTATCCAAAGGAGAGGAATATTAAGCAATAAGTTTAAATTATCATAATAAAAATGTCAAAAACTAGATTATGCTATTTATAAATATGACTACCTTGAGCAGATGATATTTTTAAATACAGGGTAGTTAACCATTTTAAAAATAGATCACCTTATGTGAATGAATCTCAGAGTTGGTAGGGAAAGTAGAAAATATTTATACTTGATTACAGAAAAAATGTATACCAAATTACCCTTAAATATAAACCTATTTCTCACTCACTGAGGCATGTTCTTTTTGATATCTGAACAGAATAAATGAATGCAGAAAATTTATAGATTATATTTGTCTGAAAACTCTTTCCGGAGAATAATAAGTATCCTTCCATCAAGAGAAAGCTAACCAAAGTAGATCTCAGGGATTTTTCCAGAACAAGATCTAACTGTGATTTATTTTCTTCAGTCTCAGCCCATAGTGCCTCTTCCTACAGATGTTTTCGAAATATTGAATTGTTCAAAGCTAATTTCATCTGTCTTATTTCTCTCCACTTTCAAATTCACTCTGATAAGTGTGACTTGGTATTTTGGAGTTCTTCATGCCTGAGGGTACAATCCAGGAATTTCAGCAAACTGCTATCAATCCCCTTCACCCTAAAAATCCTGTTGAATATATATGCTTTGAAAGTGTCATGTTCTGAATAGTTTTATTTTTGTTGCAGTTTTGAGCATCCTATCTAATAAAGAGGGAATATGCTAATTGACCATCACTCTGTCACAAAGATGGCTGCACCCACAGCTGAAGCCAAGTTCCCTTAAGGAGCCTTAAGGAGCAATCAGCAGGGACCTGAGGCTATGCCCTCCCCCGCCCCTGTGGGGCTTGACAGGGGACCTCAGGTTGTGCCCCCTCCCCCCACCCAGCAGGGCTTGACAGGGGACCTCAGGCCATGCCCCCTACCCTGGCGTCAGGCTGGGGGACCTCAGGCCACGCCTCCTGCCTTGGCACCAGGCCAGGGGACCTCAGGCCACACCCCCCATCAGGTGGGGCTTGACAGGGGACTTCAGCCCACACCTCCCGCCCCAGCACCAGGCCAGGGGACCTGAGGCTGTGCCCCCCCCTGCCTGGCGGGGCTTGACAGGGGACCTCAGGCTGTGCTCCCCATCCATCGGGGCTTGACGGAGTCCTCAAGGTGCACCCCCAGTGCTGGTTTGGGGGAACTCAGGCCATGCCCCCTGCCCACCGGGGCTTGACGGGGGACCTGAGGCTGCACCCCCCTGCCAGTGGGGCTTTACAGGGGACCTGAGGCTGCACCCCCCTCCTGGTGCCGGGCCGGGGAATCTGAGGCTGTGCCCCTCTGCCTGGCAGGGTTTGATGGGGGACCTCAGGCCATGCCCTCCACCCAGCAGGGCTTGACAGGGGCTCTCAGGCCATGTCCCCCACCTGGCAGGGCTTGATGGAGGAACTCAAGGCACGACCCCTGCCCCATCTCGGGGATCTCAGGCCACGCCCCCCATCCTGGCGCCAGGTCAGGGGACCTGAGGCTAGCCCCCTGACCGACATGGCTTGACAAGGGTGGGACTGGCCGGGTCTGGATCTAGCCCAGTGGGGAGGGGGCCGCCGGGTCTGGGCGCATGTGGGTGGGCAGGGACTTGACTCTGGGTCCCCCTTTTAATGTGCACAAATTTCATGCACTGGGCCACTAGTATGATATAAAACTAAGCATAAAAGAAGCTGCATTGACCTTTATTTCCATCAGGATCAGTCCCCAGTGAACACTATGTTGATAGCTGGTGGGGGGGGGGGCGAGGATTTTTCCATGTGTCCCACCTCCTCCTGTCAATTGAGGCAGTTCATCATTGCATACTGTCCCTCACATGGTCCCTCACTCACTGCTCATGTTGTAATTTCTTTTCCCATAACTTATCACATTAAATCTCTAATTACTTCAGGACATCAGCTCTCATCCAGTTACTGTGACAGAGACAATTAAACATATTGATATAGGTTTCAACATCCCAATTAAGGAAAGTATGTTTACATACTCTCAAAAGGCACCTGGGTTTGAAAGAATACTCTATTTAAATACCAATAAAAACAATGTGTTTATAATACTTCATTTCAAGGGAAATTTTTAAAAATACTTCTTTTATTTCCTCTTTAGAAATAATTTTGAACTTATAGAAAACTAGCATGAATAGGGTATCAGACATTGTATACACTCTAGTCTTTATTCAGAATCTCCTATTTTGCTTGGTGCTGTGTGTTTTATGATTCTTTTTCTGTCCCTCTCCTTCTCCCTACACACACACACACACACACACACACTCACAATTTTCTTTTCTGAACCACTTAAGAATAAGTTGCATATCATGTCCATTTACTGCTGCATTTTTATATATTTTTAAAATATGGACATAAGTTATGAAATGTATAATTATATTTTAGCAAATATCAATGTTAAATTTCCTGAAATTGATAACTTTATATCAACCTTCCATATCCCAATTTTGCCCACTGACCCAATGATGCCATTATAGTATTTTTCCTATCAGGATGGGATGCAAGGAAGGATCACATATTTCCTGTTGATGTCAATTTTATAAATCTTCGACCTAGAATAATTCCTTAGCTTTTCATTGTCTTTTATCAAATTGACAGTTTTGAAATGTACCCTACCCCCTTCATTTTTAGGTCCTCATAGAATATTCTCATTTTGGGTTTAAGTTATGTCCTCATAATAGATTCAATCCATTTACACAGTCCTAGTGGGATATTACCAGCATGATGTTGAGTCCTCAATCCATCACATCTGGAGGCACACATTGTTTATCTGCCTCTCATTGGGGATTTTTATTTTGATCAAGGTCTTGTCTAATTTGTGGGAGACACTTTAAGACTGTACAAATACTCTACATATCATACAAATCCTTCTAATACCCTAGTTTTAATGTACATTGATGTCACATGCCAGACTGGTATTTACTGTGATGGTTGGAATAGTATGACTTTCTTATTCCAGAATACCTTCCACATTTACCACTCAGAATTTGGCATTCTAATTAAGCAAGACTCTTATCTTCTCTCCTACTTTATGTACCTATTTATTATATCTATCTATATTTCCCCAATATCTATCTACCTATTTATATATCATCTCTACAGATTTAGGATGCCTATTACTTCTAAAGGTTTGTAATTCATTACTGTCCTTAATGTAAATATATATTTACATTAAGGACAGTAATGAGTTCAGAGAGGAAGGGAGAGGGAGAGAGAGATAGAAACACCAATGATGAGAGAGAATCATTGATCGGCTGCCTCCTGCTCTCCCCCACTGGGGATCAAGCCCACAATCAAGCATGTTTCCTGACTGGAAATCAAACCATGACCTCCTGGTTCAGAGGTGGAAGCTCAACCACTGAGCAACACTGGCTGAGCACCTTAATTATTTTTATGCTCAACTTGTTCAGATATGGCCAATATAAATTTTTCTAGCTGGATCTTGTAACATTTGTGCCATTACCTATCATTTCTGTCTTTTGTTCTGATATGAATAGATGTTTCAAACTTAAGTTGTACCTTACTTGATTAAAACCTAATATAACTTTTCCAAGCAGATCTAATTCCTTTTAATGGATAATGATATTAGTAACTAAGGTCTGCACTAGGTACGCTCATCGCTACTGGAATGTCTTTGTTTCTAGACTCAGTTGATAGGCAGAGGCAGGAAATAAATTAAATAAATAAATAAATTGCATTTAACATGTGTAGCTTTATATACACACATGTACATATTTACATCAAATACTTTTAATGAGCTTCCTTCTTGTTTTTGCCTATTCCCTATATATGTCTTACTTTCTTCATAGTAAGGACCAAGGCTCACACTATCAACACATTTACTCATTTGTTCTATATATTCTATATTTAAATATTTTCAGAATTGCTTCAACAATATATACATATTTTTCATTGCTTTTCCTTTCATAAGTTAATACACAATAAATATTCTTTGCCTTTTTCTTTTTTCATTTAACAAAATATCCAGGAAATCCACCCCACACCAACCCACAGAGCTATTTCTCAGGATTCTTTATAGCTACAGGGTATCCATTTGCATATATAGCCTAGTTTATTCACCAATCTCCAGTACTTGGTCACATGAGTAGGTTCCAATATTTTGTCATCACAAATAATGCTGTAATGAATAAACTGTGCATATGTGTTTTCACACTATTAAGCTGTATCTTTAGGGTAAAGTCCTAGAAGTTTGATGGTTGGCTGAAGAATAAATACATTTATAATTGTTATGTGAGTTCTCTATTCATAGTTTTTGCCCATGTTCTATGTTTCCTCAATTTTAACTGGGGGACACTTTAGACATGGAACGTTATCTATTATACATACATGGCAATTGTAAGAATAATATTTAACTAAATTTGATAAGTTAGGAGTTCATCTGGCAAGTAAGGAAAACAATCTAGGTTTTGATCTAGATTGGTGTAACTGCTGGTCCCTATGCAAGCAAGCTGCATGTCTATTTTATATGTGCTCATCTGTGTTCAAGCCAGAAGCAATGCGAGTCAGACATGGTGTTTCTTTAGAAATACTATCTTCATTAGTAAGTAATAGATGGTGGTATCCCAGCAATTCATGTGTTAAGTATGAATAGAACCATGTATGCACATAAACTGTGAATTTACAAAAACATTAAAATAATTCCCCTACATGTTGTGAGTAGGCTTTTAAGGTCCTTTGCTAAGTCCTCTAGTTATTCCCTTTGCCTGGCCCACTGCTGTTCTCCTGCAATTATTTTTGGTATTAGAGAGCAATTCTAATAATATAGCTTCTAGTTTCCTCAAATTCCTCCTCCCTCAGAGCTGGACCTTCATTTCAAGTCTAATTACACTGTCTTCTAAGACTTATTATGGAATTTTAATATAGACAGAGAAAAGTGCACATCAACATACAGCTTGATGACCTCCTCACATGTAACAAGCACCTGACTCAAGAAACAATTATCCACACCCTCAAAGCCTTCCTCAGTGTTCCCTTCCAGCCACCACCCTCCCACAGAGAAAATCACCATCCAACACAGGCTTTGCCTGTTGCATTTTGTACAAATGGACACAGAATATTCACTCTTTTGTGCCCTGTATCTTCCTGTTGCATACATTTCACAACCTGTACTGCCATCCTGTCACTTGGCCTTGATGAGGTCAGAAGCCTGTCTATGGTGTAACTGGATTATCCACTCTGACCCAGCATCCAGCATTTGGCATTAGCTTCTTGACATTTCACTCAGCATCCCCAAGCTGCCACTAGGTCTGAGGGGAGAAGAGCTGCTTCCCTAGCCAGCATTCCCAGCCTCCCTCTTTCCTCCTTCCTGCTGCAACCTCTGCTACATTTTCTCCCCTGTTCAAACCCTGAGCTTTCCCCCAAATGCCATTTCGACACTTTACTTCTTTCACTAGATGTAGGTGTGCACAACATTTGTCAGTAGGCATTAGACACATATAAATCACGAATAAACATTATTATTTTTTAAATGTGCACCCAATTATTATTACATATCCCCATGTCCACTAAATCCCATAACTCTGTCAAGCTGTTAACAAACATTTACTAAGCACATTCGATGCACAAGGCACTGTCCTAGCGGGTGAGACCCAACCTTTTATCAAGACAAATAAAACCTTCTGAGAACTTACATGTAATCACCCACTGTTACATCTTCTTAAATCTGGTATAACGGAGAA
Organism: Plecotus auritus; assembly: GCF_963455305.1. NCBI lineage: Eukaryota > Metazoa > Chordata > Mammalia > Chiroptera > Vespertilionidae > Plecotus > Plecotus auritus. The sequence goes on along the minus strand of NC_137775.1, from coordinate 140,991,705 downwards.
AGCAAAAACTTTGGACAGAGAAACCAGGGAACAAACTTGGTCTCTCGTCTTTCAGGATCTTGTCACAGTATTTGGCAGAGAGGACTTACCAGGTAGGTCCTGGGTGGATGGTAGTATTAGCAGTGGAGTTCGAACTTAGTCAAAATGCCTAACACCCATGGACTACAATTGCATCAGTGGAAAAATAGAAGTGATTCTATTAAATATGCATGGGTTTTATGTAACTTGGGGGAAGAGTAATAGTTACTTTTTAGTAAGAGTTGAGTGTGCAGGCGTGTGTGTTTTTATTTCAGTATCAGTTAACGCAACTCCGAACATAAAGTAATTGTCTGAATAATGAACTCTTTCGTCTTTGACCTTAAAATTAAAAAATAACAATATTGACATTACTGCTTATTTCAGGAAAAGCTAAAATGCAATATTCCTATCCCTATTCCAAGAATGAAACTGTCAAATTATAGATATTTAATCCTACACTGACCTTTTAATTTAATATATCATGTGACAGACCCATTATATATACCTTCTGGTATCAGAATCACAAAATCCTTTCAAAGAAACTGGGAACTTGTGTATTTGTTTGGTTCTGTTATCAAACACTGGTTTGTGCCTGGCTGAATGTAAACAGCCTGAATAACTTCATGATAAAATCTCCGTCTTTTTCTGTGGCTCTCAGGCTATCACACACAGCTCTATTTTCTAATTTGTATACTATAACAAAACTGAACAATACACAAGCTTCCTCAGGACAGTCACTGTGAGAATGGCATGAACAATTGTGCCTGCTAAATGCATAGGATGAATAATGCCTTTGCTGTGGGCAACTGGGCTTTCATATAGGAAATGGCGGGATTGCGTTTCCTAACCTTCCCTGAAGAATACTGTGAGGGCTCAAGAATGAAACTTGCCTGTCTTCAAAAATAGATTCCATTATAGCCCAAATGAATTAGCAATTAAATCTCAAGATTGAATAGGACTAAGCTGTTTTATCTTTGAGTCCTTGAGAGAGCTTTCTTTGAGTCTTTGAGAGAGCTCTTTTCTTGTGAACAGAAGAAATGTCTGCAATAGTTTAGAATGCATGTTCTCTAGAATCCCGTTTTTAATAAGTAACATATCTCCAGGAATGAGATGATGTTCATAGTGCCAAATGGTGTTTAATTCAGAGTAAACTGCTACATGAGATTTGAAAGTTGGGCATTTTTTAAAGGCCAAATAGTTTTCATGGGATGGGGTGAGGGGTTGATTTTAAAAACACATATTTAGCTCATTTGTTGCCCAAGAGAGAATGATTATGGAAGTGTTTCTTTGCGGTCTTGCTCATAAATAAATGAATGCAGAGGGCCGTATATAATTAGTTATCAACCAATCTCTCATGGTTTGACCCAGGGATAATTCCTGAGTTCATGAGGAGCTATATACAACTCCTCTGAGAAACTATTGTCTTTCTTATAAGCCCAGTACATATTCTTTATAAGGTACACAACACTGCCACTACCATAGTGGTAGTAATTAGGTTTTAATGCTATAACTTTATAAAGTGCTTTCTAGTATTTAGGTACTATGTGTTGAATTATATCCAACTAAAATTCATATGTTGAGTTCCAAACTCCAACATATATTGGGTACCTCACAATGTTATCTTATTTGGAAACAGGGCCACTGAATATCCTAAGTAGTTACAATGAGGTCACACTGGGGGAGATTGGGGCCTTAACCCACTAGGACTCGTATCTTTACAAAAACAATGTATGGTATATATGGCACACTATCACCTATATGGGCAGCACATTATAGTTAAAATGTGGTGGTCACCACGTTTCCTGTAGACTGTGAAAAGGAGAGCTGAGGGGAGCCATAATGGTAAACACCAAAGGCTAATTAGTGAGAAAGTCCTGGTTTTAAATCCAAGCTCCGGAGAAACCAAGATGGCGGCATAGGTAAGCACCTAAACTGCTGCCTCGCACAACAATTTCAAAACTACAACTAAAAGACAGAACGGACACCATCCAGAACCACAGGAAAGCTGGCAGAGTGAAAATTCTACAACTAGAAGGAAAGAGAAAAGCTCACAGAGAATTGGAGGTATGGCAAAGGGTCTTTGTGCGCGCAGAGAGGAAGGGCGGCTGAGAGCCTGGCTGACTTTCTCTGGCGGAAGGGGGAAGGAAGCCCCCGACCACACTGAACCCCAGTTCTGACTGCACTGAACCCCAGTTCCGAGCGAGCCCCTGGGGACCCACGCTCTTACGGGGGGAGTCTGGACTCTCGGGCGGAGACTCAGGAGCTGGGGAAGGCGGAAATCTGAAGGCGCGCGCGCGCTAGTGCGCACAAAGGCTGTGGAGGTTGCCACAGGCTTTCCCTAGTGGAAGGGAGTCAGAGGCTCCTGACTGCACTGAGCCCCAGTTCTGACTGCACTGAACCCCAGTTCCAGGCGAGCCCCTGGGGACCCACGCTCTTGTGGGAGGAGTCTAGACTCTCGGGCGGAGACTCGGGAGCCGGGGAAGTCAGAGGACTGAAGGTGCGCGCGTGCGTGCAAGGGCAAGGCTGACGGGAAGCCAAGACTGTCTGCTCCGCCCTGAGACTTCACCCCATCTAAGCTGAGCACAGAGGCTATTGCAATTTGGCAAGTCTAATCCTATAAGGCTGTCTCCAGCACCAAACTTCTCCCAGCATAGACACAGCTGATCCTTACAGCCAACTGGCCTGGAGGTCAATTCCTCCCAGTGATACCAACAATCAAAACTTAATTACAACAAGGCTGTACACACAGTCCACAAAGGGGTGCACCAAGAGTGTCCACCTCAGGTTAACTGGGGAGGCCGACCCACTGGGCCATATAGGAAACCTAGCACACAAAGCTACCCTACCAACTCAGGGAATCAGTGAAAATGCGGCGCCAAAGAAACAGATCACAAACGAAAGAAATGGAGGAAAATAAACGACTGGATATAGAATTCAAAACCACGGTTATAAGGCTTTTCAAGAATATCCTAGAAAAGGCAGATAAATATAACGAGACCCTCGAAGATATGAAAAAGGAACAACTAGAAATTAAACATACACTGACTGAAATAAAAAATATTATACAGAGACCCAAAAACAGACTAGAGGAACACAAGAATCAAGTCAAAGAATTGAAATACAAAGAAGCAAAAAACACTCAACTGAAAAAGCAAAAAGAAAAGAAAAATATCCAAAAAGTTGAAGATAGTGTAAGAAGCCTCTGGGACAACTTCAAGCATACCAACATCAGAATTATGGGGGTGCCAGAAGAAGAGAGAGAGCAAGATACTGAAAACCTATTTGAAGAAATAATGACTGAAAACTTCCCCCACCTGGTGAAAGAAATAGACTTACAAGTCCAGGAAGCGCACAGAACCCCAAACAAAAGGAATCCAAAGAGGACCACACCAAGACACATCATAATTAAAATGCCAAGAGCAAAAGACAAAGAGAGAATATTAAAAGCAGCAAGAGAAAAACAGTTAATTACCTACAAGGGAGCACCCATACGACTGTCAGCTGATTTCTCAACAGAAACTATGCAGGCCAGATGGGAATGGCAAGAAATTTTCAATGTGATGAATAGCAACAACCTACAACCAATATTACTCTACCCAGCAAAGCTATCATTCAGAATTGAAGGGCAGATAAAGAGCTTCACAGATAAGAAAAAGCTAATGGAGTTCATCACCACCAAACCAGTATTATATGAAATGCTGAAAGGTATTCTTAAAGAAGAGGAAGAAGAAAAAAGTAAAGATAAAAATTATGAACAACAAATACATATCTGTCAACAAGTGAACCTAAAAATCAAGTGAATAAAAACCTGAGGAACAGAATAATCTGGTGAATATAATAGAATCAGGGGCATAGAAAGGGAGTGGAATGATAATTCTCAGGGGGAAAGGGGTAGGGGGGTTCAGGAAGAGTCTGGACAAAAATCATACACCTATGGATGAGGACAGTGCGGGGGGAGGTAAGGGCAGAAGGTGGGGTGGGAACCGGGTGGAGGGGAGCTATGGGGTGAAAAAGGAGAAACAATTGTAATAATCTGAATAAAGATTTATTAATAAAAAAATAAAAATAAAATAAAATAAATAAAATAAAAATAAATCCAAGCTCCACTGGTAATTCACCACGTGCTCCAAGGAATGTACTACCTCCTCTAATTCTTAATTTCTGCATCTATAGAATGGACTTCATCATCATCATCATCCACATTATTACATTTATGTTGTTTTGAAGATTAAGTGAGATAAAGCATATTGAACACATAAGGAACCCTCAATAAGTGCTGTTTGGCTGATATTATTTATCATTTGGTGTAGGGAGAGCTTCTGAACTGTTCTGCTCCATCCCAGGACAGAGTTTTTGTAGACTCCACTACAGCTTCATATTAATTCATGCCAATGTCAATTACAATAGACCCACTGTCTCATCAAAACATGTCAGTGAAATTTATGGGAGAAATGCAGAAGTATATCTAAAATAATCTTTCCATTTGGGAGCATGATATAATTTTCCTAGCAGCCGAAGTCTCTGCTTTGTTCCTTTTCTAGGCCCCTGAAAAGGCACTGAGGGAAATGGAGTGAACAGGCTATCCATAAGACATCTTCTTACCAGGATGATAATACAAAATACAATTAAGCTAACTAAATTTATTTGCTGAGGCACTTTAACATTCTATTAGTTCTTTCTCAAAGTCAACATGGACTAAATTAGTTACTTGGCTAAATTGTGTGTATAAGTGAAATATAATGTGGAGATATCTTCACAGTCACATGATGTACAAGCATACGGAAAATTGCACAAGATAACCAGGCTTTTGTTTACAGTTATTATCCTCATAATTAGACTTTGTTATTCTCAAGGACAGATCTATCAGCTCTTTGCTTGATGTTATTAAACCATTAAGCACTAACGTGGTTCAGTGTTCACTGTTACTAAGGGTTGGAGCAGCGTTTTGATATTTGAAGTCTAGCATCACAGTCTACACTATCTTGTTCTATAAGTGTTGTGTATGCAATAGAATTGCTTTCATTTAGTCAAAATAAGCAAGTGGTCATTAGAGCAATGGGGCTTCTTGCCAAACCAAGGACAAAACAAAACAAGTATTTGGCTCCATATTGAGTACTGGGGTCAGTGGACCTGAATGTGTGCCTTAGATTTAAGTAACATCATGTCTCTCAGCTTCAGCCCATTTATCTTCAGAATGAGGTACTTCAATTCAATTGTACACTCTTAAACATCTATTATGTGCTTGGCAGTGAACTCTGTACTGTGACTATTACAGAGATGGGCCCTCGAAGAAGGCATAAACTCCAACATCCTTCCAAAGTTGGATATTCACATGGTATAACTTAAACATTACCAATTCAAAAGATATTATTGCAAAATTTTAAAGAAAGGTCAGATTTTTATCTGTAGGTTTATAATAAAGAACTTGGGAGAGACCGGGTTATTTATGGGGTCTCACTATCCATTCCTACCTATTTCAGCAGAAGATTCGTTTGAGGGCATGACTTCCTGCTCCTCTTCTCTGTATGACCAACTCTTCACCTACTTAGCAACAATACTTAGCTCTTCAAGAAGCCTTTGTTGACCAATGCCTTCAACCACTCTGAACGAGGCCTTTTTTGTTTCCCAGAACAACCAGTGCAAAGCTCTATCCATTAGGATACATATAGTTCTACACTGTAATTTTAAATTTATATACTTAGCATTGCCACTCTATTTTTTGCCTCTAGAAGGCAGTCATTGTGTTTATCTTCAACCCTCAATAATTGGTAGCTGCTCAGTGAGTGCCTGCTTGTCGGTTTATTCTCTTTTCCATAAATTGGTGTGCAATTTGCACTGTGAATTCTACTTTTTCTACTCCTGTGTTTTGGTTTGGAGACACAAAGAGCAATTCCCATTTATCTTTCCCATGAGAGCTCCTCAAATATTGAGAACACATTCTATCTTTAACACATATATGAATCATCTGTGAATACTGTTAAAATGCAGATTCTGATTTGAAAAGCATGGGAGGGTCTCTGAAGTTCTGCATTGCTAACAAGCTCCCAGGCAATGCTGATGATACTGGTCCACAGACATGCTTTGAGTATCTGACATTCAGAGGGTCCTCTCACTCTGTCTGCAGACTGCCTACTTGCTTGACTAACCAGTATATCGCACCCCCTCCCTGCCCCTTATCTGCGGGTTCACTTTCTTGGGTTTCAGCTACCCACAGCTGTGGTTTGAAAATTTAAATTAAAAAAATCCACAAATAGCCCAGCTGGCATGGCTCAGTGGTTGAGCTCCTACCTATGAAACAGGAGATCATGGTTCGATTGCAGGCTCCATTCCCAGTGGGGGATATGCAGGAGGCAGAGATCAATGATTCTCTTTCATTACTGATGTTTCTATCTCTCTCTCTCTCCATCTCTCTTCCTCTCTGAAATCAATAAAAATATATTTTTAAAAAAATGTCCCCCAAAAAACAATTCATAAGTTTTAACCTGTGCACTGTTCCAAGTAGCATGATAAAATTTCACACCCTCCCAGTTCCATCTTGCCCAGAATGTGAACTATCTAGACACAATTTAGACACAATTTATACTGTGATGCATGGGACTCCATATGACAGTGAATAGGATCATGACTCAAATGTCATAAATTAGATTAGCATTCCCAATTATACTTAGAAATAAGTTAATAGTCATTTCAGGCTAAGACACAGGGTTGTAATACAACATATATTCCAATGCATTAGTACAGAAAAGCTATTGTAGAGTGAAAGTAGCAGGCTATTTTGAAGTTTGAAGGACAGAGCCAATGCAATATACGATAGCAATGCATGTGAAAGTTTCACTTTTATCAAATATAATAATTGAGTGGTTAATAGGTGCCAGACATTTTTCTAAGCTCTTCACGTAATTCAATGCGTGTAACTCTATTGAGGGAGGTACCATTGCAGTGTAGTAAGGACTGTAATTAGTTGCATTGGACAGATGAGGAAACTTAGACACAGAAAGCTTAAGGAATCTGCCCTAAGTTACACAGATCTATGTGAAGGAAGTTTGATGATGGGCCTATTAGTCAGATTCCAGGGTGCACCTCAGAGCTGTTCCTTTCACTGCTCTCAGGGGCCATGGCCACACAACATACTGGTTTCTCCTGCTCTAAATTCCCCCAGTTAGGCATACTAATATTCCTCCAACTTCCACTAAGCTACCACTTGAGCAGAGACATTCATCTTACATGGGTGAATTAATATTTTATTCAAAATATTTATAGGAACCTATCTATCAATACTCCATAAAAATTGCATTCACTTGAAGTCATTTAGCCACATGCCACCTAAATACAACCTTGCTCTAGTAAGAATATTAGCATCTCCATTATTTGAGTCCAGAGTAAAATAAGAAACTAGGAATATCATTATTCGTATTCAGAGCCCTTCCCTTTCCAGAGAGCTTGCCAAGCAATCAAATATACTTAACATTTTAGAACAATGATTTCATATATACTACTTTATCTCAGATGAAAATTGCACTAAACTGTGAACAATTATATACTATATTTTATTGCCTCTAAGAAACTTTATAATATACACTTAATCATTTTCCTTTACTTAATGGTGTATGCCAACAATATATTCTCTATTATTAAAAACATCTGATTTTTATATTCTAAATTTTTGGTAAAAAGCAAATACATAACCATGTTGTATATGTGTAGAATATTAAATGCTTCACAAATTGGCACAAGACATAGTCTCATGGCCTCTTAAAATGAGACTCTCACAATACAAATGTGAATTTAGGAAGGTGATCAAAATTCACTAGTAAAGGCATTACAGTATATGCAAAAGGATCTGCAATATCCTCTCAACTTATTAAAATTCATGAGACTTTTAAAATATCACCCAGCCTGAGAGAGGTGTAAACAGAAAAATCTATTTCAGAGAAATAAAAAGCTTACAATAAATTCACCTTGAAAATGGTTTTCTTCTATACAAATCCTAAAGTTTTTACCCCATTTATGCCAACAGTCATGTTAGAAAGGGTTTAATGCAGATAACTCTGATCTGTTTTATTTCTCAATAAGCTACTAGTATTGATAAAATTATTTCAAATGTGCCCACTGGGTGCTTTCCCCAATGACTAATGGCAGCCAAAATGCAGTTGTATTCATAAACAAACAAAGAAAATTCCCATCAATTTCTGAAAAAGTGTTGTGTCAGTGTCCTAAGTGAAGTCAAAGATGTTATCATCTGATGGCAGATATATGACCAAGACACCCAGATGGATGCCGTCCTTAATTTCACATGCAGGAAAACATTCTAGATCTGTTTGAAAGAATCTCCATATACTACTGAACTGTGAAACAATGATGCTTCACCTTTATAACTGGAACATATTTTTAAGTGATTTGGAAAATTAGTGCAACCACTACAACAAATGGTTGAAAGGATAGGACAGAATAATCCTTTCATTCTAAACAATATCCCCTTACATGGCTCATTGGATACATGGGCATCAGAAGGTAACAGATAATTTGTTCCAAGCACTTCAGTGGCACTTGGCACAGAGCTGGGTCTGTCTGCTGCCATGCCTCCCAAGCCCAGCCTATACTCACTGTCCACCAGTGGCCACTTCATTTGTTAAGCGGAAGATATGCCACAATTTTCCACATTACAGCTCCTACTTTAAGTCATGTTTCTTTCATCTAAAATATTCTCAGTTATTTTCAATCAAGAAGAAGAGTAAAAGGTAAGGAAAGAAGGGGACTAAAAAAAATCTGAAAATTATCATGTGTGACTATTCTCACTGAAAAATACTACCCTGGTTTTGCAGAACGCTTCTAAGACAGGCAATTCATAACACACATGTTGCTAAATCTTTGTAGCCTGCAAAACTTCTTTACTTACATAATCTCATTTAAATCGCCCAATAGGTGTTATTGCTTTCTCAGATTAGGAACTTGAGACACAGAGTGACTTCTCTGAGTTTATAAACCAAATCAATGAAACTAGATACTTGAATTCAGACTTTTTAAAAATATATGTATATTTTATTGATTTTTTTACAGAGAGGAAGGAGAGGGATAGAGAGTTAGAAACATCGATGAGAGAGAAACATCAATCAGCTGCCTCCTGCACACCCCCTTCTGGGGATGTGCCCGCAACCAAGGTACATGCCCTTGACCAGAATCGAATCTGGGACCCTTCAGTCAGCAGGCCGACGATCCATCCACTGAGACAAACCAGCCAGGGCTGAATTCAGACTTTTAAATGCCTACCTTGGCTTTCACTAGCCAAACATCTGGTTATAGAGACTAATCTAGAAAGATATTTTGGGAACTTTTATTTTGCAAATATTGATTAATTGAATCTTTGGATAAGAATAAAGCGGAGAGCACACTGCTCCAATTATTAATATTTAGAAAATCAAAGTAATTACTAAATTAATCTTTTAACTACCACTTGATTTTCAGATTTTTAAATGTTTCAAATTTACTAAAATCAATTAAGTTTTATGTATGTGTGTGCATGAGTGTATAGAAAGCATATAAGAGACAAAGATCCAGGTTTATCACATATCTGTCAAATTAATACTCTATCTAACATTGCTTAGAGAATATGAACTTATATATTCAAATATTATTGATGAGTATCTAACCATGTTATTAAATATAATAAAATATTTTCTGTTCTGTGGGATTCTCCATCTAATACACTCAGTGGTCATGATCACAGTCTGATACATGCCTACCATTAACAAAGGGATCAAATTGCTTTAAAAAATAATTAGGAATATATAAACATTTTGTTATCTTTTAAGAAAAAAAATTAAAAGAAAAATATGTTTAAATTACAGACACATTTTTACTATGTTATTATGGTAGGCAGTTAGACAGACATTAGCAGAGCAAGGATGGTGGCCCAGGTACAGAAGGTCACCAGGACAGAAAGCCCTGGGTACCTAGCAATGGGCAAAACTTAAAAAACAAGGACTCACCCCCAGGGTAACCTTTGCTCCCCTAGCATATCGATGGTCATGTAGTTTGGACCCCCTGACCTTCCATATCACTGTTCATGAGATTTGGACCCTCCCCTGACCTTTCTTCCCCTGGCATGTGGCAAGTCATGCGGGTTTGATCCCCTTAGAGGGGGAATGACAAAGGGAGCCAAAGAACAGCCCTTAAGCATTAAGTGTGCAGGACAATGAGATTCTGACCTGCATAAAATTCTACTCGGCCTCAGTTGTGTCTCAGCTCCAGGCCTGGAAAAGCAGCAAAACCAGACAAACAAGGCCATGACTGACACCAGGACCAGCTGTATTGACTATGACCCCTCTCCCCCAGGGCTGGTCAATCAGTGGAGACCATGACTCTGAAAGGACACACCTGAAAAGCTGATGACTGTTCTATTGAGATCCTCCCCTGGGACCTCTCCTAAAATCCCCACCCTTAAATACCCTCAATGGAGGACGCAGAGTGGCTCTCCCTCCTGGGAGAGGACCTCACCTTTCTCCTCTCTCTCCCACTCTTCTTCCCCCCAGGGCATTACCCCTACCTTTCTTTCTCCTAAGCTCCAAGGGCCCCTTCTTTTGCCTTGTAACTTGTTTCCTGAGCCCATTCCTTCTACAGCTCACTTCTACCTCTGGAAATTTCTAAATAAACTTTCTCTTATAGTTTTAGTCATGGCTCTGAATTCTTTCTTAGCCACTCAAGTACCGAAGTTACTGAACTGATGCCCTGTCTGGCCCCACCAGTCTAATACTCAGTGCCATTCTTGCCAACAACATTACTAGTCTACAAAATAGTAGCTAAATAATAGTTGGATTAAAATAAAATCCAATATTAGCTACCATTTTTAATAAACTTAAACCAAAGTGTATTTTTGGTTGAGATTTGTAAATGCTAAATTTTAATGACTTAACTCATGTTAAAACATATACTATCAAGTCCTCAATAATGTTTAGAAAACAATGAATGTTGTCTTTTAGAACACATCGTAACGATTAAAACATTTCTGTCATAGACTATTAAAAGTAATATAATTTTTTATATTGCCAAAAGAGTCTTTGTCATCTTGGAAAATTTTAACCTACTCAGCCCTTTGAATGTATGTCTCTGTGTTTAGCACAGGATTATCCCTAACTGCTTAGAATCTCATACATGAATTAAAGCTCAGATAGGACTGCATTTTAGCAACCATCTGCATTCTTATCTGAACACAGTATGATAGGAGAGTATTGATACTCTCTCAATTTGAGATGAAAACTTTACAAAAACAGAAATGGGAAAGATACTTTGGAGTCTGAATTATAGCCCCTCCAATACTTTTATCAACATGCTAATCTGATTTTAGATTAGAATCCTTAGAGAGTTAGAAAATAACGATGTTTTATATGTGATCTGAACCTTGCCTACCCTCAGTTGATTGGTCTGTTGGTTGGTGGGTCACTTGTTCTCTCTCTCTCTCTCTCTCTCTCTCTCTCTCTCTCTCTCTCACTGCCTCTACTAAACTTTAAAAAAAGGCCCTTTCTAATTTTTCTATTCTACTATTGTTTTTCATAATAAAAATTTCTTCATCCACACTCTCCACACAGGCCAAAAAATTCAGTCTAAGATATGGTTCTCAGTGGTGGCTGTATATTAGCATGACCTGGGGAGCTTTAAAATCCCAGTGCCCAGGTTGCACCTTAGACCAACTAAATCCAATATCTGGAGATGATACCCAATATCTTTGTGTTTCAAAACTTTTTAGGTTATTCCATTGTGTATCCAGGGTTGAAAACCACTTTAAAAAAATAAATTATGCTTGAGACTTAGAATTATCTTGTGAGATGAAAACTTTGAACAAAGAGACATTTTTTCCACTAGTTGCCTCCTACAACTTACACATCCCAATATACATACAAATGTTCTTGCAAAACAATCATGGCTTGATAGAAGTTATTTCTAAAGGACTATTCTCACATCACATTTTATTTTTCAGAACATTATATCCTTAGTTCACATAACAGTTACTATCATTGGATAACGCAGTGGAAATGACTACCTACCCAAGCCAGTGTAACTGCAGAACCAGCTCAAACTGGTCCTGTCCTATTTCTAACAAGATACTGAGTTGCTTTTCAGAGACAACAGTCTAAAACCACAAGTCATGCTGCCAAAGCATGTGCAGAAGAGAGAAATTTGACCTCCGGTTGCATGGGGAACCAAAGTCTTTTTCCCTGCACAGAACTCTTTCTGCTGTCCAGAAAGATGAGGTGCTGAAGCCCCTTCCCATATCCTATATAATAAAAGCCTAATATGCGAAGTGTCTGGTCATATGATCATCCGTTCAACCAATCAAAGCATAATTTGCTAATGATACGTAAGGCCACTCAACCACTCACTATGACATGCACTGACCACCAGGGTGCAGACACTCTAACTGGTAGGTTAGCTTGCTGCTGGGGTCTGACCAATAGGGACTGAGCAAGACAGGCTGGACATGCCCGGGAGCCCTCCTTCATCCCTCCCCAGCCCCGATCATGCACTGGTGGGGTCCCTCAGCCTGGCCCGTGCCCTCTCGCTATCCAGGACCCCTCAGAGGATATAAGAGAGCCTGTTTAGGCCCAATCCCACAGGCCAGCCTAGGGACCCCCCTGGTGTACAAATTCATGCACCTGGCCTCTAGTCTTACCATAAAGGGCCAAGTCCCAAAGCTCTGTAATTAAAACATTCCCCACCAATGCTTCTACATACCAACATGTTCCCACAAACCCCATCCAACTTGCCTCAAACTCTGGATCAGGGAGACAGACTTGAGCCTTGCCTTCTGTCTCCTTGTGTGTCAACTTAGCAATAAGAGCTTTTTCTTTTCTCAAAAGCTGGTGCCATAGTACTGGCTCCTATATGCCTCAAACCCTTGCTCTAAACTCTGGCTACTCACAAAATATTACTCAAGGACTTTCAAAATATAAATTCTCCAAGAGTTGACTCTGAACAGGATAAAAACCCCAGTATTCTGCCTAATACTGTGAATAACACAATTTTAAAAAGTGAATTTCCTCCTCCTTTTCCTACTCATCTCTCTTGTTGTTTAATATTAATTGCATTACTTGATATTGGTCAAGGCTGCTTTTTAAAACAATCCAACTCAAATAGATTCCTCAAATTTTAGTACTTTAATTTATTCAAGTGTAATAAATACACATAATTTTCCAATGGAATTGACATATTTTAGGTGTAAATGGGTCAAACTTTAAAATTTTTTTCTCATAATAAAAGAAATAAGTGAATACAGATCTGTAATAAGGGTTTCAACCACTATATAATATGGGAAATTTCTTATATTACTGTTCCTACTTCTCTAGATTATTTCTTCATAATTTCAATATTTTACTCATATTGAAAATGTCTCTCTTTAAATATGTTATCAGTATCATTAATCTAATTTCTATTTAGATGATTCTGATTACATGTATCTGGGTGTGCCTGACATCTACATTCTTTACAACCTTCTCAGGTCATTCAAATGGATAGCCCAGACTGAGACCCACCACCCTAAGCCTTTAATAGAAATTTCAGTCTAAGAAAAAGGTTTATTCAGTCAACAAGAATAGATGGGTAGAAACAGAGATGATTGGTAGATAGATAAATAGATAGATAGGTAGATGATAGATAGCTTTTGCAAGTGTTTTTAATAGAGAAATACTGACAAGTGCATACATCTCAAAACGAAGGCCAGTAATATTTTCAAATATTTAAAAATGTTTGGTCCTTAGAAAATGTATTAATGCATCATTTTAACAGATCCAAAGAGAAAAATCATGTGATCATCTTAACAGAGTCAGAAACAGGTTGACAAAATTTACCAGCTAGCCCTGGCTGGTGTGGCTAAGATGATTGAGTATTGTCCTGTGCACTAAAAGGTCACTGGTTCGATTCCCAGTCCCTGGTCAAGGTGTGTATGGGAGGCAACAAATTGATGTTTCTGTCTCTCCCTCCCTTCCTCTCCCTCTAAAATCAGCTTAAAAAATAAAAATAAATAAATAAGATATATTTTTAAAAATTCATCAGCTATTCATTGCAAAAGTTTTAGCGAATTTGGAATGATGGGGAACTTGCATAAAGGTTTCTAAAAGGAAAAAAAAACTATTATTGCAATTGTAGCTCTTTTTATTATTATTGATTTTTAGAGGGAGAGGAAGGGGAGAGAAACATTGATGTGAGAGAGAAACATTGACCAGTTGCCTCCCGAACACACCCTCACCAGTGATCGAACCTGCAACCTTTTGGTGTGAGATGATGCTAAAAAAAATGTTTAGGGAAGGAATGCTCAGTATGGTGTCTAATGTGCTCCAGAGCTATGGCTGATCTTCCATTTTCTCCTATTTTAAAAGAAAACCACATTTCCACCTTACCTTTCTCTTCATATATAAATGGTCAGTAACTATTGGGCAGTATTTCATCTAAACAGCCCAGGTTGAAGCAAAATAGAAAATGGGACCAACTTCCAGCAGGAAGTGATCTGCTCTGCCCAGCACTCATCAGCATGTCTAAGTCACTCCATTGGCTATAGACGTTTTCACATGAAGATATTAATGAAATATCTTCAATAGAAACAGTCTGAGGCAAGTAAAAGTGAGTGGGAGTAAAAATTGGAAACCTAAGTCAGGACAATTATTTTTTTTTCATTTTATTTGTTAACTCATGGTTCAGGATTTGGGAACAATTTATACCATTTCAGATAGGTACTCCAGACAAAAATATAGTAACTCAAAATATGGTGTTTAAAGAAATTATAGTGTTCTATCATCTTTAAGTTATTTACCCAATAATTATTTTTTTAAGTTTCAACATAGTTTTATTGGGAGGTGTTGTTTGCCTAGAAATACACTAGAACTTGGGGAAGAGGATGCATTCACTTTGAAAGATAAGATTTTCCCACCACTATGAGAAAGGCATGGTGCAGGGTGAGCACACAGCAGTGTGGATCTGTATTCCCACCTCCTTGTCCTTTGTTTGCATTTCTTTCTCATTTAGCAAGTACCAGAGAACAAGAACACAAAAACAAAAAAACAAAAAATCCAGCAAGATCAACCTCCAACCAGGCCACGCCAGGGCAGAGAGGGTCAAGGGTCACACATCTCAACTTTGTCAACTGTGGGTCTTTGCTTTCCAACAATGACTCACCCAGATATTCCCATCTTGATGATAAGGTTTCCAGTTCCTCCCAGTGTCACTGTAGAGCATGCGGTATTGGGTCACCCAGTCTGAGCTGCTGTATCTTCCTTGGGTTGCAATGGCACTGATCTGCTTCCGAATGCCAAAGTCAACCTGAAGCCATTGATAATGGTCACTGTCAGATGGAGACCATCCCCCAGCACCTGAACAAAGTAGAGACAAAAGGGGAGAATAGTTATTTAAAGTTAAACTTCTGTAATTGACAATGGATTATTTTTCATCTTGTAGTTGGCCTTGGCAGTGCTGTATTTCACACAGATATTATGAAATGTCCTTTACAGATGCCACTGGGACTTCCACTAATATTCTTCCAGCTGGGTTACAGTGATGCTCTAACCTCTTTATGGTATAATTATGTGCTCATTTTCTCCTGAGCAAATGTCTTCATAATTCCTCAATTAGATCTTATTAGTACATGTCAAAGTCTAATTGGCTGAGGGTTGATCAATTTACCATGAATTCTTCAACTAAAAATCACTAGGAAAAATATATAACAATCTATTTATTCTTCACACAAGGTTTTATCTTTTAGTAGATTATAAATGTAACAAAAAGTAATTATACGCAACTCTAAAATATATTTTGCTGTCAAAAGGTCAGAGTTCAAAGAACACTAGTTCTTAAGATGAGGCCATAGTCTTACATTAAGCCCCTGTACTTAGGAGAACTAAGGTAGTAAATTGGGCAATATGTTCACTAACTCTTAAGAGCTATATAACCTATGACTCTTGATAATCACATTTCCAGGAAAATAATATGAGTTGCTAAATGAAATGAAATTCTTTTAGCAAAATATAATAAATAATTGGTAAATAGTAAGAATGCAAAAATATTTATTAGAAAAGTGGCACTAATATAGAACAAAAAGGCTCCTAATTTATACCACTATGTAAAATAACTGTGGTTGCACATAAATACATTACAGAAAATATGGCATAATGCTTGGTGCTAACAGGCAACATAATTTTTTGAGTGAGTTTGGCTGCTAATGGGAGAAATAAGAGAAAAATATTCAATACATTATCCAATTTAGAGTACACCAAAATATATGCATCATTTTCAAATAAGGAATTTAAAGACTAACAATAAATTCATTCAACGAGGACCATGCTAATAAAATCATTTTTAAATCATCACAGATAGGTCATTAATTTAAGGATGTTTATATGGCTTATTTCTGCTTTCAGCTTTGATAGAATAGCTCTTCCACCACAAAAAGGTCACAAACCTGACAAAGTGTATAAAATTACCCTTTTTGGAGATTGGACAACAGTCAGGGCAGGACCCTGGTCCATGAGAGAAGATAAACAAAAGAGGTGAGCACTGCCAGCTCCTGGCTTTCTGCCTGGTTCATCTTCTGGATCACAGCACGTGAAGGAGTATCCCAAATAGAAACAGCAGCATCACTAAGATGGAGACCAATCAGAAGCAGAGCTACTGAGGACAGAGTACCAGAGAGAGGCAGCTGTGCCAAGAAAGAGCCCTGAGAAGCTACACCGGATCACCAACACGTCTCTACAGCTCAGACTCTGGATGAAAACTGAGCTGTGTATTTGAAACCAACCTTATTCAAGACCACCTGGAGGAAGTTTTTCAAATGAGCAACCAGAGGATGCCCAGGGCTGAGACTAGGTTGATTCCAGATGAGTCAAGATTGAGCAAACTTGTTGTACAACCTTAAGTTTCAGTAGCGATCTCAGAAAGGGATTATAATAATTTAGTCCTAAGATACGGGCTACTCTGCACACATCTGAACAAAGGTTGGTAACTAGCCTGAAGAAGGATCAACCTTACACACAAATAAATAACTCCTTGCTCAAACAAAACTCAGCACTCCATTAAGAAAGGCCATGAAAATTTAGACACTCAACAACATAGCATTCATAATGCCCAGTAGAAAATTTTTATAAAATACTAGACATTTGAGGAAGCAGGAAAATAGTGACTTATTACCAGAGAAAAGTCAGTCAATAGAAACTGACTGAAAAATTACAGAGATGATAAAATTAGCAGACCAGGACTTTAAAACAGAGATTATAAATCAGTGCCATTTATAAAAAGATAATATATAAATATTGAAGACACAAATATGAAATCTTAATGGAGAAAAGAAAGAACAAAAAAGAAAAAAATGAAAGTTTTTGGACCAAAAAATACATCTGAAATAAAACTTTTAATGGATGGGCTTAACAGCAGATTAGAAGTTGAGAGGGTGAAAAAACACTTTAGTGTACTTGAATACAGACAGGGTCATATAAACCTTTAAAATTGAAGCTCAGAAAAGGCTTAAAAATGAATAGTACTCCACTAACTTATAGGATAATATTGTGTCTTAACAGTCATGCAAATGGAATACTAAAAGCCGAGAAGGTAGAAATTAGGAAGAAAAATATTCATTTGAAGAAATAATGGTTGAAAAATATAAACGCAGATATATGAGAAATTTACCAGATTCCAAGAAAGATAAATAAAAGAAAAACACACCAAGACACCTCATAATCAATTGGTAAAACAAACAAACAAACAAACAAACAAAAACAATGCTAATGAGAAAATCTTGAAAGTAAGAAGAGGAAAATAATATCGAGTAAAAACAATTCAAGCTGAAAGACAATGAGACAACATATCTGAGGTGATGAAAAAAATAAAAATTAAAGGGGAAGATGCCAACCAAAAGCTCTATATCCAGCCAAAATATCCTTTAAAATGAAAGCAACATAATAATATTTAGGACAAAAGCTTAGCAAATCCATCACCAGTAGATATGTATTATAAGAAATGGAAGTTTTCCAGCTCCAAGGGTAAATTACTATATTGAAACTCATATATCCATGAGGAAACATGCTGAACATGGTAAACATGTCCATAAGTATAAAATATTTGATTGTGTTTTTAAATTTCTTAAAAAATAATTGAGTGTTTAAAATAAAAGCAGTAACAATGAATTAGAGATGTAGAAGTAAAATGCATGATTATAATAGCACAAATGATAGAAGGCAAGAAAAATATATACTGTATTGAGTTTCTTATATTTGAAGTGATATATTATTTGATGGTTGTGAACCCTAGATCAAGGGCCAACAAACTTTCTTTGTAAAGGGTTAAGTACTGAATGCTTTAGGCTCTGCAGGCTATACTACATCTGTTATAAGTAGTAGTAGTATATTGCTGTAACATGAAATCATAGATAATACAGTAAACTCTCCATTTTACAGACCTTGATTTAACGGACTTCAGATTTAATGGGTAAAATTTCAGGTCTGTATGTCATATGTGAAAATTAACACTCTGTTAATTTTAAAATCCTTTTAAGCAAAATATGCTTATAATTAAATTAATAGGTTATTTTTTTATTAATTCACTGTTATTTTTAACAAATTTTAGCAAATAGGCTGTATTTTGGAAAAATCAATGTAGCAATTTATTTATAGTAAATAAATATTACATATCTATAACTATAGTCTACATATTTTAATCCAAGAGTCATCACTCATAAACAAAGTTTGGGAGATGATTAGCATGTGATCACATATCTCTCATGGTAACTGGTTCTGTTGTCCCTTGGTGTGACTTTCTGCAACAGTTTTAACACATGCAGGCCGATGTTTCCATGTGCACTAAGCCAAGCCCCAACTATCTGTTCACTCTGGGTGATGGGTGAATGCATGCATTCACTCGACTTACTCAATATAAATTTAAAATACAATAATACATATAGAAAACTATTCTGTGAAATTAAACTTTTCATATATACTTAATTTTGATTATATAAACATTTCTACATAAGTAAAAACAGGTAAACGAATTTGTCATTTATTATTTATTTATTTATTTATTTGCATTTTTTTCTCTTTATTGATTAAGGTGTTACATATGTGTCCTTATCACCCCATTGCTCCCCCCACCCCCCCTCACTCATGCCCTCACCCCCCTGGTGTCTGTGTCCATTGTTTAGGCTTATATGCATGCAAACAAGTCCTTTGCTTGATCTCTCTCCCTTACCCCCACCCTCCCTACCTTCCCTCTGAGGTTTGATGGTCTGATCGATGCTTCTCTGTCTCTGGATCTGTTTTTGTTCATCCGTTTATGTTGTACATTATATTCCATAAATGAGTGAGATCATGTGATATTTATCTTTCTCTGACTGGCTTATTTCACTTAGTATAATGGTCTCCAGTTCCATCCATGTTGTTGCAAATGGTAACAATTCCTTCTTTTTTACTGTAGTGTAGTATTCCATTGTATAGATGTACCACAGTTTTTTAATCCACTCATCTGTTTATGGGCACTTAGGCTGTTTCCAAATATTAGCTATGGTAAATTATGCCACTACAAACATAATGGTACATATATCCCCCAGTGATCCCACTTCTAGGAATAATTTGTCAATTTTTTAAAAACAGGCATTCAGAAAACCTACTTTATTATATAATGGACTTGCAGCTTTAATAGACACACCCTCACCCAAATTAGTCCGTTATATTGAGGTTGTACTATACATAATCAAAAGGTCAATAAAACTGGGAACATGCTAATTCTCCTTTAAGTATCAGCATGTTCCCTGCAAATAACAACTCCTGTGGTAGAGGCTGTGATGTGCCACTCAGGTCGGCCTTTATGACTGTAATTCAGTGTTGCCAGAAGATACTAGTTAGCTCTAATTCCTCTTTAGGAATTTCCAGAATTAAAAAGAGGGATTTACCCAAGGCCATGCGCCTTCTTGGGGTTGTATAGATGCAATGACTGTTTGACCAGAGATTGTAGAGGTCCAGGCCCCTCGCTCCAACTTGGGAAAACTCCCTGCAGAATTGGTTGAAACCTCCTTTGAGACTGCATTGCATCTCAACCTCTCCCCTGCCTATTTCCTCTTCATTCCCTTCCCTTCCACAGGTCTCGTTCACCTAAAATTCCCTAATAAATTCCTATGTGTTAGTCTCCATCTCAGAATTTGTGTTCTGGAAAGTGCAATCTATAAAACCTCCTTGGAATCACTTTCCTGAAAATCTGCTCACTAGCAATACAAAGTAATTGTCTCTGCTTTCTACTTTGTGTGTTATTTGCATGTGTATTTTTTCCCATTGTAGTATCTAATATTCCCTAGGGTAATATATCATCTACATGCATGCTTCACCTACAATTCTGTAAAATTTTGGAGGAGCTGTAGATAAATTTTTAGATAACAATGTACCTAGTCATCAAGAGATTATAAATATATTTTCCTATCTGTTGGATATCTTGTTCCAAACTTAGGAGAAATTCTATATCTAATTGTGTATAAAGTCCTATCTATGTGTTACAAAAGCAACAAGGTGGTTTGGCCATTGAAGTAAACAAGCAATTATTACAATAGGGAAGAGAAACTATATTCAACGGATTGTTGAAATTTAGAATTTCCCCAAATTAATCCTGCAAAGAATAGTGCAGAATACATTTCCTTATATTACCTATTTTTTGCTGCATTACAATTTTTCAATAAGGAGGCAATTAACATAAACCAGTTAATCCCATTAATCTCATCACTTAAAAAGAATAGAATTTATTGATAACTTTAAGAGAAGCACAAATCTGAAACAAGTAAAAATATACATTAAAATGTATTCCTTTGCCGAAGGATATGTGGAGAGAATAGTGATTAACCTCAAGGGGAGCACAAATGTCAGGCTTGCATGAGGAACATAGTGGAAAGATCGATGAAAAGGTTCCTGTTTCTCTTTGATCTATCAAGCAATGTAATTTGGGGAAGTTGGTTACTTTGTTCATTTGGCTTGTGACATGTATAACCTCTATCAATCCAAGGATTAAGGATGATAACACTTTCATGACAAAAAACTCAGGAAAATGGTACACAGGAGAGCAGAGTTGCTCCCCAAGATGGCGCAGAGAGTGCAACAGGGCAAACACATTCCCTGTGGATGTTGTGGTAGCTCAAAGTAAAATATGGAAAGTCAAAGAGGAGGTAGAGGAGGAGATTTTAAATAGTCATAAACTCTTAGTTTCTGAGAAGACTTAAGAATAACTGTCTAGAACCAATAGAATAAAAAATATCTAGTGAATAATTAGTAAATTCTTAAGAGTAACTTGAAGATGTGCATTATATAGAACTCTTTTTTAAAAAGATTATCTTTATTGTTGAAAGTATTCACATGTCCCCTTTTCTCCGCATTGACACCCTCCACCCCAGGCCCAGGCCTTCACTGCATTATTGTCTATGTCCATGGTTATACATGCATGCATATAAATTATTTGGTTAATTTCTTCCTGCCAGGCCCCTTCCCTCTGAGATCCCTTAGTCTGTTCCACACTTCTACGTCTTTGGATCTATTTTGTTCATCAGGTTATTTTGTTCACTAGATTCTACATATGAGTGAGATCATGTGATACTTGTCTTCCTCTGACTGGCTTAACTGACTTAATATAATACTTTATTCCCTACACAGTAGGGATGTTGTTGCCTCCCTCTTATTCTCTCCTGTGTTAATCATTCTTTCTTTTTCTCTCTCTCCCATTGCTTGCCTTCCAACTCCCTCCCTTCTTCCCCCTCTTCTTTTTTTCTCTCTCTCTCATACACACATCCCTCCTCCTCTGTGTATGTGTGTGTGTGCATATGTGTGAGTGCAGATTGTGTGTATGTGAACAATAAAGATACATAGTGTTCATATTCTAGATATCCACTTTACTGGTGTTACTTGAGTGATAAATTATAATAAAGAATCTAGAGAAATGAATGAAACTTGCACCAAAACTTAGTGATAGCTTATAATTATGATAGCCATTTCTGTTTTGTAAATTAGTACCTCTGGGAGAAAAAAGAAGCTTAGTGGGTGGTTCAGGAGAGAGCATTGAGTTTCTTTTCTAGTGACAAATGGCTCCTGCATGGACATGATGCCTAAGTGGGTGGTTGTAACACCACTAGAGATTATAAGCCTGGAGTCTAATTTTCTTTAACGGCAGAAAAAAATTTCAGTTCAATTAAGTACAGAACTATCTTTAATAACTGGTTGAGATTTATGTATCAGATGAAAAGAATAAATTGAAAAGGAGACTTGCAGGCAAGATAGCATTGTGACTTTAGGCTTGGAGGCCTCCTTCTGGTCTAAACACACAGTATTTTTAGATAAGATAGATAAAAAGAAAATTGAAAAAAATAGCCAGGATCAAAAATAAAATACTAGTAAACATCTCCACACATGAGAAAGGCAATAAAAATGCAAACAATGTGTAGGACCGAAGCTGAGGCCTGCTGGAATTGGGATCTGGGGACACACAGAGGAAGTGGGACACTTGGTTTCTGAGGGTCATCAATAAAAGTAAATATACTATGTGTGTCAGACAAAGGAAGTATGTGCCAGGGCTGAAAACCCCAACTAGCCCAGGGCTATTCTGCTTGTGAAAAGAAAACAGCTGCTTACTGAGTTGGAAATATGAGACTATGCCCAAAGAAACTGGAAAACAGGCATAGCTGAGCCGAGGAAAGGCTCCCACTGGCTTGGTGACTGGACCTATGATTCCCTAATAACACTGCCAGGCAAAGGCACAGGTTGTCCATGTGGCTGTACTTCTGGACTAGATCTTTGGGCAGCTGAGTAGAGAAAATCACAAAACTATAGAGCAGAAAAGGATGGGAGAGAGAGAGTGAGAGAGACAGACAGACACTGGTTGTCAAGAAGAGCATGCAAACCAAAGTTTTAAATTGCAAAAAAAACAACCACAAAAAACAACAACAACAACCTACAAATGTCATCAAAGTCAGTTAACATAGTCACAAGATCAATGCAAATGAACTCCAGATATAATAGCAATTGAGGATCAGTGGAAATAAACTTTTTAAGTTCTCAGATATATAAATAAGGCATTTATATAAGGCATTACAAATAGCAGTAATGATCAGATTCAACAGGGAAACATAAAATTATTTATAGACAAATGTTAAAAAAAACCCAAAAGATTGCTTTAGAAATAAAAAAGGTAGTCATTGATAGAAAAAAAATATCTCATTGGAGGAAAATCCACAACTTACATTATCTCACAAATAATTAGTCCGCTGAAAGGTAATTGGAAGGATTTATACAGAAGTCCCCATAGAAAATACAAAATATGCTAGGGTTTCAGAACATCTGCTTCTACCAAGACGGAGTACAGAAATCTAATTTACTTTCCCACCTGAAACAACAAAAAAGCAGATAAAATATATGAAACAATGGTTTGCAAGATAATAAGATATGAGGCAAAAGGGGCTAAGATTCCTAAGGTACAGGACATAAATGGAGTTAGCCCCATTTCCTCATCTTCCTGTCTTGAGAGAGTATTAAGGCTGAGACACAGAGAGAACTTGGCAGAATCCCTGGGTTGAGAAGAGAGAGCTGGGGAGACCAAGGTGGCTGAAGTTAGAAGCCAAGGAAGAAGCTGCATGGAGAGATAACTCTAAAGAATCAGCAGGGGGCTCCTTGGAGTCTTCAATTAACCCACACATGTGAGGAAACTACCCACCCACAACTGGGCAAAGAATCATCTGAAAGGTACTAGTGGTCTGTGCTACTGACCAATAATCCCATCATTCCCTTCATAGGTATTTTCTCAAGAGAAAATGAAGCATGTGAACATACAAAGTCCTGCCCAGGATGTTCATAGAAGCTTTATGTGTAATAGCCCAAAGCTGTAAACAACTCAAATATCCATCAGCAGATAAATGGATAAACAAATTGTATATATCCACAGAACAGAATATGATTCAGCAGTAAAAAGGACTGGGTATTGATACATACTTGATGATTAATCTAAACATAATTATGCTGACTGGAAGGATTTATATACAATTCTAGGAAATATAAACTGATATATAAGAACAAAAGAAGATCAAGGATTGCTTCAGGATGGGGACAAAGAAGGGAAAGAAAGCGGTTACAAAGTTCCAGAAGATTCTTGGGGTATAGGTTGTATTCATTATCTTGATTGTGGTGGTGGTTTCATGGGTATATTCATATATAAGAAAGATCATATTTTATAATTTAAATATGTATAGATTAGTGTACATCAATGATACATCTATAAAGCTGTTAAAATTTGTAGGAGTAAATAGACATGGAGGATAAAGTGGGAATTTCAATGATAAATCTAAGAAATTCTAGAATAAAACCAATACACAGAATATAAACTTTTGAAGAAGTAATGATTATTTTTTCAAAATTGAAAAAGAAAAAATCTACACTAATAAAAGAGAAAGATGCAAACTGACTGTACCTTTGTGATGCCCACCAGCCAATCAAGAGTGAGTATGCAAATTAACCCAACAAAGATGGAGGGTTAATTTGAATACACAGGCGCCCAGCAAAGGGGGGCAGGACTCAGGCTTTTCGCACTGCCCCAGCCGCTCTGGGCCTCTGGGCAGTGTGGGAAGGAGGAAAGGTGGCTTTGGGCGGAGCGAAGGCTATGCCAGCAGCCAGGGTAAGGAAGGCCCATTCTGCACGAATCTTCATGCATCGGACGTCTAGTAAAGACATAACAAACTGAAAAGGTCCTCTGAACACTGAAAAGCATATGGAATGTGAGCATATCATAAAAAATATATCATGAGGTACAAATGAAAGCTGGTTGAAAATAGTAATACTGATGTAATGAGACATTTAAAAAATAGTGTTTAAGCATGAAAGTGAGAATTATCTCATTGAAAGAGAAAAATAGAGCTGGCATCATAAGAGCTAAAAGTTGCTTGCTAATGAGCTCAGATTTTATTTACAGTGGGACATAAACAACTAGAAGGTGTGGCATGTGACCTACCTACAAGAAATAGGACAAAGAAGCTTCAACCAAGTCTAATTACTTGTTGATTAGAAGAAGCATTAATTAAAGCCTGTTATGAGCTACAGAAGTTAAAGTGTTAGTGCCATTATCATTTTGAAAATAATATGATAAATTACTGCTTATATAAAATAAAGTGAAAACAAAGGAGTATTCCAGTATATCTGAAACAAAATAGAAGGAAGATGTGATTTTATCATCTGTTGTTAGATGACAGGAAGACAGAACTACGCATCTCCCATTGCTACCTCCTCCAAGGACAGCAGCTTTCAGATCGTTCTAGGAAGAGCAGAAGGAATCACTGAGTACAGGGAATTATTTCCTGAGTCAGGTTAGGATAGGACATAATAAGAAAGACATAGCTGCTTTAACATTTTTGAAACATTCAGATTATATCCCAAAGGACTGGCATTAGCTTCCTTGAATATTTATCAAAGGAGCTGCCAGAAAAGTACCATAAAGATAGCCCAAACAAACAAAAAACAACCCATGAGCTTAAAAACAGGGGACATAGTAAATCTAGAAAAAAATAGGCAAAGTTATTCAAAAATTTGTATATAGGTGATGAACATTTAGAATAAAAGAGAAATGGGGGGAGTGTTACTGGAGGTGATCATTGGTGGGTTATAAGAATTTCCTTTAATGAGCACATCCTTATGTAGTAGAACAAAGGAAACGCCATATATGTATTTCTAACGTAATTTTAGCTAAGCATTTGACAATATCTATAAGTATAAAATGGTGAAATGTGGTCTGAGAGATAATAGTTTTAGGTAAATTAAAAAATGATTAATAATTATGCCCCAAATTTGCTGATTAATGACTATGTGAATTTGAAGAGAGCTCCCTAACGATGTGCCACAGACTTTCATTCTGGGTTCTGCCACTTTTAATATTTTTATTATCTAAGTCATGAAAGACATGCTTATGAAATTTGTCAATTACATAGGCTGAAAAAGAGACCTAATAGAATAACTAACTGAATTACGATGTAAAATGTTCTTGACCAGCTGGAAATCTGAGCCTGCACCAGATCAATTTGTTTGAACATTAATAAGAAACTAAGATGCCCATTTTCAACAAATGCATTTTCAACTTCATGATTAATGAGATATTATGCTTAGAAATAATTATGGAACCATAATTTACTTTAGCAAAAATATTGGGTTGAAATGATGACATCTAACTATAATATTTGCAGTATTCTATTCAAAACAGTTTTGATACATTTTCATTCAGACTTTATATCTGCATACAAAAATGAAGAACTCACATGCATCTAGTATTACAAATTATCGCAAAATGAGCATACCACACAGATCTATAAAGAAATCATTTCCAGCAACCCATAAGCTCTCATTGTGTCCTTTTCCAAATACAGTCAACCCTCCTCCCTAATGAATTGTCTCAGAGACTCATACATGAATTGTATATACCAATAGACTGCATATTTTCTTTGCTGTCTAATATTAAATTGTATAATATACTACTCTATTTATTCATTCTAATGTTGAACATGTGGCTATTTCCCATTTGGAGTTATTATGAACTAGAGGCCTGGTGCATGAAATTCGTGTACTGGTGCAGTCCCTAGGCCTGGCCAGCAATCGAAGCGCAAGTGTCTGGAGTGGAAGGGCAGATCCCAGCTGACCTCTGGGCCCTGGGCAGCACCTGGGCCCCTGGGCCCCCACATACCCCTTCCACCTGAGTCATGGTGCCAGAGTCCCCACATGGAGATGATGTGAGCACAGCTGGTCACTGAAGGCTGGGGTGCAGTGTGGGCCTCTGGGCTGCCCAACGGTGCCACAATAAAGCCACACAGGCAGTATGCTCTCTCCCGGCCGGCTTCACAGACTGGCTCCTGCACAAACACACAGGGAGCCCGACCGGCCCCTGCAGCCCCAGGACTGCCACTCAGCTCACTCAAAAGAGGCTGTGCGGGACTGGAGTGGGCTTCTCATGGGCGCCCGACACCTGAGCAAGTGGGCTTCCCTGGTACATGAGTCCTGGTGTCCGGGGGGAAGGTAGCAGGAGGAGTGAGAGCAAGCTCAGAGGACACCTCCCATTCTCACCACACCTCCGTCCCCGTCACCCCCGCCTCCAGGTAGCTGGTGAGAGGTAGCAGTGCATCACTGATGCCTGCAATGTTCCATGCAGCCCCCTGGTGGTCAGCGCACATCATAGCGAGTGGTTGAACTCCCAGTTTCCTAGTCAAACTCTTGGTGGAACAACTGCCCCAGGGGACAATTTGCATATTAGGCTTTTATTATATAGGATAATGCTGCCATCAACATTTCTGTTCATGTTTCTGAGCATCTCTATGTGCACTTCTGAAGGGTATATGCCCAGGTGGAGTATTATGGGTCCAAAAAAGGTTTGTATTTTAAAAGTTAATTAATTTTGCCAACAATTTCCCAAATTAGTTGAATAGATTTTTACCCTTGACACTACTCCCAATAGTGTCATGAAAGTTTCTATTGTGCCACATTCTGGCCAAAAGTTGGTCTACTTAGCCCTCTCTCTCTCTCTCTCTCTTTTTTTTTTTTTTTTAACATTCTGGCTCATTGTCAGTTTAATTTGTATTTCCCTGATAACTACCCTTATTCTGTTGGTACCAAGACTTATTATAAAACTACTGTAAATTAAGACATAAATGTGGATACAAAGATAAACCAATAGACCAAATAAGTAAAATATAAATCCCTGACATGTATACATGTGTATATCAGCACTTAATTTATGGCATAGCAGAGGAAAATAGTAGAGAAAGGAGGATTATTTTTAACCAATAATATATCCAGGATCTACTGGATATCCATGTGGGAAAAAAGGGAAAGTACTCTTCTGCCCTATACTATACTAAAAAAATCAAGTGAACCTTGGCTGATGTTGCTAAGTGGTTAGTATGTTTGCCCATGCACCGGAAGGTCTTGGGTTTGATTCCAGTAGAGAGCATGGACCTGGGTTGCAGGTTTGATCCCTAGCCCCTGTCAGGGAGCATGCAGGAGGCAAACAATCCACATGTCTCTATCACATCCATGTTTCTCCCTCTCTCCCTCTCTCTGCCTCCCTCTCTTCCACTCTCTCTAAAAATCAATGGAAAAAAATACTCTCAGATGATGAGGATTAACAAAAAATATCAGGTGGAAAATATGTAAATCTACTTGTGAAAACTAGAACATAAATCTTCTAGAAGATGACATGAGAGAAGAACATTACATTCTTGGGGTTGGGAAAGATTTATTAAAAATGTCTCAAAAACATAAGCCAAATAGAAAAAGATGGATAAAATAGATTCTATTAAAATTAGAAATTATAGACTTTCCAAAGACATTAGTAAGATAGTGAAATGGCTAACCATACATAGGGAAAGGTATTTCCAAACATGTAACCAACAAAATGCTCATATCCAACATGTATAAACAAGTCTGACAAACCAATGAAAAAAACAATGGTCAAGAGAGCTTAACAGGCAGGACTGTAAGGCATGAAATATATGAAAAGATGCTCAAGTTCATGGAATTTACATTTTAATAAAGACAATTGAAAAACTACGAATGATCAAAGGGAGTAGTTAAAATGATGAGGGGACTTAATCCCATAATACTGCTTGGAAGGAACCAGAGATGCTTAAGTATTCTAAGAGAAAATCAAGGAGCAACTTAATTTCCATCTTCTGCCTAACCGGTTTGGCTCAGTGGATAGAGTGTAGGCCTATGGACTGAAAGGTTCCAGATTTGATTCCAGTCAAGGGCATGTATCTTGGCTGTGGGCACATCCCCAGTAGGAGGTGTGCAGGAGGCAGCTGATGAATGTTTCTCTCTCATCAATGTCTCTAATTCTCTCTCCCGCTCCCTTCCTCTCTGTAAAAAATCAATAAAATATATATTTTTTAAAAATTTCCATCTTCTACTTCTTAAAAGAATAGAGATATAAAGTTTCCTAATTATGTAACGATAATATCACATATTCCAAAAGTATACATGCTTTATTTGTATAGCTTATGCAGCTTTAATTCATATTTTTAATTAGTATTTTACTAAATATTTACTTTAAAATTATTTTTGAGTCAATGCTGTCAAGCATTTACCAGTCCATAGAGTACTTATTGTACTATAAATCCTTCTTATTTTGAAATTTGACCAAGGAAGAAAAGTGAATATCAAATTGATTTTACCACATTTGAAACAAATGCTTTTCTGGGAGAACAAAGGTTTTCTTATTAAATATGGTTGTTCCTTCAAGGATCTAACATACTACACTAAGAAAATTTATAAGGAGGTCTCTTTATAATATTGATAATATTTAGGTATGAAACTTAAAAGCAAACCTATTGAGGCCTCTATTTGCATATTTACCATCTCAGAGGTAAAAAAAACAAAACAAAAAAATAAAACAAAAAATCACCTGTATCTGAGTTATGATAAATAGAATTACTGCAAAATAAAGTTAGTTTCATATATATATATTTAATAGTTGCAGGGAACGTCACATGTCAATTATATTTTAAGATCTTTGATTTTAAAATGTCAATTCCTTTTTATTGTTTTATTTTTTATTGAATTTATTGAAGTGACATTGGTTAATAGAACTATAAAAGTTTCTGATGTACAATTTTATAATATATCATCTGTACATTGTGTGTGTGTTCATTTACCCCAAGTTGTAGCCTTCTGTCACCATTTATCTCACCTTCACCCTATTCCACCTCCCTCCAAACCCATTTCCTCACTATACAATTGTCTGTGTCCTTAAGTAGCTGTTTGTTTGTTTGTTTGCTTAATCCCTTCACCTTTTCCACCCAGTGTCAACCTTTTCTTTGAAATGTCATGTTTACCTTGAGATTAAGCTATAAGAAACAAGAAAAATGAACGTCAGGCAAAAGAACTAGACTGCTTCACAAAAAGGCTTTAAGGCTGGATAGCCATTGAAAGTAACATGAACTCAACATTAAGTTTGATCAGCTTCCTGTTCTACATAGAAGCCACAGTGCAATTTCTATTCTCATCATATAGAACAAATCTTCACAGGAGGTAGCCTGGGGCAGGGAATAAAAGAGAACTATTGTATATGAGTTCAAATAAAATAATATAAGTAAATTTGATTTTAAAATCTTGAACATTTACTGGTCATTTCACTTTTAAATTTAATTACCAAACAGTGTAAATGATCTATGGTCTTATTTTTTTTTTTTTAATTTCCTGGAAATACTATGACAAAGAGAAAATAGACTTTTTGTGTGTTACTTCAGGTGGTGGTATTAGGAAAAGAAGTTTAAAGTTACAGGTAGTTAGATTATAATGTAACAACTTTTAAAGTATTAAAATAGAAAACACCAAGAAAATGAATTATTACCAACAAAGGAAAATAAAAAAACAAACACTGTGAGCTCTCTACTACTGGATATATTCAAGTAAAAGCTGGATAATAAGAATTTCTTTAGAGGGGAATTTTACATGGGGTGGGAGATGGAACTAATTATATTTTAATATCATTTACAAAGAAAATTGACACAAAATACAAACTATTATGCTGAATTCATGAGCAAGACTATCAAGTGATTTTAATTTCTTATTGCTTTAAAAGTAAGAGTTATGATCCAAGTTTTGGTTGACCTGTGTTATTACCATCAGAGGAGATATAATTTATAATTTATTCTATTGCTAAGTAGCTTTTGACTCTACATAACTTTTATTATTAAAGAGTTTGATCATTTCCATTTTTAGTATGAATAACCCCTCTGATTTATTCATTCAACAAATATTTAAAGAGCACTCCTATATGCTAAACTTTAAGGGTTTAAAAATAATTTTCATAAACAATTTTACTAGACCTTATTTATACTTGAGGATACAATTTATTTATTTACTTAGAGACTGCACAAAAATAGTATTACAGATATCACACTTTTAATGTGCATAGAAATGAGGTCTCTTTTGTGAAAAATAAAGGCAAGTGAAAATATAACCACGTCCAAGTTACTGAAATCTTGTTTCTTCTTTGCAACAACTAAAAAGCTGTTGTTCAAACTTTGCCTGTAAGAAAGGCTGAAGAGCTTCATGTTGTACCCCAATATGTCTGTCCACTGAACCTCTAAATGCAATCAAGGTCAAAGGGTTCATAGTTTTGAGAAATTATTGACCACCCCAATGTTTTTAAAAGATTAAATGTTATTCCAAATCTACTGCTTTATCTTATATTCTTCATCTCTGGCACTCATTCCTATTAAAATCTATGGAATTTTGGAAACAACAGGGTTAATTAAACATAGTTTCCCAATTGCTCTAGCCAAGTGCATATTCACTGGCATTGTCCAGAAAATGTCATGATTCTCAAGACGTTAATCTTTCTGACAAAAAAGGGAGAGTAAAACATTGTTCTCTAAGCAGCTCACAAGAAATATTGCTTGGAGTGAGTTGAGAAGGTAAGTTTATAGATTTAAAAGGGCTTACGAGTTCAAACATGCAATAGTATTGGTTATCAGATAAATCTGACCTCTATTTTTAGGGAAGACTGCAGTAAGGATTTAGCTGCAGAAATAAATGAAGTCATGGAACTCAAATCCTGAACAGGCACATAAGTAAACTCAGGATTACCAACTGTCTTGAAGTCCAGGACTGCATTTTATTTATCAGTTAATAACCACCACCAACAATGGTTCTCTGGACATAACTGGCACTCAATAAATATCTGTTAAATGAATGAACACAAGAATTAATTAAATAATAAATGAATATTTGAATGGACAAGTTAATAAATAAATGACACTCTGGAAGTAAGAGGCCTGAAACAAGAGGGCAATTTCTTTTACCCTAGTTGTATGACATATAAGAAAACCAGAGAGGGTTGGACCTGCATTGCCACCATGTGCCCACCATCCAGATATCATTGCTGACATGTACACGTAAGGAACTGTTTGACATTGAAACAGGGACTCAGAACTGTTGGACATTGAAACTGGGACTCAAACATTTTTTGTTATTATATGTTTATTTCTAGTCTGCAGAGGCAAGATTTTTTAAAGGAAAGAAAAGGGGGAAAAATAGATACAGAAGCAAAGAAGCATTGAACAGACTGTCAAACTACAGCGGGAAGGCAGAGGAGGTTTTGTGGCGGGGGCTGTAAGAGTTCAACTGAAGGACTTGTACGCATGCATATAAGCATAACCAATGGATAAAAGACACTGGGGGCGGGGGGGCAGGTAAAGGCATGTACTGGGGGGAAGGGGAGGCTGGGGGGAGGTCAATGGGGGGAAAAAAAGAGACATATGTACTACTATTTGTAATACTTCAAACAATTAAAAAAATTAAAAAAAAAGAAAAAAAAAAGAAATGCACAGATCATGAAAGACAAATATAAATTGAACTGTAACAAAGAAAATAATATTTTTAACGATACTAGTGATTCACATGGTATCTTCAGTAAAGAGGAACTGGACATTTTTCAAAGGCACTCACCATGTTTATTCTAAACAGTATTCTTGACTTACCATAGAGTAAGTGGGTTCTCACTCACTCTTAAAAATCCTTTAGATGCCTTCATCAATTAAACACCAATTAAATCTTTATAAAATAAATATTTAGCCATTACCTTCAAAAGGTCCTTGTATTGTATCAAAACTCATGTACTTAGAGTGCACAGGACTAAGAAAGGAACAGTTATTTAGAATTCAATTTTAGCAAGTTTCCTTGGTCTGCAGTTATTACTCATGTATTAGCACGTCCAATCCTGTGAACATTATCACAATCACTTGCTTAGCAAGGGCAGGAAGCAATCAGTCCCTGCAGGTCAGGAGAGTGCGTGGAAAGGCTATTCCAAGGAGCCAGAAAAGAACAAGGACTTTCTCAGTTATTCCAGGAGAAATGAGGAATCTCATCATTGGTCTACTCCAGAGGCCCCAGGGAGACTTGGCTGAGAGGATGTACAATCCAAAGTGAAAGTCTTAAGAACTGAGATTGAACTCATCACGGTAGATTAACTTCTGTGTCAGCTTTTAGCTAAGTGGCTAAAATTAAGTGAATTTCAAAATTGATTCTCATCTACATCATCAAAATCTAGTCTCCAGCTGGCATTTTGTGAAAAATAAGGTTTGGCTATTTATTATTGTTTCCTTCACTTAAGACAAAAAAGGTCAGAGGCACATTAACAAAATGTAAGTGTTCTCACTGGTAACTAAATATAGTTTATTGTTTATTAACAAAATAATTAGAGATGCAAATGATATCACCATGCCATCTGCCTCAGGGACTCCTTTATTGAAGCCTCATTATTTTCTGGAGAAGAGGCTCTGCCATTAAAAGACATCATGGGAAGAAATGCAGAATAGGAAAAAGGAAATGTACATATTGTCTACTATTGTATATGCAATTATGTCAATGATATATACAAATAACATATGCAAAACTATATGCAAAATTGTCTGTGGTGTGTATAATAATAATTGTTGTAAACAAATTTTATACATACAATGATGCATGAACAATGCAAATTGTCAATGATCTATGCAATGATATAAGGGAAGTATCTTATTATATATAAAATGATTTTCAAGCTAGGTATACATGAAGGTACAAAGGTGAGGCCAATTTACAATGAAATCATGAACATTGAAACTTATTTCTACTGACTTGAAATAAGTGGAAAATTGCCTCATAGCTCTACTTTTTATATTTGTACACTCAGTCTCAGACTATGATGTAACTATTCCAAATGTCTGAAAACATAGAAAACATAGGTTATAAAGACTTTTTCTTCAGTTCCATTTTTTAGAGAGAAAATACAAAGGGATTGTATTCAAGATCAATATCATTAAATAAAGTGAGTATATCCTATTGGTCAGTGGTCGGCAAACTCATTAGTCAACAGAGCAGCAAAACGTGGCTCGCGAGCAGCAGTTTGCCCACCACTGCTATAGGTAAAACGCAAGTGTCTTTTATCAGTTCTCTGATCTTCCCCATAACTCATGCAGAGGAAGTGACTCCTTCCTCTTCAGTCAGCACTTTCCGTGTTCATTATTTAATTTAATCCTAACCCCAAAGTTTCTGGAAGGCAGCAGGCATTATGTTGTTCCTAAGTTCATGCTTAGAATCCTTGTGATCACTATGAAGGTACATAGTACACAGTAGGCTCTTTCAATAAATATGCCCTGTTGCTACAGAATCTGTGTTAGCAAAGAGGGGAGATTTTTGGCATTCATATATTTGGCAACATAAAGCTATTCCACTAAATCACAGTAGGTATATTTTGATAGAAATAAAATATTTATAGTAGTTCCAGCTCCATAGGCTTTAAATGAGTAGGGAAACAACACTAGGAGATAGACATATATAACAGATGTACCTTGTAAATACAGTTGTGTTTAGTACAATCTTCTGTAAATTGTATAATTATATACATAAATACCATATGATTTCACTTACATGTGGAATCTAATGCACAAAACAAGCAAACAAGATAGAAACAGACTTATAGATACAGAAAACAGACTGAGGGATGTGGGGAGGGGTGTTGGGAGGCTGGGTTAAAAAAGTGAAGGGATTAAGGAAAAAAAACAAAACAAAACAAAAAACAAACCTCATAGACACAAACAACAGTATGTTGATTACCAGAGGGAAAAGGAGGTGAGAAGAGGTAGAAGAGGGTAAATAAAGGGTGGATAAAGGATCTTGGAAGGAGACTTGACATTGGTTAGTGAATACACGATACAATATACACATGCAGTATTATAGAATTGTATATCTGAAACCTATATAATTGTGCTAATAAATTAAATAAAAATTTTAGAAAAAGCCATCAATTCTCCTAGCAAAGAACTAATTTAATAGGTTTTCCAATAGTAAAATCTTGAAATTGGGATAGAATAAAAATGTAGAGAAAGGAGTTGAAAACCATATCAAAACGAAACAGGCCCAAAATGCTCTGTGCTCCTTCATAGTTAACATATTCTACTTTCATGAAAAATGTCTCACATCTTCATGACCACCACATCACTAGTTTGGACTCTTCAAAACAGAATTGTCTCTAGTGGTTGAAGTCATATAACAGAAAGGCCACTGGACTGGAATCTGAAAGAAATGGGTCCTGCTTTAAGTTTGTTTGGGATCTTAAAACAACAGCCTGGGCTAGGTGACTTACAAACAGCAGAGATTTATTGCTCTTGGAGGCTGGAAGGTCCAAGATCAAGAAGCTGGAAGATTTGGTGTCTGTCGAGAAGCCTCTTCCTGCTGCATAAATGACCATTTTCTCGCTGTCTTCACATTGTGGAAAGAGTGTGGCATCTCTCTGCGTCCTCTTTTCTAAGGGCACTAATGCCATTGATGAAGGAGACACCCTTATGACCCGGTCACTTCCCAAAGGTGCTGCCTCCAAATGCCATCACACTGGGGTATAGGTTGTAAAATATGGCTTTTAGGGGAGCACAAAAATTCAATCTATGGCAGATCCCAAACTAGTTACACAAATAAGTTTGTGTTACCTTATGGGAAATGGGTGTCCACATGATAAGCCTCAAAAATTTCATTCAGCCATGATAAAAATTATAATAAAAGTCATAATAGTATTTGATGAGGAACCTTGTAACACAGACATAATATTGCTGGCGTAAGTAATGTTCTCATTGTTTTCTTAGCCATCTCATTCACAAAAGATGTCTTTAGAAAATACTAAAATCCAATGATTGTAGGAGGAAAACAATAAGCAGTATTAGAGAGAAGGGCAGGTGGGGCAAATAGCTAAATTAGGTTTAACATTGTGTATTTCTCTTTTTGCCTATTTTATTTATTTTTATTTTTATTTACTGAATACAGGGAAGAGCAAAAGATTAAGGTTTTCTAACTCTTAACTGGGCAGTTTTTGGTTAATTCCTCAAGAATGCAATCACTATAAAGAAAACAAAACCCACAACTCACCTGCCTTACGTTACCTGACCTAATATTATGCATATTATATATGTACTCTTACAATTCAGAAAGCATGAGATATTCTGAATTTCTCCAAGAAGATGGCTTGTGATACCTAGCAACTTGTGATCAAATGACAATGGTAACTTTGCTTTATGTTGGAAGCCAGTAACACTAGAACTGTGATATGAAGAATAATTACAACAGAGTACAGAGGCCAGCAGCGGAAGTGAAGGCATCATGAAGGTGAGTTGACTTAAGGTGTGTTGTAAGTGGTTTATAGAGAAGCAGACAGATGATGGAGTTGGCAGAACAGCTTACTGGCCTGGACTTTAGGGTGAAGGTTAGTGGTAGCATGGTGAGGGTAAAGAAGGAAGCAAAGACAGCTTCCAGAAATTTTGGCTTGAGGAACAAGAGAATATTTGTGTTGGTTCCCAAGATGAGCAACATTATTAGAGAAATAGATTTGGGGAAGAAAATCCGGTTTGAGATGTCTCTGAGACATTCATGTCATAGTTCCAAGTATGTTGTATATAGAAGCCAGGATCTCAGGAAAAAGTCAGGGATTAGGATAGAAGGTTAGGTGAATATTTAAGGATGGACTTAAATGAGCTGACCTAGTGAGAGAAGAGAGGAGGGTCCAGGACTTGAGTCGACATGCCAATGTTTGATAACTACTTGAGGTAGGAAGATAACTAAGAGCGTGTAGTGCCATGGAAAACCAAACATAAAAGCTTTTCTAGGAAGAGGAAGTGTTCAACTATATTATTTTTTGACTCAATGTAGCAACATACCTTTTTCAATCATCAAAATGCTATCATGCTTTCAATACATTAACTCTACCTTGCCAACGCTAGACTGTTTTTTTTTTTTCCTATAGAAATAGCTCTCATTGCTTGCCACTCCTTCCACAAAGGAAAGAGATACGTACATCTTATGATTTTTGTTCCACTATTCCTGATCCATTCATAATTAACTGAAAAAGGGACCATCTAAACGTTCATAGACAGGGGAAGTTATGGAAATTTGGACAAAATAATTGCACAGAAAGTGTGTACCCAACTGATGTAATAAAGGTTATTATAAAATTAGTGATGCAGTGCACGGATTTGTGCACATTGAAAGGGAATTAATTAGAAGGTGGCTGGCAGGGCCAGACTAAGTGAGATGGGCGGACACACCCTGGGGACAACCTCCCACGGTCCCTCCCCAGCATCTGCGGAGTGAGCGGGGTCCCTCCAGCAGGTGGGGTCCCTCAGCCTGGCCTGTGGGGATCGGGTGAAACCGGCTGTCCGACATCCCCAGAGCGGTCCCAGAGTGCGAGAGGGAACCCTGCAAAGTTTCTGTTATACAGGATATGGAACGCAAATGCAAGTGTGCAGTAAACCAGATTCAGGGCCAGCAGTGCCCCCGCAACAACATACCCACAGCCAAAGGTGGAATCACACGGGCCCTGTGAGGAATCAGCCTCCCTCCTCTCTGGTTTCGAGAACCGCCTCTGCCAAGTCACTGCAGGTGGGCAGCTCCTGCATTGAGCCTCTGCCCCTTGGTGGTCAGTGCAAATCATAGCGATGAGTCTGATGGGTGAAGGGACACTTAGCATATTAGCTTTTTATATATATAGATTATATTTGAAAAGAGTAGACTACGGAAATAAATACACATTGATTAAAAGTAGGTAAAATTATGATTAATATGGTCCAGGATTGATATAGAATAACATTTATATCTTTACTAGTTCTATTTATTACTACTATTTTAGAATGTGAAAGGGTTTGTCACTGTTGTTTTAACTAGTGATGTTGACTGTTCTCAACCCACATATACGCATATACTAATTATAAAACTACTACTAGAATAATCTCATTGTAGCCTTTGTCTATTTACTTACTGATATCTTTATAATATTCTTATTCCATAGTCTGAGCTTTTTAAATAATAGGGATACTAATATTTAGTCTCATCCCCATAAATAAAAACTAATATAAAAAAGTTTATATTCAATGAGCATATAGTATAGTAATAAATTTATAAGTTACCTTTACCACAATTCCCATTTTTATGTAAGTTTAAAAACAAAATCTTGGTTGGCCCAGGCCACAGAAAACAAAGGGCAGAACTCAGTTTGACCTCTGATAAGGCTAATTCCAAAGCTAGTGCTTTCTTATGCAAAAAATAAATTTTATAAGAGACATTTAAATAAAAGACCACTGAAGACTGAAACACTTGACAACATCTATCTTTTGTTTCAAATGTGGTTTTGTTTTCAAATGTTTTGTTTAATTAAGAAGCATGAAAAAAATATGTCAAATTGAGAGGAGTATGCAAACTACTTTGGCTTTTTTAAGAAAAGAAAAGTAAAGTGATTCTATAAAGTTCTTAATAGGTAAATCAAATCCCTTTAAAAATTAATGAAGCATCACTAGTTTAATACTGAAATAAAGGCAAAATCATCATGCTCCATTAGTAACACTGTCTCCTGTTATAATTTGAATTAAGGATTAAAGACAGATAATTCTTACCATCCATTAGTAGAGACCTGCCCATTCAATGCAACTGTTAGAACTGTCTGATTCAAGAACCAATAAGGATATTTAAAGCTAATAAAGAATATGAATGAAAATGAGAAAAAGGATGTTGTGAACAAATGAGGAAAAATATAAAGTATAGAAATGGTTTGCCATATTACTAATATTTATTTAACTCTTAATTTTTATTCTAATTGTTCAAAAATTACAAATATATATGTTGCTGGGGAGGAGGTACAACTTAAAAAACACTTACTATAATGCTATATGGATAGGCTGAAATTTATATTACATACAAATACATAAGAATCTCTTCATGATTAAAGGCATCTGCATGAGTACAGCTACTGAATTCTTGACATTTTTCTTACTCATCTGTGAAGCAATGTGGCATCGGGCCTTCACTATAGTCATATCATAGGGAAGAGCATTTGTCATCTTGAAAATAAGCTCTCAGAGGATGTGAAAGTTAGCAACTAATTCTAAGTATCTTATAACTTCAATGTAATTATTGGTCAGTGAATTGCAGAGTACATGTTCAATACCTGAAAAATAAAGTTACTTTTTTAAAACCTGAGGCCAGCCGTGGCCATGTGGCTCAGTTGGTTGGAGCATTGTCCTGATGCACCAAGGTTGCGGGTTTGATCCCTGGTCAGGGCACATATAAGAATCAACCAATGAATGCATAAGTAAGTGGAACAACAAATAAATGTCTCTCTCTCCCTTCCTTTCTCTCTCTTGCTCTCTGAAAAAAAAAAAAAAAAAAAAAAAAAAAAAGCAATAATAAAAAGCA
Organism: Plecotus auritus; assembly: GCF_963455305.1. Taxonomy (NCBI): domain Eukaryota; kingdom Metazoa; phylum Chordata; class Mammalia; order Chiroptera; family Vespertilionidae; genus Plecotus; species Plecotus auritus. Next base: position 140,952,463 of record NC_137775.1, on the reverse strand, counting down.
ATGACTATTTTTTTAAAATGAGACCACATTATTTCTTTAAGTTATTCATATTTTCTTTTCTTTTTTAGTAAGTGCTATAAATCTCAGGAAACATTACACTCATGTCATTCTGATAAGTGTATACTTGATAATATTTTATATAATAGGGACTTGGGATATTAATCTGGTCAGACCAGGAGTTGATGAAAGATTTATCTTGAAGCTGACATTGCATAGCTTACTGCATTGTTATTATCTATATACTACAGGCCTGGTGCATGAAATTTGTGCACAGGTGGGACCCTAGGCCTGGCCGGCGATCAGGGCCAATCAGGGCCAGGACAATTAGGGCCTAGTTGAAGAGGAGGTGATGGTTGCCGGGCCAGGCATGAACAGACGCCAGATGCCAATGTTGCCATTGTTGGCACCCCGCCACTACACGGTTCCCCACCTCCCCCCGCTCCTTCCATTGCTGCTGCGCCACCACTGCAACAGGTCAGCAGGTGGATGGTGGGCCGATTGGGGCCTGCCAGCTGGGGAGAGGGACAGGGCACAGGAGGTTGGCCGCTAGCCCTGAGGAGGGAGCCGGCCCTTGGCCCCCCTGGGAAAGGGGCTGCGTCTGCCACCCGACCCCCAGCCCCCATTCCCCGTCCCAGCCTGGGGTCTAAAGGCCCCGGTGGGGTCAGGAGACAAGGCAATGGTCACCAGGCCAGGCATGGAAGGAACGGATGCCAAACGCTGCCATCATCAGCACTCTGCCACCTTGTGGTTCCCTGCCTCCCACCCCTCCTGCTTCCCTCACTGCCACACTGCCACCATGGCAGGCAAGAGGCAGGCCAATTGGGGCCTGCCAGCCGGGGGGAAGGGACAGAGCACAGAAGGTTGGCCACCGGACCCAAGGAGGGAGCCGGCTCTCAGCCCCCTAGGAAAGGAGCCTCATCCACTGCCACTCACCCCTGGTTCCCTGTCTCAGCCCAGGGCCTGCCTGCCGGGAGGAGGGACCATGGGAGATTAGCTGACTGGGGGAGGTTGACTGTGAAAGTGCACTGACCACCAGGGGCAGCTTCTGTGTTGAGCGTCTGCCCCCTGGTGATCAGTGTGCATCATAGCAACCTGTTGTTCCGGTTGCTTAGGCTTTTATATATATATAGAAGATATAAACGACCCTTGGGACAGAATAACTGGAACGACCAGTCGCTATGATGCGCACTGACCACTAGGGGGCAGACACTCAATGGAGCTGCCTCCAGACTGCAAGCCCTGATCGCTGATGAGGCCTGCCAGCCAAACTCCGGGTCACTTCCTGCCCCTGGGCTGGGATGGGGAACTGGGGGTGGGCAGTGGCAGACACTGGAGACAAGGGAAGGAGGAGGCGGGGAGGCAGGGAACCTGATCGGCCCTGATTGCCGGCCAGGCCTAGGGACCCCACCCGTGCACAGATTTCATGCACTGGGCCTCTAGTATATTATATACTTATTTTTTATATGTTTAAGGTATTGAAGATAATGGGTGTGGCTAAAACCATGTCTTCATGACATTCATCTGTCACTTCTATCAATTCAACTTCAACTTTGTTTTCAGAGTGGTGATTCAATCACATTACTGACTTTTTAACAACTTCTATAAATTGTTTACAGAATAAGAATTATCAAGAATAGGATGCTCTATAGGCAGTTTTCAAATGCTCAGTGAGCATGGGGTCCAAAGACTTGGTTGTAGTTTAGAGTCTCTTTTTTGGATCTGCTCTTTTATTTAGACAAACAAGGCAAAAGAGTTCTACAATGCTGTTTTTTGTTTTTGTTTTTGTTTTTTTTTCTCCATTTACTTCAAGTGTGTTGATAAGCACTGAGCTAAGCAGGTTATTTCTTTAAAATTTCAACACAGCCCTAAGAAACTGATGTCTTGTCCACTTTAAAGATGAGAAAATGGAAGAATGAATGGGCGACTCATTCTCCCCAAGTTACACAGATGTCCAGGGGAAGAATCTGAATTAAAATCCAAACCTGTTAGCCTGGAAAGGTGGCTTAGCTGGTTGGAGCAACATCCCTTACACCAAAAGCTGTGGGTTCAATTTCTAGTCAAGGCACATACCCAGGTTGCCAGTTCAATCCCAGGTTGCGGTGCATACAAGAGGCAACTGATCCATATTTCTCTCTCACATCAATGTGTGTGGGTGTTTTTTTGTGTTTTTTTTTTTTGACTCTCCTTTCCTCTCTCTCTAAAATCAATAAAAACATATCCTTGGGTTAGGATTAAAAAACAAAAAATCCAAACCTGCTCTATTCTAAACTCTGGGTCAATCAGTGTAAGTTAATCTCAGTGCAGCTGACTTTGATTTATGATCTGTATTTCTTTCATTTATATCCGCGTGTGTCAGGGGAAGAGTTTTTTCCTAGTAAAGAGAAAAAAATTGATAATAAGATAAAGAATAAGAATGACAATTAAGTCAGAAAAATTAACAAAGTCAAAAGTGAGCAAAAGCAGCTGAAAAAGAACAGAAACCTATTCTCTGCCTTTTGAAGGATTTTCTACGCTGGGATTAATGAAACCATCTAAGCTGCAATGCATGTGAGCCACACTCTGTAATTTAGTTTGCATTCTTTACAGTGCTCTCGATCGATGCACAGGATCTTGTTATATTACATGAAATATACATTACAAATATCTATAGAAGAATTATTTGAAACATATAATGCTTTGGTCTTTAGGGTTTAATTTTGTATATTGTACGGAGATGAAAATAAACCCCTCAGGCAGAAACACAATCGTAGGCTTCAATGAATAAATTATATTAGGGAATGTACTTGCGAGATGGCAAGAAACATGAGACAGGCTGCTTATATAATAAACTCGGTCTCCAATGAAAAGTAACAAACTTCGTAAGCCGCAGTAACAACATCATATCAATAATTTTTCTATTTTCCAAGACATTTCTTATTACTTCTCCATGCTTAAAGCCAAAACTAAAACGTGGATTTCTGGGGGCCCCGCAGCATTTAAGGCCAGAAGCAAATATAATATGTCAGAGAAAAGAACATGAGTTTTAAAGACTCTGAGAGATTCTTAATTACCACGTGGGGGGCATTACTTTGAAGTTAAAATAAAGTCCATGCATGCTGTGGAGAACATACAACACAATACATGTCTTTTAGCAGCAACTAAAATCTGGTAGCAAAGGGCAAGCGAGAAGAAGAAAACAGGGATAGAGAGGCAGAGAGATGACAGAGACAAGGAGAAGAGAAACAGGCTGAGGAGGGAGAAAGCTCAGTTGGTTCTGAGGTGTGGTGGGTTAATTAAGGTGAACTGACCTGGGTGGAACACTAGGCTGTCACTGCGAGAAGCAGTGATTATACTTCAAGTGCAAATCAACATGACATTTCTGGAGGTGATTTTGGCAATATTATCAAATACTTTTTTGTGTTCTTTTACTTTGTTCCAGCAATTTCATTTCCAGTATCCTCATTCTCCTGAATGTGGCAAAGACTTACATCAAGAATGTTTATTACAGCGTTAAATAAAATTGTGAAAATAGGGGAACTCATCTCAGAATATCTAATCATAGAATATCATCTAATGATAGGGAACCAGCTTAATAAATAGCTATCTTATTAACAATATGTCAGACTATAAGATCATGCTTATAAAATTATAAGTGAAAAATGACATTACAAATGATATATTCAACTAAATATTGTAGAATTCCAATTTTGTGTGTAAAAGCAGAGAAGCCTACACTAAAATATTATCAGTAGTTAATCCCCATTTATAAAATTATGGGCAATTTTTTTTTCTAATTACAGTTATTTAATTTTAAAGTTTTCTTTAATGAATATGTAATGTTTTTCTATTTTAATTGATATAAAATATTAACAAAAGCTCTTAACATCTACTTGAGGATGTTTATACATTTATTTATTTATTCCTTCATTTAACATGCCCTTCTCTGGTGCCTCCCATGTTCCAGTCATTGTTATCAACACTTTAAAAATCTTAGCTAGGTTAATCCTCACAACAACTCTATAAGGTAGGTCCCATTACTGTGCCACCCTCATAGGAGGGGCCAGAGCTGGGATTTGAAATCAGGGAGCCTGGCTGGGAATCTGTGTGTTAAGCACTGTGTTCTGCTGCTTTGTCATAGATGGGCCAGGGGAAGCCACCCATTTTAAGGGCTGTCATTGGCAGGACTGACTTATAGTGGCCAGAATGACATCTCTCTAGAAACAGTATAGGATCTAACTAGAGCAGTGGTTCTCAACCTTTCTAATGCCGTGACCCTTTAATACAGTTCCAATGGTCTTAGGCGACCCTGCTAGTGGTTCTCAACCTGTGGGTTGCGAACCACAGGTTGAGAACCACTGCTGTAGAGCCTAAGACCATCGGAAAACACAGATATTTACATTACGATTCATAACAGTAGCAAAATTACAGTTATGAAGTAGCAACAAAAATAATTTTATGGTTGGGGGTCACCACAACATGGGGAACTGTATTAAAGGGTCGCGGCATTAGAAAGGTTGAGAATGACTGAACTAGAGAATTGGATCCTGCTCCCAGGTGAAGGGGTCCCTCATCTTTGTTCCATGCCCATTTGATCAAAGGCAGATTAAGGTGAAAACATGAAACAAGTCCTAAGACTATACACATTTGTGCCTCAGGATGGTGCCTCAATACATTGCAAATATATTACTGAAATATTTATCTCTGTCCTCCCCCCTGCAGTCACAGGGGTTTACTTTACTGTAATGGCTAGTTCAGGGCACATAATTAGTGTTCTGCCTGGGACCATTAAAGCTTTTGACAGGCATTTGTAGAATCATGGAGCAGGAAGAAGTGATGAGAAACCATCTAATTTACAAGGGCATGCTGCTAAATGAGATTGACCTATTTTGTGTCAACAGTGACTCAAGTCCTAACTTATCACAACCTGAAAATATGAAAATATACAGCTTTAATTATTCTGGCCAGCTACACTTTTTTTTAAAACGAGTTCTGCTCTTTATTATTCTCATTCTCAAATATTACAGCTAGGTTAGTGTGTGTTAATAAGTGGGAGACTAATACCATGGTTTAAATGAACATGTAACATTTTATATGGTGCCAACTTTCTATCATTCCTCACCTCCCTTTTCCTTACTTGCTCTGGACAACTATTCCCACTGGATACGGTGGGGCTGCTCCTTCCTGATCGGGATCAGCGTTATGATAGACATACAGTATAGTGTGCCGGACATGACCAAACTAGCCAATTAATATTCATACTAAAAATATTTTTATTGATTTCAGAGAGAGAGGAAGGGAGAAGGATAGAAACACAGATAAAAGAGAAACATGGGTTGGTCTCCTGGAGCCCGCAAACCGGGCATGTGCCCTGACCGGTAATTGAACCATGACCTCCTTTCTTTAAAAAAAATATATTTTTATTGATTTCAGAGAGGAAGGGAGAGGAAGAGAGAGTTAGAAATATCAATGAGAGAGAATCATTGATCAGCTACCTCCTGCACGCCCCCTACTAGGGATTGAGCCTGCAGCTTGCAACCTGGGCATGTGTCCTTGACTGGAATTGAACCCAGGACCCTTCAGTCTGCAGGCCAACATTCTATCCACTGAGCCAAACCGGCTAGGGCCAGGACCTCCTTTCATTTTGTTACTTTACTTCTCTATAACAAGCAAACCACTACTTTTTCAGATTCAAATATCATTTGTTGTATAGGTAATTTGCTTGAAACTCTAAGTCTATAATAGCTATTTCTCCATGCTCCTCTATCCTGTGAGTTTAAATGTAAGTGATGTGGCTCAGGTAAAAACCACAGCCTGATTGGAGATCTCATCAGCCACCTGTTCTTCTCTCTGATGCTGATAACTGGCTCATATCTTTCTTGTTCTCTTTGAAGACCCACAACATTATAACTACTTCCTTTACTGAGAGGGGCTAGAGAAAACCTTCTCCTACAAGCCCACTGGCTGTGTGTTCACAGTCCATATCTCAAGACTCCACTATTGTCTCTTGTTTAACTCCTGTTCTTCTAGCACAGTGCTTCTCAACCTTTCTAATGCCGTGACCCTTTAAAACAGTTCCTCATGTTGTGGTGACCCCCAACCATAAAATTATTTTCATTGCTACTTCATAACTATAATTTTGCTACTGTTAATGAATCATAATGTAAATATCTGTGTTTTCTGATGGTCTTAGGCTCTTCAGCCACAGCTCTCAACCTGAACTAGCAGAACTAAGACAATGTTTCAGCCAGTGGATGTCGCCGGTACGACCAAGTATCCAAGAGAATTCTGAGCCTGGAGGCCTGGGTTAGGATGATAGTGGGGCCTTGTAATATTGAAATGGTTTTAACTGGATGTGGATTATGGGACATGGGATGGGATGAGGGAGAAGATCATCTCTGAGAGTGGGGTTTGTGTGACTGTCATGTTATACTTTAGACCTGATAAATGTTACTTTTTGTTAATCAAACCTCTTTCTGAAATTTCATATTAAATGTAGTTAGAAGTGGTGTTTGTGAGTTCTTTTATAAGAATAAAGATTCATGCCAAATGGCATTTTTATATTGTATATGTAATTGTTTTTATATTTAGTAATATCTAACCGCATACAACAAAAGATTTGATGTGGTTAAGCTATAATCGTTTGCATAGTTATAGCATTTTTTATATCTTTTGCTTCATTATACCTTTCCAATCAGAGAGGAAACATGCATTTACCTCTCCATCCTGGAAGATTAAAAGTCTCTGGAGGTAAGGGCCATATATGACTCATCTTTGCATCCTCCCAGAGTCTATCCAAAAGCATTCAATAAATATTTGTAGACTTGAAAAGATTTGGGATCCCGAGGACAGAATAAATTTTCCTTTATAAGTGAGCATGATGAATAAACCTGAAGCAAAAATATGGTTTTCCTAGCAAATAAATCATTAACATCTAAAAGTAGGATCAGTAAATTTTTGCTTTCTGTGACTAAAAACATAAGCAGTCATAGGATAGCTCTACCTCTTTTCAGGGGAAGGGAGCATCTTGTCTCCTACCCTCTCCCCTCCTGCCTGCCACCCCATCTGGGAAACAGACAGAACCTGAAGATGTGATCAGGAGGAGGAGGCTACTTCTAATGGATTTATCTCAGGCAAACCTGAACAATGCTGAAGTCCAAAGGTAGAATTTTTATCGGTAAATTGAAAAACCTGTTTCAAACCTTCGCCTAGAAGGATTAAACTTTCCCACCATCAATTTCTCATTCTGGGAATGAAGCACCTTTGAAATCAAAGGGAGCTTTGCAAGGAGAAGGGGAGCCAGAGAAAGGCATTCAACAGCTTCCAACTGCATTCCAGCAGTATTTGAAAATATGCAGCTCACATAAAACTATACCGAGGCCTTCCTGGGAGCATACATTTTAACACCCAACTGAATATTGTAGCATGCATGCAGGGACACTGTTTCTAAATAATTCACTGCCACTTTTACAATTCTTTTAATATTTCATGATTTTATCTTTGAAATTATATGCATCTGTATTTCTGGAAAAAAGTAATCTATCTAGCTCCTGCTAGACCAAACCCTGGTACTAACACCTATTTTTTTTTTTTGGGGGGGGGGGGCACACAATACCTCACATTATCTGTGAATATGCTGAAATAGCACACTCATGATGAAGTTACACTATATAGCAAAGAAGATTTTAGAGATTTTCAATAAGGTTGCTGATCAGTTGACCCTATACAGAGATGTTTCTGGACAGCATAATCTAATCAACCAAGCAGAGAGTTTTCCCAAACTCAAAGCAGGAGAGAGATTTTCTGTGCAAAAGCCTTGCCTAGCTGAAGAAACAGGGACCTTGGTTCCACAACTGCAAGGAGCCAACCCATCAACCAGAACGAGGTTGGAAGCAGATTCTTCTCAACGTCTCCAAGTGACTGAGTCTGGCCAACATGTTCATTCAGCCATGTGTCACCCGGAGCCAAGAACCCAGTCCAGCCTGGACTTCTGACCCAGACAACTGTGAACTCAAATATGGGTGTTGTTTTAAGCCGCAAAATATGGCAATTTGTTATGCAGCCATAGGAAACTAATACAGCACATTAAACACAACACATTTTATTTAAACTATTTGTCTTTCTGTTAAAATGTGTTTTCCACCACTTTTCTAAGGATGTTAATGCCTGGTAGTTGAGAATCACGGCTGCCTTCCTCCCCACATCTAAATAAAATGCCAAGAACAGCAGAATCCATATAATCTGCATCTCACTTTCCACTCTGTTCTCTTTACCATGATGCAGTTAAGACCCTTCTTATCTGTTACTTGGGATAATGAAGTAGCTTTCTAATCGTTATCAGTATGTTTAATCTATAGGATGCTGCCCATGGAGACTTCCTAACACCTTGCTTCCATCACATCCATCTATTCGATAGAAAAAAAACAAAATCCTAAAAAGAAAGTCAAACCTGAGTTCTCTATTAAGACATTTCCCATCACCAATATTGTTGGGACCAACAACTTTTTAGTCAAGTTAAACAGCCCATCTCACCCTGAAAATTCTCTGTGTATTCCCACCTATACCTCTTTCTTGACAATAAAAACCTTTTATTTCTGAATATAGTTTTCAATGTCAGCAGAAAATTTAGAATTTCCAAGAAACATATGTTGTTTGACTTTGCACCTTCATTCGCTAAATGAAATGCCTTTGGTAAATGTTTGCTCTCTGAGCAAATAAATGCAGCCTCTCCTGGCTCATCCTAAAGGAAGACATTCCCTTCAACACATTTCCAGGGCATGTTACTTTTATTTCTCACACATAACATGTGACATGATGTCATGTTTGTTGCTGACACCTCTCTGACCTCATTGAAAATTCAGAGCCTGGCTAGCTCATTGTTCTCTATCCAGAGTGTAAGTCCTACAGGAGGATCCACCAAATAGATTTTGTTTACTTTTTTGAAATAAGTTCATGTATTTAAGCAGTTTAAACTTTATGTGGAACTTTACTTACTGGTACTAATTAATATACGAAGTACCAATAATCTCTATCAATTACATAAGCCTCTGAGGGCTCTTGTTTGGAGTGGTTGATGAGTCCTCTTCTAGGTAACTCCTTGTGCCTGAAGACATTGTTCAGACCCTGTGGCCACTGGGCAATTTTAAACAACTCTCACATTTGGGGCATGTGAGCGGTTCACTTGTCTAGCTTCCCTTGCTGCTAGGGTAGAGGCATGTGATTTAAATTTTGCCCAACAGCTGGACAGACACAATACCTTGTTTAGGAAGGGAAGATGGGGCAGAAGTGGTGGCTATGCAGAACTGATTTGCTCATACGGATGCCGTCAGAGGCAGCTGGCCTTCCCAGGCCAAAGTGGGGTCCTGCAAGTCAGCTGGTGTGTGTGGCAGTGCTCACCTCACAGGAGCAGACCTGTGCAGGTGTGTGTCACTCTCTAGAATTTTCTGCAATTCTCTAATATCTTTTAACAAGTTCTTCTCTGTAAGAACAGCTAGTATGGTTGCTATTGTTACTACTAGAACCCTGAGTGATAAGTGCCTAAAAGTGAATTAAAAAACTTATTAAAAAGAATACCCCAGAAGAGTTATTAGTAACTCCCACTGCTCCCTCCACTATCAGAATTAGAAATGGTGCCACTTCATCAATGTAGTTTTCTCTATGGATGTTCCTTTGAAAGGAATCTCCATGAGGACACATGACTATGTGTTTTGTTCATGACCATATGCCTAGCACCAATAATAGCATCTGGCCCATAATATAATACTTATTTCCTGAACTACACTGTCAATCTTTAGTTAGAAATCTCTCTTAGAATAACTGCACCTGAGAGGAATGTTAAATTAAGTGAAATTGTGTCTGTTTTAGATGGTGTCACAAACAATAGCCATTTCATCATCATATCAATTGCTTTTATGAGGCAACTACAGTTAAGACAATATAAATAGCAGATTTACAGTTGTGGTAATTCATGTGATAACTGCACACATAGATATACCTAAAACATATTTTGGGAGTGTTTGTTTTGCTGTCTTATCAACAGCTCCCAAAAAAGAGACAGATGAATGTCAACAAGTAGATATATTTTAAATGCTGCAGTCCACCCAGATGTATCTTCGTGAGAAATAAGTCATTTTTGTAAACTACTGGGATTTGAGGTATAGTTTTTCTGCTGCATGATTTTGTCTCTTCCTCTCTTTCTCTCCAAAGCTAATCGGGTATGAAGGATAGTTAATTCTAGAGAAATGACCATTTAATCTCTCTTCTTTCCTCCTCCACTGCATTGCTTAAGACCATCAACATTTTTTATGTGGAATAACTTCTAAATAGTCTTCTTGCAACTACTTTGTCCCTTTTTAGTTCATCCTCCATAAAGTATCCTTAGTTAAATCCTAAGTAATCTGATGAATCCACATCCATATCTAAAATCTCCAATGGGTTAAAGCTACCTCCATACAAAATCCAGATTTATGAGCCAGTCTCACATGACATCATGCAACTACTGAGACTGCCCATACAGTTTCCTTCAACGTTCTTGAACACTGCCCCTCCCCTTGGCCTTCTGAATTTCCATGCTTTTGCACGTGCCAAATTCTCTGCCCAAAGTGACCTTTCTCATCCTGTACTGATGGACAATCTCAAATGAAAAACCACGAATAAATCTTTTCTTAAAGGTGAGCCAGGCCCACCATTTTCAAGTGCAACTCTTGTGTGATTGAAAGGAAATCTGTTTAATGATCACTGGCCATGCCTCTGGGCTCTACTGGAAGCACTTTATACATACGAACTCCTGTAATCCTCACAAGTGAATGAGGTAGTCAGCATTATCTCCACTTTACAGATGAGGAAATGGAGGTCCCATGAAGTTCATTAACTTTGCCAAGGTTATTCAGCTATAAAGTGGCCCAGCTGTTACAGTCCACCCTCTAAGTCCCTACATCGTCACAGCACTTTGTTAGTCATAACTCTAGGTCTTACTCGAATTTTTAACCTGAGCTTCTACAAGAATTCCCACCCTCCCCCCACCCACCTACCTCTCAGCACTCACTCAGACATTTGCTGAGTGAATTTATTATGAATGAGTAAACCAGAGGGAACCCACAACTCTCATTCTCTCTCCTGTCTTATGCTGGATAATGTGATTTTTTCCTTATAGATTTTTAATGATATGTTGAGTAATATAAACAGAAGAATATATATATATGTTCAATTTAAAAATAAGCCCATAAACTAATTTAAGAAGTAGAGTATTATCAACCCCTTTGATATCCCAGTTTACCTCTCCCAGTACCAGTGCCTCCCTCCAACTCAGTAGTGACCAATAGTCTGCATTTTTACTTAAACTTTTTCTTACTTCTTTTATGGTTCCATCACATATGCATACATCCCTACATAATATTGTTTTATTTTACCTGTTTTTGAAGTTTATAGAAGTGGAATTATATGTATTCTTCTGTGACTTGTTTTATTCCAGCTATGTTTTTGTATTCATCCATATACATATGATTATTTGTAGAGCATTTACTTTGCTTTGACTTTTAGCTCATTATATAAATTATAGTTTGCTTTTTTTAACAGTGATGCTATTGATGGAATTTGGGTTTTCCCACTTTTCTGCTATTACACACAATGCTTTTATATACATTTGCATACACTTATTCTAATCAAAATGTACAGGTATTTTTCTAGGATGTCTTCTTATCATTGGACTTACTGGGGCATAAGATATGAAGAGGTTCAAGTTTATTAGGTAAAAGCCAGCACCTGCAGAATTCCCTCTGGTGGCCAGAACTCACCTTGCCTAAACATAGAAGACCTGAAATTTAGTGAAAATTAATCAATGTCTGAAGAATGTAGGGTTAAATACTCCAGCTCCCAGATGCTATTCTGGCTAGTTCCAGAGCTTCCCTGTGGAGCTGAAACCAAAGTCAAGTTCACAGAATAGGGCTAGAGACTATGCACTGGCTTAAGTTGTCCATGCCACTTCCCACAGCCTTGCTGGCTTTCCCCAGGAACACTTTCATTTTCATGTGAACCCTCATCTTAGCAGGAATATTTTTTTACTTTGAAGTAATTGGTCCTTGAAAGTTGGTCTGTGGGGCAAGAATATATTATGGGAAACGCTAAGTGAAGTCAGAACCCAGAAAGCAGCAGAGAAGTACTGCAGGACCTTAGAGGACATCAGTCAATATTTATCAATTATATTCTAATTCCCAGTAAGCTGTGTAGCTTAAAGAAGTATTCTTTTATTGTTAGAATTTATATTTTATTATCTATGTTCAGATTTTAAGGAAAATTTGATATATCCATATACTTACATTATATCTATGTAATAGCATTTTTTTTCTTTAAAATTTTCTCTGAAAACTCCTCAAAGGCAATGGGCACCATTGAATTGTACTTTCCCTGACTACTCTGTCTGTAGTCTATAAAGTGGAAGGTTATCTTCAGAGATGCTGCATTTTAGATCAGAACTTGATGAATATGTAAGGTCTATAGAACTCATGCAGCAAAAGCACATAGAAAATTCTCTAAATAGATATTTCTAAGATATTTCAATTACCTACTTAAAAATAGCATTTGAGCCGAAACCGGTTTGGCTCAGTGGATAGAGCGTCGGCCTGCGGACTGAAGGGTCCCGGGTTCGATTCCGGTCAAGGGCATGTACCTTGGTTGCGGGCACATCCCCAGTGGGGGGTGTGCAGGAGGCAGCTGATCGATGTTTCTCTCTCATCGATGTTTCTAGCTCTCTATCCCTCTCCCTTCCTCTCTGTAAAAAATCAATAAAATATATTTTTTAAAAAATAGCATTTGATATCATCATTTTTTTTTTCCTTTTTGCTTTATGCATTTGCTTTATGAGATGATGTTGGGACAGATTTTTGCTACTTTGAAGTGCTCTTTATTTTTTCCGGATGAACATAGTACATTATGCCATCTCTGACTTAATATGGCAGCTCTGGGGCCTCCCAAATTGTAGGCAGCTCCTCACTGTGAACAATACACAAAGTTAGGTAGACCTTGATATTAGTCCTGGCTCTAAAATACATGACCAGTTCCCAGGGAAAATTATTTAATCTATTGTATATCAGTTCTCACCTCTGGTAAATTACATCTACCCAATGACTATTAATACTTTAATCTCCATTTGGGGATTTTAAATCATGACTGATGTCTTCTAAGGTCATGCTATTTATGATACCGGTACTTTTCAGCTGAGAAATAATTGAGTGGTTTCTATTTTTAATGGCGTACATTATCCTTGCTGAAGAATGCATTCTCTTGTAATTATTAAGTAATGTCCTCCTGTCCCCTTCTAATCATCAATCCTCTTAAACTTAATAGAAATTATGCACATGTAATGATTTGGACAAACTTTTTGACTCTTATACTAAACAGGAGGTTACATATAAGGCTCAGATATATGAATGCAACTTTATCTCTACCTGGGCTTAGGCTGGGCCCAGTGACAAATCTAGGTCAGTATTGCTAGGATTATGCCAGTGAAACAGACCATCCAAAGGCATCTAGTTCAGTCTTCAATGACAGAATATCATTCTCCCTAACACCGTGAGCCATTCTGGCCCCTATAGAGGGTTTACCTTCAGCTGTCCAAAGCAAAGTACCATGGCTCCTTACCCTCAACAGCAGAGTCAGCAACTGAGTCTGGGGCCTGATGAAGGACGTTTGGGTGGGCATACCATGATACAATCTCAACAAATATCACACAGCTTATACATGTCCTGAAATACAAAGGAAGCCTGCAGAGCTCCTTCTTCAACAGTAAACAAACCTCTTTATCTTAAAGGAGCTCCTTATGGGCTCCTTAGAGCTGTGATCCACACACTCCCTACTGTTCTTCAGCTTCAAATGATACTTCTGGCTAGCACTCAGCTGGAGGAAATCCAATCTGGGGGCCGAGGCTGCACTTGGCCGCTGGCCCCCAAAGCCACCCTCAAGCTGCAGCTAGTAGTAGACCCTACATGTCCCACAGCTATGAGGAATCCCCACACTGTACACTATTCTAATAAGTTTCCAACACAAAATCATAGCTACCTCATTCTTGTCTCTGCCATTAATGCTTTTCCCTTTAAACTGAGGCTGTCCTGTAGGTTGACCTTAAAAACCCAGCTCTCTCCCCAGTGCCCCAGTTACTACCATTTTGTTGTCTCCACACCACCACCTGCTTTTCACTAATTTCTGACTCTTCCCCAAAGGTCAATGTCACTGCATGTGCCCTGTAAACCCCCAGAGCCAGCAGTCCCATAGATCCAAGCTGACTAGCACATGTGGCTACTGAACACCTGCCAGGTGGCCAGGAAGACTAGCACCTATCTCAGAGAGTGAGAAACTAAATTTTTAATTTTAGTTCAATTAACTTAGACTTATATTTAAAAACAGATACTCAATTAGTTATTGGAGGGATATTAACTATTTTGGGAACACCTGGATATGTGAGACTAGCTTTTAAAACATACATTTTATGAAACTTAAATATAGATTAAATATTTCTGATGAGAATTTTGTTTTTGAATTAAATTGTTCTATATGTCTACAATATTTTTAAAACTTAATATAAAAAGCAACATGCCCAATTAATCATGTTGATCACATATAACCTTTGGAGTAATGCAGCATGCAACCTATAAAAGCATTTATTGACTTTATCACCGCCATCATGTTCACATCATGCCCCCAGCCCAGCCCTAAGTTGTGAGCTATTTAATGAAAGCTCATTGCTTTATATAAAACTAAAACAAGTTAGTATTTACTAAATTTGAATGAGGAAGTACATAAGAAGAGAGGGAGAAAGGAAAAAAGAAAGGAAGGAAGGAAGAATTTTTGTCTGCCCCACAAGGAAACTCAGGTCCATCAAGGACTTAATGGGGAGAACGTCTTTAATAATCCTCTTCATTAAATCATGCAAGTGTTTACGGATATCCAGGGGCCATCTGAGCCTTCTCCAAATTTGGATATGGGAACACTCACCAATGTGCTTCAGACAAGCATTGCCTCTCTGAGATTCTCTCGTCTCAGAACCCCTAACAAGCTCCCTGGTCAACTCTTCAGATGTCCCGGTCTGACATGCAAATGGATGTCCAGCTCAATGAATTTTCACTGAATGACTAGGCTCCACCTTTCCCTCTAATGTCAGCAACATCTCAAATCTTATTTTGATACTTACTGAGTCTTATCTATTAGGCCTTTCCAGGTCTTGACCTGTGTCACTAAACATTAGGGCTATTTGAGAGAGCCACGGCTGAAAGGATCAATGCTGCTATCTTAGTCTGATATTACCACTCTACTAGAATTGGCCCTTGTCCACTTGTTCAGATTGTTTCTTTGAAAAGACATGTCCAAATGTACTGTGTTAGCCTTGTTTTCTTAGAGGTACTTTGCAAAAACTTAAAAATGTAGATTTACCTGCAGCAGACAGGGTATTTTTTTTTTAAAACTTATGCATTATTTCTGTAATTTTCCACTTAATATTTTCGGACTGTAGTTGACTGTGTGTAACTGAAACAGTGGAAGGTGAAACCACACATAAGAGGGGACTACTATATAAATTTGAAAGTAGTAACAGGAGACAATAATGAATCATGAATTAGGTGGCCTCCATAGTCCCTTTAGAAGCCAGAATTTTTAGGACATGCTATGTACATAAACTTGGAACATTCATGGAAATGTGTGAATCAGGCTACTGATATAAGGAGTGAATGGATGGATGGCTGGAGTGGGAGGTCAGAAGGGTTAAACAGTATAGCAAAGAATATACCTGCATGTAATAAGCTCTCCATGGTTGCCTCTGGAATGAACTGGGATGAGAAAGGGTATTTTTTAAACAATTTTTGTTCTTCCTTTTAGATACAAAAGGTCTTAGAAATAAAGAAAAAAAATAGTGATGTTCTCTCGCAGCCTGAATTATTCAGTTACATAAGTGTTTATGACTAATGAGTGTCTAATTGAGATGCCTGAAGTATGAATAACTGTACTATTTCATGCAACAGTGAGAGATAGAATTCTCTTTCGGCAACAGGACTTTCATTTCTCCCCTTTCTGCCTTCCGTTATTCCCACTGTTGAGTGTGAAACTAGCAAGGTAATACTTCAGAGCTTCTGAAGAAATCAATCTGACTTTTTTTTCTGTACCAGCTGAGCCATCCTAACACAGAAAAAGGAATGGTAGAAGGAGTTCCCAAGGAGCTGAGAACAAAGTGAGCCTTACATCTTGATTCATCACATACACAGAAATAGAATCGCAGGGTTTTAGATTTGAGTCTCAGTGAGAAGTCTATGTGAATTTAAATTGTTGGCCCTTCAGAGACTGGTGACCATGTTTCCCTCAACATCTTGTCTGTCTCTCTCTCCTTACTGAATCATTGCTGTGTTACTGATCAATTGCTAAGGAGCACTGATGATTTCCAAATGTATGTCATATCAATAGGAAGAAAAGGTTCAAAGATCTTACAATAAATTAATGTAGAATTGCAACAACAATAAAAACTCCAGCAGTGTCCCTCTGTTTTACTCACTGAATAGGATGCCTTGTCTGCTCTGAGTCCTTCTCCCCTGCAAGGAGCACAGAGGGTCCTGGCTGGCATCTCTAGGCTAGTTCACCCACATGCCTCCTCATGCTGAGCCACAGGAAACTGGACTGCAGACTGAGGGAACCAAAGCCTGTCTCCAGACCCTGTAGAGAAATCCCTCACTATCTCATGCAGGTAAGGTAGTATTTTTGCTGGAATTGCATTGTTTTGGAATATCCAATAAGATCCCTAAAACTGGACCACCTGGGTGATTCCTCCAAGTCCCATGGCTGCTGTTTGAGTCTGGCACTCATACTTGGGAAGCGGTGAGGCTGCTTACTGGTAACACGGTTTCTCTCTTTCCTCCCTGCTGCCCGGTTAGTGCTAGTCCTTTGGATATAATACCACTAAACCCTGTTTGTTGTTCAAAATGCAATTGTTTGGTTTCAGATTTCTCTTTTAATTGTGGAAATTCAAATACAACAGTTTTAATAGAAAACCAAAGGCATGTATTGCTTCTCTGTCATTCTCTTTAGGAAATTATTTTCCATCATAAATAGTTAAGTCTTATAATACCTTGCAAATTATTGTTTTTGCTTTACTTATTTCAATACCTGATATGTAGAAGATTGGAAAAATAATTGAATAAATTCCCTTGGCAGTTCCTACAGGTTTCGGAAAGTATGGACATTCAAATAAACAATAACAAAACGGAAGGCAAAATGTGACAATGCTGAATCCTGCATTTGGCATGGAAGAAATAATTCAGTCATGATAGCAATCCCACAATGGGATATTGTTATTAGTCCTGCAGATTACTTCCATCTCATACCAGAGACCCAGGTTATGGCATGCCTGGTAGATCTCAGACATTTTTTATTTTGAGTTTTGTTTCTGTTATTCATCCACTTTGTACTGACTTCCTGCTTTTCCCCCATGTGTGTTTTGAATATTAAGAGTGTTAGAAACATATATGTAAATATATATATATATATATATATATATATATATATATATATATATATTGCTTCTATCAGATCAGATTCGAGCATATTGATGCTGCACATCAGTAGTTTTCTCTTACTTCAATTCTTTTCTGGGACACAGAATGTTGGTCTCATTGTTTTGTTCCAATATTTGCTGTTTTCATATATATAACTAGAGGCCCGGTGCACAAAATTCATGCATGGGGGTGTGTGTCCCTCAGCCCAGCCTGCACCCTCTCCAATCTGGGACCCCTCGAGGGATGTCCGACTGCCCGATTAGGTCCAATCCCAGTAGGATCAGGCCTAAACGGGCAGTCAGACATCCCTCTCACAATCCAGGACTGCTGGCTCCCAACTGCTTTCCTGCCTGCCTTCCTGATTGCCCCTAACCGCTTCTGCCTGCCAGCCTGATCACTCCCTAACCACTCCCCTGCCAGCCTGATTGATGCCTAACTTCTCCCTTGCCAGCCTGTTTGCCCCTAACTACCCTCCCCTGCAGGCCTGGTCACCCCTAACTGCCCTCCCTTGCAGGCCTGGGTCCCCTTCAACTGCCCTTCCCTGCAGGCCTGATCACCCACAACCACCCTCCCTTGCAGACCTGGTCCCTCCCAACTGCCCTCCCCTGCTGGCCATCTTGTGGTGGCCATCTTGTGTCCACATAGGGGCAGTCGTCTTTGACCACATAAGGGCAGCCATCTTGTGTGTTGGAGTGATGGTCAATTTGCATATTATTTTTTTATTAGATAGGATTAGATAGGATAGAGGCCTGGTGCATGGGTGGGGGCAAGCTGGTTTGCCCTGAAGGGTGTCCTGGATCAGGGTGGGGGTTCCCTTGGGGTGTGGGGCAGCCTGGGCGAGGGACCTGTGGTGGTTTGTAGGCTGGCCATGCCCTCTGGCGATCCAAGTGGAGGCCCTGGTATCTGGGATTTATTTATCTTCTATTATTGAAACTTTGTAGCCTTAAGCGGAGGCCAAGGCAGGCCAGTGCAGGCAGAAAGCTTGGCTTCCTCCATTGCCCGGGAAACCCAAGCCTCCTTCTTGCTCTGTGGCCGCAGCCATCTTGGTTGGGTTAATTTGCATACTTGCTCCTAATTGGCTGGTGGGCGTGGCTTCTGGGTGTAGTGGAGGTATGGTTAATTTGCATATTACTCTTTTATTAGATACGATATTTCAAGTATGGTTCTGTCTTTGTTGCCTACCACCTCATCTCATACAAATTCAGAAACAAGACTGAAGAAGTCTAAATTTTGGCTCCATTTAGTGTAGAAAAAAGGTGAGTCTTTTATAAATACATTATTATATGTAAATATTTAAAACATTGTCTTTATTACTCTTTGATTATTTAAAATAAAGATAGTAAGCATAGAAAGAAATGACAAAAGTCAGTATACACTTCTCAAAAATAAAATAGAGACATGTGTCTGCGTTCTAAAACACCAGTGGGAAAATTTTAGCTATGCCCTATAATCAACTCAAATATTATTACAACTTTTTTTTAAAGAACAGCTCACATGGGCAGGGAAGATGTGGAAAATAGAACTATGAGTTATTTTAAAGTCAGAATAGTTTATTTCAAATGCTGAAATCTGCTGTAACTTTGACCTTGGGCAGGAAACTAAACTTTCTTGAATTTGAGTTTTGTATTCATAAAACGAAATGTTATTACTTCTAAATTCTTTCCTAGAGTTTTTATAGGGACCAGATGAGATGTTGGGCATACACAGATGCATGAGACATAGGGCTTGTGTTAAACTCACGCCCAGTGTCATAGGGTCAGACAAGCGGTAAGTCTACAATGCAGTACTGCATACTAACCTCTGAGACAGACATAAAAACATGGTGCACCTTGAAAAACGAGGAGATACCTTTATATCCAACAGTGATGACTTTTTATTTTTTAAAATATACTTTATTGATTTTTTACAGAGAGGAAGGGAGAGGGAGAGAGAGAGGGATAGAAAACTAGAAACATCGACGAGAGAGAAACATAAATCAGCTGCCTCCTGCACACTCCCTACTGGGGATGTGCCCGCAACCAGGGTACATGCCCTTGACTGGAATCGAACCTTGGACCCTTCAGTTTGCAGACTGATGCTCTATCCACTGAGCCAAACCAGTCAGGGCAGTAATGACTTTTTAAAAAGGTGACACCTGAACTCACTGCCTAAGGACAAGTGACTTAAAAAAAATGTTGATATTCTACATAAAGAATGATCCACATAATAAAATCTGGAGGCCAGTGGTAACTGCTTATAATCCAGTATAGTGTGGACATAAGGTGTCAAAGGATTGGGGTTGGGGGAGTGGTGGCACCCTCTTGGTTTTCTGGCCTCCCTGGACGTTTTTTATTTATAAATGATGATAATAATGTTTGCTATTGTTATCTATTCTCTATCATTGTCTGGACTGCAGTTAGCTACATCAGTGTCAAGATAAAGCATCATTTTTTGGAAGCCCTTCCACAATGAGGATGGTAATCTGTTCTGCCCTCCTGTGTCTCTCTCCTGAAGGTATTATCTGAAAGCTCTGTTTAATTGTTCTCCTTCTGGGAACCTATCTGACCCTATAGGAATGAGTGGCCTTATCAAAAGGCAAAACAAGAGGCTCTAGATCTTACTTATAAGCCTCTACTATCACAGAAGCATGTAGATTACAGAAGCCTGTGGTTTCTACTTCCACTCTTTTCAGAAAAGTGAAGTAGGAAAATTAGGGGAGTTAACATATTGGTAAATCCTCAATGACATCAATAGGTTCTATAGACTTTAAACAAAAGGAAGTGTAACAAAACCAATTTTACCATAGGCTAATTAATACAAACAAGAGTTAATTTTTGCAGCATCATCATTGTTATAATGAAACAACCTTGAACAAAAGGACAGGATTCCAGGACCTGCAGTACTTTTCATCACCTGAACAACAGAGCCTCTATGGCTTATCTGGTGTTCTAAGCATCGGCTGAAATCAAAGGCAGACAAAACAAACAAAAAAACTCAGATCAATAACCCATTGAAATACATATGTGTCAGAAACGGGGTAGGGAAAAATCCACAAGATGTGTGTAATTATGCTTCGTTCATACATATGCTCAGGCACAAGCTTTTGAACACAGAATAATTCACCCTGGAGGCAGTCTTCCTGGCTGCTCATGTAGGCTGATGTGAAGGTAACAGATATAACTCAGACAAGGATCCTTCAACTGAAATAAACAGCATTGCCCACCCGTTTCAAAGCCGAAAACAGGTACAAACAACATAAATTCCAGAAGCTGCCGAGAAGGCAAAGCAAAATAAAAACCAAAACATGAATTCCTTATATTGCTAAGAAAATAAAAATAGCTAAGAAAAAGTAAAATGAAAGTGACCTTGGGGTGAAAACATCAGAAATAAAATTTTTCACCTTTTGTGTTTACATTTTAATGTTAAAGAGGCAAGAACAATAAAACTAGACTGTCCTAAATGTCATGGTTTCTTGTCAGCAGTATTCATGTCAAACATGTATCTCCATTTTAAGGCAAGGGATCAAGTAAACAGAGTTGATTGCTCATTTGCAGGGTATAGAAGAGGCAGAATGCTAACAAAGGCTGGACTGCTTTGAATTTTATTAGTGATTATATTTTTAAATTCGTTTGGAATTCATAGGTATAAAAGGGAGGTAATCTAATTTTTGTATTCGTCCCTAAGAAAATTGTGTGAGAAAGTCATTAATTTGCTCAAGGTATTAAGACAAGGGACTATTCATTCTAATAAGTATGACCTAACCAGGTTGCTAATAGAGCCATAACTAGATTAAATCCTTCCAATGGTCTTGGAAATAATTTGGTCTGTTTTTGTTTCTCTTATTGAATGAAATTAGGGGAAGGAGGCAAATAGGCAAAAAGCAGGGAACTTTCTCTAATTATAGAAGAGCAGATATTGAAAAATGATGCAGTCCTTCATCTGGTATGGAGGAAATGTAATTATAGGGTTTGAAGCATGTTTTTCACAAGTGTGGTTGTTTGTGCCCTAACCCTGCCTAAAAATGGACCCTGTGCAGGGTCCCTCACCAGGCAGAGTCCTTCATATGGTCAGCTGATGGGAGTTTCCCAGACAGTGACATGGGGGCATTCCCTACTCATTTCTAACCTTTGTTTTTCTCAAAGGCTACAATGCATCTGAAACACAAAATGTACTGTATTCCTTATGGACTAGAGCCCGTGGTCGGCAAACTGCGGCTCGCGAGCCACATGCGGCTCTTTGGCCCCTTGACTGTGGCTCTTCCACAAAATACCACAGCCTGGGCGAGTCTATTTTGAAGAAGTGGCGGTAGAAGAAGTTTAAGTTTAAAAAATTTGGCTCTCAAAAGAAATTTCAATCGTTGTACTGTTGATATTTGGCTCTGTTGACTAATGAGTTTGCTGACCACTGGATAAGGACCCATAGAATGTGTTCTATTAGCTACAGGCACCTGTTAGCAATTGGATGCAGCCGCTCAAATGGAAGCCTCATCTATGCAAAAATTATCCTGAGCTAAAGGGCTATTTCACAGTTTGAAAGTATTGGGAGAACAGCCATACCCTGGGGCCATTTCCCAATTGTTCTGCATGTATGTTCAGATATTAATTTTTTAAATTTATAAATGATGATAATAATGTTTGCTATTGTTATTTATCCTCTATCATTATCTGGACCACAATTAGCTACATCAGTAACAAGATAAAGCGTCATTTTTTTGGAAACTGAAAAATGTTAGCAAATATTCACTCTTGATTTTTTTAAAATATATTTTATTGATTTTTCACAGAGAGGAAGGGAGAGGGATAGAGAGTCAGAAACATCGATGAGAGAGAAACATCGATCAGCTGCCTCCTGCACACCTCCTACTGGGGATGTGCCCACAACCAAGGTACATGCTCTTGACCGGAATCAAATCCGGGACCCCTCAGTCTGCAGGCTGACGCTCTATCTACTGAGCCAAACCAGTTTCGGCTCACTCTTGATTTAACAAGGCATTCAACATAGAAGCAATGAGTATTTGAAGTTAAAAATGGGTGGAATAATATATGCAATAAGTATAATTTGATTTAATTGTTCTTTGTTAAGAAAATATTATTTGAGAGTCAAATGTGTGCAGTACCATGTTAAGAAAGTGCTTTGAGATTGTGTGAAGCATTCTGTTTTAAGATGAATATTTCTGCTATGGTACACACCATTCACATAATTTTCCCACCTTCTTAGCAGAGATGTAAAAAGTATTAAAGCCTCTCTTTGAATAAAATTAGCAAATATCAAAGGGATAATGAAACATTTAACCTCCAAAAGGTACTATTGGTATATATTCCAGAATGGTTTAGAAAGAAAATTTCAACTTGTAAAAACTTTATTGGATAAAATAACATGGCTATTCTCAAGGTTATTAAAGAGAAAGTATCCATTAGGATTAAGACAAGAAATTGTGATTCACCTTGCCTCCAAGATGAGGGTGTTCTGAGAAGACAGGGTCCTAGAAGTGATGTAGCCCAAGTTTCTCATTATGGAAGTGAGGTAACTGAGCCAGTTAAACCAAGGGAGGAAGGGATCCAAGGTCTCTCCAAGGGCGAAGGGGAAATCTAGTTCTTGTAACTCTGTATCAACAAATCTACAAAGATGCATTTATTCTGGACATCTTTTCAAAATAAATATTCACTTAAATATATTTCTTTGCTAGTTCAGATGTGAAGTTTTCCCACCCCATTTGACCTAAACTTTATAAGGCAATTACCAAATATCATGGTTTTCAATATTGCATGGAAAATAAAATTACAAGGCATCTATTACAGAGATATATTACAAATATATTAATTGATTAGTCACAATTTTCCCATTCCTTTGGACAATCAACTGTTAATATTGTGATATAAGGAGAGTGTCGGGAAGTTAATATCCCAGAGCCATTTCACAGATGGCAGCAGTGGTTAATGTAGTAGCACTGATTCTAATCCAGTTCATGGTCTTCTCACAGACAAATATGAAGATCTTTGCAACAAACCTAGCAGAACAGCAACTTCCTTAAAATAATTAACTAAAAAGTTCTTCATCTTAAATGCCCCAAATCTAGAAACTCCCTTTTTCTAATTAACTCTTGTTCACTCTGCCAAACCCAAAATTATCTTCCATCACACTATTATCAAAGACCCATGGGACACAACTGTACTTCTAAGCATATTAAACAAACCCAATTAAAACTCTTATGTATAGAGTGATTGGCTAAATTTTAGAACAGCACCTCCCTGAGTGACAGCATGTTC
Source organism: Plecotus auritus (assembly GCF_963455305.1). Lineage (NCBI taxonomy): Eukaryota > Metazoa > Chordata > Mammalia > Chiroptera > Vespertilionidae > Plecotus > Plecotus auritus. The sequence continues at coordinate 140,928,717 of NC_137775.1, read as the reverse complement.
TGCTGGCCCTACAGATGCCCCATGATGGAAAGGTTTTCACACTCCCCAATAGAGGACCATAGAACACAATATCCGCCTGGCTGATTTGATTGTGGACATTTGTGTTGTATGTGTTGGTGCAAGAGAACACAGTAACATCACACACCTCACAGTGTTCTATGGGAAATTCAACACAACCCAGCATATATTTCTATATGGGACAGAAAAGAAGGATTTAAAATTCCAACATTATAAAATTTGGTGCCACAGCAGAAAAATAGCAATAGTATTTGCAAATTAAAAAGGCATGTCTAAACAAATTATGAGCCATTTCCTGGTGAACATGCTTTTAATATTCCATCAGAGCAAGTGTCAATCATACAAGTGTATCATGTATTGTACATATAATTTTTAAAGCTTCCAGTGAAGTCAAGGTTTTCATTTGTATTTGAGAATTGGAGTAAAGAGAATAAAATAAAACATACAATAGAGTTTGATGGTAACTCTCATTCAATTGTAAAGGTGAATACAAAGACCTACTGGTAACTTTAAATAAATTATTTAAATATGTAATTTTAAAAACAGAATTTATATGAATGAGTAGGGGGGAATAAACATTTACTTTTATTCTCCCTAATGTCCAAAAAGTTCTTTTTGGCTTTGTTGAACATCATAAAATTATTAAATATTATATTAGAGTCTATAAAATCTAATTCAAAAATATAAAGATAATTAAGAACAAAATAACACTTTCAAATCACTGACATAAACTATTTTATTTGAAATGAATGGAATTTAAGGTGAAATGACGGGCAACATTTAAGTTAATGTTAAGAGGCAATCTGATTATGTGAAACTCATTAAAATATTTTTATCTTTTAATTATTATAATATCATTTTTTTTCTTAGATGATTACAGGGGAATCACAAAGACAGTGGCAAAAACACAAATCCTAGCAATCACTTTTTAGGGAAGTGCTATTTTAGTAATGATGAGGGCATTTTTTTTCAGTTGCTTTAAAATATTAATATCTGCATTATTATTTTGAGGAGCTGAGGGCAACTGATGGCAGAGACTAATATTTAAATGCAACACTTTTTGCAGATTTTTTCATTTAGCCTTCACCAGAGCTCTGTTAAAGTGTATAATTGATTCATGTTAAAATATAAAGAGGGGGCCCAGACTTCCAAGATTACTCTGGTGTAATTATTAATAGAACTCTCTGTCAAAAGTTCCTGGCTTAGGTGATAAATTATATAGTGCCCATAGGAATCAGGAAACTGAGATGCAGAAAGTTTAAATAATTGACTAATACCATACTCATCCTTGGTTGATTCCATATTAAAACCTAGTTATGCATGAAGACAAGTCATTCTTGTCCCACTGCTCAGCACTGCATCAGAGCCTGCAAGATCAGCAGGTGTTTCCAGGAGAGTGATTCGAAGATGAAGAAATATAGCCAGTCCAAATAGGAATGTCAGATATCCTGAAATGCTATATTAGAAAATCAGCCTTCTGGATTTTCCTGCTCCCAAGGACCTAGTTTTAAAAGGCCAATGCTCCTTGGAGAAGAAACACTTCAGCCAATGAATTCTTAATAAATAATGAATCATTAGTGAGTAGGAAGGAGCAGGTTAAGAGACACACTGAGAAAGGGTAGAGGCTGGAGAAGGGAAAATAGTGGAGTGAAATCTGCCAACATGGACAGAAGTTCACCAATTGGAAAGATTAGTCTATTTCACAATTTAAGCCTTGATGTTATAGTCTAAGGAAAAAGCTTCCTCATCAAGTTTAGGAATAGTACTTGATCTGGCAGTTCCTGGCTGCCAGGGTGGGCAATAAGGAACAGAAGGGTGGATCGGGGATAAGAGAGAACAGAAGAGCACAAGCTAAGGCATTCCTGGCACCAAGAGGGACAATGTCCTCGTGGAGGCTTTGTGACCGCTTTCCCAATTCATAGTGCATCAGCTCTGGTTTGGGATTTAATTAGCTGTGATCCTTTTAATATATAAAGCAGGAAAGGGGAGAAAGAATAGAAATTAGAAAGAAAGTGCTTACAAATATAACTAAGGGACATGATATTAAGGGTGTAAAAAAGGAGAGAAAAAATTTGCTTTTCAGGGATAGTGGGAACAAACCCCTGAAGAGCAGAGTAAGTGTGATTCTTTGCGGAGCCGCCTAGGAGCCTAGGAGATGTGGTGCCAAGGTGTAGATATTGACTGTACATGTGACCTGAAGAGGAGGTTGGTGTTGTACTCATTTCTAAAGCTCCCTCTTGCACAACAGGAAGCAGAAAATGATAAAAGCAATGATTTGACCAAGCCAAGGCATCAAAGCATGGAGGCAATTATTAACTTCAGTGGTATCTTTTAAGGGAAGGTAAAGACTGTACTTCTCTTTAAGACACAAGTTTGGACATTACAGGATCTGTTCAGGCAGTCTTTCCAGATGTCTGTTATACACCTATTCCTCCTAGAACCGATCGTCAATTATGTGGTCTGCAAATGCAATCTGTTCTCCCTGCTGGAGGAAGTAAAGGTGAAATAACCTCAAAAAACACTGCCAACAACTCTCTGCCCTTTCCTTTTAATAGAGAAGACTGTTTCTAACATGGTAGGGATTATCCAGGAAGTAAATCTAAAAAGAAAAAGTCTCTGAGAAGCAGCCAGCATTGAAGGATCTACCAAGTAAACCAAAGTGGCTAGAGGGTGAAAAGGAAAGGAATTTATCCAAGATCTGCATCACTTAAGAAGCTCTGAGATTTCATGACAGGATTACTCTGACTATATAAACATAAATCAAACTTGCCTTAAACATTCTACCTCTTTGTAGGTTCTTTCTTTGGGCAAATTTATGTGCAGGACTTATATTGCTTCATCTGGCTTAATCGGGCATGAAGAGTGTCAGAATTGAGTAGAAGACATAGATTTGTGTCCCTGAACCACTAGTCCCTAGCTATGCCACTTTAGAATCTCAAGTTCAGACTCCCAGTTGATGTCTTTTTGGGTTTCTATGTTTATCATTTTAATCTGTAAAATGGGGCCAATGAAAACTGTTTTTAATAAGGAGATTATTTAGTAACTAGGAAGACAAATTTACTCAAATTCGCTCAGGCAAGAGGAGGTGACCATTAAATTAAAAAGGTAAATTTCATAGACTCAAGAAATACAGCCAGAGTTATAGCATGATGACGGCTGGGACCTAAAAGAGAACAGGAATGACCAGAACTTTATCCACTTTCTATGTGGATCCATGTGGTCTCTACTTTTACTTCTCTCTTCATCTTATCTCCACATTGTCCTTCTTGGTTTCCCCAAAAGCCCTCTCAGTCCCCAAATCTATGTCACATAACAAAAACACAGAGGTTCTGAGGGCATCAGTTGAGCTCATGGGTTCTCTCTCATCATCCATGGTTAGTAGATGGAGAAGAACATGTGGTGGAATGGCAGTCCCTTTGGGGTTGTAGAAAAAGGGTTATTTCTACAAAAGGCATATGAAGGAGGAAGTTGAAAGCTTGGCAGAAGAAATAATTGGCATCTCTAACCTAACATTCTATCTAACAAGGTTGTTATGAAGATCAAATGACATCTAGAACACACATGAAAGCATTTTCTAATCTGTAAAATACTATATAAATGTAAGGTAGTAGATAGCTTATCCAGAACTCTCAAAGTTTTAATGTCTGTGCTTCCCTTTGGCAAGAGTACCCATTGATTGCCATTGACTCAGAATGACAGACTGGGAAACTTTCAATAAAGAATGTTGAGATAAATCCAGAATACAAATCACAAGATTTAGGTATTGTTCTAAGACAAACAAACAAGCAAACAACTTAAAGAAGTAGGCTTCAAAAGACATGAGAGAATTACAAGTGGATTTTCCATTTAAATATGATATTTCTCCCCAATTTGTCATATACTGGTCCCTGATACCAAAGCTGTAGGAGATGGATTTGTATTGGGGGGACCCCTAAAATTAAATTTTATGCATGTATCAATATGTCCCTTGATTGTAAATTTGCATTTATACTCTGCCTCTCTATGTATTCATGAGCTCTCTCTCTCCAAAATTTATTTGAAGAATATAATTTAAATAAATGATGACAAAAGTTGAAGCCAATGTGTATCAACATAAGGCTCAACTGAATTTGTTCTTTTCTGCATTTGTATAATTAGCAAGTTATATCCTTTTACCCTTCTGTGTTGGTATATGATCTTGCTTTTGGATGCTTGTATGGTGTATGAATACATATAGAAAAAGAGTATAAATGCAAATATACAATCAGAGGACAGATTCTTGCCAATAGTGAAGAAGAAAATATATCCCCAGCATTCCCGACTTCCCTTACATCAATTTTTTTTCTCCCTCTGGAATTCACTTCTGCCTTTATTTTTCTTTAAGACAAGTAATGTCATGCTGTGCTAATTATATGTACCCTCAATAAATGTGGCTTATTAGCAATTTATACCTTAGCATGAACTTCAGCCAACATGGCTCCTCTCCTAAGGGAATTTGCATATAAATGTTATAATGACATGAAAAACTTCTTGTTTATTAAAATAACCATATCTGAATTTATTTTTTATCTTCTTAAGGAGGAAATAACCTCCCTCAGTTGTTTTCTACCTTGATCCACTTTGAGGTTATCAACTAGTGTCTTATGTGACATGTAGAAGCAGAGTGACATGAGGGATAGAGAGATAGCTAGCTGTGTGACAGTCACAATGAAGTAGATTGTATGGGCTGGTTTTGAGGAGGGAGTTATATGCAGCTATGTACAGTATGCCACTACATCAGTAAACATAGAATTTCTTATTTAACACACTTGTTGACATAAGAGATAAAAGTTGCTTACCCCCTCGCTTGTTGATCTTGGCATAGCCTGGAGAGTAGCTTGCAGACATGGAGGACGAGCTGCTGAAAGCTACATGGGAGAGCCCAGACACAAGGGGTTCATCACATTTTTCTGAAAAGAAGAGAGAAGGGGGAAGCATTAATAAAAACCTTTATATAACAATTGGTGTGTATTTGCTAAAATAATTACTAACTACAGAACAAATTAAAAAATCTATGATACAACAATTTAGCAAGTGATCAGAATTTAGGCAACTCAACTATGACATTCTGACAAATCACAGGAACAGTTTAAACAACCTTCTAGTTTTCAGAGTTATAACTATGACCCAGTGCTTTCTGCCTAAGGGCCTCCATTCAAACCTGCTCTCTCAGCATCATCAGCAAAGTTGAGGATGTTTATTTAATAGGCTTCAGAATTGGGCATCTCCTGACAACCTTCATTATAGGAGTAGAGGATTCGAAACGTTGAGATTGGAGGAGGGAAGATTAGGAAGAATGCTACCTGAACTAAGAGACTAAGAAATAGGCGTCAGGAAAGGAGAACACAATAATCTCCAATTTGAAATGCATCAGTTCCCATACTTGAGTAGTCAATTGTGTTGGTACCAGGTGATCCTTCACTTCTATTCCTCACTTGGCTTCTATAGCCCCATTCATTTTTTTGTCCTCCTCCCTCACTACCAGCTTGTTCTCCGAATCCTTTAAGGGATCTTTCTCATTTTCTTTATGTCTAAATGGTAAAGTGACCAGGACTCAACCCTTGGATTTCTTCTCTGTCTACTTACTCTCATTGTCTGAGAGACTGCATCAAGGCCTGTGTCTTCTCATACTAGAACATCCCAAATGCTGCCACCTTGTGCCATCTGGCCATCAGTCATCAGAAAGGCTGCATAGTCTTCCTACTTCCTCCCTTATTCCCCTATCATCCTTATGTACATAATGACTAAAGGGACACTATTAAAAATATAAGGGGGCTGTGTGGTTCCTACTAACAGTCCCTCAGAATAAAGTCAGAAGTCCTCCAATGGTCACAGTGGCCACCTCCTTTGTTGCCTCTCATTCCCGCATCCTTGTCCATGACTATGTAGCCACCCTGGTCCCCTTCCCCTTCCTTCAACAACAGGACTGCTCCTGCTGTGGGCCTTCACAATTACTATTCCAGCTGCCATGAGGCTCTACCCTATTCCTCCCAGGCTCTGCTAAGTCATCTTTCATTGCTGTAGACAAGCTCATTAAGTCCACCTGGCTGATAGAGCATGCTGCTACCGTCACTCTCTGCACCACATCTGCCTCATTTTCCTGTATAGCATTGAGAGTCACCTGACATATTATGTTTCTTCTCATGTAATTGTTTAGTTTACTGAAAATATATGGGAATAAAGTTTTTGATAGTTTTCTTAACACTTACTCTCCAGGGATCAGAACAGTGCTCGACACACACTCTAAAAACATTTTCAGAATGACCTTAGAGTCCTAAAGCACACTGCTTAATTACAATGTGGCACAACACCTGATGTTTTTAAATATATATTTTATTGATTTCAGAGATGAAGGGAAAGGGGGAGAGAGATAGAAACATCAATGAGAAAGAAACATTGATTGACTGCTTCCTTTACACCCCCTTACTAGGGATTGAGCCTATATCCCTGGTGTGTACCCCGACCAAGAATCGATTCATGACCTCCTGGTACATAGGTCCACACTCAACCATTGAGCAACACTTGGCCGGGCACACAACACTTGATTTATAGAGAGGTGCTCTTAAGTCCCCAACAAATCTTAGTACACACTCAGTCTTCCATTCAATGACACAGAGGTCACACTGGATATTCTGGAATGATTTCTACCTCACATGTTTACAAACAGAAAAAAAAAAATTAGCAATAGAAGGAATGAACTAGTTTTCTTGAAAAGTAACTCAGGTAGAGTTCCATCCCCAATGATACTAGGAAAATTAATTATTTATTATCTCATCCCTCAAATGTGTACAAATTTGAAGTTAAATGAACAAATCCATCCCTGTAATCCACTGTTAGGTTTCTTATTTTTCTTATTTATACTGCAGGTGCTTCTGGGAAATATGACATGTGTGTATGAATATATTCCCCAGAAAGTTAAATGTAAAAGGATAAAAACATGAACAAAAATTATTTTTAAAGTATCAGTTCACAAAGGGGGTGTCTAAAGTGAAGGATTTCATATTAATTGTTTAAAAAAATTGTGCTATTCAGTTTAGCTACCAGTACCCCCAAATAAATAAAACCTTGATTTCCTCTCTCCCGACTCGTTGGAGTCTAACTTTTTATAATCTTTTGCTATAGTCCTGCATTTAACTGGAGTAATTGTTATTTCTCAGCCTCCCATTGTATGAAGAATGTGCTAATATTCATTCATTTCCTTTCATTCATTCAAATATGCACCAAGCACCTATGCTGTGCCAGGCAGGGGAAATGCAGCAATAGAGGAAATTGACAATATTCCACATTTTCATGGAAAGAAACAGACTACAAAGTAAAAGGTAAATTTATATTATGAGAGAGTGATAAATACTATAGACATTAATATGAAAGAGGGGCAGGCAGCTTGGGGGAGTGTGGAGGCTGAGAGATTTTTTTTTGATGCCTAGTCAAGGAAAGCCTCTTCGATCAGGTGACATCCCAGAAATAATCCGAAGGAAATGAGGAGGTGAGCCCTGTCAGAGTGCTGGGAACAATTTTCTTAGTCCAAACCTGCTCCATAGGGTAATACCAATGAATGATGCATTTTCCAAGAGTTAACCTTCAGTGTGAATATATAGTGACATCTAAAGTAATTTAAATGAGGTTGATGAATAATTGACTAAATGATCCATTCACTAATTTAAATTTAGAATGTAAATAGAGCATTCATAAAACCTGAAGATAATTTATCCACATTACATTTTTTAAAGTTTGACTTCTGTAACAAATCATCTTCATACCAAATTTTAAATTTGTCACTATTTTTTAAAAATCACATAATTAAAAATTTTAAGAAATTGGGAACAGGAAATATAAGAGTATATAAGAGATTATTTGTGGGTGTTTTTTGTTTGTTTGGTTGGTTGGTTGGTTTTTGTAAAAGGTGGTTGTAAAGTTATTATCAGAATTTAAGCACTTTTAAGCACTGGCAATCTCACATTCTCCTAAATTGAGACGTAATTTATAAGCATATAATTATGAAAATTGGATCCTAATATAAGGTGACAGAGGAAGATTTGACTTTGGGTGGTGGTCACAAGGTGCAATATACAGATCTTGTTCATGTTGACCAATGTCACCCCCATCAATTTAATTAAAAGAAAAAAAATTGCTACATGTACTGTGTGTTTTCTTGAATGACTTTTAATTATAAATAGTTACTGAGATTTCACTCTATACTTTGTACTGTTATAAACACTTTGGGAAATTAATATATATATATTAATATATAAAAGTATATATTCATGGTCCATTTCCCCACAACAGGTAATAATACATGAACCCACATGAAGTGGTTAAACATGAAAGAACAAGTGATAATACTAAACAGTTTGTAATTCAGTGCTAAATAAAATATCATCAAATACTGAAAGTTACAAATAAATTAAAATGCAGGGCTGTTGTTTAGGTGAGTTGCTTATCAGTCCTGGCTCCATCATAAATGTATAACCTTAAGTATGTCATTTTTCATACAGACAACCCACACATAATAGGAGAGCGTTAGCTAAGCTTCTCTCAAGGTCTAAAATCAAGCATTGTCAAGTATGAGAGTCCACAAACAATGTACTATAGGCCAAGTGTGGCCCATTGCTTGCTTTTATAAATAAAGCTTTATTAGAGCACAGCTATGCACACTCATTTATGTATTGTCTATAGCCGCTTTCACACAACAGTGGGATGTCACAAAAGAGACCACATAGCCTCCAAAATAAAATATGCATCATCTGACCTTTTTTTTATTATTATTATTACTGACTTCACAGAGAGAGAGGAAGGGAAAGGGACAGAGAGATAGAAACATCAATGATGAGAGAGAATCACCAATGGGCTGCCTCTTGCATGCCCTCTACTGGGGATCAAGAATGCAACCTGGGCTTGTGCCGCCCTGACCTGGAATCAAACCATGACCTCCTGGTTCTTGGGTCAACATTCAACCACTAAACAACAATGGCTGGGCTGCACTATCTGACCTTTTATAGAAAAAAATTTCCCAAACTCTGGTTCAGTATAACAAATATCCCAGGTATCCAGGAGGAAAAATGATTAATGTTCACTATGGTATCAGGTTACATATTCTATACAAAACTAGAACCTAAAGAAGTGATGAACTACATATAGATGAAAAGGGAGTTAAGAAAATTATAGAAAGAGGGAATAGCTTACGCAAAATCATGGAGGCCATAATGGGTAATGAAACTTCCTAGAGACGTTTGTATTAGCACTCCATGCATCCATGCAGGGGCATATTGCCAATACTAACTATTATGATGAACTATCCAGTTTTATTTCCAACTGCAACAACAGTTATTACACATTACATATTCCAAAGAGTCAGCTTGCTTGCTGTGTTAGAACACGTGTCTCGATATTCTGAAGATATTAAATACTAGGAAATCAGGCAAATCCCTGCAGAAAGTTACAATTTTTATAAAGGAGAGGGAGAAAGAAAGAGAGACAGCATGCAAACATTTGAAATAATTTAGTATTGTATTTTCTCCTACTGGGATGGCTTCCAAAACTACAGCAACACAACTACAGCAAATATTTGGTCTCTGGTGGAGTTCCCTTCCAGGGAATCTTGGATGAAAACTAGAGAAGCAGATGGGCCTTGAGTTTTATTTTCACACAATTTCAGTCAATCCGGAAGACAGACTAGTTGTAAGAATTTTAATTCAATAATGGCTGTTACCCTTCACCTAAGGGCAGTGGGATCTCTATTGACAAGGGGCATGGGCAGGAGTTTGCAAGGTCAAAGGACTTCATTCAGTACACATGGAATTGGCATTAGAAATGGCATTCGATTTTATCTCTCATTAAAATAATGTAAAATTTTCACAACACAATATTGTTTTAGTTTATAGCATTTAAAATGTGTTTTATATCACACATTTGGAAACATAAGCTTAATACAAAGAAAACAAATAAGAACAGCAAGGAATTCCAGAACTGAATAGTGCTATCAGGCAGAAGTTCTAGCAAATCTACACTGGTACTTTAGAGGAAAAGCTATTATGGAAGGCACTTTCTCAGTACAATGCATCACTTAATGGTCTCCTTATGTCCTGTGCATTCAATTCCTAACTTTTGAAGCTGGAATTACCCTGCCTCAGGTTTTATGGCTATTTTCCTCCATGGTTAGGACAAATTTAAGAGGCCAGACCTCCCTCTAAACTCTCTGGTTCCAAACAATGCTCATTATGGCCCAAGCCTTCTTGAATTGCAAGCTGAATAGTTGTGCTAATTTCCTTCTCTGGCTCTCCAGTAGCATCTCAGTTCTTCCCAGAGATGTTCTGTCTCCCTCTGATGCTCCTCTCAGAGTTGGAGTGCCAAGGACTGCACTTTGCCTCTTGTTCCTGAATTTCCTTATGCTCTGTCTGCCCAGCCACATGCCTGACTATTGTTAATTATTGCATTCACCAGTCTGAGTATGCAACTTCCCGGGTACCCACCTAATGGGAACTGTATCCAACTACTGCTTTCTATGTTTGTTATTCCTTGACACCGTTTGTGTGACTTCCTAGACAGATTCTGCTATTGGTTACATTGCTTCAATGACAGTGGGAAAACCCCTTGGACAAGTAAAGTGTTATTTCTTTTCTAGCCTAATGAAGAGTTTCAGGTTTGAATGAAAAGGAGACTGAAGTCATGACTCAGGTGCTTCTTGAGTAATCGCTGAGATTAATAAAGCCGAATATGGCCTTCATAAATTATAAGTAGCATTACTTCCCACGCTCTGACCAAGAGAAGACTGGTATAGGATCTAGTGCATCTATATTTCAGAAACTGTGTTCTCAAGATTATGATTTCTGCTTAATTTTTTATTTCCTATTCAAGAAAGAAGGAAGGAAGGAAGGAAGGAAGGAAGGAAGGAAGGAAGGAAGGAAGGGAAGGAAGGGAAGGAAGGAAGGAAGAAAGGAAGGCAGGCCCTGGCAAAAGGTAAAGAATTTTGTTTACTTTATCTTATCTGGGCAAATCCTGAACTTCTTAACTCCAGAGATTAAAAAGCAACAATAGAAAATGGAGCTTCAGGAAAAAAAGCAAACCCTAACTGAAAGAGTAAAGTTTTTTTTTAAAGCTGTCCCTTTTATCTTAAATCTCCAAGGTCTTCCCCCTTCGCCAGTGATGGGAACAAGACCCTTAAACCTGTCCCAGGAAACAGCCCCGAGCTAAGAGCAGACAGAGCAAATAGACAGATAAGAAAAGCAGGACATGAGATTACGGGATGGGACTGTTGACTGAAAACTTAGGCCCTGTCATTAAACATGTTATTAACGAGCCCTGTTGGAATTTCCTGGCGACTTTGTCCTCTCTTCCCCCCTCACATGTGTAACCCCCCGATGTATGGTTTTTGCCTATATATACTTGTAAGACTTTCTGCTCGGGGTTCGACTCCTCTGCTCCTGCGTGAGTTACGAGTTGAGCCCCAGTGCGCTGGAATAAAGCCTCTTGCTGTTTGCATCAAGTGACGCCTCCTGCGGATGATTGGGGTTGCTGTCGATCCGTGGGATAGAGTAAGGGTCTCCCTCTGGGGGTCTTACACTGGCAGGCGTGGCTCAGTTAGTTGGGCATCGTCCTGTTCACCAAAAATGGTTGCAGATTCCATTCCATGTCAAGGGCACATGCCCAGGTTGCAGGTTGAATCCCCAGTAGGGGGCATGGTGGAGGCAGCCAATGGATGTCTCTCTCACATTGATGTCTCTCTCTCCTGACAACCTCCCATTTAGTATGAAATCCAAATGCCACAAAAGCCTGTGGTGTGCTGGCCCTGAAGTAACACTGGTTCTATTTTATTTCATGTTTTCCTCTGGGTCACTAAGTTCTAATCCCACTCTCCTTTCTCTCTTTTTCAGACACACCAAGCACACTTCCCCTGCTCAAGGGCCTTTCCACTCGCCGTGTTCCATTTCCTGGCCAGTTTATCTACGTCAAGCAACTCAACATCTGCCTTTACACCCTTCAAATATTACTTGCTTTTCAATCACACTGTTTTATTTTTCTCACAGCACCAAACACAATCTAAAATTACCTTGATTGTTTATTTTTTTAAACTTATTACTTTTTTTTCTCTTTGAGATAGTGATTCCATTTTCTCTGGATGTACACAAGAAGTGGGATTGCTGGATCCTATGGCAATTCTATTTTACAAATTACATTTTAAGGGTTTTCCTTCCCTTTCATTTCTTTCTTTTGAAACAGATATCTCTGCTTTAGAACAAAAATTATAGTCACAGATTCAACTTTATTGATGTTCATTAGGGTCTTGGAAGGAATTAGGACTTGGTTAAGAGGAAATAACTGTAGTATACTGTGATATGTGAGAGGAGAGGCCTTCAACTGAATATAAGGACCAAATCAAATTTATTGGAGAAGAGAGATTTCAATCTTTTTTTTTTTTTTTTTTTTTTTGTAGTTCACAATCCTGGCCAAATTCTTACTTTTCTGTATAGCATCTATGCTTTCTGATGCCACCTCTAGAATTTTATGTTAGGAAAAAAAAAAAAAAAAAAAAAAAAACCACAAAGGGGGTGGCAACTCATTTATTTATTTGTTTATTTATTTATTCTAAAAACCAGGAGAACATGGCATGTGCCCGCCTGGCTGAGCCTCTATTCTTGGGGCCTAAGAACCTTGCCTGCAGCAGGAATTTCACAAAAATTGTTAAATCAATGAATTACTGACAATGATAAGTAATAAATCCATCTAAAAGTGAGCAAGGGGAACTAATTCCTAGTTTGTGCTACTGAGATGTATTCACTTTAAAGAACATGGGTTTTTTTTTTTTTCCATTTTTAAAAACTGCTTGTCCAAAGAGTGAGCATTGGCTTCATCCTGTGATGTGATGCACATATCTTCCTCACTGTATCATGCACAGGAAACATCAACTATCTGATCTCCATTAACATTTAATATATTTAATATGTTCAGTAAATCCCACCTATGAGTGAAATCATATGTACTTGTCTTTCTCTGGCTTGTTTTCAAAGGTACATAAGACATTGATTGGTGTTTCTAATAGCAGTTTCATCCTGTTTCATTGAAAATCTATTGTGATAAGTATTTGTTTTTAGTGGATCTGTTCCAGAAGAAAGAGGGCTTCTTCCCTTTCTTAATATGTGGAGTTTGGAGCAAATAGTAGGTATTCCTTCTTCTTTTTTTGTATTAACATTTTGTTCAAAGAAAATTAAACTAATGACTTAATTAATATAATTACTTAAAGAGAAAAGAAGCATAATTACTACAAAGTAAATGGAACAGAGGATTAAAGACATGAAAGAAATCTATGACATCATTTGTGATTTTATGTGTAAGCTCCTTTTTCCCCCATTGACCTCTCCCCAGCCACCCCCAACCCCCAGGCCATGCCCTCAACCCCACCCCACCCCCATCTGTATCCAATGGTTATGCTCATATGCAAGCATACAAGTCCTTTGGTTGATCTCTTTATATACTTTTAACACAATTAGTATAGTAGCGAATGACAATGAATGAATTCAATGCTATTACATTAAAAAATAAGATTATATTCTTTCATTTTCCTTTTCATTGGTCCAATAGCTATGCTCGGAAAAATATTTAAAATATATCTAGGAAATCAGTCACAGTTGCAAGAATCATGGTTGTAAATCAAACAGGAAATTGTCTGGTCTGCATGTACCAAGGGCAAATCACTTGGAGACTTGTAGTTCAAATTTTGCTGGACATTTAACAGCTGCAGCATATTTCTGACAGATGGTCTAACAGATGAATCAGTTTCAAATTATCTACTGAACTATTATATGCTCTGAAAAAACAAACACATACAGATTTGTGAGGCTTGGAAAAAAATAAGTTTTGTCTCCTCTAACTTGAGCTTCTAATTTCACAGAAGTAAAACCTATTACACAAAATAATAAAAATTAACTTTTACTCTTTGTGTACTCTAGACAAGTTTTTTTTAGAAAATTTAATTCATATTACTTTATGCCCAAAAAAGGGGCGGGGAGGGGGGGACATTCAAAAATAGAATGAATGATTTGTCCCAGAATCAGGCCGAGGTTTTAATCTCTGAAACAATTTGAGATTTTTTGTTTGTTTTTTAAATTTTTTAAAGATAAACGTCACTGTGGTTCCTTTTTTTAAAAATATTTTTTTATTGATTTCAGAGAGGAAGGGAGAGGGAGATAGAAACATCAATGATGAGAGTGAATCATCTTCAGTCTGCAGGCTGATGCTCTATTCACTGAGTCAAACCAGCTAGGGCCAATTTGAGTTTTTTTGCAGTCTCATAAGGAGTCAGAGCTACCAGCACTTTTAATAAACCAATAATTTGAAAAGTGTTAAGCTCTATTACAATATGACTAAATGAACTTGAGAACATACTTTAAAAAAAAAATCTTTATTGTTGAGAGTATTACAAATGTCCCAACCCCCTTTCCACCCATTTCCACCCACCATTGTGTTCCCACCCCACCCACACCTTCACCACCCTTTGTCTGTGCTCCTGGGCAATGCATATGTGCATATACATTATTTGGTTAATCTCTCAGGGCCCTCCACCCCTTCCCTCTGGGTTTCATCAGTCTATAGCCTTCAGACTTTCATTGACAACCTTCCTATGGTTCAGGCTTTTTTGTATTGAGGTTTGCTAGTCCACTGGGAAATGTCTCATTTTCTGACTCATTTCATTAATTAGTTAACTCAATGACAAAATTTAACAATAGATGCAATGTAGTTATCGACAACCAAGTCTATTTCCTGGACTACTTAATCTATTTACCTTTAGATAATTGACTAAAGTGGTGTATAGATACATATCCTCCAGTGTTCCTGGCTCAAGTCACTGATGATATGCATTCATTTATTCACAGAAGAAATACAACAAGGAATAACACAATTTTATACTATAATAAATAAAAATTATTAAAAATACACTGTAGTATGTCAGATGCTGATCATAATGGGGGAAAATAAAACAGGGAAGGAAGATGAGAGTACCTGTCGGGGATGGGGTGGGTAGGTGAGTGCCCTTTAAATTGGGGGTTCCAGAAAGCCTCATTAATAAGGTTTTTGATAGCAAAAGCTTCATGGACAAGAGGAAACAAGTCAAAGTGTTACTTGGTGTCTGTGAAGTGGTAGTTCCAGGAAGAGAAACCCAGTGAGAAAGCCCAGGCACAGGACCAGGATGGGCATGGTCAAAGACCGCATGGAGCCTGTGTGGCTGGACGAGGGGAAACATGGGCTAAGCAAAGAGGAAAAGGTCAGATGGACTGAGGGGCGAGTGAGGGCAGCTGGGCTTGAAGGGCCTTGTGGGAAGTGTAGAGAGTTGGGCTTTAGTACCAGTCAAAGATTGGAAGTCCTTTACAGCAGAAAATGTGACATTTTACCAAATTCATTATAAAAGAAGTGAAAGTTTAATATAAAATGTATCTTTATGTTTTCTTTTACTTTTAGTGTTTTTTAGAGCAGCTTTAGGTTTTCAACAAAATTGAAAAGGAGGTACAAAGATTTTCCCATACACTTCCTACCCCATACATGCATAGCTTCTTTCTTTAGTGAGTGCACTAAAATGTTATATATATTTTTTTTTATCACCAATGAGCCTTGTCTAACCCAAAGTCCATAGCTTACCTTAGGTTTCACTCCTGGTATTTCACATGCTATGGGTTTAGACAAGAATATAATGACATATATCCATCATTATAATATCATAAAGAGTATTTTCATTGCCCTAAAAATCCCTGTGCTATGTCTATTCATCTCCCCTAGCCCCATCTGGGGAAGGTTAGGGAGGGGGGAATCAAAAGGAAAGACACCTAGAGCCAAGCAAACAGGGACCAGAACTCAAGAGATCAAAACCTCAGCCAGCCTGCTGAGGACCAACCCTGAGAGACCTCTTTCATCTCTGTGGTTCTTTTCTCAGCCTGGTGGATAGGAGACAGGCCCTACAATCTTAGGATTTTTTCATTATGAAAAGATCATACTCCTTCCATAGAAAGGAACAAAGAGAAACCATAAGCAAGCAAAGGCACAGAAATGAGACTAATTAGAGGTTACCCAAAGTAACTTTGATTCATAGGCCAGGTGCACCCTGGGAACTGGTAAGGAAAAGGGTTGAACATAAGTAGTGTGTTGAACATTGAAAACTAAACAGATTACTTCTAATCTCCCACAAAAGGGAATTGGGAACAATTAGAGGTTTCTGAACAGAAAAATTATAGAGTAAAGACATAGGGAAAGTTACAAAAATAAACAGTGTTTTGTTTTTTAGCTTCCTTAGAGGGGGAGATACCCAGAAAATGAATTCCAGATGGGAGAAGAAAATATATTTTGAGAAAACCATGCAATCAAATAGGAAATGAGACACCCCAATCTACAGAATTCTGTATTGCCTGCATGCACAAAGCAACCAAGAGATGAAAAAGTTATAGGTTTTGCGTTTTGAAATGAGAAATAGCAGTGAAACAGAAATGAAACATATATATTCATGGCTACCTAATGGAGAGACATCTGCAGTCTTACAGAAACAATCACTGTTATCCCAACACCTACATTTCTAGAGAGCTGGCCTCCAAACCGGATGTAGAAAACCCATGTTCTAATTTCTGTTCAGTCTCCTTCTCTCATGAGCAAGACACACATTCATGTTGAATCTCGGTTTCCCATCTGTAGAGCAGGAGTGTTGGGCATGAAACCCTCAGGTTCCTTTCGTGGCTGAAGTTTCCGGATTCCATAATGTCATAAGATGCTCACAAGGTTACACCATGTTTAAAAGCTAGCCTGTCTCTTACTACCAAAAAGGTGCTTGCTTAATCACTTCTTTTTTATATAAATAAATTAAACATATTTCAAGGAAATTACAAAACAGATCATTTAATGCTGGTATGGATTGATAGCCAAGCACAGAAAAACAATTATTTTCCAGCTTCATCTCTTGGCTCCGGGCTGACAGTTCTCATTGGGAGCTTGATGAACCATCATAAGTAATAGATAATGACACTGCCTTCCTTTGTCAATAAAGCCCAGGACACAATGCCAACTCTGCTCATTTGAACATATCCAGATTTTCAAGAAATCAACATTCATTTCATAGCACGCATGGCTCATCTTGTTTTATCATCACGATTGATTGTTTCTTTTCATGAGACATACACATTCAAAAGGGATCTGAATTACTGGCTCAAAGGTTCACATTAAGGAACTTTAATTACATAGCCTTGAAAGGAATTTTGCCTTCTGATTATTTTATTCAATCACTTTCTGAAATGGAGAGTTGAACTGTGGGGTGGATTATAAATAACCAGAAACCCAGGCCCTGCGATCTATGTTTAGGAAGCAGACATGCAAAGTGAATATTGTTAAAAATACTACTAGTGTTTTATTGTATAAAACACTACAGATGTTTTATAAATATTATGAAAATTTTTGTCATCTAAACAAATGGATATAAAACCAATGTTTAGTACTATTTAAGAATATTTCTGTATTCATTATTATAATGTTCCTTACAATGTAGCCCTATAATTCAAATATGCAAAGAATAGGAAAATATGGAGGCTAAAAGCATAGACTTAGGATTCAGAGTTAGGAAGCCCAGAATTGCATTCTGGTCCACTTCTCAATACTAGTATTGTTTGGGTGCATCTCTTAACATCTTAGACTCTCAGTTTTACCTCTAGCAAAACAGTAATGAAATCCGAGTTAATAAAGTATTATAAGTATCAACAGGTGGCCTATATTTACAAATGGAGTCTGGGAAGTGGGGGGTTGGGGAAGATAATTAACTGTCTATGGCTGGATGGAATTATAGAGTCCAGAGAGGGATATAACATGAGCAGATATCAGCCATGCAATATTGACTGCTTTGGTAATAGAGAGCTAAAGGGCTCATTAAAATATTAGGTGTATAGAGGTCGGGCAATCATTTTGCCTAGAAGATAATATCTCCAAACATATCACTATGCTAATGAAGAGTTCCCTGAAATGATATTTTAAAAAATGCTTTTAAATTCTAAGTCACATACAAATATTAGTTTTGTTTACTACTGTAACTTAATAAACAAAACCAGAGTTAAATACTTGATATTTTTTTCAGATTTCTTGGTTAAGTAATTTTAAAACACATGACATTACTAGATATGCCAAAATAGGTAATTACTTTTTGTAGATAATTGAAAATATTTTTTTATTTTTTGCATGCCTTCATGTAAACCAATGAAGTAGGTCACAATATTTCTTTTACCTTTTTCCTTATAGAAAAGGCACTTAGATTCCAGAATTTCAAATTGATGACTAATTTGAAAAAAAGAAATGCCTATCAACCAATTAAGTCTAGAGAATTCTTCCAGGTAGCTGTCCTCTTTCTAGTCATATTCATAATCATTTTGATCTTTGCTAAGTATATTCTACTTTTAAAAATGCACCATCAAAAGGCAAAAACAACCTACGTTATGGAACCAGGCAGTGTATCTACATTGTAGACCCCCACCACCGGGCAAGATTTCTTCTGTAGTATCTACAGGAATATCTATGAGTCCCCTATAAGGAGCACTGTCTTATTTGACTAATTCAATAAATCAGGTTACAGACTCGTGCTGCACACTCTTACATTTCCTTGACACAATTTCTGACTCTCTATTGCAAGCCAACCTAAAAAAGATTTGAATTATGTGTTTGCTATTAGTTCATCACTTGACATTCCATATTTCTTACTGCTCAGAACATAAGAATATGCACATTTATACATTTTTCTAAGTTCCACTTCTTGGTTACTGTTATTTGAAACTTAATATCAAGAATGCACTTGACAAGTTACACTGGAGGTGACATAGCAGTTTGCGAAAAGAAGTATGAACATCATTTATTCATGGCAGAGCACTGTTCCCTTTTGATTTCAGTTTTCTAATAACTTCAAATGCCACTGTTCACCAATAACAATTTATTTTCCAGTGGTACAATTGGTGATGTGGAAAATATTTTTCCTGGATTTCAAAGAGCATATATATTTACAATACACTTTACAACCCAGCCTTGCTCAGAGCATAATTTCATATCAATTGCAGCCATTCTCTACTGCATCTCCTTCATCTCTCACTTTCCATGCCCAGCAGTGTCCCCACCACCACATCAGGGCTAGATATATGTTTGTTGAATGATTACACATGCCTGTTATTCCTGTCTCTTAGGATGGGAGCCTGTGGAGTTTACAGACACAAACTCCAATTACAGTTCCAACTGGTACAATGAGGAATGCTGAGTTCAGTCCCATTGCTAGAGAATGCCACCCCAAAATACTTCAGAAGATTGTATGCTGAAGTTTACTTCTCTCCCAAATAGGGTATATAATCCAGATATAATGGAAGTAAGAATATCTTTGAGAAATCTGAAGTAGGTTTTCGCCTGGAACAAAAGCAAATTTAATGTGAGCTGCAGCATTTTTGTTGTTGTTAAGAGTAATTCCTTACTTTGAGATGATTAGAGTAAATTTCAAGGGAGAAAAAAGGAAAATAATTTTGAGAATAGGTTGTGTGGTTTCCTCAAAATTGAATTTCTTAGAAACAGATCGCCTAAAACAAATATTTCTTTCCATCAAAACTGCAGGGGCAAAATAAATAGCCTATCTTTCCTAACCCCTGCCTACACCTGCTTCACTTTCTGCCCAAGAATTCTGAAAAGACCTGCAGAGATACTCCGACTCTATGGCCCAGCAATAGAACTATCATATAGAGAAATCTCCGTCAAGGTCAGCAAAATTATTGTGGCCTGCTAGAGTCAGTAAAAAATAAAAATAAATACTAACAACCTACATTATTTAGTTTTCTTTCTCATTAGATAAAAGCAGTGATAGGGTGCGTGCACATTAAATAGTAGTTAGTTGACATGCATTTTTGTTCATGTCTCTGAAGATAGCAAAAATTGCAATGAAGGACCACTCAAAATATATTTAACTAATATTTTCTTTTCTCCTTAGAGGGAAAAATGTTTTACCTTCCAATGCTTCTTTTATGGCTTATTGCCAGCTTAACTCTACATGTTTATACATCTACTTGTCTTAGAGTTTTATTCATCTTTTTAAAGAATGCCTACTAAAATTAAAATGTTACTGTGAGAAATAGAATTGGAAGATGCTACCAGGTCCTGAAAATGAAGGCTTTGAATATAGTTTTTATGGGTGATTGGAGGGGATGAAGGGAGAAACAAAATAGAACATGAAGATATGAAACATTAAACTTCAGGAGTAATAACATTTGGGTCTTGGCTAAAAACAGAAAACCAATGTAACTACACCATTAGTTACCTTGGACTAGATCTGACCTATCTACATGTCCACAGAAAAGGCAGGAATAAATGTGGCCATAGCTAGTGTTGTATCACATAAATACTTAAAAATAAATTATTCAGCTCCTATTTTTAGAATTTTATGAATTGAATTTTCATAAAGATTCCAGACATTTGAACCTAACTAGAATTTTAGCTGTTATCCTACCCTCAGTATTATAGTTAAATCTAAAAGTAGCAACAGCTGGAAAATTGATGGCTGAGAAAAATTCAGGAGAGATGGCAAATATATGTCCTAACAGATGAAAACCTTTGATGATAAATGTGGATGAAACTGGTTTGAGTATCAAGACAATGTCTTCCAAGATCTTTTAAAAGAAAATTGATTCCTACTTATATTCCCTCTATGGAATCTACATTGCTTTACTAATGCCCAAGATATAAAATTCAACATGGTTTCTATGTGCTCTGACTTTTTTTGGGTCAAAATTATAGGCATTTGAGTATAGAATGTTGAAAATCATGTGGTTCTAATATTTCCAAACAGTTATTCTTCTTTTATCAACTTACCATGTCAGTGTTTTCTGGTGCATAATCTTATAGACATAGATACTTAAATTCTAGACAGTGCAATAGAAGTAGGTCAGCATAGAAAACATACAACTGAATTCAGACTCTGGTCATTCCTACAGTGTTTTAAATTTCACATAATTTAAAATTTACAATAATATAAAAGATCAATAATGTGGTGATTGTAAGGGATGGGTGGAGGTGGAAGAGGGTGTAAGGTGGATATATGGTGATGGGAAAATCTATATATAAAACCCTAATATGCAAATAGACCGAATGGTGGAACAACTGAACAACTGAACAACTGGTCGCTATGACGTGCTCTGACCACCAGGGGCCACGTGCAGAACATGGCAGGTGTTGGCAGCAGGTGGCAGGGCACGGAACACGGTGGGCATCGGCCGCGGCCGCGGCGGGATGGTGGAACAGGTGAGTGAGGGCTGGTCAGAGATTTTTTACGCAACTTGCATACAACCCTGTATTAACCAGAGAGGTCCAAGGCGATTCACTGACATTCCTTTTGCTCTGAAATTGCTATCTAGATGCAGCCTTTAATATCTAGATTTAATCAAGAATCATTGATGAGTTCATTATTAACTGGGAATATCAATGGAAGGGAATTAGTGTGATCAAACTGAAGATTTAGCAGCCTCTTGAGAACTAGAAACATAAATTTATACTCATATCATACCATAGGGGAAAAAAACTTAAGAATCATTTAGTCAAAATGATGTACTTAATATGAGAAAAGAGACCTAGAAAATTTCCTGACTCAATGTCAGTGAAAGTGTAGTGTGTGTGTGTGTGTCTGTGTATTTTTAATTTCTACTTTAACATGTAACATTCAACATTGCAATGTATGTGGGTGAGTTACAATGGGGTCTTTATATTGAGTAATAGGTAACTAAATGCTGTTCTCATATAAGCATAGTATTTAGGCTGGCATAAAAGTAAGGAAATTTTTTTTTTTTTATTATAAGCACATATATTGATGTTCAAATGTTCTCCAGATTGCTTATTTTTAATTAATAGGTCTAGGGAACAAATTAATTTTTCCTACACTATTGACAATACTTGAGACAGTGCCTCAATGAAAATGACTTATTATTATAAAGTATTGTTGCATTTACTTCTAAGAAAACACATGTAAAAGTTTAATTGTTCTATCTTTGATTTGTGTCATAGAAAACACGTTCTTTTGAAAATAAAGTGGGATGAAGGAATAAAAACACTTAATTAATCCCCTGTTTATTTCTATCAGCTGTTCTCATAGCTCAAGAAGCTGGACTAAGCAATTAACCACTACATCAATACTTAGCTTTTCATGAAAAAAAAAAAGGCTTCTGTTTCTAAATTTCTCAAGTAATACACTTAATAAGCTATATGGTTGAGTCTCATAAGACAATAACAGATAAAACACAAGAACTGTACAAATTTCTGCCTACCCCATCTGTTACAATCAGCAAAAAATACAAATTAAATCTTAACTTCAATAAGATATTGCTGAGGTCAATATAAAGATTGTGTAATTTTATCTTGGTGAAAAAAAAAAAACTTCACCAAATGTTACTAGATAGGCAATGCCAACCTGCTCGCAAGGTTGTCTCTGCCTATCTATACAGAGTTGGACTCTTATTAAAGGACTGACTGGTTATATAGCCATGGCTAACAGCAAGAGGTTCAGCACAGGACCAAGCGAATGAATCAAGGTTGTCTCTTTTGACTGGAGGTGGGGCGGTGGTGGGGGGAGGAATGGAACAATCATGTAGTCGAATTAAAAGAAATAACTAGTACAATGAGCATCTGAGAATGCAAGGGCAGAGAGAAGAGAACATCAGGACATCCCAAATAATTCTGTCTCTAGTTCTAAGGGAGCTGAGTCAGATAAGAATGGAAACAGGAGAGAAGCAGATACTCTGGACTTCAAAAATGAAATGTGCCTGCAGATAGCAGAATAAGGAGCAAAGAAACAACTACTTGGGGTCAGATATTAATTAACATAGGCAGAATTTGGGTTTCTCTCGCCAAGATTTGATCTTTCAGGGAGATCCTTTGCCCTATGCTGCAAGTTTCAGGACCTCATAGACGTGGGAATGTTATTAGGAAAAGGTGAAAGGAAACCCATGTCTCATCCTCAAACACTGCCGCCCCCCATACCAGATTACTGTCTATCTTTGGGAACATGCACGGAATTGGTCCAGGTGAAACATAGGGTAAATAGTAAGTGACAGGAATAATTCTAATCCCAAGGTCTTTGTGGATATTAGATGGGAGATGGCATGTAAACAGATCCCACAAATATTGAATGGGCAATACTATAACCCTTGCTTAAATTCATGTTCCACATGTAAGTATTTATCACTTTCAAAAATATTTTTCTAATTTAGTATCTTCTTTCAATCTGTTATTCAAGCTTTTTCTATAGCTTCCTTTATTCTGGCCCGGATCATATCTTTTCTGAACTATTTTAGCTGATGTCTACAAGAGAGATGAAAATGTTTTAAAAGTATCATGGATAGCCATTTTTAAATTTCTGGGATAGCTGGATTTGGTTTTGTTTGGCCTACATTATAAAAGATGCCGAATATCACTGAATCTGATAAAAAATCAAAACCTACACACAAGTTTAAATTATCACAGGGTAATCGAATTGTTAAGAGACTGAGTTCCAGCTTTGCCTATTGCTAGTCGTGTTTCTTTATGTTCACCAATGAAGAGCAGGTAACAGAAGCATCCACTTTATAAAATTGTTGTTAGGCTTAATAAATACACACATAAATACACATGAGTATGTATAGATATGCACTTTGTATTGTAAAATATGTACCTGTAAAGAATACATAAGTACATATGTTTCTATAAGCATATGTGTGAGTGTGGGTGTATAGGGTGGGACAAAAGTAGATTTATAGTTGTAAGTACATGAAACACAGAGTGTATTCTTGTATTATATAGGGTGTCCCCCCAAAATGAAAATGTTTACATACTTTAACAACTGATAGTGCAATTGATGTTTCTTTCTTTTTAGATTTAACCCATTGCAATTAATAATGGCAGCCAAAGTGTGTATACATTTTTAGGGGACACCCTGTATATTTTTCCATACAGTTGTTTGGAAAATGACTGTATGCTAGAAAGAGAGAGAGAGAGAGAGAGAGAGAGAGAGAGAGAGAGAGAGGTTTTGAGGAGAGAGGCAGAAAGAAACCTTTCACAACACCTGACATTCTATGCCCTCACTACATATTATTTTGCAAGAGAACACCTTAAAAGTTAAAGGAGATTCAACAGATTTGAAACAAACTACAGATGGTTTGTAGGCAAATGGCTTCACTGTACCTTGCTGTACATATAGTATACTAGTCAAGACTACAAGCCAGAGGCAGGTGAATTTGAAAACCAACTAAGTCACAAACTCTTTTTATCTTAGAAATAATCTAGTTCTCTTTGAATAGAAATTTTCCAGCCTTTCTGATAGCCACTTAATCTGCATTTGACCCAAAATTTTGCTTTTATAAAGTACTCATTGTTGAATATTTCCATTGAAAATGTTTCCATTATATTGTAAATGTTTTCATTATATTGACTTAAAATTTTTAGCAATGTTTGTAGTCCACTGGTGATAGGTAAACAACCATATGCCAAAGAAAAAAATATGCTTTAGAATAATTATAATTAGCAGACTTTAAACATTTCCTATCATTATCCTTTTAATTGCCTTTTCATTTAGTGAGAAGAGCTAAGGTTTGAGGTAAACAAAGTTGGGTCTGAAACCCCAGCAATGATACCTAAAGCTGTATAAACTTGAACAAGCCACTTCACTCTCTGGCAATAATGTTATCTCTGAAATCAGGATGATAATTTCCTTATTACTAAAGGAAAGAAAAAGGAAGAACACAGGAGGGAAGAAATAAAATGAGTAGGTGTTGTATGTTGAATTCACCAACCTCTGTAGCAGGCAATTTCACCCACTCTATTATTTAATGCTCATTTACATTGGATCGATATTAGCAAACATTTTTAAAGTTGGGGGGAAAATGGTTCCATCAAAGTTAAATCAATTCCCAACAATTATAAAGCGAGGGAATCATCCACCTTTATCTTAAACCATTATGGAAGGACTTCCCTGGGCAAATTTCTGAGAATGTACATGTATGGGAATGGCTTGTAGAATAGGTCTTATTTAGCTCACTATTTGAAAAAGTTTTAAATGAAAAATTCTCTCGACCAATATATTAAGTAATAAAAAGTTTAATGGTTTATTTTGATTTCTGCCTTTCATTTCTGTTTTAAAATGTCTTTAAAATATGTTAATATTATTTTTGAATTAAGCACTTGGAAAATTTCATCATGGTGATTATGGAGTGACATGCATTTTGCATTATAAAAGAGACAAAAAGACTTCCAGTAAGTATAGGGTATTTTCCCCCCAAAGAATAAAAGCAATTATTCACTGAAATGAAAAAAAAAAAAAAAAAAGACAATCAACTTATTTCAAACCCTTTGAAGTGAAACACATACAGTGAGAGATAGGGTGCAAAGAAACTGTTCCAGGTCCAAGTAAGAAGAATAAATTCTAGCCAGTGCCCTTAACCTTTCTGAGGCTCCCATTTTTTCCTCTGGAAAGTGATGAACAAACTATCTCCCTTGTGCCATTTGAAAGCATGTTGCACATTTCTAATCAGATCTTATATGTGAAAGTTAATTGAAAAGTATGAACATATATTCAAGTAAAAAGGATTATTATTGGAAGCCCTGCAAATAAAATAGCCATGTGTAAATGTTCTTCCAAAATCTGGACACCTTTAAAACATAAGTAATGAGCCCTGGCCAGTGTGGCTCAGTTGGTTGAGCATAGTGCCATGCTCCAAAGGTTGCTGGTTCAATTCCCAGTCAGAGCACATGCCCAGGTTGTGGGCTTGATCCCCAGTAGGGGACTTGCAGGAGGAAGCAGATGGATGGATCAATGTTTCTTGCTGTGTCTCTCTCCCACTCTCTCTAAAATCAATAAAAACATATTTTTAAAAAGAAATAAAAACATAAGTAATGAGAACAGTAGGAACTATGCCAAGTACCAGGTGCCAATGCTACATTCAGGGACTCTACTGTAAGAGCTTCAGATGTATTCATACTCTTGATTCAATAAATCCACTTCTGGGGATTATTTTCTATACAAATAATCCTAAATATGGGGGGAGATCATGTAAAAACCCTTTGGTTGCCTGATTATTTATAATAGCAAAAACATTTTAAATGATACAAATATCAGTTTAGCATAGAGCTAAATTATATAATTACATTTTCTCAATTAAATATTAGAGTCACTAAAATTCTGATTGTAAAATATATGATTGGAAAGTGCTTTTGATATAATGGTAAGTGAAATAATCAGGAGACTGTGAGTGAATTGTAATTACCAGTAGGTAAAATTTTACAAAGTAAATATTTTCATAGGTAAGAATAATGAAAGTAAATGCACCAAGTTATTAATATTGTCAATGTTGGTTTGTGAGATTATATATAAAAAATTCAAAGGGCGACCCTCATTTCTAATATTTTGCAATTTTTGATGGATCTATTATACTTATAATGATTTTTATATAGTACTATAGCAATAATCATGTAAGACTAAGAAGTGAACTCGTGTACTAGATTATTATTGCTGAATATATCTATAACTCAGTTCTAATTTTCTCCAGATCTTATTTGTAATAAAAGTAATTGGAAAAATAATATACATAAAACATTTCCTCAATAACTTAATTTAAAATTTATAAATCTTTCTTTGATTAATAGTTCTCCAGGATAGCAAGCTGAAACAAAATACTTTTATTTCTACTATGTTCCCAGCATTAAGTTAAATTCTATTTTTTTTACAAAGTTAACGTTTATGACCAATGAATTTTCTGACCAAAACCTAAATGCATGAAGAATTAACCCTGTACAATAATGAATTAACAAGATCTGAAAAAGATAAAATGAGTCACTAAATGATTATCATTAACATAAAGTTCCACTCTGCTCCCTTATGGAGAATGATGAAACACTTTTATTCAACCCCATCATCTTAATGAGAAGATATTCTACACTTGATCATAGCCAAAAGGCTGGAGAAAATATAGTAATGCCTTACTGCCAGTGTTTAATGAAGAGATTTCATAATTATTAAAACCACATCTGTTTGATTAACAAGTTTCTTATAAGATCCAATCATCCTCTGCTATTTGGTGACAGCAGAATGCACAGACTGTATATAAGCTCTGGTTTCTCTCCTTGTGTGAAGAGAAACCTTATTTACCAATGGTGAACACTGCTTTTAATAGACTTAAAAAGATTAAGTATCTATTTTGTACATTTGTTTAAATCTTGGTTCAGTCACTTTCTGAATTGTAGCCCTGGGCAGGTCACTTAACTCCATTGTTTTGTTTCTTCTCTTCTGGAAAATATAATACCAGCCTTATAGAGTTATTGTGAGGATAAAATGAGATACTAAGTTAAAAGTTTCTGGAATAATGCCTGGCATAAGTAAGAACTAATTCTGGGTACCACACACTGAACATGTTTCTATATAAGGTGAAAATTCTGGAATCATTTGACCTTCAATACCGTTATTGAGTTCACAATTTAGTAATGCATTAATTGCTTTTTTTCTAAGGACATTACCCTGACTTATCATGCCCTAAAGCAGGCAACCTTGAAATTCCAAATTTGTTCCAATAGAAAGGGGATTGGATTAGTGAATAGCTTACTTACAACTTGATTATTAAAAAACACATGTCAATCTCTTTGGCCTTATAAATTGTAAGTATTCCATCTATGGAGGACACATTCTTCCCCTTGTTCCTATCCCTAAATTCCAAATGTAAAGTGGAACCAATAAGGCTTAACTTAAGCTCTCTGTTCTTAGGGAGAATTGTGTGTTGTTGTTTTTTTATTATTATTGAATTAATTGGGTGACATTGGTTAATAAAAGTATATAGGTTTCAGGTGTACAATTCTATAATACATCTTCGGCATATTGCATTGTATGTTCATCACCCCAAGTCAAATCTCCTTGCATCGCCACTTATCTCCCCCCCGCATTTTTTTAAATATATTTTATTGATTTTTTTACAGAGAGGAAGGGAGAGGAATAGAGAGTTAGAAACATCAATGAGAAACATCAATCAGCTGCATCCTACTGGGGATGTGCCTGCAACCAAGGTACATGCCCTTGACCGGAATCGAACCTGGGACCTTTCAGTCCGCAGGCCGACGCTCTAGCCACTGAGCCAAACTGGTTAGGGCCATTTATCCTCCTTTTATCCTCTTCTATTTTCCCCCACCCCCTTTTCTCTCTGGTAATCACCATACTGTAGTCGGGTCTATGAGTTTTGTTTTGACCACCCACCTCCTCTTAGTCCCTTTACCTTTTGTCACCCAGCCCCACAACCCTCCCTTCCCTCTGTCAGTCTGTTCTCTGCATCTAAGATTGTTCCATCATGTTCAGTCACATAACTGCATTCCTGGGAAACACATTTACCACCTTGATACTTGAAAAGAGCCACACATCCCACTGGATTTGTGTAAGATGAAGGGTAGTTTCAACATCATCAGAGGTCTTGATAAGTGGCAGGAAACACATGGGGAAAGGTGCTGGCATCTGAAGAGTTTTGTCTTCCCAACTCTATTTTCTGACAAGGCAGGAACATTGAGAAGAGCAATGTGCTACTTGAAATGTTGGCACCATAAAATCTCTGGCAGTGCACAGTAACAATTTGCTAAACACTTGCTAATTAAATGAAAATGAATTTTAAAGGAAGAAGAATCAGCATGAAAATGGAAATCCCTGAAAGTATCCCTTTTCATAAAGATTATCTCCTTGATAATATTTAGTATATATCTCATTCAAACTTACATTTGACATTTAACCAGGCTGTCAAGATTATTGTTAACATGGTATTTAAAATTAAATATATGCTTCACAGGTGTGGCTGAGTGGTTGAGCATCAACCTATGAACCAGTAGGTCATGGTTCAATTCCAGATCAGGGCACAAGCCTGGTTTAGGGCTCGATCCCAAGTGGGGGGAGGGGGGGAGGCATGCAGGAGGCAGCTGATCAAAGATCATCATTGATGTTTCTATCTCTCTCTCCCTCTCCTTTCCTCACTGATATCGATTAAAATATATATTTAAAAATAAGAATAAAATTAAATATATTTTCAAGACTACTAAATATAATGGAATTACTAACTACTAACAAAGATTTTTTTTTTTCTAAATTGTTAACAATTTAAACAAAAACCATGTACAAGTAATCCCACAAGTTAATGCTGAAGTGATGTTTCCCAGGTTCGGCTTTCTTTTGGCTGCTGTTCCCTATGTCTTGGAGCTGGAAAAACATCCCGTCTACTTTATGAACACCATTCATTACTGCTGCTAATTGAAGGCCATGTATTGTCACATTACCATCTTATTCATGTAATTTGCTCCAAGAGCTTGTGCTATGCATGCTTATGATTTTCAGACAAATGCTTAAGACATGTGTTAAAATAAATGTCACTGCATAGGCAGGAACCCAAAGAAAATAGTGCATTTCAAGCAAGCTTCCAAAATTAGTGACTTTTTTCTTTTTTTGCTATAGACAAAAATAGATATGTATTGCCCTTAAATTTGGCATTGAAGACCCCAAATTATCTTTTTACCTTACCATTCCCATAAGTTATCTCTCTGATCCTTACATTGGATTAATCTTGTCTATCCCTCCATGAGTCACGTTGGTCATCAGGAGTGGATTGTGAAAAAGTCTTAAAGAGGACTATTTAAGGATGATGATGAGGACTTATGCTGGACATCTATCCTCATTATATTTGGCTGCTACTTTAGACAAATAAATGTTATTTATTTATGTTATGGAGAAATAAATAAAATAAGAAGAACAAAGGACTGCAAACTAAGCAGTCAGTAAATCATGGAGATGAAGGCAGGTAGACAAAAATTCTACAAACTGGCTCACTGGAACATGGCTAAAGCTACTTACATTTTAAAAAAATGCAGTCTAAAAGGAGAGTGAAAGCACATAACTATTACTGGTATTATTATCACTATGCTTTGTAAGACTTTTTCGGTAAGTAGAGATTATATGGTTTGCAAAACAGGTCAACACATCTTGTTAAATTAATCACTGTATGCCTGGATTAGTGCTGTTGCCTCTTGTTGGGTTTCTTCCCTCTGATATTGGTATCTTCTACCTCAGAACTATCCTCTAACTTTGTCCTTCCCACACCTATACCCTCCCCAGTCCTGTTACTACTCTATTATAGAGTATACTTTTGTTTCCTACAACCTACTGATCACTTTCTACTCCTTGCCAGGGCTCACAGTCGGACATGACTTTCAAGTTTGTTTCCTATGTCTCCCAGATTAACCTGGTACTTTGATTATTCCATATCTCTTGTCCTATTAGAACCAGCTAATATTCTCTGTGTTCTCATCTTTCTAACTCTTGTTTGCTTATCATCTCAGTCACATTTATTGATAATATCCTACTATTTATTGAAATGTATCCTACTATGTGTTGCTTATATACCAAAAACCCATCTCAACTGAAGTATGAGCCAGGCATGTCTAGGTGCCCACCCTTGCAATTCTCCTCTAGCACCACAGTGAACACATAGTGAGCAGGCAAAAATGCCTTGTGATTGATTTCTAAAGTGATGTGCCAGAAACAAGTCTTAGCTTATTTTATGGAATGTTTAATATTTTTGTAATGATCGTATTTAGGATTGTTCTATTTTCATGACTGATTCTTTTCTTAATGGAATAAAAACTCATGGGTAAAAGCTCCCTCTACTGGTTCTCTTTAACATATCAGAGGAAAAATAAAAATATGTATATATTTAATATGGTTTTCCTAAGAAGTTATCAATCTAAGAAAAATTCAGAAAAGTCAATAATGTTATCAGCCTTTTTATTCTTCTGTGCTTTTATTCATCTGATCCAGTTTGTGAAAAATTTATGCTATGATAGTTTGTAATCCTTTATTTTTCAGATGAAACATTTGATTTCTCTTCCATCCATACATTCTACTATGCCTCATTCAGTACATTCCAATCATGCTTACAGCTCTACCGTTTCCTGGGAGGTGGCACAGCACAATGATGGAGAAGGAGAGCTCTGGGGTGGGGCTACCTGACTCTGTACCCTGGCTCCACTCTTGGTTAGCAACAATTAAATTACTCAGGTTACTTAATAACTGCTTATCTCACTTTCCTCATAAAAGAAGTGAGGATGACAATAGTTCGTTCCCCCTATGGTTGTTGCAGGTTTTAAATGTTCAGGCAGAGCATTTAGCAAAGGTCAATATTAAACCCTCACGTCGTAGTAAGGCCATACCTCAGTGCACCCTCAAATACAGGATAAAATCTCCTGACTGAGTCTTTGCCATGATTCTGTTGTCATGATCCTTACATTCTCCCCGATGCTTCCCAATTATCTTGTTTGTGTTGTCTTCCATATATTCACTTTATTTTATAGCACTGTGGTAAGAACACAATATGAGATCTACCCTTTTAACAAAACTGTAAGTGTATAGTTTTCTATAGGTACAATTTTGGGCAGCAGATCTTAGAAGCTACTCCTCTTGCATAACTAAACTTTTATCCAAAATAATTAAAAATGTCAAATAGATACCAGCACTCCCATGTTCACTGAGGCAGTGATCACAATTGCTGAGGTGTGGAAACAACATAAATGTCCATTGGTGGGTAAATGGATTTAAAGAATACAATATATCTATAATATATAAAATATCTATAATATGTAAAAAAGAAGGAAATGTGCAATATGTGAGAACGTGGGTGAACCATGAGGACATTATGCTAAGTGGATTAAGCCAGTCACAGAAGAACAAACACTGAATGCTTCTACTTATATTTGGTATCTAAAATAGCCTTCCCCTTATCTTTAAACATCTTTCAATTTACATGCTAGATGTTACAAAAAAAATGCCTCATGATCTATGCAAAAATAATTGACATATTTCTTGAAGGAAACTTAAAGTAACCTAGGACACACTTTCATTGGAGCCTTAGTTTAGCCATTTTATATTTTACTAAAATCAATGAATAGGATTTTTAACAAATGGGAGCTGGATTTCAGAGACATGGCTGCCAACTAAGACACAACTTCTTCACATTATCTTCCATAAGTTCACTCTCCTTAGTGAAAAAATTCAAGAGCATGTTTATAAATGTGAAGTATACAGTTTGTATAATATAAGGTTAGGTGTGTGGACCCTGGAGACTGAACCTCTGGTCCCATAACCTGTTTGTCCTTGGCAAAGTTATGTAACCTTGTATCTCAACTATGAAATAGGTATTATATTTATTTCTATTATTTTCCTACAATTAAAGATTATTGAAGCAAATTATCATGTAGCCTGATTCCAAGCCATACCGAGTATATAATAGGCATATAGCTAACCATATCAGTAAACATGGATGAGCAGTGCTGGTAAGATTAATATTTAAGTATATATTTGCTTTGTAATTCATATCATATTGACTTGTTTTCTAGTAAGAATATTTCAGGAATTTATTTTTATCAATCATTGGTAAAGTTAAAAAAAAAGATTAAAGAGAAAGAAGAATGCTTTCCACATAAATCACATATTGCTAATACTGCTCATAGTGAAGGTCATTTCAACAGCAATTTGTTTTGATCTTCATGATATTTTGGAAACATTTCAGCGTATTTCCAAAAAACCATTTCAAATTTAGATTTCATGGTTAAACATCTGGGTTTCTTTTTCAGTCCACTGAGCTGCATTTACTATATACTCTTTCCCCTTCAGAAAATAAAAGTAGGTTTTGTGAAAACTCAGGAGCTGCAAGATTAGAGCATTACATAAAATTAAGGGTTTGGTGGCTTAGTTAAGAAATTCAGTTTTAATTTTAGAAAAACACATGAGAATGCTTGAGGAAAGGATGTTATGATGCATATTTTAGCATCACTTGTACAAGGCAGTTTCAGAAATAGGGAGTTCACCTGAAATTCATTTGTTTGAATTCAAACAACATCACCAATACTTAAAATAGTTTAGTAGCTAATAATACTAATCTTGCATTGTATAGTCCTAAATATTTGATCCAGAGTTCTTCCCTCTATATCAGGCAACATTTCAACCTGTTCTCTTGACACTGGATATGTTGACTATACACACAGTCTATAGTCTATATCATTAACGTCTAATTTTTTAATTAAATTTATTGGGGTGACATTAGTTAATATGACTATATAGGTTTTAAGTGTACATCAGTTGTATTGTGTGGTCACCACCCGAAGTCAAATCATCTTCCATCACCATATATTTGGCCCCCTTTACCCTTCACTAGCACCCCACCCCTCTTCCCTATGGTAACCATCATATTGTTGTCAGTTTCTAAGAGTTTCAGTTTTATATCCCATATACTATGAAATCATATGGTTCTTAATTTTTCTTTCTGACTTATTTTGATTAGCATGATATTCTCAAGGTTCATCTATGTTGTCACAAATGGTTGAGTACTACTCTTAGGGCTGAGTAATATTCCATTGTGTATATATACCATATATTCTTTATCCAATCATCTATTAAAGGAGGAGTAAACTTCAGATGTGGTTTAGGCTCTTATCTTGTTATATTTTTTTTAAAAAAACAAACATATTTTATTGATATTTCACAGAGAGGAAGGGAGAGGGATAGAGAGCTAGAAACATCGATGAGAGAGAAACATCGATCAGCTGCCTCCTGCACACCCCCCACTGGGGATGTGCCCGCAACCAATGTACATGCCCTTGACTGGAATCGAACCCGGGACCTTTCAGTCCACAGGCCGACGCTCTATCCACTGAGCCAAACCGGTTTCGGCTCTTGTTATTTTTTTTAAAAATATATTTTATTGGTTTTTTTACAGAGAGAAAGGGCGAGGGATAGAGAGTTAGAAACATTGATGAGAGAGAAACATCGATCAGCTGCCTCCTGCACAGTCCCTACGAGGTATGTGCTCGCAACCAAGGTACATGCCCTTGACCGGAATCGAACCTGGGACCCTTGAGTCCGCAGGCTGACGCTCTATGAGCCAATCTGGTTAGGGCTTATCTTGTTATTTTTAGTATTAATGTATTTTCACTAATTTTAAGACTCCACATCTTTTCTTTCTCCCACAATTACTTCTCTTTTTCGGAGAATTTCCATGTCTTGGGCACCATGAATAATGCTGCAATGAACATAAGAGTGCAGTTATCTTTTCTAATAAATGTTTCCAAGTTTTTTTCAGGAGGATACCAGGCGAGGGATTGCTGGGTCATATAGTAACTCTAGTCTTAATTTTTTTTTTGAGGAACTGCCATACTGTTTCCCATAGTGGCTATATGCATTTACATTCCCACCAGAACCTCCAACACTTGTTATTAGCTGCCTTGTTGATAATAGCCATTCTAACAAGTATGAAGTGGCATTTCATTGTAAATTTTATTTGCATTTACCTAATAGCTAGTGAAATTGAGCATCTTTTCATATATCTGATGGCCATTTGTGTGTCTTCTTGGGTGAAGTGTCTGCTCAGATCCTTTGCCACTTTTTACTTGGATTGTTTGTTTGGTGTTGAGGTGTATGATTTCTTTATATATTTTGGATAGTAAGAAATAAAGGCAAAAATAAATAAATGGGACTTTATCAAGCTAAAAAGCTTCTACACAGCAAAAGAAACTACCAACAAAGCAAAAAGGCAATCAACTTAATTAGAGAAGATATTTGCAAACAACACTCCAATAAGAGGTTAATATCATATATATATTATATATATAATTTATAGCATTTAAATTTCATGTAACAGTTATAATCAGTCAGCTCTAGAACATCACAGGAAATCATTTACTGTGTTCATAAAGTCATTCTTATATACAGATTTTTGAAATGGGTTGTTTTTTGTTTGCTTGTTTTATGGATTTTTTTTTGGTTAATCCTCACCGGAGGATATTTTTCCATTGTTTTTTAGAGAAAGAGGAAGGGAGGGAGAAAAAGGGTGGGATAGAGAATAAGAGAGAGAGAAGAAGAAAGAGAGAGAGAGAGACTGATTGGTTGGCCCCCACATGAGCCTTGGCCAGGGCTGGGGATCAAACGTGCAATCCAGGTATGTGCCCTTGACCTAAAATGGAACCCAAGACCCCTCAGTGTGTGGGCCAACACTCTAAACTCTGAGCAACACCAGCCATGGCTGAACTGGGTTGTTGAATACAAATTTTCAGATGTGGTTCAGGCTTTTGTCTTGTTATTTTTAGTATTAATATATTTTCACTAAATTCAAGACTCTACATCTTTTCTTTCTCCTACAGTTACTCCTCTTTTTAGGTGAATATCCTAATATGCTTTAAAAAAACTATTTTAAGGTCCTCTATTTTTATTTTAATACATTCTCCCAGAACAACTTTCCATTCTTTTGATCAGCTTTCCATAGTTTTCAAATTAAATAGAAAATATATTGCAAGTACGTCCCAGGTTTTGAATAATTAAGATTCCTATATGCATGTACAGGCTGTGTGAAACTATTATAAAAATGCCAGGTCAGACTATGGCTTGCTCTGTAGTAATCACTAAGTATTCGATATTTGTATTGTTGCTGTTGTTGTTAGTGTTGCTATTATTGGATTCATTGAGAAACAAAACAGAAACCAACTCATAGATATATAGGATATAAACTGATGTCACCAGAGTGGGGAAGGGTTGAAGGAAGATAAACTAGGTGAAGGGCATGAAAGACTTTCTGTTATAAAGTAAATAAGTCATGAGGACATAATGTATAGCATAGAGGATATAGTCAATAAGTTATAATAATTCTGTATGGTGACAGATGGTAACTAGACTTATGGTGTGGATTATTCTGTAATGTGCATGCACATCAAATCACTAGTATGTACACTTGAAACTAATAGAATATTGTATGTCAATTATACATCAATGAAAATAAAATATCAGCACATTGAGAAACAAAAAACAAAAAGAATGATGAAAACTCTCACACACCATGGTTATGATTAAGAAACAGATATAGGGGTAGAAATCTCCTTCTTATGACTTCACTCATTCCCATGCACACCCTCACACTCAGTATTCCCATTTTCACCTCTTCAGTCTCACCTGGCTCCTTCTACTCGCTCTTCCTTTTGCTCACTTATCTTTCTCCTTTTCAGGCCAGGCTATTCCTACATGACCACACGTTTTAGTCACTCAATCTTAACTATTAGCATGTAGTAACTTGTCTTTTTACTCGTCACCCGAAGATATGTTTTCATTGATTTTTTTAGAGAGAGAGGAAGGAAGAGAGAGAAACATTGATGAAAGAGAAACAATAATCAGTTGACTCCCACATGCACCTGTACCTGGGATCAAACCTGCAACCTGCAACCTGTGTATGTGCCCTGACCGGGAATGAACTCTCCAACCAACTAAGCCACCCAGCCAGGGCCTGCAGCAACTTTTTAATGCTGATGTCTTCACTGTGGGGAAGAGTAGTAAAATAAGATAATTCTCATTTAATCTTTTTAACAATATAAAACCTCACTAATTCAAACAGATAGAAATATAAGTTAATTAGAATTATTTTGAAATGTAAAGTTAGATTTTTAAAATACAATTTAAAATTTTAAATTAAAAAAAGTATAAATTTAATTTTCTTTTGTTTTTGGAATGTTGTATGTAATAACAATGTAATAGGAATAAGAAAACAAATAAAACTAATAAACAAAAAGACAAAAACCTGAAAAGAACTCTGCTTCCTCCCCCAAACATCCCATTTTATGTGTGATATCCTAAGTACTTACATTTTTAGCAATAGGTAAACTTAACATTATCTGAGGGTCCGCATTCCTGAATGTTTGATGAAACTGAGTAAATGCCTATTTAACATGGGCTTTTGAGAAAGTAGCTGTTAGCAAAATTAGCCTACAATGCCCACCAGAGACTGTTTTCACCACAATAAAATTCCTATTCTTAATCCCAATTAGGATCCTTTCCATTAAAAGTCTGTGATTATTAGAGACTCGTAGTTTTCTGATTAGAATACCAACTTTTTTTTAAATGGAGTTACTCTTTTGTATACCTTTTTTTTTTTTTAATATGATGGGCAAATCAATCTTAAAGGAAGTTGAATACCTATCATCTGAAGAACAACATGGGCAAACCTTTAAACCACAAATGCCCTGAGTTTATATATCTCTCCTTATGAAAGCCATAGAGTATCATGTAACCACAACAACAAAATGAAAGACAATTTTGACAACAGAGAAAAATGAGGCTAGGCCAGGCAGCTGACATGAAATACTTTCTTCACTGACTTCATGCATAGCAGCAAGGAGCACGTAGTGAGTTCTGAGTTCAGCTGGAACAGCCAGGTGAACTCATTTTACCTTGGGAACAAAGTCACAACACAGGAAGGGAAAACAAGTTTTAGCACAGTAAAGAGGGTGTTTTTGTATAATGACCTTTTATATTATCACTAACCAAAAATGATGCTTGCTTTGCATTTCTTGATGATTTCTGATCTCTGTGAATCTACAGGCTAATTCCCTAGTGTATGACAGGTGCTCATAGGGAATAAGATGTAATTTCAAGTAGGTAGTCAGCACTGAGTTTCATACTATTCTCTAATAGATTTGGGTGCTCAGCTGTATCTGAAATTTAAAAAACACACAAAATAAAATATGATTAATACCAAATATGTAATAACAATGAAAGATAAAAACTAAGAAATATATACCTATATTTTTATTCAAAAATTACTTAACTCTTTCTGGGTTCCAGGCCCTATGCTGAAAGCTGGGTTTCAAGTAAGGAACTTATGCAAAAATGTTAAAGAAATCAAATGTCAGGCACAAATGATATAGTTCTTTTATATAACTTTGTTAACCCACATCTTTCTGTGCTGTTTAGCTTAACAAAATTCCTTGCAAATTCTCATTTTAACATTGTCTGGTGTTTCTCAACTGAAGGTAGTAATTTCTGGGCTGTCAAGCTGATCTGTGAGTTAGGTCAGAAACCTGCAGAACATTTGCTGAATGTAGGGTAGGGAAGGTTTCCTGATGTACGCTCTCTCTCTATCGCTGAAGTCTTTGAAGTCACATCTCCTGGGCTCTGCTCACTAAGTGTTCCTTAAACGCAGAATTAAAAAACAAACAAACAAAAAGGCAGTGGGCTAATATTCATATCAATTTTTGTTCCCTTGTGATTTGTTCACTAGTGAGACAACTCTGTTGTCTTTGGCCTGCCTCTTTTCCTAACCTGTCACCAGGTGCACGGTGACATTAGATGCTTAGAAACCAGGAGGGCTTTCTGTGTAGTCTCGACACAACAAGGCCTAGTGGACTTCAGTTTCAGCCTCAGCTGCTGCTCACCGGTGACCTGACCTTTGTTAAATAAACCACCAGACCGCCGGTTTTCTCCTGGATAAAATAAAGGTTTGTCCTAGATGTCCTTTGAAGTCACTTCAAGCTGGCAAATGTCATGAGTTTATGAACACGGTAAACACTAGGCTCCTACAGGTTTACCCCAGTCCTAGTTTGGTTGTCATGGGTGCAAAACTCCTTTAATCAATAAAGAAAAAAATTAAAAATAAATAAATCAATAAAGTGAAAGCAACAGGTCACATGTTAAAAAATAAAATAGTAAAAATAAGCTGACATTACATTCCAGGAAAATTTTAAAAATTATTATTTGTCAAGTTGCCAGTCATCTAAAACGAAGGTGTGGAAGGCAATCATTAGAGGTAGGGAGTGGTACAAACACTGACGAGGAATCTCAAGGAAACATGAGCTAATGGGAGGATGCAAACCACAGGTCCATGAAACAGGGAGGAAGAATTCTATTCAGCGAGCCATTAGTCATTTATCGATCGGGAAACTGTTGAGCACTTATGTGCTAGGCAGGATTCTTGGCCCTACGGACGTGACTAGAAATAGAGGTGAGGCCTCAGTCTCCTATTATATTTATTTACATTGCAGGCAGGGGGGTTTGGGGGAGACATAGGTAAAGAAATGAAGTAATTTCAGATAGTAATAAATAACAAGTTATAAATAAGGTATAAAGTGGGTGAAAGAAGAAAGATGGGCATAGTGCTGGGAGGCTGCTGTAGACAGGATGGTCAGGGAAGGCCTCTCTGATAAAATAACATGAAAGTTGGAACTTTAGTGATGACTGGAGCCTGCCCCAGGACCTTTGCAGCGAAGAGCCTCCCAGACAAGAGGTATAACAGCACAGGAGTACAGCAGAGCAGCAAAGGTGGGAACTAGCTCAGGCTTACAAAGAATAACAAGGCCAGTGTGCCAAGGCTGCTATGGACAATGGCAAGGATGCTAAGGCCTGAAGCCAGATGCAGGTGGAACCATATTTTCCTAAGGATTGGTAAGAATTGGGAGTTTTATTCTATTTCAATGTAACATGGAAATTTCACGCCAACATTGGATGTGTTCAAGAAAGGTGGTGATGCCATTCAATTTACCTTTGAAAGCAACTGTTTAGCTGCTAAATGGAGATGAGACCCTGGGATTCCCAGTGATAACAAATAACATTCATGGGATATGTTAGTATTTTAGAACTATAAGAGAAAAATGGTGACATTTGAGGAGAGTTGGATAAACTAGTGGATTCAGCAATTCAAACTGGTACAATTGTAATTTGACTTGGTTATGAATAACCAAAAAGGAGCAAAGGGAAGGCCAATAATGCAGTCATTTGGGCAGCTCTGCCAGGAAGCTGCAGTTTAACACTCCCCAGGTGGCCACTGGAGGGACTGGACAGGGCAGGGCAGGAATAGACACATGCCCAGTAAAGTCTGGGTGAAATAGGGAAGGTAGCTGTCAGTCACACCTGGAAACAGGACATTGGCCTGAGTAGGCGTGGCCACTGCAAGCACTGGAAGATTTGAGATATTTAATCTCTTAAACAAAGAAGTTCACTCTCTTGCTTGCTTATGCTTGACTCATGGCTTACAAGGCTCTCAAGCTCCTACTCCTACATTCACCCACAGGGCCCACAGCCATGTGCACCCCACACACAATGGACTAATGGACTGCAATTAGCCAGATATTAGACTAGACCCAGCTTCATCATGGAACAGAAACTTTGGGTTCTGGCTTTGCTTCTAGCGCTACTGAATCCCATCTGCATATCTTTCAGGACTTGATTAAGGGAAATGGGATTTTGCAAACCCAGAGATGTAATTCCATGAAAAAGCTTTTTACCATCCTCCTGGGGGAGGGCCCTCTGGAAACGCTTATTCCAGTGGTACCCCAAGAACCCCACTCCCACTAGAAAGACTATCCACTCGTTTTTTATAACAACAATGACAGTGAATAGTCTTAAGGTTAAATAAATAGGAGGAGTAGCCCGATGAAGGCAAGAACTAGGAAAGTCCATATCTGGTCATACAGATATATTTGCAAATAAGAAACTGCCAAGTCATTCCATTGTGAGCAGTAGATTGGGCTTTTTTTCAGTCATCATTGGCCCAGACATCAACCAGCTTCGTTTTCTAATGTAGCCAGCTCAGCTGGTATCAGTTCCGTTCAGTGGCTTCAGCGAAGGTGGCTAGCTTCAAGCTTCTGCCTACAGAGGTTTGGAGAAACTGTCCCTATGTACTGAAAATTTATAAATCCATGCTGTCTCTCTTTCCACCCAAGGTAGACAGTCACATGAAGATACTTAAGGAGTCCAAAAATATCCCCACATTCATTCAAGATATGTATCAGGTAGGTAAGTCTAGTACCTACCTGATACCATCCAAAGTTATTACTATATTATTGACTACATTCCTCATGTTGTATTTTACATCCTCATGACTATTTTTATAACTCGCAATTTGTACTTCTTAATTCCTTCAGGGTGATCACTTTGCAAATTGTATAAACATCTAATCACTATGTTATATACCTAAAACTAACATAACAATTTTTAAGTCCACTATAAATGAAAAATATTTTAAAAAAGAAATGGAGTTATGATTTATAACATATTTTGCTCTATTTAAGCAAATAATTACAATTGGACAGCAGTATAGTTGTCTAGTTTGTGATTTGTAGCTCCTTTTTAAAAATTATTCGTCTAAAAGAGAGATCACTCATTGTATCCCTTACGTAACCCCACCACCGATTCATTCACAGCAATCTGAGTTGCAAAGATGACAGAGTTAGGCATTGCTGAGCATATTTTGCAATGTCAAACCTACCAAATTATGGAGAGAAAATGTCACAAACCCATTTCTGATATTTAATCATTATAGATATTACTGAATGTGTATAATGTCATGGGGTGGCCCAAGGGATTACAAAAGATGTACAAGACACAGGGGCTTAAAATCTACTGAGGGAAATAAGACACACATGGAGCAATTAAATGACAACAGAAGTTAATGTGATATTAAATGTCAAAATTAGTTACACAGACAATAATCTTTGTTGAAGTTTAGAGAAGAAAAAAACAGTATATTGAGTTTGTCATCAAATAGTTTCAAGTAGTCAGTGAAACCCATTTATTTTATGTTAGATATTTTATTTTCCTCATTAAACTCTGAGAATATTGCTTTTGATTTTTGGTTAGGACAGAGTTGTAAGAGAAATGATCAAATTATACCATCACATGATAAAGAAAACATAATAGCTGTTTGGATGTAATGGATAATGGCAAGATGACGCTGAGTTACAATTAATTGTGCGCTAAGCAGCAGCCTTTCCTGTCTGGCAATTATTAATTACCCAGCTATTAATTATCTAATTGTTAAAACTGATTAACTATAAACTTGTTAGCATTTTAAATTAGCTCTACTGCCCTTCACCTTTTATAAATGATATAACTTTTCAGAATATATTAGAACTTGGATTAGATTTAGAACAAGCTGTCCATTGTATGTTATTTACAAGGTGAACATTTCTTCAATATTTTTAAAAGAAGTGATTTCTCTCACTTTTTGTAGATAAATGGATGCAAAACAATAAACAGATGAGAACCACCAAATGGGCCTACTGGGCCTTTAGATTACACTCATTAGATAAACTACTAATTTAATAAAATCCTAGCCTACTTTTTATTAGATGGAAAGAAATGTACATATCTAAAACACACACACTAGAAAGATATATATGTATACAAACATAAATATATATGCACACAAATGTATGTAGGTTAATATACATCAGTATGAATATACAGTATATTCGATGTTAATTAGCATCTATGCTAATAACTGTTTAACAGAATTTGAAGCCTGATACAACAGTATAAACATGCATTTCTCTAAATGTTCTTTTTTTCTCCCCTAGTATAAACGGCTTAGTGCTGACTGTTGTAATGACCTCTATCTGGCCTCTGTCCATCCCCTTGTCCTTCTCAAGATTGATACCTCCACTCTGCTTTCAGCAGCAGCTTTTAAAAATTGTAGCCTGCTAATGCAATGAGTTTCCTTTTAAATACTTTTTCCTAGACAGTATGACATATGTGTTAGTTGTTTAATCTACACCCTGGAGATGGTTGGCATCTGAGGAACCCTAAGGAGGAGGGATGTGTGCTTGGTGTGCTGAGGGTGAGTCATGCACTGAAGAACTCATCACAAGCCCATCTCCCTGAGGTCAGCTCAGTGCTCCAGCCACCCTCCTCTCTGATCAGCACGGAAGCACTTATCCGGATAGTGAATGATTGAATTGATTTTTCATGGTGAAATGAGAAGTATTCAAGATCTGTGGAGAAGCTAGTAATATTGCGGGGAATCTCGACCCTTTCCTGAACAGGGTTTAACAAACCAGAGCCAGCAGTCTATAGCCAATATATTTCCATTGAGAATGATGCCCCAGCCCTAAGGTTCTATGGTGAGTGGCTGCCAGGATTAGGCTGGTTCTGAGGAGATATGTAGCCAATACTGCTTCTGGAAGGAATATTGTCCCATATGAACATGAGCCTTCCATTCAAGATCTTGTTAGAGGGTCTAAAAGGACAGAAAGCTGAGGTTTCACTTAATTCACAAACTGATTGTATAGCTGTTTTTTGTTCCTGCTGCTTATTAAGTGTTTGAATGTATAGCAGAATCAGGACTGAGGTTTGCTTTTGTTAACAAACTACCTGCAGCCATTACCTGCATCTAACAATTGAAAGGTACAGATGCGTCACAAACCAACCAACAGAATAAATGTGAATGACCCAATTAGCTTAAAGCAGTTAGCATTACACACTAAGGGCTTGCCTTTGAGTATTTAATAACCATGAAAAGCACTTTCACATCATACAAGCTTTCCAAAACCTCTCCACTACCTCCCTCTGCAACTTCTTGTCAACATACCTGGCCAGACCATACCATGATTTTTTTCCCTCAGACCTGTACTGTTGGTTCACACATTGTCTCAAGATGTTCTCTTACCAGAAATACCACACCCTGCACCTAAATCTTAATCATCCCTACAGGTCAAGTTAGATATTGTCTCCCCTAGAAAGCTTCCCTGTCTTTGCAGGCTTGGCTCACCAGCTCCTCCTTATGCTTCCAGAACACGCTCATGATGCCATTTGCCAATGTGTTGAAATTGTCTGTTCAGCCATTGAACCTTCCTCTCTATTTCGTGAGCGACATGAAAGTGAGTGCCTGCCTTGTCTTTATCTGACACTGATAACAGTAAGCAACATTCTAGGTCAGTGGTCGGCAAACCGCGGTTCACAAGCCACATGCGGGTCGCGATCGCGGTTTGCCACTCTGTTGACTAATGAGTTTGCCGACCACTGGACTAGACTAAATGTTACCGTGTAGTTAGAAGCTGTAGGATTAGGCAATCATGGCATATTGTGTGCAGAGAGGTAAAGGGTAGTATATGACAGTGGTCGGCAAACTCATTAGTCAACAGAGCGGCAAACCGCGGTTCACGAGCCGCATGTGGCTCGCGAATCGCGGTTTGCCGACCACTGTTCTAGGTCACCCAAATAAAATCTCCTGTGAGCACTTCAATAGACATTTAGGGAAGACCATTGTTCCCCTTGTATTAAAAAAGAAATGCTGTTTCACGTGAATGATTTCTTAATATGATGACCTACATATAGTGTGTCCCAAAAAAATGTATACACACACTTTGAATAATTATAAAGACAGTGTTTTTGAAAATACATTTCATTTTCAAAATTGAGCTATCAGCTGTTAAAGTGTGTAAACATTTTTGGGGGACATGCTGTATTTGTAGAACCAATGCAATCATTTTCAGACATGTTCTTACATAAATATTACTGCACAGATCTTATCATTATTGAGTTTCACATTGTCTTGGAAAATATGACTTTATAAATCCAAGATCTGTATTTAGTCAGCATGATGGTGAAAATAGCAGGTGATTGGGAAACATCTAAGTAAATGACAACCAGGCTATCCACGTTACTTGGTTTTAGCATGTGTAGATATGTGCGAGTCTCAAATTTCTTCTGTGAGGAACACAGAAATTGTATCACCATCTGTTGCTTATGGACGTGGTGCACAAATTACCTCATCCCTGTAACCTTCCTGTGTTCTCTTGAGTGGTAGTAAATTATTGACTTGGATTATACTTTAAGGATGATAAAATCAGCTCCATTAGTATGTACATTTATATTTCAAATACACCACATATGCTTCAGTGAGTCAGATGTTTCCTGGAAATGACCAAAATGGGTGTTCATAATCTGTCTTTTTATCCTTTACAATGCAAAGGACGTTCTGTAGCAAATGATATTTTATTGGACAACAAGAATATGATGGGTATTTCTCATTTATTCTTTTGATCACCTAAAAACTACTACTGATGGAGGTTTATAGAGCCAAATGTTTTCTACCATAAATCTTCAATCATATGTCAACTAGGATTATAGAATAATTCTAAATTCAGGCATTAACAATTTCAACAGAAAAAAAAAGTGCAAAGATCAAACAACCTCTTCCTTACCTCTTTTAAACTCAAAAGAAAAAAAGAAAAGAAAAGAAAAACAGTAACATATACCTGGTTATGTTTAATGGGCACATTTGAGTGGTTTATTAAACAATGAAAAAGGGAAGAGA
This sequence comes from Plecotus auritus, assembly GCF_963455305.1. NCBI lineage: Eukaryota > Metazoa > Chordata > Mammalia > Chiroptera > Vespertilionidae > Plecotus > Plecotus auritus. The sequence goes on along the minus strand of NC_137775.1, from coordinate 140,883,775 downwards.
ATAACATATTTTGAATATTTACTATTTAAAAATCACTGTTATAGGCCCTTTATTATGGTGGAATATTTTAAAATTGTTAATGGCATTATGATGAGATATTTAATCCTCACTTATGAATGAGGAAACTCAAATTTGAAGTCACTCAAAATCCAGGACTTTTCTAATTTAATTTTTAACTTATTTTTATTGTGGAAAATATTACAGATATCCCCTTTTTTTTCCTCATTGTCTTCTTTTGCCCCTGCCTCACCTCTCAGGCCTTTTTTCCTAACTTTAGAACTATTTGTGAAAGTTATTATTTCTTTAAGAATAGCTATAGTTTATCTGTTAGCATTTATTTAATTGTTAAGCAGAGCATATTTACAGACATTTCCTTTGGAAATGAAAAAAATAGGTTTTCTTACAAGAGTTTAAAATATCTTAGCATTCAGCTCATTTAGTCTTTTACCTAAAAAGTCAATTTGCATAATTGATTAGCAAACTTTGTTTATACAATTGTAAATTGAACGATACTTTAAAAATATTGAAGTATTTCAAAATACAGAAAAAAGGGCCCACAAATAAGGGAAGATAAAAGAAAAAATTGTTTATATTACTAATTTTGCTTTTTCCTTCCAATTTCTTCCTCTAGACTGTGAAACTTATTTTACAATTACATTCATCATCACAAAATGTTTGAATATAGTATTCATGTATTACCACCTAGATATATTTCCCTAAATATTTCTAAAAGTCTGCTCTAAAAACATTAAGGAAAGTGCTATTCTTTAAAGAGAAATGTTTGTTAATCTCCAATAATGATAAACTGTACAAAACATCTCAAATGTTATAATAAGACATATCTATTATTATAAAAATTTCAATTGTTGAGGCTCTTAAAATCCCCCTGACATGTAGATACTGGTTGTTGTGGGTTGAATTATGTATTCCCAAAAGATATGATGTGATCTGAACCTTCAGTACTTTGAATGCAACCCTTCTTGGAAACAGGGTCTTTACAAATGTAATCAAGTAAAGATAAGGTCACATTGGACTAGGGTGGAACCTATTCCTATATGACGGATGTCCTTATAAAGAGAGAAGGGACACAGACACACACACAGAGGACGATGCCATGTGAAGATGGAGGCAAGGACTGGAGTTGCCCTGATACAAGGAATGCCCAGGACTGTAGTCAGCCACCAGGAACTAGGAGAGGCATGAAGCAAACACTTCCTCTGAACCTTCAGGAGAGACCAATCCTGCCAATGTCTGGAATTTAGACTTCTGGCTTCTGGACTGTGAGAGGATAAATTTCTGCTGTTTGAAGCCACCTAATCTGTGGACCTTTGTCACAGCAGCCCCGGCACATGAACACACTGGTAATATGAATGTCTATTTTCAACAGCAGGACTTTCTGATGCTTCTAAAGTCATTTGCTTCAATGAGCATTCAACTGGAATCCTACCAAGGGATTAAAACAGAACAGAACAACAACAACAACAAAAAAGCAAAACCCACCTTTTTTCAAGGGCCTGACAGTCAGTATTCACAAATAGATTGAAGATTATTGCTAATGCATGCATGCAGCTCCCCTTACGTCTTTACTCAGAATGCAGGATAACGCTCCACCAAGCATTACATATATTGTGAAAAAATAATATAAAATCCTATGCACTGGTTTACAGGGCCCTAACTATTTAGCAGTATACATTCTAACACATAAAACTGCTACCTCATTTAATCACAGAAATCACCCTAAATCTTTGGTAGTACAGATGACTTTTAAAATCATCATAGACCCATTAATTACTGGCAATAATTAACAGAAGTATGGAATGCAGCCACCTGTGTGTAATGATTCTTGGATTCCTCATCTTGGCACTCTTGAATGTAACTTTTACTCCTCCTCAGGCTGCCACATTTAGCAAAAGCAAATACAAGCCAGAAGTAAAATTTGAATTCCAGATACTGAACATTTTTTAGTATGTATGCCCCCCAAATTGCATAGGACATATTTATACTTAAAAGAAAAGTGTGTTGTTTATCTGAAATACAAGTTTAACTGGGCCTCCTGTATGTTAACTGGCAACCCTACTCGTATAAAACCTGAGCTTTAGGGACAAAATGCATTAGCCAATAAAGATTTCTGAAATTTCACAAAAGAATTCTAAGAAAACATCGGGTCTTTGTTACACAGAACCAGCTTTTGAATATCATTTCTTATTTATATATTCTGAATTCTTATTTCCCTGGAGGACCTAGAATACAGTAAATTCAATAAATGTTATTGAACAAATAGAATTAGCCATTTTAACTTCTCTAAATATAAAATAAACTTCAAATTACCTAAATAGTCCTTCCCAGGTGAATCATTAGTGACAATGCTTCTCACGTGTAGCTCATTAATTGAATCTAATTGCAGCTTTATATGCCATAATTCTGGTCAACTTCTCTGATCTAACTTGTAAATATTTTGTGATATGTATAATTTTAAATGATAAGGAAAATATTACTAAATTCATTAGCCTCTTAGGGCTACAGTAACAAAGTACCACAAACTGGTGGCTTAGAAAATGTAAATGTATTGTGTCACCTGTTCTGGAGGTTAAAATCTGAAACCTACTAAATCAAAATGCTGGCAGGGCCATGCTTGCTCATATCCTTCCTTGCCTCTTCCAGCTTCTGGTAGCCTCAGGTTTCTTGGCATGTGACAGCGTGACTCCAGTCTCTGTCTCTGTCTTCAGATGGCTGCCTTCCCTCAGTTGCCACAATGCATACCATCTTTATAAGGACACCAATCAAATTTAATTTGGGCCCACTCCAATGATCACATTTTAACTTGATAACATCTACAAAGACCCTCTCTCTAAATAAGATCACATTCCAGGTACTGAAATTTAGGTCTTCAACTTATATTCATGGGGAGAGGGGCCACAATTTAACCTACAATACAATTCAACCTATAATATAATTTTGGCAAAGAGCCACTGTTTTCTGACAATGTCAATCTCAAAATTAACTTAATAAATGACCTCAATCACTTGAACCAAGGAGTCCCATATGTATCAACATGTTGAAAGTATTACAGATGCTTCCTTTCTCCTCAATGACCCCATCCATCCAACGCTTGCCCCACCCTCAACCCCAGGCCTTCATCATACTATTGTCTGTATCCATGGATTATGCATATATGTTCTTAGGTTAATGTCTTCACACCTCAACCTTCTCCCTCTGAGATTTGTCAGTCTGTTCAATGCTTGCATATCTCTAGATCTATTTTGCTCATTAGTTTATTTTGTTCATTAAATTCCACATATAAGTGAGATCATGTGATACTTGTCTAGTTCTGACTGACCTATTTTGCTTAAGATATTACCTGGTGATATCACTTTTAAAACTATATTTTAAGAATTCTGAAATACCAATTAGAAAGAATATATGCACTCCTATGGTCATAGCAGTGCTATTTACAATAGATAAAATCTGGAAACAGCCTAAGTGCCCACCAATAGATCTCTTATCCTTTGAGACAGCATGGAGGAACTTGGAGAGTGTATCACTGTATTTTACTAGTTGGCATCAGAATGAAAATTCCCAAACCATTAATGTATTTAAAAAGTAGAACAGAAACTGGAAACATTTGCATATATATATATATATATATATATATATATATATACACACACATACTAGTGTCCGTGCATGGATTCGTGCATATTGAAAGGAACTTAATTAGAAGAAATATTTTAATATTCCTATTTGTTCTTTATAATAAAAGTGTCAACCAAATTCAGGATCGACAATGACAGATAGAAACACGTTTGCAATTGGTGCCAGCAAGAGCTTTATATAGATTGCGCATGTGCAAGTCAACTTAGCCTTTTATAGATAGAGAATAAACTTGCTTAATTAGACCTGCTTTCTGATTTAGCTGAACTTTTTCCAGCCCAGTGAAGCACCCCAACTTCTCTTTCGGGTAATTGTCAGCAGCACAGCAGTAAGTATCAACACAAAGCAGATTATTATTGTAGAACATGCAGGGAGAATAAAGGGTAAAATATTTAACTGCAGCAGTGTTTGATTAGATTCTGCGCAGTGAGAAAATCTGAAGTCATTTTCAAGGTCCACCATTTCTTACTTCTTTTCAGTCCAGTCAAGTTTCTAAGCTTTCTAAATCTCCGTTTCCCGGCTAATGAAAAGAAAATATGATTCCACCGAGTCTCCTATCTACCTACTCCAGCACTTCTGTGAGGATCAAATGAGATGAGGCATGGGAAAATGCTTCACAGACATTTGGTTATAGTGTAAAATGTTTCCACCTAGCTATAAAGCAAGTCGTGTTCCTGGGCTGAAGAAATTCCAAGGAGGCTGGTCGCTAGGGAGAGGAAGCTTGGAATTGCTATGTGACGTCATTACCCAGATGGACACTTAGCATATTAGCTTTTTATATATATAGATTGTTCATCTAACTAAAGGGAGCAACAATCACCACTAGTATAGCATTTAGGACATATCAGTGCAATAAATTATTTATCTCCTCTACCCTAACACAAGCTATAAGCGTCAGGGGGCAGAGACCATGTCTTATGCATCATAGGATGCAAATGGCCAAGGTTCACTTAATACAGCATCCAAGTATCACTCTTATCATCAATGGTTCACATGTGCACCTTACAAGATACTGAGTGCCCTCAGTATTATTTAGTTTTGCTTGCTTTCTGTATTGAAAAGACACACACTCTCTCTATATTCTATAAAATCTAACTAACATATACCATGACAATAGACTTAGGGAACCATGCCAAAGAAAGACCTATGCCTTTTCAATTAGAAAGCATGAATACACAACCTATGATGGGTGGATGGGAAAATCAGACACTCCCAAATAGGTGTCATTTTCCTTTCAGATTTCCTTTGAATATTAGTAATCACGATGAAATTTATTCAACATTTGAAGTTATCTGAGAAGATAATTATTTAGTAAAAATGGAAACGAGGTGTTTTAAAGCTTATATCTAGAACCCACTGTGTATTTGTAGGCATCTCAAATTGATTCAGGTCAGCCCTGCATGAACAGGGTATGAAGGCACTTCTCTGCATGAGCTCTTTTTGTGTCCCCTAAGCATAATAGATAATTACCTTCTCTAGGGGAATGACTGGGGTCTTTTGTTATATCGAAAGCTGCAACATTAGCAAACTCCAGCATTCTAAAGTGAGAGAGTACAGAGGTGCTACCCTACAGGATGATAAATGGGTCTGAAGATACTGTGCTGACAGCATTTTGGAACAAACAATAGAGATCCGAACTACTAAAATCAGAAATATACAGTGAACTACAGGCACAATCCTTTCTTGTTAACATAATGGGGAAAAAGTTTTATATGAGTGTGTAGAAAGCAAGAGCTAACAAAAACTCAACTTTTCTTTGTCAACAATTAATTGTAAAACCAGAAATATAAAGGCAAGAAAGGTTCTTTTTTCCTTTTATTCTCATTTTTAGAAAGAACTCAATATATTGGGTTCAATAAATGCTTCTCCTGACATTTCTACATTTGGGTCACAGCAAGTCTTTATGCAATGGAAGCCAGAGGTCTTAGAGTCTGTTCACTGGCATTCGTGCTGTAAAGATAGTTTTGAACATTTATCAATGTACTTCCTGTCCTGTTTTATACTTGAAACAATAGTTTCCTTTGAGGGAACAACCAAATCGAAAAGCTACCTTGCTTTAAAAACACTCAGAGAAGGAATATATATATATATGGAGAGAGAGAGAGAGCATGAGAGTGATGGGGTTTCAAATATTCAGATGTCTTTGTAAACTGAATAACTGAATTAAAGGTTGAGCAAGATATGCCTTTTCAATTAGAAAAATTGTAAAGATAGCCAAAGTGCTAATCAAAGAATTCAGGGACAATGAAAAAAATAATAAAATCTCAGATTTTCTCAAAGACCATAGATGCAAGTAGAAATAACTGCTAAATTCGTTTCTTTTTTGTTTCATTTTAAAATCTGGAAATCTGCCTGTGAACTAAAATGCAGATTTCAAACATAATTTAAATTCATTTACTTTTAAGACTAAAATAAAACTGAAGACAGAAAAACAGAATTTGATCATTTTAGATTACACATTGATTTCTTATTTATATTTCTCACAATTTATTTAAGAATGTTTCAGGGCATAGATTAGAAATTCTTAAAATTGTATTTTCTCAGATCAGCAGCCAGAGCCCTTGTGAAATTTCCCGCTTACCTTTCCTGTTTTATGTTGAAAGCCAATGGTGGCCTTGCATTGCTTCGTGGTCTCAGCAAAAGTGGCTGTCGGAGTAAAGATTCCAAACACAGCACATGCTGAGACCCGGAAAGGAACAAAACAGGGAAGGCTAACAAAATGGCAGGATAGTCCACATTTATGCACACAACTTGCATTTATTACAGAGTATGAAGAGACAGAATTTTTGGAATTAGAGAGTAATAAAAAATGCTATTTATTGCTTCTTCATTGGGTAAGGGAGAAGCTAGATTATAGGTTAGATTTAATAAAAAGTAGAATGATTTAATTTTGTGAGAGAAATCTTTCTTTAGATGCTAGCAAATGCAAGCCATTTGTGAACATAAAAACTCTAGAAGAAAGGCAGGCCCACTTTCAATTAATGAACTGAACATAATTGTAAAAGAAAAACACACCATTTTCAATAAGTAAATATGGCTCTGGCTCAGTTGATTACAGCATGGTTCCCATAGTCCAAGGTTGTGGGTTTGATCCCTGGTCAGGGCACATACAAGAATCAACCAATGAATGCATACACAATTGGAACAACAAATTGATAAAGCAATCTCTCTCTCTCTCTCTCTCTCTCTCTCTCTCTCTCTCTCTCTCTCTCTCTGTCAAACAATAAAAAAGAAAGAAGTAAATATGAAGAAAGAAGTTACATGGTTAGGTTGGGCACATTAGGAACACTGAGAGGAGCCCTGTTGTATAGATAAATGTCAAAGAACGCAAATAACAAGACCGAAGTGAACTTTTGGAGAAGAGACTATTATTTCTTCCTGTATTTGTGATTTCTTGGTGGAAGGAAGAGGAACTCATGTTAGCAGGTAATTAACTATCAACCAGTAAAGTGAATACTGAGAAGATAGAAACGTATGTGTCCTCAGCCAGGCTGCAACAACTATTTAGTTGGATGAGAGCAGAGAGTGTCAGCCAGGGACTCAATTATTTATTGCTCCTAAGTAGTAAAACTTGCCATTTTCCATCATTCCCTTGCTCTTTAAGTGAGCACAACATCCACATCCTTCATTCTAATTAAACAGAAAACGGTTTCAGGAATAGATGTTGTTTCCAGGCGCTGAATGCCATCTTCTTAACCACTTATCAGACTAACTGCAGTCCTCGCCCTCACGTGCACAGCTACCCAGCATGAGACACAGTTCTTCCAGGCAATGAGGACACAAACAAGCCACAAAACCTTTCATTTCTGTCCTTGCTTTCAAGAACCTGATGTCTGAAAAAAAAAAAAAAAAAGGACTCTAAAGGTATTGAGAAAACAGGAGAAATTCAATGTATTCCATTGGTTAGGAGACAACTAGTCTTGTGCAACTGGAGAAAAATAACAGATTTTTATATTATGCAACAGTGTAAATATTTAGTCCATCCAACTATTTTTAGCTGACAGTTTACAGCTATGGAGATGGTCAACAAAATGGATTGGCATATGGAATATTAAAAGAACACCTGAAGTTGGAAGGCCTATATCAAATTAAGACGGTAGTTGCTATCATTCAGCAGTCTTTTGGGCTGCTGCCTAAAATGTGCTTTATGACTGCCATTCCTTTTCAACATGTGGAATAAGCATCAGAGAATACCTTCAAATAAGTCATTTAATTATTCAAAAGTATTCCATTCCCATTGCGACAGTGCTATGGGTCATCCATGTGACTTTGAGTAAATTGCTACAAACATCATTAAACCTCCATTGAATCATATGTAAAATAAGGATAAAACATTACTGAATCTCTAGAATCGATAGGGTACTATGTGAAATACTAAAGAGCTGTGCACAGTATCTGCACAAGAACATACTCAGTTAATATTAGAGCCTGTCATTTTCCCATTCTGGTCATCATTGTCATCATTGCTCAATGAATAAAATCAAAGTATGTCAAATCCATTCATTCATTCATTTATTTATTTTTATTGTTGAAAGTATTACAGATGCCCCTTCCCTCCCCCCACCACTGACCTCCTCCTCCCCATTCCTGCCCCCTCCCCAGGCCTTTACTGTAGCATTGTCTGTGTCCATGGGTTATGCTTATAAGTTATTTGGTTAATCTCTTCCCACTCCCCCTTTCCCTCTGAGAATCATCAGTATTGCATATTTCCATGTCTCTGGATCTTTTTTGTCAGTTTATTTTGTTCATTAGATTCTTCATATAAGTGAGATCATGTGATATTTGTCTTTCTCTAACTGGCTTATTTCGCTTAGCATAATATGCTCCAAGCTCCTCCATCTGTCTCAAAGGGTAAGAGATCTTTCCTTGTTTGCAGCTGCATAGTATTCCATTGTGTAAAGTACCACAGCTTTTTTATCCATTCATTACTGATGGCCACTTGGGCTGGTTCTAAATCTTAATTATTATAAATTGCGTGGCTATGAACATAAGGGTGCATATGTTCTTTCTGACTGGTGTTTCAGGCTTCTTAGGATATATATTCTTAGAAGTGGAATTATTCACTGGGTCAAATGGCAGTTCTATTTTTAAGTTTTTTTGAGGAAACTCCACACTGTTTTCCATAGTGTGTCAAATTAAATGTGAGTTTATATCTAAGCATTTTGAGACTCATGTACATCATGTATAGCCCTCTGAATTATTTATGGTTTTCACCTTGGTAATTTAAAGTGAATTATTTCTAAATAACATTCTAACCAGACATAAGAATCTTCTACCTATATGGCCACACCAAAGAAAATCCACCCAGGTGGATGTTTGCTTGTGGGGATCAAGGGAGGATGTTTGCTTGTGGGGATCAAGGGAGGCAATTTCACCACCATGAAGAAAACCAATATTGGGGTTGCTTTGCTTCTTGCCATAGACTTCTCCTGAAATGAATATGTTTTCTGGAATGTCTATCTAGATGTAACTGAGGCCATGCTTACTTTAACTTTTCTAATTATTGAAGGCATTTTATCAAAATATTACAACTGCATAATAGAGGAATGGTCTTATCTGGCAGTCACGGAACCCAAGCTGTGTCTTTCCTCTCTAATGAACATTTCTTCCTACTTGAAGATTGCAGAGCATGCTCCCATATTGATCTCCTTGGATCCAAATAACCACTGATATAGGCAGACGGGCATTATAATTATACCCTCAGAGCAGAGATGAGAAAACTGGGACTTGGCTACATTAAGTTACTTGTCCAAAGTCATCCAGTAGTTCATAGAATGATAGATTCCTAAAGCATTAATCTGATTATCTGGCCAAAAGGGGTCAAATGTAAATGCATGCAAATGGTACACACTTAACATAAACACAATTTCGAGCCTGGTATCAGGTAACAGAGGATAAGGTGTTTGTATCATAACAAAACACAACTGGTTAGATGCACTGCCTTTTAGAAAGATTTTGGGGGCAATTTCAAATTGTTGAAAAAGGACCATCTATGTTGTCACAAGTGGCATACACTTGAAACCATATAATACTATTAAGCAATGTCACCTCAATAAATTTAATTTAAAAACACACATATCAGGGCTAAATACTGTTGAAAGGTCTAGAATTTTTATCTCTGAATTTTTGAACCCCAGAAGTCTCTTTTGTCAGCCCAAAGAGGGCAAATAATGTATTTAGGATCACCCAAATAGGACTGAACATCCTGACGGTATGCTGAAGATTGCGACTTACTGCTGAACAGCCAGGAACCCAAACCCAACCTTTTCTCTGAAGACTTAGCTTCTTAGCCAGCGTGCCTCATAGTGTTCAAGGCAGGGGATTCAGCCAAAGTTTCAGGGCATTGTAGGCATTTGATGCTCTGTGCTCAAAAGCCATGTTCTTCGCATCTGGTTCTACCTCAATTTTGTGGGTAAGTGAGTGATGCCCAGAGCATGTTAGTGACCTATTTTAGCCATTCTCTCAAGCTGGCATAAGCATGTTGGTACCACCTGAACCCCAACACTGTGACTAAGGCACTGTATGGAGCAGCTTAATATCTTCTCATTACGTGGATCCATGTTGGAGCCCACACAGGGGATAAGGACAGGAACATGACATACTACCGGTAGTAGATCCCCATGGCAAGAGCTCACAAATGCAGTGGCTCATGTAATTTTTCCACCAAGTTCTTTAGGTAGGCAATTACCCAATCTTCATTAGGCTAAAGTATTGATATATAAAAATCTGTGTTATACCTTGGTTTGCACCAGTCAACTTTTCCTAAATAATAATTGCTATGATCTGAGAAAAAGATATTAGCAGTTCATCAGAAGCAGCATTTTTCTGCTCATCAGTTTGGGTATGGTGATTTCCTTTTTGTCCCCAGTGGTACATGGAATTGAATCCAATGTATGGTCCATGGGAAGTTGTTTGCTGCTGAAACTGTATATAAATCAAAACTAGAGTCACTAAAATGTGAGAGGTGCAGGTAGATTAGCCCCTGAAAAGAGATAGCAGACAAATAATAGTGGATAATAGATGAAGTCTTAAGTGACAGTCCTCTCTTATTATACACATACATCAAAGCCCAGGGACTTGCTCTATTTCACAATAACCATGCCTTTATGGAGTGCTAGAGTATAAAAAACTTACACTTGCTGTATTTCATTTCCTTCTTATAGTTACCATTTTAGGTGGGAGAACATTATGACTTCCTATTTTACAGATGATAAAATTAGCTGGCAAGCTAAGAGATTGAGTTACTGGCCTCTGATAACACATATAATGGGGCTAAAACCTAGAGCCCAGAACTTCAAACCTGTAAAGGTCATTTACCTGAGAGGTTCTCTCTGCGTCAGATATTTTAAATGAATAGTGTGGTAATTCAGTAATGTGCCATGAGGCATTTGTATAAGCATCCATTTGTTTTTCTTAGTTACATATGCCTACAGAGAGAACTTTCTATTTAATTTCTATGTCTGTATAATTAGCATTGATCATTTTAACATACCGTTACAACCTTGTCTGTATTCTTATGGCCATGGCTATTTTTATTTATTATAGGCACACACTTCAAGAAAAATAAGTAAGAAGTAATGTAATGCTTAAAAATAGGCCTGTTAACCCTAAACTCATAAACAGATCTCATCTAAAGTTTATATATAGGGCTGACCTCAAAATAATTCTGAGTCTAACATGGTTCCATCTTTGTGTCTTGTTCTACTGTTAGAAACTAGTCCTTTTGAAGACTGTATGGTATTACTAGGTTCTATCTACTCAAAAGCAAATAGTCTTTTGTGTCCCAGGAACATGACAGCAGTGGGAAACTACAGAATGAACAAATACCTTCTAGCCATAGTGATTATCAGCATCTATTAGAGCAATCACATGTGCAGTGTTGTTAAATGGAGTATAATGAGTGGTATAATGAGGGATGCACACAGCTCTCTGATACATTAGACAAGGAAAAGATAATTATGATAATGAGTCAAGGTAGGGTAGCATGTGAAAGTTGTATTTGAATTAGATCTTAACAGATGAGTCAGGTGGAGAAGTGTATTCCAGAATGAAAGAATAGCAATCATAACAGAATAATAATAACAGCCAAATTTGTTCATTATTTATTTCATACCATTCATTCTACAAATATTATTTGAGTGATTTCCAACCCCTACGTAACAAGCTAACTATATATAGACACACTGGTTTATTTTACTCTTACAATAACCCTGTGGACAGTATTAGCTCTGTGGACAGAAGATAGAAGTCTAGGGAGGTTAAGTCACCCATCCAATGTCACACAGCAAGCAGCAAAGAGAGCCATGATTCAGCCCAAAGCTACCAACTCTAGAGCCTGAATTCTAAGAAAGTGCTCCAGAGTAAAATGCCATGACTGACATACAGAACAAATGGGAATGCATAAAGAGGGAAGATGAGTGTGGGGGAAAAAAATCTGGAGTCACATTGGAAAGGAATCTGCCACATTACAAAGACCACATAAGTATTAGCTATGCAAGCATCTTATGCAGAAAGAATCAAAGTAAGTGACAACATGAACAATGAACCATGGGTGAGGTCGAGAGGTAGGGAGAGAACTGAAATCTGGGAACAAAAGTCTCAGTTTCATCCAGAGCCAGCATAGCTCCTGGTATTGTTGCCAGGCTAGTAGTTATGGGCAGAAAGACAACCACGAGGACAAGCTGAATCATTTCCCATTAGGAAGCGAGCTACAAAGCAAATGGCCTGACAGAGAGGCAAAGGTATTGATTGACCATTTAGTGCAAATGATGGAACACTGATAAATAACTGCAGCTGTCAGGAAACAGTAATTGTTTGGTTTCCATATAGATTTCTCCTCCTCATTTTCATTTGCTCTAATGTTCAAAGCTTTGTTTGATGGGAATTTAATGCTTCCTTTTCTCATTCTATTATTAATTATTTGAGTATTTTATATTGTATCCTTTTGTATACCTGCCATTCCATGTTTTCTCTCTTGCATTTCTAATGTTATATTTAGAGTTCTCCAAGTCAGAGATTTCTTACAAATTTTAGTTTAGAAAACCAAAAGAAGTACTTCAGAGATGCCCAAGTGAATCTCAAGGTGAAGGTTATCAACGGCATTGCATCTCTAGCAGTAACTTTGAAGGGGGGGTTAGAGGTCAGCTTGAAAAAATCAACATCGAAAGAATGTGTCTATCTTTAAAAAAAGAAACTGAACCAATATAAAAAAATAAAGGCAGAAAAAATACCCCAAGACCATCTAAAATGTATGATTATAAGGTCATAATGAATACTTTTGAATTAAGTGGCAGAAAAGAGTTAAATATAAAAGGTAGACTCTAAAAAATCAAGTATGGTGTAAAATGGGGGTCAGGGACCATGTCATTTATAAGCAAATTTGACCAAGGTGTATTGTAGATATTAGGCTACTTATTTTATCTTAAGTTTAAAAAATCAGAAAACAAAAGGCTTACCAGAATTCTAGCAGTGGGAGAAACTTTTTAAAGAAAATAAACTAGCACATATGTAGGCCGGTTATCAGGTATTAATATTCTTTAAAGGGTAATACTAGGTGTAAATCAATTTGTCTCTCCAAACTCCAACTATTTTCACAGCTTCTTTAGAGGGGGGAAAATAATATTCTTCAAAACCCAATTCAAATAGCCCAAATTATTATTTTCCTCCTCTGTACTTTGGCATCATGTAATTTTACATGTTTTTCATTTTCTGCTATGTATAATCTTTTCCATCTAGATAGATTAAGAGATAGAGAGATAGATAGGTTGTAGATGCAATCCTTTTAAGAGGAGAGTAACTCCCATGGAGTTGCACTGGCACCCTCTGTGTCCTCCCCAGGACCTGAGCCAGGAGTTGACAGAGGTTAAGTGAAGGATTAGTGGACGATAAAACCCAGGGAGCCATGTGGAGGAAGGAACTTTTGCTCAGATACAGTGCTTTGTAATTGGCCAATGGGAGAGCTTTTAACTTGGCAGATGGTTCCCAATTCCAAGAGTAGGTATATATGGATATATACAGAGTGAGGAGTTCCAGCCCCTTATCCTGAAATATCATATAGTCTTCAGACATGGTTTTGAGAGGTCTCAAATGGTGTCTAAGCGAGCAACTACCCTGACGCGGCTTGGCAGCAACTGGAATGACCACTGTCTCAAGAGACAAAATGTGTAAAGTGTAAATTATATGTAAAAGGCCAAATAAATTAAGAGAGTAGAGATATAAAAGACATCTTTAGTGAAGAGGAAGAGATGTCCCCAAATAATGCCTCAGGGTGTCCCCTAAAGGTAGTAACTTTGCCATATACTGCCAATCCTTTCTCTGCTATTTAATTAAATAATACTTTAGAAAACACTAAAAAAAAAAAATCAAAACAAACAAAAAGAAAGAACTACAAGGAAGAGACTGTGGTTGCTTTACCTATGATAAGACCTCTGTGTATATGAAAGATACGACTCTGATGGCGAATTTCAAACCTCATGTAAAATCTATGTCAATGGGAGTGATAGGATGAGGAATATGGAGACAGGCCCCCTTGTCCTATATTGCTCTTTGTATACCTCATTTGTCCCATTTCTAAGATTAGTGTCCCTCACTTCCCAGCAGCAACCCTTCAGTTCCTTTGAGATTAATGCTGAACCCTACTACCACGTGTCTTCCTATTTCCTAGAACTGACTAGTGATTGTTAGTTTTTGTATTTGTGTCCTGGTCCTATATCTAACAGCTCCCAGTCTTGAATAAAATCCATAATGTTCCCCCACTTTCATTCATCTTCAATATGGCATCCGCATGGGCACCACCCTTCCTGCCTTGACCTCTGGTCAGTTTCTTCCTGCCTTTGTGATGGCTCTTGGTCAAGCTACTGCTTTTAGATACTTGTGGTTCACCTCTTGGTCTTGTCAGGCTAACTCCTGGTGCCTCTGCTACAAAACATTGACCTTTTCATTAAAGCTTTGTTCTCAGATCTAGCTTATGTTTTTGCAAACTGTCAAATGTAAGTTCCTGGAACCTGAGCAGAACCTAAACACTCAAAACCTGCTTTTCCATCTGGCTCTCAGTGTTCTGTGTTCCTCTCAAGATCTACCACATACCCAAACTTCCTCTTCCTCAGTTCTGGCCTGCTTTATTCTACCACCATCCAATTTATCCTCTTAATCAGTGAAGGCTGCAACCAAGGGTGAAGATTTAGAGCATTACCACGAATCAGATTTGCTGTGCTTCTGAATGATCATTTCTGCTTACGCCTCTGTGTTATTTAGCCTAGTGATTCTCTGGACTCTTCCAACCCTGATTTTCTTCCCACTGAGCAATACTCTAGTTATGCATAGGCATGATTGACAGCAATGTTGACTTGTACTTCTGAATCCAGGCACGAACTTAAACCACTCTTGTGAGCGAGCATCCCTCCACTTCAGGTTTCTCCCTTATTAACACCAGTAGTTAGCATGAATCTGTAAACCTGCATTGATTTTCATGAAAAGGATCCATTGTTGCGGGTGTGCTGAAATACACGAGCTCATAAACTCCAGCTTCTGCCACCTGCTTGTTGAAGACTTTTAGCAAGGCCTATGAACACTGAATCACAGTTACCTTGTTTCTTAAAAATATGGGAATTAAAACTATGCTTTCTTTTGAACACCCTGATTCTATAATACGAAAAATAAGTATTTGATCCACATAACACAACCTTATAGTTGTCTTTACAGATGAAATCACACTTTCATTACCGACATAAATGATGGTTACAGACATGATTTACTTTATCTGTTCATACATAGAAAAGAATCCCCCAAAGACACTTAAAAGATCATATTTAATTCCCTCATGACTTGGAACCTTCATGCCTCTGAAATTTAATTTATATCTCAAACATGCATAAATAAACTAAGACATCTGAATTTAGGAATCACTTTATTTTTTGGATAGCATAAAACTGCCACTTTAATATAATGTAATTTCTAAAAATAGCACTCTGATTTAGGCTAAAAAAACTAATTTATATGTACTAATTAGAGTAACCATTTTAAAAATTTCTTTAAAGCACTTAACCTTCAGCAAAAGAGTTTCCCAAAAGGGAACAAAATAAAACTAATGCCAAAAATTGCTAAAATGTGGTGCCTTCTTAATTCTGTTGACGTTTACATGTACTAAGTCATTTATTCAATACACAATCATTGAACACCTTCTCCAGATGAGGCATGTGTAAAAGGAACATATCTGAAGTCACAAGAATAACCTAGCACTTCTTAGCTTGGGGGAAAAACACAGGTGTATAAATTCTATAATACAAGGTATAAAGTAATACATTCCTTGGTAAAGAGATAGGCTATAAGTATCCATTGTGTTTATTTCTATGGCATTTTTATAGAGTTTTGTTTTTCCCCAGTTTTTCACTAAACTTAACTGCCATTTCTCAGGCCTCAGGTGTGAATACAGTAGCTTTATTTTTGGCTTACTTGCCCGTTACTTATGTAACAGATATAACCAAGTGCCATAAATCACAGTCCCTGATGCATGCATAATCAAAAACATATCTCTGTATTACCTGCTCCCTGTGAGAAATGGCAAGAAAAGTGCTATGCCTACCCTTCATACTTCTCCATCAGTTATCACGAATCAAGTAGCCCATGGATATAGGCAATGGGATGGTAAAGATCTGGGAGGGGGTGGGTAGGGGCTGTGAGGAGGATGGTAAAAGGGGGGGAATATGAGACATCTGTAATACTATCAACAATAAAATATATACACATATATATTAAAAACAAGTTGTAGATTGTGGCTGGGCCTGAAGAATTAGCCCTTGGAAGATTAAGAGTGCACATTATTATTTTAATTATGAAACAAATGGATGGCACCTAAAATTTTCTTTTAGAGACAGATTACACTAATTGAACATGGGCCATAAAAGCAGACTTAATAAGGAATAAGAACTAGATAAAGTAAAACTTGATTATTTCAAACCTTGCTTTAAATTAAAAATTTGAGGAGCAGGGAACTTGCAGAGATGTAGAGATGGCACTGGGTTTGAAGCCCAAGGCAGGGCTATGAGGTGACCAAGAATAGATGTGGAAGTTTGTATTAATATTCTGGTAACTGCCCTAACCGGTTTGGCTCAGTGGATAGTGTTGGCCTGCAGACTGAAAGGTCCCAGGTTCAATTCCAGTCAAGGGCATGTACCTTGGTTGCAGGCACATCCCCAATAGGGGGTGTGCAGGAGGCAGCTGATTGATGTTTCTCTCTCATCGATGTTTCTAACTCTCTATCCCTCTCCCTTCCTCTCTATAAAAAATCAATAAAATATTTATTTTTAAAAATTTCTGGTAACTTAGAAACCTCCCCTTAAAGACTCTAGGTGCATTCAGTGACTGTAGGTCCTAGTCTCCAGAAATAACTGTGACAGGGAAAGCCTCAATGGCCACCAAGAAAGGTCATGGAATGTCACTAGATTGTATAAAATCATTATTGAATTTTTATATAGAATCAGAATTGCCCGTTTTATAAGGCTGGCTACCTTTCAGAGCAAGGATATATTGAGTGAGGCAACCCAAAGCTCCACTATTGAATTTTTGCAGCATATACTTTAAGACAATAGAATCCAGTTCATTTTAATCTCAAGCATCCCGGATTTGCACATTCAATGGCTTCTCAATTAAATTAGAATAAGTTATTAATTTGTTAGCATGACATGCAAGAGTCTATAAGATTATGACGCTGATTCTCTCCTAAACCTCAACTTGCATCACAGTCCTCCTTATTTATTCTTTTCCAGTTGTCTGAAGCTCTTTTCAGAAGGACTTCTGTCTTTTTGGAATTTCTTGAATTGATCTTCCATAACAAATCATTTAGATCAATCCCACTCATCCTTCAGATTTCATCACTTTCCAGACAGACCTTCCCTGGCCATTCAAGCTGAGAAAACTGAAAAGGCCTCATTCTTTTCCTCATATCACTTACTTATCACAATTTATAATTTATATTTATCTACTTGTTTAATGCCTGCCTTCATCTATAAATATGGTGAGGGCAGGAACCATTTCTGTTGAGTTCACTAATGCATAACCAGAACCCAAAAGAGTACAAGAGGCATGGTGATACAAGACAAAGGTTACTTCATTTCTAGTCCACCACTCCAGTGGTTCTCAGCTGGGAGAGTTTTCTCCTCATGAAACATTTTGGTGGTTCCAACTGGTAGGAATGTTACTGGCATCTGGGGCGAGGGATGTTGCTAACCATTCAGAATTATTTGGCTCCAAATGTCCATAGTGTTTCACTGTCCCACTCACATTGATTACATTAGTTGATGTACTGAGACAGAAGTCAACATCTCACTCTAAAAGCTTTTTAAGCAAATGCTATTATTGAGACATTAGCACAAGAAAATGTTTGAGCATCTTCAAATCATGGCATAACCGAGTCAAGGGTTCCTCCCAGCAACAATCACAACCTTGCAGTAGAAAGGCCCCTCTCTTAACTTGGAGAAACTCACCAGACCCTTGTGTGAAAGACGTTCAGCACGTTATAGGGTCTGACCACCTAAGTAGAAAGAAGTGATCGCTTAAAGAAAACTTGTCAGGAAAGAAGATGTTGGTAACATTTCCCTCTCCATTCTGAGAGCTAAGGCATATGCTTGGGTTTTGATCACCTTATAGGTATACATACACAACAAAAGGTATCAAAATAAGGTTCAAGGAAATTTCTATCCTAATATTATAATTAAGAATCAGACTCAGTTTTTACATTGTCAATTACTAAAAGTTCCCTGACTGCCCTTGACTGTTTTGAAACCAAGCTGACATAGGTTGAATATGAGGAATATTTGACATCAGTTGACCTTACATTAGTCTAGTGTTTCCTAACTTATTTGGCAAATGTAGGATCCAGATTAAGTTTAGGTATATTTGTAAGACTCTGGTTGCAATATGGGCTTAGAACCTTCCCATTAACTATACTCTATACTGACCTTGAATAAGTCACATGATTTATCCCATATCACATTTTTCATCTGTCAATGATTTCTAAGGTTCCCTCTAATTTCATAATCCTATATAATACATTAGCATCTGAATTTATCAATTTTGGCTCCAGATCATACTACTGAAAACTTATTTTGTATTTTCCCTTCCCCATATGTCACTACTAGAATGTAATATAATGAAATTTCTCAGACTGGGAAGTGATGCTAAACTAATGATGCATGTGGCACACTGGATACCACTGGCATAATCAAGCAATATTTACAGTGAGTGGAAATGACATATTTTAAAATTGACCATGTGTGTCAATGCAAAAATAATCTGTCTCCATGTTTTCTGTGTATAAAATGTATCTTACATAAAATGTATTTGACATTATGTTTCCTACTCTTTAGAACTGCAACTTTTTCTATCAATCAATTTATTCAAAGGCAATTTTGAAATAACCTAACCATCAAAATTGAGTGGACATATTCCCTATAGCATTCTCTCACATAAAATATTTGAAGATGAAATGAATGAAGGGAGAGAAATCACAGATGGAGGGAATTTTTCAATGAAGAGCATAAAAGTGAGACTTGGAGCAAAGAAGGGAGAGAAAGATTGAAAGACAAAAGGAACAAGTTTAGAAATAAAGTAAATGTAAGAAAAAAAAGTAACTAATAAAGGCGAGTTTAGAGCCTAAGTAAGACCACAAAGGTTCTTCTTCCCCTGTTTTGTTGGATCTTAAGGATGCTAGACTTACTGGCTCTCAACAATATTCTACACAGTTAGATTTCTGCCTTAATCAAATAGCAGTCATGTGATCAGGCTACTGGGCTTGGCTAGCCCTCCTGGAGTTCTTTCCACAAAAAATGGCTGTCGCCTCTGTGCCTCTATTTCATCATGTTGAGGCCACATGGCTTATATCAGTTTAGAATATTGATTTGTCCGTAGAACTGAAAATAATATTGTAATTGAGGCTCCAATTAATTGACTAAATGTTAGTTCACAATAGGTCCAGAATGTCTTACAAGATACATCTGCTGACTCTGCTTCTTCCCCTGTAACTATGATGATTTCCAAACTTATTGGATGGATAACTTCCTTTGTGAGGGAGAAAAAAAATCTTTATTTTTAAAGATCCCTTGAGGGTTTGTATGACATAAAAATAGAAACTATCAATAGCCATGCAAGATCAAGGACAAGGCTTTCCTTATGTATCTTAAGCAATACTATGCAATACATATATTTTATGGGTGGCAATAAATTCATCTTAACATTATAGTGTTCATTATTTATATATAACTAGAGGCCCGGTGCACAAAACTCGTGCACTCGGGAGGGTCCCTCAGCCCAGCCTGTGCCCTCTTGCAGTCCGGGAGCCCTCAGTGGATGTCCAACTGATGGCTTAGCCCACTCCCCACGGGAGAGGCTCCTGCCACCACTGCTGCACTTGCCAGCAGTGAACCCGGCTCAGGGCTTCTGGCTGAGTGGCGTTCCTCCTGTGGGAGCGCACTGACCACCAGGGGGCAGATCCTGCATTGAGCGTCTGCCCCCTGGTGGTCAGTGCGTCTCATAGCAACCAGTTGTTCCACTGTTTGGTCGATTTGCGTATTAGCCTTTTATTATATAGGCGGCTTAGCATCTTAAAGGTTCTTAAAAACAAATATCTGAAAATTAAAATGGGAGCCACACAATTAATTTTTGTAAAAACACAAATGCAGCAATTCTGTCACTATCAATAGTCATTCAGAAAATGAAGATTCTGGGTAAACAGGCTTCCAGATAACTGAAGTTTAAAAATGTATGTCTATGCTGTCCAATGAAGTATCTTGGGCACAAATGACCATTTTAATCACATTTTAAGATAAATAAAGATTAAATAAATTTAAAACTCAGGCCCTCAGTCACACCAGTCACATTTCTAGTATTCAGTACTGTGGTAACTGCATCGGACAATGTAGATATATAAAACAATTTCACTATCACTGAAAATTCTACTGGGAAGCTCTAATTTTGAGCAGGTAAAATTCTTTCTCAATAGAACTCTTTCTAAACAATTTTTCAATCCCCTGCCCTTTTAATGGAATCAGAGTAATTGATTTTCCTACTCTATACTCATCTATTTTTATACAGTGCTTCAGAGGTAACACACAAAGATCTAGGATTAAATGCATACTGACTTGAATTGTTTCTCTAGAACTCACCTTCAAGAGAAAATACTCAATATCATTTAGAATTTTTGTTCTTTTTCCACAATGAGGAAGAAAAAGATGAACCTTTATATGTTTTAAAAGAAAGTACAACTTAGCTATATGTCTACAAAATTAAATATATAATAAAAAGCAAATCTTCCTCAAAATGATTATTTCACCCTCCAATGAAGCTCATCCCTCATCCTCCCTCTTCTTGTAACTGCTTTTTGTTTTGACAAAAAATTCAATGCAAATGCTGCTTTTAATCATCCATTTCCAGATGAATCATAAGTATGTTGTCCATTCAAGTTCAAGTTCATCGCATTGCTCATTGATTGAATATGAGAAACTATCTCTTTCATGTTGTAAGATTTTGTGGAAAGGATATTTTAGGGATGACTTACTTCAAAACCTACAAATTCCTCAATATTAAAATATAATGTATTAGCAAGTATAATACCAGCATATATCTCATACTACCAATTCTACTTCTGAAATAATTCTACATGTATGCAGTATGTAAAAAAGCACATCAAATGGTATAACTTGTATCTGAGTGACTGCTAAATTCAAATATTTATGATATCTCCTCTATAAAATATTAAACTCTAAAAAAACACACCTATCTATAAATCATTAAAATAATTAAAAGTTTGGTTAAACCATTAAAATAATTTGAAAGACAGAAGAAAATTTCTTAAAATCACACCCAAACATCGTAGTTAGCTTCCTGCATAATTTATAGAAAGATATCAAAATATCATTAAATTATGCAGGAAGCTATGATGTTTGAATGTGATTTTAAGACAGGTGTGTTATCTAGTTGTTGCCAATTTACATTTTGTATTTTAAAAGAGGAAACTAGTTCTGTTAGGCATGTAAAGAACTTGAATGTCATTACTCCAGGAACTCTACAGTTTATATGGAAAAGCATAAGTTCCAGAATGGCCAATACAATACTGGAAGACAAAGTCAGAGGACCCACAGTACTCACTTGCAAGACTTACTATAAAGCTAAGTGATCAAGAGAGTGTGATATTGGTGAAATAAAATAGACACATGTATCAATGGAACAGAATAGAGAGCCCAGATATAGATTCACACATACATATTCAACTGTTCTTTGACAAAGAAGCAAAGGCAAGTGAATGAAACAATGATAGCCCTTCAGCAAATGATGCTGGAACAAGTAGAGCTCCACAAGCAAAAGGAAAAATCTAGACATAGACTTAACACTTTTCACAAAATGAAATTATTTTTTAGGGATCATCCCAATTATTTTCACAGAATAAGCCTTTTCACCATTCCTTATAAACAGCAACTCTCTTCCTCAGCTCTTGGGGGGTTCTGAGCTTTCATCCCTTGCTTCCTTTACATCATCACTTACCTCCCTAATTTTCTAATTATTTTCTTAAAGTGTCTGATTTTCCTCTCAACACAAAATATTATTTTCAGCTTCATAAAGCCAGGGTGCCAATATGTAAAGTCTATGTCTAATCATTATTCTATTCTGCATTATTTAACTTAATAATAACACTCCTTTTCAATTAAAAATATACTTCATTGCTCAGGATTTCATTTGATATTGATAATAATGACCTCAAATATCACCATTTGATGGATGAGAAAGCTAAAGCTCCAGGAGTAGAGGTGACTTGTCAAAGGTCAATATAGAATGGGAACTAAACCCATTATTTCCAACACCTTTCCCTATTCTAAGGATACTGGAGCCTAGGATAGTTTAGTAATAATTTATACCATAATTGTTTCCAATAAAAAGGAATTATAAGCAATGAGGAAATTAGAAGAGAATAATCAAGCAGACATATAGAAAAAGAGGAACTAATGGAGTTACAGAAATTTGATTAAATAAATTATTTAATTCTGCTTACAGATTTTTTTTCAACAATGCCAAAAAGAGACAACTAACTCAAAACATTGCTGTAAGAAAATATTTCAGATTTTAAAGGGAAACATATTCAATTCCAAGGATAAATTTCTGAAGGCATCTCTTACACTCAGAACCAATTTATTAACATTGATTAAACACTGAGTGCCTAATACATTCAGTGAAATGCTTCTTTCATGTGATGTAGTTCTTTTGATCATATCATGAAGCTGATATTGTCTAATTTTCGATAAAAAGTCTGAGTTTCAGAGATGTTAAATGATTTTTCAAGATCTCACGAGTCAATAATATGACCAGAATAACTTTCCTGATTTCAAGTCCACAGCTCTTTTACTTTATATCGGAGCACAGTGTAAGGAATATAGATGAGTACTAGTATAATGGATGGTGTGTCTGATGTCAGTTTGACACCATGGTGACGAGTTCACTGGAAGGATTACATTTTGGTTGGTTTTGTGCTAGGACAAGCATCAAGATTATTAATATTCCCATTAACAGTCATAATAGCCATTACTTCCTGAATGGCTATCACATGACTTGCACTCTATTAGGTGGCTTCAAGCTTCTATCACAGTCTTCCCCTGCAACTTTACAGTGAAAGCATAAGATCCCCATTTTGCCAAGAAGGAAACTGATCCTTAGAGTGAAAAGGTGACCTATCCAAGGTCAGACAACTAAGTATTTGAACTGATGTTTGTTACTCTAGAATCCAAACTCTTTCTGACATATTTTAGATTTTTTCAAAATAGTCATAGTCCTGCTTTCTATGTTCCTTCTTGACAACAGGTGAAAATTGCATGTGCAATTAAATATGTTCCCAGTGAGTGAACTGTGTGCTCCATTGCAGGCTCTGTCTGAAAGCACGTACAATTTGCAATCACTGATTAGATGAATAGGTAATTTCCAGTTTGCATAAGAAGGTCAGTTTTTGAGAAGTAGGCCTTTACTGGCATAAGTTTTGAAGGTTTTTCTGTAGGAAAAATGTCAATTCAAATACAACATGAAGCTGCATTTTCTAAATGCATTTTAAATGCTTGCAACCGTGACAGGCCATATGTAAATGTTTATCTTATGAAAGCATAAACTCTGACAGAAAAGTATTTCTACAACAGGGAGTGTGGAGGACTAGATAAGCCTGCTGACAAGACAGTAACTAGAGATGAAAAACATAGTGCGCCCATTATCTCCAGGCACCTGAAAAACACACTCCTTATTTTCTGGTTACATTGTCATCTCCAACTAGTATTAGGCATTTTGAAGTCAGCAGTTCCAGAAGTATCCCTGCATATCCTTAGATGTCTCAGCAGATTGGGAATGGGCTTTGGAACCTTAAACTTCTAGTTCACTAGTTTGAATCCAACCCAAGTTATTACCATTTAAATATCATTGCATTGTTCAAAGCAGTCACTGAAACAAATATGCCCATTTCATACATCTCTGAATACTGTTGAATGTACTCATCAAACTCTTCTATTCATGTCAACTTAACCACTGCATGATACATAGACCTGGGCTGAGAGAAGTGAGTGGAGAGAGAGAAAGAGAGAGAGAGAGAGAGAGAGAGAGAGAGAGAGAGAGAGAGAGAGAGAGAAAGAGAGAGAGAGAGAAAGAGAGAGAGAGAGAGAGAGAGAGAGAGAGAGAGAGAGAGAGAGAGAGAGAGAGAGAGAAAGAGTGTGTGTGAAGGGGTTGGGGATGGTAATGTGATGGGTGGCAGTAGATACCACATGTAGAATTTACTGAACTGACTCTAATATTCAAGAAATAAATATTGGAAATGTACAAACCATCCTCTTATCCCTTCTTATTGAAGAAAAACTACATGTTTTTCTTAATATATAAACTGTTCAGGAAAAGAAACAAACCCAAATTACTATTTTTACATTTATCATTATTTCTCAGTATTTTTTGTTTTTTTTTAAAAAAGCTGATTAGCCGAAACCGGTTTGGCTCAGTGGATAGAGCGTCGGCCTGCAGACTGAAGGGTCCCGGGTTTGATTCCGGTCAAGGGCATGTACCTTGGTTGCGGGCACATCCCCAGTAGGAGGTGTGCAGGAGGCAGCTGATCGATGTTTCTCTCTCATCGATGTTTCTAGCTCTCTATCCCTCTCCCTTCCTCTCTGTAAAATATCAATAAAATATATTAAAAAAAAAAAAAGCTGATTACCCAAGGGAAATCTTAAGAAAGTTGAGAAACTTGCTTTGTTAAAGTAGTTGTTATTTGCATGTAATTGAGAAGCTCTATGCATACATATGAATAGGCATCATATATCTTACAGGATTAATTTTGAGTAAGGTTTCCAGGTAAATTAAAGTGAGAAATGCATGCATTGTGTATTTTCCAAAATTACAGCATAATTACAGAATGGTGAATTTGTGAGTAATCATTCATTTGCGAACTATTCCAAGTGACAGTTTTTTAAATTCTTAAAACAATTATTCTATATGTTTTAGAAGGAGAATTAATGAAATGAACTATTTGCTTCACAAACTAAATTTCATTTTCTCCTTTACATCCAAAATAAACTGTCTCAGAAATTAGAAACATAAAAAGGCCTTAAAAAAAGCCATCTTTTATGATATAGTACCCATTTCTTGATAAATATACATAGGGGGATAAGAAAACATTAACCTGTTTTCATAAAATTGTCAGTTTCAATTACACAACTTTTGGCAAATAAGACAATCACCTTTTCCTAGATAAGTGGAAATTCTAGTTTTAATAAGCGTCAAGAAACTTGCAAATGAGGTCATTAAAAAGCCTGCAAACATTTTCACTGATACAAAACATTGATTTAAATCTCTAGTAATTATGACATCAATAATTTAGAGCAATTCATTCCATTATTTTATTATTTACTAGAGGCCTGGTGCACGGATTCATGCACTGGTGGGGTCTCTCGGCCTGGCCTGTGGGGATCAGGCTGAAACCAGCAGTCTGACATCCCCCGAGGGGTCCTGGATTGCTAGAGGGTGCATATAATACCTTTGGTTAATCCCTTCCTGCCCTCCCCCCTCCCCTCTTTCCTCTGAGATTCATCAGTCTGTTCCATGCTTCCATGTCTGTGGTTTCTGCTCCTGCATTGATTGTCTGCCCCCTGGTGGTCAGTGTGCATCACAGCTACAGGCCAGTCAGCCAGTAGCTTAGGCTTTTATATATATAAATTATTAGGTTTTGAAATAATAATGAAAGCATTATGATCCCCATTTTGTTTTGTTTTCTTTTGTTTTTTTAATTTTTTTTATTGATTTGAGAAAGAAAGGGAGAGGGAGAGAGAGATAGAAACATCAATGATGAGAGAAAATTATCGATTGGCTGCTGTCTGCATGCCCCCTACTGGGGATTGAGCCCACAACCCAGACATGTGCCCTTGACCTAAATCGAACCTGGGACCCCTCATTCTGCAGGCTGATTCACTGAACCAAATCAGTTAGAGCTGATCCCCATTTTGAAAATGAGGAGGCTGATGCTTAGAGTAACCAGATGACCTGTTTAAGGTCAGACAACTAAATATTTGAACTGTGGTTTTGAATTAATAGCCATATGCCGAAAAGACATAAATACTGTAACCAAACATTAACACTCCCTACATGTAATACAGGCTAAATACAACAACATTACTACTCTGTTCATAATTCCAAAGGTAGTTTTGAATTATTTGTTGATTACAATCTAAAGGTCAACATAACATTAGGCATTACTGAATATATGTATTAGTTAAACTGAATAAAAGAAAGAAATGCATTTTCTAATATCCTTCACTACATTGAGCACATAATTTGAGAGATTCAGACTGAAAGTTTTCCTCTTAAAGTTCATTTTCATGCACCTGAATTATGAACAATTCTTTTCACTTGACAGATAGTTATTTCTAAGTTTAATAGGAAATAGACCAGTAAGTGAAATGGATATACACATCTCTTAGATGTCAGAAAATTTTTTCCTAATACACACCCCAAAGTCTTTCTTAAAGATTAGTCTCTTTTACTTTATGACAGAGTAATTGCTTCTTCCCACATTATTATCAACCTGATTTTTTTTTCATGCAAGTTATCTTTAATCAGTGCCTATTATGTGCAAAATGTTCTTATGTGACAGCAGAAATTCGGAGGTAAATCAGGTATGAATCATTTCATCAGGATATTAACACAGTAATAGCCAAGAAAGGTAATATTTTTCAGGTTCTCCATCCTTTCACCTCATGTCAACCAGTCTGTACCAATTTGACCTGAAAGGTCAACCAAATCTCTGATGATGCATTATGTTCACAGATGTTCATGTAATAATATGTTTTATTCAGGAATCTGAGCTGCATCTCAAACACCCTAGCAATCATAAAACCATCACTACATAGGCGAGTTCCAGGTTTTACATATCCTTGGTTGTTTTACAAGAAATAAAGTGACAAAATGCCATGCTATCATTTTAAATGGGCAGGCTATCAGATATATATTACTCAGTGGTTAAGGATGTTGCCATTTTTATAAGTCAACTTGTTTGTGTTTGAGACTCCTCCAACTATCGTGCTGCGTAACCCCCGTACGGTAATTTCTGCATCTTCAGAATACTGAGAATAACGTTACCTTTCCATGTTTAAGAAGAGTCAAGTGCTCAGTATTAACTATTATTTGGTGTTGCCTTGAGATTGTAATTTTAGTAACTTTGTCATTAATATTTATGTAACATTTAACATTTGCAAAACTCTTTAGCATATATTACCTGGTTTTCACTGTCCAAAAACAATAAGAGCAAAAAACTAATCCACTGACTACAGCTCTAAGGTCACACACTAACCAATGCCACTGGGTGACATCCACTAGACCAGTGGTTCTCAACCTTTCTAATGCCGCGACCCTTTAATACAGTTCCTCATGTTGTGGTGACCCCCAACCATAAAATTATTTTCGTTGCTACTTCATACCCACCGGTTGAGAACCGCTGCTGTAGAGCCTAAGACCATCGGAAAACACAGATATTTACATTATGATTCACAACAGTAGCAAAATTACAGTTATGAAGTAGCAACGAAAATAATTTTATGGTTGGGTGTCACCACAACATGAGGAACTGTATTAAAGGGTTGTGGCATTAGAAAGGTTGAGAACCACTGCTCTAGACCATAATATGAATGTCACATCCTGGAGTTGGATAGCCTGATTCTCTGAAAATAACTCTATAGGACCATGGATATCCTTTCTTGTGTAATGAGGTTATATGATTTGCAAATGTCAAAGAGGTTAAATGATTTATATCAGTTCACATCATTGATAACTTTCAAGAGCTGGGAATTCATACTTCTCTTTGTTTTGTGCTGGATCTATTGATCAAAACTTTTTTCTTGGTTGTTGTTGTTGTTGTTGTTGTTGTTGTTGTTTTTGGGGGGGCATCCCATTCCATCACAGTGTCCTTTCCATTGTATAAACATTAAAAACTCATCATGTTTAGGTTTGTATGTGTGCACAAGTGACCTATCATGGGCCACATATGCCACATCATTGAGTAGCACAAGAATTTGCAATAATTTAAAACAGCCAAATAAGTTTTTAAATGTAAATATACCTGGCTTTGATGGTTATCGATTTTGATTTTGACCTGAATTTTACTTTTACATAAATATACCTGTAACAAAATGTACACTGCATAACAATTTTAAGTAAACATAGAAATGTCATAGTTTAATGAAATTCCATTTTTATTACTGTTTTGCTCTCATTTTTCTCAATAATAGCAGTGGTTTTTAAGGTTGCCCTTTGCCCTCAAACTGTTCCAGGTGAGGTTTTCAATTGATCTATAAGTCAGTCTTATATTTTGGTACACAGTATGGTATCCAATATCCTTGGGAAGCAAAGGGATGGAACAACAGGGCTAGTGTAAGGATTTGTGCCTTTGAAGTGGGGCCAGCTAAGAAATGGCAGATCAAGGAGGCTGCTCTGAGAGGCAGCACACTGACATGCTGGCCTTAGCAGAGAAAGGCAGTAAAAAGAAAGGGACAGGCTCAGCAAAAGAAAACAAGTTCTGAACTAGACAATGTGAGGAGCTTGAGACAATTCCTTGGGCCAAATGAAAAGGGTAGCTCCATGACCACAGGATGCCAGAGGCCTGCAGAGCAAGGACGGAGTCACTAAGTACCCAGTGGTTGCAGGATGGATGCTATACTCACACATATGTAATCTGTACACTGTGTATCTTATTTGCGTGCATCTTATGTAATTTTTAGTATATGCTGCATAGGATACACTCTCATGCCTCATCAGTATATGAATCATGTCTGCCATTATTGTCAGGCAGTTTTTAAAATCTGTGCCCAAACTCCTGAAATATGGTAGGTGGTCCCTGACTATTTTTTAAATTGATTTTAGAGAGTAAGGAAGAAGAGAGAGAGAGAGAGAGAGAAAGAGAGAGAGAGAGAGAGAGAGAGAGAGAGAGAGAGAAGAAGAAGAAGAAGAAGAAGAAGAAGAAGAAGAAGAAGAAGAAGAAGAAGAAGAAGAAGAAGAAGAGGAGGAAGAAGAAGAAGGGGGAGGGGAGGGGGAGGGGAGGAAGGGGGGAGGGGGGAGGAGAGAGAAACATATATATGAGAGAAACATATCAATTGGTTTCCTACTGTACGCACCTCAACCGAGGATCGAAACTGCAACCTAGGTATGTGTCCTGACTGGGATTCGAACCCACAAACTTCTGGTGCATGGGACGATGCTCCAAGAAACTGAGCCACACCAGCCAGGGCTCTGATTCATTTAACATATACAAAAGCCCCAAATTCAGTAAATTCAAAGTAAATTATATGAATACTTATTT
Source organism: Plecotus auritus (assembly GCF_963455305.1). NCBI lineage: Eukaryota > Metazoa > Chordata > Mammalia > Chiroptera > Vespertilionidae > Plecotus > Plecotus auritus. Next base: position 140,854,278 of record NC_137775.1, on the reverse strand, counting down.
GTTTGTGAAGCCTATCCCAAGTAATTCAAATGATTTGAAAAGGAAAGGAAAGAGTTCAATTAATGTCTTGTCCAGTAAGACACATCAAAGTTTGTATGTCTTGTCAAACTTTGGTAGTTTCCAGGGCTTCCAAGAGCCTCAAACAAGTATAATGATGATCAACATGAATATTAAGAATGAGATAATCTATGGAGGAGTTCCAAAATTACCTGATTGAGCATTTAAAGGAACAAGGGTCCCCCAAATATTTTAAATTAAGAAAATAAATATATTATGACATTTTAACTAGTATTATGGATATTTCTTTTTATATGCACACAGACACACAATAATGGTCAAGATTGTGGGTAAATAGCATAACAGTTTTGCCATTTTTAGCAAACTACTCTCACCAAGATAGAATGTTTTCATAATAACTAGGATAATAATCTCTACCTGTAAATTATCATCAGGACTAAACAATCTAGAGTATGGACCACATCTGGCACAAAGAATGCAGTGTGTTTGGCACCAAGGTGGGTCTTAAAATGTTGATTTTTTTCCCCTCTTTACTTGTAATCTACTGATTATAGATGCATGACATGTGTCTGCTTGACATTGCAAAAATCTTTGCCCTGAAATTTATGTTGATCACCCTCCCCTTTTATTCTGGGTATATTTTGGTGTAACTTTTACAGGCCTTTTACACAAGAGAGTTAGAGTTAGACCCATAGCTTAATGTTTCTCTATTTGTGCCACTTAAAAAAAGAGAAACTTTCCTCACCTCTGGCTTATGCAATTTATTATTTTTCTCACCTTGTTATGCTTGCAACCCAGGAATAAACACAATTCACTCCAAGTAACTAGAACAAGTGTATTGGGTATTAGGTATATAGACTAACATTCAGTCAGATAATCATGTTTTGGTTGTCACCTATGTAATAAGATACTGACAAAACCCGTTTGCATGGTCCTTACTGTAAATACTCTCCAAACTCTTACCTTCTAAGCGGTGTTCAAAGATTAGTCTGATATGCCCCTTGTTGGCTGCAAGTTATCATGTTCCTATCCTGGGTTTACCACTCTATGGGGAGAGTTTCCTGGATGAAAGTGTCCTTGCCTTTTAAATCAGAATATATGGCATATATATATGATCCTTCCACAGTGAGGAAACTAGGTCAAAACTCTAATTAAATATTTGCTATAGAGAACTTATTAGATCAATGATACATGTAAAAGTAACTTTCTCATTTTAGAAAGCATCATTTTTATTGCCCTGTTCTACAGTTAGTAACTGGCTCTGTGATTTAAAACCTCACAGACATCGTATATGATGATAATGCAGCTGATACATGTGTCTCTGTGCTTTCAACCTGAGAGGGATTTTGGTGGTTTTCTCCGGGAGCATGGGGTACAGAAACAGTCAGTATTCTGGGATATTACGTGGGCATTTGGATACAGATGATAAACTAGAAGACTGGCTATTATAGGGGGAGATGGGAGGAAACACCAAGAGCCCCTGGTTTCCAGATATAATGCTTTGGCATATGTCTCCGTAACGTTTAGCAAGGCATTTAAACTTTCAAAGCCTCCATATCCTCATATATGAAGCAGGAATAACAGCAATTTTCCTGCCATCCTAAAATCTGATTTGAGGGTCAGATGAACAGATATGAAAGTGATTTGTAAACAATAACTCAATACACTCACATAAATGCTTAATACTTGCCTGCTATATGCTATATCCTGGGCCATTAGAAACATGTCTAAATTGCTATCAGAGACATTAACATACATCCAGCTAAGCTGTGGCAAAGGCTGTGATCCCAAAATAAGCCCTTGGGTCATGGTTCAATTCCCCTTTAGAGCACATTCCCAGGTTGTGGTGTCCATCCCCAGTGAGGGGCATGCAGGAGGCAGCCGGTCAGTGATTCTCTCTCGTCACAGATGTTTCTGTCTCTCTCTATCCCTCTCCCTTCCTCTCTGAAATCAATAAAAATATATTTAAAAAGCACTTGGGAGAGAGCAAGACAGTGAAGAATGGTCAAGATTATTGAAATGCTAACAAGTGAGGACATGGGCCAGTGATGGGGAACGTCAGGCACGAAGTCCATATAAGGCCCTTGAAATCATCTGGCCTGCGAGTGATATAAATAGCCAAGTGGCCCTTAGCAGAAAAAAGTTCCCCACCCCTGCATGCATGCAACCAATAGAGAGAAAGACTGAGAAAGAAAACTGTACAGTCAGTGTGCTGTCACAAAGTATCATCTGGGGGCAAAACTCCATATAAAACATCCAGTTAGGAATTTTTAAAATTGACATGTACTGTTATTCCAACAGTATGTATGTTTCCAAAATAAACAAAGAGATACATCAAGAATAAAACTGTAAAATACAGTGTAATTGTGTTTGTAAGTTGTTTAAATACTAAATACTACATGTGGGGAATAAAAAACAATTATGAAAATTGAAAGGTGTCCTCAGTTTATGTAATTTTCTGCCTCAACAGGCATGGAAGGATTTCTTAGGTTCATTTAAAATAAACTTTACTTGCATATTTAATTTAACACATTTTTACAAGTGTTATTTCACATATCTGTTCTATAATCAGTGACCTTGAGAAATTAATGAAGCAAAATTTTCCTTGGGCTTAAAATAAATCCCAGCAGTAGTTCAAATTATTTACACAAAGTAAAGTTCTTCATGCAAAGTGAAAACTGTCTTATTACATACAGAAAAAAAATTTTCATCGGTCTTAAGCTAAAATTAGTTTATATATGAGGACCAATGACCAAGTAATAGTATTCATAAATTCACTAATTTCTGTAACCAATCATTACATGTAAAATAATTTGATATTAAAATGATACAAATTCTGATAAACTCTAGATACACAGTATATGTCATAAACATATGGAATTTGACAGAAATTAGGGTTTTTGTATACTTACGGGTAATATTTGTGTTTGTATAAGATTTGGGTACATGGTAAATGTGTAGCATCTTAGAATTTAATCAAAACCTACTGAGACAACGGATCCTACTGCTTCCTAAGAACTCTGATCAATTTATCTCTAACCTATGTGTCTCTTCTGAGTATACCTTGGGGGGAGGAGGCCAATAACCAGTCTAAAATTAAAGCAATGAGCATTAATTATCTCCAATTTGTGGCAAATTTCATGTCATTTTGCAATCAATACTGGTCAGCCAGCAACCTAGTGTCTGATTTACATGTTCCATAGATGAAGGAAGTATGAATAATGTTGCTCTTTAAATAGGTCATACTGACTAGCTGACTGAAAGTACTGACACCCTACACACACACACACCCACACACACTGAGAGAAAGAGAAAGGGAGATTTTGTTTAATAACTTTGTAAGAGACTAGAAAGCAACCTTTTTCATTGATAATCAAAACACTGTAAAGGAAGCTACAACAAGAAAGGAAAATGAAGGGAACTAAGTACAGAGGCCCTAATATTTCTCTGGAACATGGTGTGTTTTTAGTCATACAATATCACAGTAGGAAAAAAAACACACACAAGTATTGGTCCTTGAAGAAATGTTTTCGGCATCTATAAGAAGAATTGTAGCACGAATTAAAAAGAAACAGCTTGTACCAATTCCTATTCTATAATTTCATAGATTCCACAAAATTACCCATAAAATATAGCTTGTACGGCATAATGAACCATTATTTACCTGTATATACTAGTCACTATAGCTATAGCTATATTTTTTCATACTTTTGAATGTAGAAAAATGGAAGTGTAGAACAGCACAAGATTTAGGCTTGAGTGTGGGGGCAGGTGAACATTTGGAATAAAAATAAGTATAAAGGTTTAAACTAGAAAAATCTCAACAATTTATATGAGATAATGTTAATGCTTTATTTGGGAACACAGTTAAAAGAGGATAGAAATAAGAACAGAAAGAGAGATTGACCAAGACAAAAAAACAAACAAAAAAAGGAAGCAGAAAGGGAGAATGAGGGAAGAAAGGGAAAAAGAGAGGAAGGAAGGAAGGAAGGAAGAACTTAATATACCTGAAGAAAAGATAACATTGAAAAGTTGACATAATAATCAAAATACCAAGTTGACATAGCTTTTATGAGTGTTGGAAAGGCTTCATAAGAAACTAATTCACAACCTGAAGACAAATTAGTTATGAGTATTAGGATACAACTTCAAATTATTTCACCTACTTTACCTATCAATTTAACTTTCAGTATTTAATTAATCTATTTTAAAACTTTTCTAATTAATTATCCATATTTAAAAGGAAGAACAAAGATTGAGTGTGTGCTAATGTTTTTTTAAAATATATTTTTATTGATTTCAGAGAGGAAGGGGAAGGGAGAGAGAGAGAAACATCAATGATGAGAGAGAATCATTGATCAGCTTCCTCCCACAGGCCTCACACTGGGGATCAAGCCTGCATCCCAGGCATGTGCCCCTGACAGGAATAGAACCTGGGACCCTTCAGTCCGCAGGCTGACGCTCTATCCACTGAGCCACTCCGGCCTGACTGTGCTAATGTTTTTTATAACATTTGAATTAAATTGGGGGATTGATGCCACCAAGATGGCAACATAACTCATTTCTGACTTTGCTCCCCTCACAAGAAGAACAGTTATTCAAAAATAACATACCACCGAGTGGCCCCTAGAACACGGGGGTGAGGCAAAGCACCCTCCTGCACAATAGAGACCAAGCCAGACTGCCTGCGAGGTGTAAGAGGAGTGCCTAAGCACCGACCAAACCTGGCCCCTCCCCCAGGCCAGCACAGCACCAGGGAAAGAGGTCTCCCCTGAGCCTCCAGGTCCTCCAATGGGAAACCAGGACCCAGGGAGGACAACCAGTCCTTCCCCCCAGCATGGTGGGTTGCTTTGTGGGAGGCCCTACTCTGATCTTACTCCACAAGGATTGCAGGGGATCTGTGGGGTTCAACCACTGGGAATCTGATCATGAATGAAGAGAGGAGGGGTTTGCAACATGCAGACCCAGTTTATAACTTCAGTGCCAATGTAGTAATCCTAGCCAGAGGCTTTGCTCATCTGCAGAACTAAGTCTATGGTCAGCTCTGACCAGGGAACTCAGCAGGATGCAGATATGTCTGATTTGAATTCTCAAGCAAGACATTTTTGTCAGCCCTAGAGCTTGGCTTGCCCTGGCCTAGGCAAGGAGCTTAGTCACCCACTGTGGAGAGTGTCTCCCAGGCACATCTGACCAGAGGTGCTGGCAGGAGGCTGTGTGGCCAGTAATGCTTCAGCTGAGACACAGGCAGAGCTGATCAGCCCCAGAGCAAAGCTGGTGCTGAGTGTGGAGTGTTCCCTACTATGCATGGGCACAGGGATTAATTCATAGCAAAAGCTGAGGGGAGTTCCCAGCCCTTCCCAACCAGATAGCCTATTTGAGAAATTAAGAGTGGCCTAGTGGTTCCTCCCCTCCTCACCCAGGCTGAGGTGAGCTCCCACCCAGTGGCTCTCAGCCCCATCTGACCAGAAGGGTGGGCGAGAACTCCTGGCAGCTATGCGGGACAGCACACTAGCTGAGAAAAGGAGAGGCAGAGCCAATGGTGTACAGAACAAAGCCAGTGGACATGTTCAGCCAGGGAACTTGGGGTGCGGGTCAGTTTGAGTTAAAGACAACAAACAAAGAGCTTTACTGGCCCTATAGCTGCTTCTCCCATTGCACCTGGGCAGGGAAATTAATTCATTGCCCCATGAATTGCTTGATACAGCCTCCAGCCTGCCCATCCAGGAAGCAAACCAGAGCACATGGGAAGTTGCGTGGCCCATCAATAGCCCTGCTTACAGTGGCACCTGAACAGAAAACAGAGCCAGTGGCTTTCCATGTCAGCAGAGCACAACTGGTGGCCTTGCTTGACCACAGAATCCAGTGCATACTCTGGCCTGATTCAGGTGCCAAACAATGAACCCTCCAGGGTCCCATCCTGCTGCCCTGCCAGGGCAGGGAAGCTAATTCAAACCTCCATCTTCTATGGAATACAGTGATGCTACTATAAATCACTCAGCCTCCCATCCTAAAATTCTTTTTCTCAAGCTATCATTTCCCAGATAACAATAGTACCCAGTCATGACTAGTGTGCCTGACCAGAGAATCCAGACAACCTTGGAGTTCATCCTACAGACACCCTTGGGCAGGATTTTTCAATAGGAACATTTCAGGGCAGGAGAGAATGGGATGACATATCACAATATTGTAAAGTTTAAGAATTCTACTGAAGTTAAGCTGTTATCAGTTTAAAACAGGGTTATAATTTTCAGATACTTTATATAAGCCAGTAAACACAAGAGAAAAGCCTGTAGCAATTACACAAAAGAACATGGTATAGGAGTCAAGGAATACTGATGATACCAAAAGACGTCAAAACATGAATTGAATTAATTAGGTATTTTTTAAAACCCTTTATCCAACGATTGCTGTCTTTGAAAACATATTTAGCAGGTACTTGAACATTATTTTGTTCAACATTGTTTCATTATAACATTGATGAGAGGTCTTAGGAACTTAGGCATCAATTAACCTATGATAAAATTGGTTTCATTTCCCCTTGTTTGGCTTAAAGTCACAGAATGTATGGATGACAGTGAGGACTTACTTAAAAAATGCATATGCATTAATTTGTAACTTCCTAATATAAATTATCCTAATTGAACCTGGTGTGTCCTGTTGAATATTACGGAGTTATTTCTTACTAAGTCATATATGCAATTTTTCAACAGTGTAAGTGGTGCTATTTCTAAGCTACATTAAAAATAAACATAATTATTTTGCATTTGTTTTCTTTTTTTGTATTTGAAAACCCTTGGTTTTGCTCTGAAATATTACACTTGAAAAATATAAACATCATGATTAACATAACAAGCATGCCATTTATATGCTTATAAAATTACATTTGTAAGCCTCTTTATAACCAAATTTCTAATCACCCAATAATAAAAATCCTAGGGTCAATTTATTGTATTTTCTACTACATTTGTCAATTAATATTGTTTGATAATTAAACTGAAATTATTAAATTACTTGGAAAACATAATGTAGTTATAGACAAACTGCTTTATGGTATATATTTTATATTTATTAAAAATAATAAATGTTTTCCTAAAAAAAGTATGGAACAATATTAGTCAATATTCAGGACATAATATTATAGAAAATATTATAGAATATAGAACAACAGGGAAAATTTATATTTTTAAAAATAGCCCAGATAGGACTGAGAATTTTACCAACATTACATGTCTGAAATAGTACAGGGCATTGAATTTCATTTTGAGCTTCCTGGTATCCAAGAGAAATAGAAAAGAGGATGGATTATGCAATTTTCATTGACTTATAAAAGGAAGCATATATGTTGATGTGGAAAGCAACTTTTCACATCACAAATTTATAACAATGAATAGCAGTAAGGACATTATATTCAACAACAGACATTTACATAAAAACTTTTGAGAAAGCCAATGGCATGATAAATTGTAGCTAGAGAAAGTATTTGTGTGAAGAGTTGCACTTACTAGTACATAATAATAATGGCTAACGTTTATTGAGCTCTTACTTTGCCTGCTCTCTTGAAACACTTCACATTTATCAGACTATTTAAAACCACGGCAACCAGAAAAAGAACTATGCGGCATGCATTATTCACCCATAAGTACTGAGTACCTATTTTGTTCTAGGCATTACGATTCCTAAGGAAATTAAACAGCAAAAAGCCTTGCCCATCATTTTAGATGAAAACACTGAAATTTAATAGCCTATAACATCTAAGTCACTCAGCAAGTTGCCTGGTGGGGCCAAGGTTTAATCCCTGGGATCTGTTTCGCTGTTGCTCCCTTAGCCAGGAGTGTTTCAGCTATGTAAACACAGGTTAGTATTGTTTGTATGTATTGTTCAAGTGACCAAAAATCTGAGTTCTCTCTGACCACATAGGAGGGTATGTTGCCTGTAGGAGGAGAAAGGGAAAATGGGGAAAGAGACTGTCAGGGTCGCCAAAGGAGGAATGCAGGAGCCCTAAGAAAGTAAAATAAATTTATTCAGGGCATCAGCCAGCAGATGGGCAGAGACCTAAAATGGTGTCTGCCCCAACAGTCCAAGGTGGAGACTTTTAAAGGGTTTCAGGTGGGCTTTTAGCAGGGGTGGTCCTGGGCGGGGCTGGGAGGGAACAGGAAGTTACTGGGGGAACAGAGAGTTACTGAGCTTTAGCAGGATAGGATGCTGCTTGCAATACAGGATTATCTAATGGTCACTTTCTCACACAGGAGGAGGACGCCCTTGAGGATAAGTCCCTTTTTCTGCTTATTCAAACCTAACAGAGCCAATATGTGTGAAAATAACCAATCTCCCCAAAGCCAAAAGTTAATTGATCCCTCCATTTCTTTGTTTTTCTCAAACCTTTACTTAGCATCTACTCTGTGCTATGCCCTGTCACAGACCCTAGAGATGTGCGGACCAGGAAGATGTGATGTTTGTCCTTTGGGAGTCACAGTCTTGCCCATGTGCTCTGGATATAGAAGCATGGAGAGAGGTTCCTATCCAGCCTGGGGGATAGGACAGAGAGATGTCCTATTCTGACAATTTTGAAGAAGTTCATAGCCAAAACATCAAATGCTTTTTGTTTTTTGTTTTTAAAAAAGCCTTATTAGGCACAGAAAACAAAAGAAGCAGATGACAGAACAGGAGGGGAAGGGAGGGGAGGGGAGGAGAAGGGAAGGGAGGGGAGGGGAAGGGAGGGGAGGGGAGGGGATGGAGGGGAGGCTCTACAGGTATAGTCAGAACTGTAATCAGTAGTGGTTTGACTACCTACTACTTTGGGATCTTATACAGCTTATGAAGCCCCCTCAGCCTCTTTTTCTTGTTCTAAATCTAGATAAATAATATCTACCCCCAACCTTTGCTGAAAGAGTAAATAAGACACTGTTATTAGAGAAATATAGATACATGGGAACAGACTCACAGCTGTCAGAGGGGAGGGGGGAAAGGGGAACTGGATGAAAGAAGGTAAAGAGATTAGCCAAAGAACATATACCATATACATATCCCATAGACACAGATAGCAGTGTGGTCAAGGCCAAAGGTAAAGGGGCTGGGGGATGGGTGGAGGTGGGTAAGGTGGGGAGGAATGGGGACATCTGTAATAGTGTCAACAATAAAACTAAAGTTAAAACATATAAAAAGGTATTATTTATTAAATATCTGATGCATATCCTATATAATAAAGAGGTGATATGCAAATTAACCCTCATGCTATCACAAGATGGCTGCGCCCACAGTGGAGACAGGGTTCCCATAACACAAGATGGCTGTGACCACAGCGGAGTTGGGGTTCCCGTATTGAGTGGTCAGCAGGGACCTGAGGCTGCATGGCGCTGGGCCGGGGTGGGGGACCTGAGGCTGCGCCCTCTGCCCAGAGGGGCTTGATGGGGACCTGAGGCTTCATCCCCTGCCCAGCGGGGCTTGATGGGCCTGGGGCCAGCTGGGTCTGGATCTTGCCCAATGGGGGTGGGGCCGGCCGGGTCTGGGTCTCACACGATTTCAAGGCACACACAGGTGGGCGTGGACTTGACTCTGGGTTCTGCAGCGCGCCCCAGACTCTGACAGGAGGAGGACTTTCATATACATTTTACTAATTTTCTTTCATCTCTGACACTTCTATTCTAGAGAAAGGGCAAATAGCAATATTAAAATATTTCCTCTAATTAATTCCCTTATAATGTGCACAAATTTCGTGCACCAGGCCACTAGTATGTTCAATAAATAGGACTTTTCCCCTTTTCCTTATAAGTGTTATTTTGGATAAACTGCTTGAAATAGTTCTGAGGTCTTGGAAAGTGACAGGGTTCAGGAGGCATTACCCCAAAATATGTTGAGCTGAGGAATATTGGACACCATTTGTAGCTCCCAGAATGCCTGATTGAATTTTAGTACATAACACATACATACTACATACATACGACATAGCTTTTTATATTAAAACACACTTTAATCTATTTAATAAAGAAAAAGTAAGTTTCTGATATAACTGTTAAATAAAGAATGTAAATATTTTTATTATAAATTTTAAACTTACCATTATATGCGATATATTATGATTGAACTTCGCTTAAAATTGAAAAGAGCATTTTAATGAGAAACATTTACAGATAAGTGATTTCAAAAACAGAATGGATAGCTTATGAATTACTGGAAATAAAACAAACCAGAAGAATTCAATGAAAGGCAACAAAGGCTTCTGAAGTAAAAGTTATAAAATACCCAAACCAGTGAGGATCATTTGAATATCAAAGAGACTATACATGAATCTAGTATTCTGAAGGAATATAAGAAAAAAAAAATACTCTCCTAAAATTTACACCATTTAATGGAAAAAATTAAGAAGTAAATCAACCAGGAAGAATTTTGATAAGGAAAACAATTGCTGAGCAATCAACGGTAACCATAACTATAATGATAGTTTTAAGTGAAAAGTTACATTTATTGCTTTAATACATTCAGAATATAAAAAATAAAAGCTCAATAAGAAAGATTGTTCCTATCAGTATAGGAACAAGATTATACAAAAATCAAGGATTCTAGCACTAATAGGAGGTTGCAATTGTACCTGTTAAAATATCAATTATCAATAGGTGATTGTTTAATAATTTCATTTTTTAAAAGTCCCCAAGCCCTAGCCAGTTTGGCTCAGTGGATCGAGCTTTGGCCCTTGGACTGAAGGGTCCTGCGTTTGATTCTGGTCAAGGGCACATACCTTGATTGCAGGCTCGATCCCTGGCACTTGTGGGAGGCAACCAATCGATTTGTCTCTCTCACATTGATGTTTCTCTCTCTGTGTCTCTCCTCTTCCCTTCCACTCTACCTAAAAAAATCAATGGAAAAATATCCTCAAGTGAGGATTAACAAATAAAATAAAAATCCCCCAATATTACAGTACATTGTACCTACTTGAGAAGCACTCAAACTATGGCTTTTACTCTTAGAAAACTTGTAAGACATTTGGCCATGTTATTGAAACCAATTGTTTTATTTATTTTTTTAAAATATATTTTTGTTGATAGTATTACAGATATCTCCCATCACCCCTCCCTCCCTTTACTCTCCTCCTCCCAGCCCTTGGAAGCCAATTGTTTTAAAAGGCAGCAGAACCAGGGCTCCATACCATCCTTCCCATCAAAGCAGGAGTCTCCTCCTCCCCTCCTCCCACTTTTAATCAACATTGGTCCTCAGGCAAAGAGAATGAGGCTGTGATACAGAATGGCTTACAGACCTGAGTCTTAGAAAAAAAACTTGCAGCTTGCCTTCTTGGAACTTGTTTTTTCATAGATGACCTGACAGTCTATGTAGAGGATTCCATTGGATCAACAACACCAATAAACCCCCTGAAACTAATATAAGTCTAATATTTGATATCTATGTAAAAATAAAGGGAAATAGAAGCAATGAGGATTATTTCGATGAAGAGGTCTGTAGAACAAGAGCCTTTGGAATGGTTAGGTCTGAGCAGGAAGGAGACAGAATCCCTGGTTAGGGTACACAATATAGAGAAAGCTTCAAATGGAAATGAGAATACCATATCTGTACAAAGGTAAAATATTTTTAATAAAATGGAGGGAGAAATAATAGGGCTAAATTATGGCTATATTAATTTTTACTCTGGTTTGAGCACTCTCTTACTCATCACAAAAATTATATGAGTTCTGAATTATTAGAATCACTTTACATATAGGAAAATTGGAACTTAGAAATCCCTCTCTTCATAACTAATATGGCCCCAAATTCTTGCCCTAAGTATGGTTAAGGTTTTGCCCAGGCACTAACAGAGATTTCATTTTTGTTTGTTTTTTCCAGCATTGCCTCCTGAGAGAGTGTGTGTGTGTGTGTGTGTGTGTGTGTGTGTGTGTGTGTGTGTGTGAGAGAGAGAGAGAGAGAGAGAGAGAGAGAGAGAGAGAGAGAAAAGAAACAGAAGCATAAGGAGGAGAAGGAGGAGGAGGAGGAGGAGGAAGAGGAAGAGGAGGAGAGACTTGTCATAGGAGGCGGGGGGCGAAGGCATTCTGTGTTTAGAGGAAGAGTATCCTAGCAAAGACAGAGACTAAAAGTGACTCTTCTCTTCTTCATTCCTTTGCTAGTCTAGATATATGCATCTTGAGATCACTTGAGGAATCCTGAAAAATCCCAATGTCACTAATTGCCCCCCGCCACCCCCGCTTAAAGGGCAGACAGCCCCATGGTCTAAGGAAAAGGGACAATAATCAGTTATTTTAGATTATGGAGGTTTATGGGAAAACAAACAAACAAAAGCAAAAACTGCTTCTTTCCAAAGAGGACTTCTGTAGAGGGAAGGGTTGGAAGATTTGTATCTCTTAGTTAACTTGCTCTGGCCAAGCACTCAAGTAGCTTGCTAGTGCCTTGCCTGGAAAACTGATTGTGTTTGTGAATTGGGAGGGCTGAGTGCTAAGAGTTGTCACAGTTAAACAGCAGGATGGAGAACAGCTAAGTAATAATAAAGGAGTAGGGTTGCCTTCTTTCAAAACTTCAGGCTGTGAATGAGACTGCATTTTAGTAAAGGCCCATCAGAGTGGGCGGGGCAAGCCCTCAGGGATTGCCAATACAGGAAGGGGCTTTGGTGATGGACACCCCCTTCTGGCTTGGGCAGTGCAAATACTGAGGTGCATAAATGGGGTGATGATATCAACAAGGGTATCTCAAACTTCCTGTTAATCAGACATGTGAGAATGCAGGCCATTAAAAGAATACAATTAAAATAAGGTGCTTATATTCACATCCCGGGTTTGGTGAGCAGGCTTCATCTATTTTATTATGAAAGAATCCTTCTTAGTCACAATGTGTCCACAAGCCTAGATAAGTAGGGCAGGGTGGCGGATTTTAACATTTCACACCCCTAGAAGTGGGAGTTTTGTCTTGTCCTGTGGGTTTCAATTCCAGGAATATTTTGGGGGACATTTTTCATGGATGTAGAAACACTGTCTGTAACATAGGCTGGTATATTAGAGTTGGGGGCAAGAAGGATAACATCCAGTTTCTTCTGGAAGCTATTAGTTCTACAAGTGTCACTCAAAGCTCCTGGGTTTCCACGAGTTCTCTTACTGAAGACCAGAAAAACACTGGGCTCGGCCGCATGTCCTTAGCACACATTGCCTATGGAAAAGCAAACAGCATGAGATTTCTAGTTTCTCAGGAGGAATTTGCTTGATCTAGTAGCAACGGTTCTTCCTCAAATATTACATAATTTAAAAGAAAAAAACACAAAACTGGATTGAACAAATGCTTCTGCTAAAGCATCATCAGGGATAGAAAAAGCCCCTTTATATCTATTCCTTTAAAGAGCCTGTTGCAGACTGAATTGTATTTCAACAAAATAAGAATATATTCTTTTATGGATTACAGACTTTGATTGCTCTCCAGAAGGTGTGAAAACAAAACTACTAAAATGTTATACTTTTTCCCTTTGTACCTGAGAATTGTCTAGGAAAAAGAATATTTACGTTAAAACAAAATGGCAAATTGGCTTAGAAAACTTGTGTAAATCTGTTTTTAGAATTTAAAGGAAAAGGCTGAAATAATTTTTAATATGTGGCACTGATTTTTCTTAAACTCCTTTAAACACCCATTTCTAAGGTGCGGGGAGATAACCTCACCTTCACATCTCTCCCCAGGGTTGCTATGGGAGGGTTTGGGGATCTATAAGTTGGTAAAAAACAAACATTACTAAAAATTAGGTATATTTTAAAGCACATTTTCCACAGAAGATGTTAATGTAATCTTAAAAACATAAAATCCTAAGTAAATGCAGATTTATCTTGACATATGCTATGTTATACATGATTGATATTATAACTGAATTATATTGGATAAGTATGCCTCTTAGGATCTCCCCTTCCCTGAACTTTATGTAATCCCTGACCTATATGCGGGGATGAAGACTGAGTGAACAAGTCTGAAATGTTATAGGCTTCTTTTTAGGTCTATGTCAAAACAACTGCAGCAAATCTGCTTCTACTTGGCCTCAAAAACTCACTGCTAAGACCTTCCAATCAAAGCCACTATGGCTGTGCTATCAGTGTGGTTAGGACAGATATTTCCATACTGCTCCTGGACATTTTTTTTTTTTTAACTATAGGCACCATTAACTCTTACACTGTATATCTTTTCTTATCTTTCAAAACATGTTCTAAATAAAGTATCAGCCTATCAATTTACATGATATCTATAAAATAATCAGCAACAGGAAATTATACTTTCAGGTGCACATGGGGCATTCACCAAGATACAGCATATTCTGAGCCATAGAACACTTATTTTTAAACAAATTTAAAATAATTTAAATCATACAATGTAAAATCCCCAACAATAAAAAATTAAATTATAAACCAATAACAAAAATAAAGCTAAAATTTTCAAATTATTTGAAAATTTAAAATATTCAGATATTTAACTAAGCCATGGGCCAAATAAATAGTCACAGACACATTATAACTAGCAATTAATAAAATTTAAAACAGATTTCAAAATGGTAAAAATAAATGAAATCAAAAGTTGGTTCTTTATAATTATCAATTGTAATGATAATAAACCTATAGCCAGACAAATGGGAAGGGAAAAACCAGTTTTCAAAAAGGAATGAAAGGAGAGAAACCAAGATGGTGGCATAGGTAAACATCTAAACTGCTGCCTCACACAACAATTTTAAAACTACAACTAAAAGACAAAATAGACATCATCCAGAACTACAGGAAGGCTGGCTGAGTGGAAATTCTACAACTAGAAGGAAAGAGAAAAGCACACTGAGACTCAGAGGAGCTGCAGGAGGCAGAGGTACTGAGACGTGCATGCGCGGAGAGGGCTAGGAAATGAGTGCGCAGCTGGCTTTCTCAAGCAGGAGGGAGACAAAAGCTCCCAACTGTGCTGAACTCCAGTTCCGGGCAAGACTCTGGGGATCCAGACTATACGGGGTAAAACTGGACTGTCAGGAAAGAGAAAAGAACACTGAGACTCAGAGGAACTGTGGAAGGCAGAGGTACTGAGGTGGGCAACTGAGTACGCAGCTGGCTTTCTCAAGTGGGAGGGAGAAAAAAGCTCTCAACTGCACTGAACTCCAGTTCCAGGCGAGACTCTGGGGACCCAGATTCATTCGGGGAGAAACTGGACTGTCTGGCAGCAGGCGGATTCAAGGGCGGCTTTCTCTCAGAGGTGCTTGCAGTGATTACCATGGGACACTGAGACACAGGGGCCTATTAGGGCAGAGCTGATGCTTTTGCAAGTCTTCTCCCATAAGGGTGTCTCCAGCACAAAAGTTCTCCCAGCGTAGACATAGCTGATCCTCACAGTCAATTGGCCTGGAGGTCAATTCCTCCCAGTGATACCAACAACAATCAAGGCTTAACTACAACAAGACTGTGCACACAGCCCACAAAGGGGTGCACCAAGAGTGTCCATCTCAGGTAACTGGGGAGGCTGAACCACTGGGCCCTATAGGACACCTACCACACAAAGCCACTCTATGAACTCAGGGAAGCAGCCAAAATGCAGAGACAAAGAAACAGATCACAAATGAAAGAAATGGAGGAAAGCAAATGAGTGGATATAGAGTTCAAAACCACGGTTATAAGGTTTTTCAAGAATTTTCTAGAAAAGGCCGATAAATTTTGCGAGACCCTCGAGGATATGAAAAAGGACCAACTAGAAATTAAGCATACACTGACTGAAGTAAAAAAATAATATACAGAGATCTAACAGCAGACTAGAGGATCTCAAGAGTCAAGTCAAAGATTTGAAATACAAAGAAGCAAAAAACACCCACCCAGAAAAGCAAAAAGAAAAAAGAATCCAAAAATATGAAGATAGTGTAAGGAGCCTCTAGGACAACTTCAAGCGTACCACCATCAGAATTATGGGGGTGCAAGAAGAAGAGAGAGAGCAAGATACTGAAAAACTATTTGAAGAAATAATGACCGAAAACTTCCCCCACCTGGTAAAACAAATAGACTTACAAGTCCAAGAAGCACACAGAACCCCAAACAAAAGGAATCCAAAGAGGACCACACCAAGACACATCATAATTAAAATGCCAAGAGCAAAAGACAAAGAGAGAATATTAAAAGCAGCAAGAGAAAAACAGTTAGTTACCTACAAGGGAACACCTATAGGACTATCAGCAGATTTCTCAACAGAAACTATGCAGGCCAGACGGGAGTGGCAAGAAATATTCAAAGTGATGAATGGCAAGAAATATTCAAAGTGATGAATAACAAGAACCTACAACCAAGATTACTCTACCCAGCAAAGCTATCATTCAGAATTAAAGGGCAGATAAAGAGCTTCATAGATAAGAAAAAGCTAAAGGAGTTCATCACCACCAAACCAGTGTTATATGAAATGCTGAAAGGTATTCTTTAAGAGGAAGAAGAAGAAAAAGATAAAGATAAAAATTATGAACAACAAATACATATCTATCAACAAGTAAATCTAAAAATCAAGTGAATAAAAAAATCTGATGAACAGAATAAACTGGTGAATATAATAGAATCAGGGGCATAGAAAGGGAGTGGACTGACAATTCTTGGGGGGAAAGGGGTGTGGGGTGCAGGAAGAAACTGGACAAAAATCGTACACCTATGGATGAGCACAGTGGGGTGGGAACCGAGTGGAGGGGAGATATGGGGGAAAAAGAGGAACAATAGTAATAATCTGAACAATAAAGATTTATTAAATTTTAAAAAAAGGAATAAAAGAGGAAACATCATAAAGATCTTACTGCTACTAAAAAGTCAGTAAAAAATATTAACAAATTTATGTCAATAAATTCAACAACTAGAGTTGAAATTAATACACATACAAAGATATAAACTATTAACATTCATGCAAAAAGAAATAAATAGCCTGATTAGTCCTACATCTAGTAAAGAAACTAAATTCATTGTTAAAAATCCTTTCAAAAAGTAAGATTTAGGCCCAAGTGGCTTTACTGGTGGATTCTTCTAAACACTGAAGAAAGAATAACACTCCTAAACAAATATTCTTAAAAATAAAGAAGGAAGCAAACCTTTCCAACTCATCTTATGAGGCCAATATTACCATATAGAAAAATTTGTCAAGAAATCATATAAAAGTCTGCAGATCAATATATCTCATGAATATGGTACAAAATCCTTCCCCATATTAACAAGTCATATATAAAAACAATATACCAAGTGGTCTATATTCCAGGAATAGAGTTGATTTTATATTAAAAAATCAATCAATGTGATTCAGTGTATCAGCAAACTAAAAATAACCAATATATGATCATCTAAATACATGTAGAAAGAGATTTGGCAAAATTCAGCATTAACCTATAATAGAAACTCCTGGCAAGCTAATAACAGATGAGAACTTTCTCCAACTGATAAACTGTCCATATTAAAAGCCTACAACTAACATTATACTTCACATAAATGGAACGCTTTTCCCCTAAGATTGGGAATAAGGCAAGGAGGTGTGCTTTCATCACTCTCACTCATAGACCTTAATCAGTGCAATGAAGGAAGCACAAATGAATGAATGAATGAATGAATGAATGAATGAATGAATACAGACTGGAAAGGAAAAAAATAAAACTGTCTTTATTTCCAGTAGACAGGGCAACTTAAGTAGACAATCCCAAATAATTTTCAGAAAAGGTACTATAACTAGTAAGTTTAGCAAGATCACAGGATAGAAGATATAAAAATCACTGTATTTCTTGATAATACTTGAACAATTAGGAAGTAAATTTAATAAAAAACTATCATTTAAAAATAACAACACAAAATGAAACAGAGTGAACACAATATAGGAAAAAAATGAATGCTTAAAAATACAAAACATTAAAGAGGCAAATAAAAAAGGCCAACATAAATGGCACAATGTAACAAATTCATGGGTCACAAGACTCAATAACATAAGAATGTAATTTCTTCTCTAAACTGAATTATAAATCCAAGCAATCTCAAAAATAATTCAGGCATAGTTTTTGCTGGAATTTTGCAGACTGATTCTAAACTTTATATGGAAAAGCAAAGAACCAAGAATGGACAAAATGCGTATATGAACTGAGGTAAATATGTATGGGGCCAGGTGAGTGCTTGAAGCAGTGTGGTGGGGACACTGTGTAAAGTACATGATTTTCTAACCATTTAGCTATACATCTGAAACTAATATAGAATAATATTGCATGGAACTATAACTGAAAAGAAAAACTAAAGAAACACACATACTAGTATATGATTAAGGACTGATAATATACATATATGAATTTTCACAACTCAATAACAAGAAAAAACAACCCAATACAAAAGGACATACAATTTGAGCGGACACTTCATCAAGAAGAGATAAAGATGGCAAATAAGCACATGAAAAATGTTTAATATCATTAAACATGAGGAGATTGCAAATTAAAACCACAGTGAAAACCTAGGTGGGGCAAAAGTAGGTCTACAGTTGTTCATATGGAAAATAATGTAATAATTAATAAATAATATACAAGAATAAACTCTGTGCCCGTGTTCTCACAACTGAATACCTACTTTGCCCCACCCTGTATATGTAGACAATACTAAGTACTGATGAGGATGTAAAGCAACCAAAACTCTCATATTTTTTTCTGGTGGAAATACAAAATGGCAGCTTCTTATAAAGTTAAACTAACAAAAAAATAAACTTACTACCAACCTAGGTTTCCACCCAATAGAAATAAAGACATATGTCTCCATAACAACCTGAGCATGGAAATTATAGCAGCTTTATCCAAAATCTGCAAACCCAAGAAAAAAACTCAAATGCCTATTAACTAGTGAATGGATAAACAAATTGTGGTGCAATTAAAAGAAACAAATTACTGATGCATGCTATACAACTATGATTCTCAAAAGGATTCTGTTAAGTGAAAGAAGAAAGTGGTTACAAACTGTACAATGACATTTATGTGGCATTCCAGAAAAGGGCAAAAACTATAGACAGGGAAAAAATCAATGGTGTTACCAGGGGCTGCAAATTGAGGGAGGCATTGATTATAAAGTGACATGGAGCAGTGTACCTAAATCTGATTTTGGCACTGGTTACATGATTATGTATCTTTGTAAAATTCATAGAGCCATATATCTGAAAAGAATTAATTTTAATGCTTTAAAGCATGATTTAAAGTAAGTCTTACATATTATATGTTATTATTAAATTAGTTAAAGTATGGTTTAGCTCAGGGTTGTCTGTAGACATTTCAGATAAAAGGTTAAAGAATTAAATACATGATTTTCAGGCAAAATCAGAGGAGAACGTTTTGAGAAGAAATGTTTCTGGAAACCCACAAACCGCCACACAGGCAGCCCTTATTCAACCTGTGAGTAAATCCAGGTGAGACGCAGTGTGTGGAGTGGCAGACAGGTCAGTGCCTCTGGAACAATGCCAACCACAGAACTTGTGAATACCAGGAAGCCGGTCAGAGGTGCTGAATCTTGCAGTCCGAAAACCAAAATTAGGCTGGTTCCAATCCTTTCTACCCTCCATTTCCCATGCCAATCTCTGTGTTTCAACCACTTAACCACAATCCCTCCCATTCCAAGCCTCATTTCATGTTCAGAACAACTCTGCTCATGAAGACATGAGGATCAGGAGGTGACCGGGAGCCAGGGAACATGAGAAAAGGTAAGGGAATGTAGACCGTTAGCCTACAAAAGAAATAATGAGTGAAGTTAGGATTTCTGTTTTCAAATGTTTAAAAGTCTGTCCGTTAAAGATAAAATTCCTTTATTACATGAAGCTCCCAAGCCATAATGAGGGTTAGTGGGCTCAAGTTACAGGGAAACTGGAATTAGTTTAATACCAAAAAAAATGTCTCTAACCACTAGAAGCACCCAAAGAATAATAACAACAGATACCATATATTGAGATAGTGTCATATACATTATCTCTTTTCATCTTATAAGAACCCTTTGAAGTAGACACTTACAGATGATATAAAATACTTAAGCTCATACAGCTAATGACGAGCATAATGAAGATTAGAACCCGGGTCTTCCCTTGATCTGCTATTCTGACTCCCAGTGGGCTGTATATGGCAAACCTGACTTCCCATTACTGACTCTACTCAAGCCAACTGGGAACCTCCGGGCTGGGATGCTTTATAAGAAATTCTACAGTGGATGAGCTAGATGCTAGCTGCTTGCTACTTAGATATCAACGATGAGATTCTTTATTAGTGCACTTTCTTATTTACATAATAAATGAAGCTATGCCATCCTCCCCCCTTTTTTTGTCCATTACTTTCTAGATAATTTCTCTTACATATAGAGGAAATGCACCCTTATTCGCCACTTGTACCACTCAAGATATGTCCAGGTGAAAGAGGAGGCATTTTAGTCAATAACAGCATAATTGTGCCTCTGCTAGTGGGTGGAATTTACCAATGGGACAATCTGCTCTCACACACAGATGCCGCTCTGAGCCCTGACATTTGAGGCTGGCTCCTTAGCTGCCACCCTTCAGGACTGTGCCAACATCTATGTGGAAGGAGGTGCTTTTTCCTACCCAAATTTTGCAGAGAAACCCAAAGGCTTATTATTTGGGGTACTGATGAATATTTATCTTTTATAAAGTTCAGAATCCTGTAAAGGGCTGATAAGAAAGACTTAATATTTGTTTTTCCAGGTTTTTGAAACATGTTGAATATATTGAATTCCTTTTAATTTCTATTCATGTTTTGTATATTAATTCATCGACTTCTTATACTTTGTTATTTTTAGATGAGCAGTTTAGAAGTCCTAAAATGGTAAAATTTAAGGTAGATGCCATCCAATCAAATCTACCACCTACTCCAAGAATTCCTTCTATAGCATCCATGAAAAAGTTCCCACAATATTGTTGCTTGAGCATCTCACAGAACAGATCATTCTGCCATGAATTCCAGTTATAAAGCTATTTTTCATAAATAGCTAAATTTCATCTCTGAATAATTTATGTCATTTACTGGTCTGTGGAACAACACAAAGCATCTCTCTGCCTTTCCCAAAGCAGATCCTCAGATATCTGTGGGTGTGAAGCCTTCTATGACCATTTCATGGTTGTCTCTATATATCCTGCCTGGGCCTCTGTTTCCTTAGCAACTTTTAACCCTACTTGTGCTAATGGGCAACAGACCAAATCCTTCCATGATCTCCCCTGTGCACCTGTCAGGATCACAGGAAATCAGAAAACAAACATCTCCAAGACTTTCTTTAGAGCTGGATTTGGTCAGGTTTGGAGGTTAGGCTGAAGGCCAGAGAAGAAAGAAGGCATTGGGTTTTGCATAGATCACATCTTTCTTTCTGTCCTATCTAGAGTCATTTGTTTTCCTGACTGTATACTGATTATGAGCTATTATAATACTATCCACATCCTGCACCCCAGGACAATGCTCTGTGTTCACACCTTCCCTCACCACTAGGTCAGTCATAAGGATTATACCTAGCATTTGACTCTTAAATGTTAATTTGAAAACTTTTTATCATTTGCAATTACATCTCCCCTTAGCTTCCTCTTCAGACTACACACAGCCAATTTACCCTTTGTTCCTCATAAAGCATCATTTTTAAATACCTCATCTTTCTGATCCTCCTCTTCCTATTATCATCTCCTATTTCACTGGCACTTAATATGTCACAGGTAGAAATGAGCAAACCATCCCAGATCTGGTCTAATAATAAGAGCCTTCAAAATAAAAAGAACCAATATTTCTTTCATAATGTGAAACCTCCCCATCCGTGAATGCAACCTTTGATTATACTTGCTTTTTGCAGAAATCATATAACATGTAAAACTCATTAAAATTCCTTTCAAACACCAACACCATAAATCAGCTTGGAATCTGAAACTCTTAAGGTTTGTAAAGTTATTACAAAAAAAATCTTTATTTTTATCTTTACCATTTGTAAAATTTATAAGTGGCCCTTGTGTGCCTTCATTCAAAATACTGATAGCATGCTGAATAGGACAATCCCAATACAGAGCACACTCTGCATTGCTTCCCAGCCATGACTTAGAGGTCTCTTTATCACTCTCAACTGCATTACCTCCCCCACTAAGTATTTTCTCAATCTCTCACTAGTCAAGAGTTTTGAAATTCAAGGTTGACTTTAACATACTTATTGTATTATTTCATTGGTATACATGCTTTCACTTATAATTCACAGGCTAAAATTTATATTTTAGGATTTGGCACTGCTGATTTTCCAGATAATGAATTAATTTGCCAAAAAGAAAAAGAAATTACAGTTAACACATTTTCTTTTACTTTGTGGCTGTTTAATAAAATCGAAATCCCTAAGTACTTTGCATTCTCAAAGGATTTCTTTTTGGCAAATCACTACTTTTAAATGGACTCTTCTTAAGAATGAAAATTATTAATTGGCTGAATGTGTGGTTCATGAAAGTGTAGGCAAGAGACCCTATGACAAATTATTACACTGTGGTTTTGGTTTATATTTTCCTGCTGATTAGAGATGTAAGCATCTTATCATGTACTTGCTGGCCATGTATCTTCTTTGGGAAAATGTCTATTCAGGTTTTTGCCCATTTTTTAATTGAATTATTTGTTTTTTCATTATTGGATATTATGAGTTCCTTATATATTTTGGATGTTAGCCCATTATAAAATATGTGGTTTACAAATATTTTCTCCCATTCTGTAGGCTGCCTTTTCATTGTTAAAGGGTGCTTCTGCTGTGCAGAAGTTTTTAGTCTGATCATAGTCCCACTTTATTTTTGCTTTTGTTGCTGTGCTTTGGGTGTCATACCCATAAAATCATTGCCTTATATGTGGAACATTTAAAAATCAAATTCATAGAAATAGAGTACAGATTGGGTGAGGGGGGGAAATGGGTGAAGGTGGTGGAAATGTACAAACTTCCATTCATAAGACAAGTAAGTCCTGGGGATGTAATGTACAGCATGGTGACTGTAGTTAATAATACTGTACCATATATTTGAAAGTTGCTAAAAGAGTAGATTTTAAAAGTTTTCATTACAAGAAAATTGTAACTATGTGAAGTGGTACATGTGATAACTAACCTTATCATGGTAATCACTTTGCAATATAACATATGTAAAATCACTACATGTGTACCTTAAATTTACACAATGTTATACTTCAATACCTCAATAAAGCTGGACAAAAAATGCTGCATTTTGCACAGTACTGTAGATCACAAGCAAACCGGGGCTGAGGAACAAAAGAAAAATCCAGGAGAATAAAGAGTTATTGCAAATAACTAGAAGTTCGGAGAACAAGGTCTGCATCCAAAGTTAACTGGTCAAGAGATAGCCAAAATCTGGTATCCACACAAGGGGAAGGAAAGGGGAGAGGAAGGGAGAGAGGGAGAGTAAAAGAGAGAATATGGAAATAAATCAGAGACAGAAACAGAGGAACAAAGAGAACATCCTTGGAGAAATACAGAGCAGCCCCCCAAAAATGTTTATGAAATAGCTGTTATTATAACATCCTGTGCCAGGTACTGAAAGGTGGCCAAAAAAAAAAAAAAAAAGAGAAGAGAAAGAAAGAAAATAAATCCACACCTTTTCTTGCATAAAGCTTTTGTTGGAAATCTAGTGACTGGCTCTCATGATAAGTCAAACATATAATGCAAACTTTAAATATCAATGTAAGATTATAAGATAACCTTTAAAATATATAACACACTACCATAAACATTGGATGAAATGCTGAATGCATTATAAAGTGGAGAAAAGCTCGGGGAACAAATATAGCAATTCTTAGCAGAATAGTTCAAGGAAGTCTGGACTAGAAATCAAGCTCAATGCTAGGATAAACAGGACATTAATATGGAGGGCTATGGAGGTCATTTTGGTTGTTGAGTGAGTATATGTGTATAGGCACATAGGTCAGTGCCTACACACATAGGCAATGAGGTCCTTCACAAAGTCTGGTGAGGACCTCATTCTCAAGCAAAGTAATTCTGTCTTAGACAAGGTTGTGATAAGATATGGAAATAGAGGAAAAATTAAATTGGGGCTTTAATATATGTTTAATCTATAGTCTATGGAAAAATATTAAAGCATGTGAACAGGAGATTGACATGATAAAACTCAATTCATTTACTTTCTTTCTTGATTATCAGAAGGGCACTGGTCAATGATTCAGTCTCTTAGGCAATCAGTCTAGCAGCAAATATTCCTTGATTAAAATATTCGTAATCTATTTTTTTGAAGTCACACAGTAAAGAAAATAGTCCAGGAATATTTTTCCAAAGTTAATATATTTTAATCATCGGTTCACAGAAGAGGTTTGATGGGTAAGGCCTTGGCAAAAATCTACCCAACTCCCTTAACAACAGCTGCCTTTGTGTTTCCTTGCTCACGCTGGCACACCTACTGAGCCACCAAGTCCCAACAGAGTCAGTCACTCATCCTGGGATGCACTCTCTCCAGGATGCAAAACATGGCCATTTAGTAAAATGTGAAAGGAAATTGCCTCACTTTGCTTGCTGAATTAACATGGATCAGTGATGATTTCCAACACTAAGCAGCTTCAGAGGGTCAGCTATAGTGTTTCAAGTTTTTGTTTTGAATACACCTGATTAATTTCCTTTTCTGTGACTTCTAATTTCAATGGCTCAGTATTTGAAAGATAAAATTAATCAGAATGAAGATGGAAGACAGCTTTACTTAACTTGTTTGCCAGGTAAAACATTTTGGCATGCAAAACCAGTATGTATGCAATGATCTTAGCAGATGGAAAGAAAACAGCATTAGTAAATGAACTCAGGTCTTTAAAAGCACCATAAATGGTGAAACATGCAGAACCAGCCAGGATAACTGAAGGTTGTTTTGATGTTTAAAGGGGCTGCAGTTTTACTCAGTGGTCTGTCTTTGGTGCAGGATAGTAAATCACAAATTTTCTAACACTCTTTGTTTGCCATCTGCTTTTGAGAAATTATAGACAATACAAAGCATGGCCTTGCTAAGCTTTGATAGACACCACAGAAACAAAACCCATGCCATATTTCCCCCCATTTCTAGAAAGCTACTCAGAGAAGACAGGAAAGGGAATTTGTACAAGTAAGATATGCCCACATTATATGTTATTCCATTTAATCAAGAGTGAATCACAGGTTGGTTTTATGAAGATTGTATTTTGTAATTAGTCATAATTTCCTAAGAAATAGTTTTCCTAAATATATTTAAAAAGACTTAATAGATAAAAATTTATCAACTAGTAATGCATTTTACAATGTCTATGCTTGTCAGAAACACCTGTTGGATTACATTGAAGTCATTATTTGTTTTTTATTTATTTTTAAACTAGAGGCCCAGTGCATAGATTTGTGCACAGTGGCCTGCCGGGATCAAGCCTAAACGGGCAGTCAGACATCCCCCGAGGGATGTAGCAGTCCCCCAAGTGGCAGGTGGCCAGAGAGGAGCCCGAGCCACCACCGTGCCACTCACGCTCATCCCGGCCCACTGCGCTTGCCATTGCCACTCAGTATCACTGCCATTGGAGTTGGGGAGAGGCTCCTGCTGCTGCCACTGTGCTCACCAGCCGTGAGCCAGGCTTCTGGCTGAGTGGCTCTCACCCTGTGGGAGTGCACTGACCACCAGGGGTCAGCTCCTGCTTAAGCATCTGCCCCCTGGTGGTCAGTATGTGTCATAGCAACTGGTCGACTAGTCGTTCCAGTCATTCTGGTCATTCAGTTGTAAAGGTCACTTAGGCTTTTACATATATAGATAAGAAGTATGGTCAATTATTTGCTATATATACAAGCTTTGATTTTTAAATGGCATTTGTCTGCTTCCAACCATCAAATATATCTTGGACTGGAACAAGATTATAATTAAAGGTTATTTTTGGAATAATATCTGTAGATAAAACAATACTGCATGATCTTAGGCAATGAAGGTGATACTGAAAAAATATAGCTTTTTAAATTTGCATATTTAAAGAAAATTGCATTCATATCATGCATGTGGACTATGACTTGAGTATACTTAGTAAAAAGCTGTCACAGCCCTGACCAGTTTGGTTCAGTGGATAGAGCGTCGGCCTGTGGACTTAAGGGACCTGGGTTCGATTCTGGTCAAAGGCATGTACCTTGGTTGCGGGCATATACCCAGTGGGGCGTGTGTGGGAGGCAGCTGATCGATGTTTCTCTCTCATCCATGTTTCTTACTATCTCTCTCCCTTCCTCTCTGTAAAAAATCAATAACATATATTTTTTAAAAAGCTGCCACAAATTTAATATCATGTAACATAACAAGTTAATAATATGCTATGTCGATATAATATAAATATTCCATAAATTTGTATATTGTATAAAAGGACATTTTATTTTTACAAAAAAACAAACAGTTTTCTAATTAAAATATTCAGAAATGAAAGGATTTTCATCTAAATTTCTAGTAGTTGCATGATTTCATAACGAGTGTCTTTAGCTTACTTTGGAACTCAAGACAAATGGTTTGTTATTATTAACTTCTTGGATAAATGCAAGAAGAACCTAAAAGAAACTGTTCCTACTATCAGCCAAAGACCTTATTTCTTACAATGCCATACCACAATCATTTCATTCTAGAAAACGGTACATTAAAAAGCCTCAACATAAGTATTAAATTATGCAACCAAATGAATATATGAAACTTTGGTAAACGCTTCACCAACAAATTCTGCAACTCAAAATATTAGTATTTGAATAGTTCTATATATGGTAATACAAATGATATTATATTTAACCCTTATGATGTATGTCATTTTATCTGTAGCAAATTGCTCTTACATGGGTCATGTAATTTATTTCTGGGAAGTCAAGTTATGAGGCTCCTTGTCTCTCAATGGAAACAGAAAAATACGTTCTAGAGAGGGCTTCAGGTGCTATAAAAACCACAAACTCAATGTAATGCTACAGACCAGGGAAACCACACACATTCATCAGTGTAAACACAGGTGACCCAAGCATGCCAGGCCATCTATCTGCTTCGAGCTGCCATCCTGCTGAGACTGGTCCAGCTCCCTGACAGCAAATCTTTACACCATTATTTTATCCCCTATTCTGACAAGACATCTCATGCTGTGAGTGGCCAAATGTTTATGTGCAAGGACATTGTTTCCATTATTGTTATTAGTTCTCTGCCCTCATGTGTGAGCAAAAAACCTTAAAGGCCAAATGGGTGAGAACAAGTTTCCCCTGGTTATCAGCTTTACAAACACAGCCTGGTTCCTATGGAATGTGTGAAGGTCTTTATCTTTTTAAAATATACAAGAAAGTGTTTGGGGACTTTTTTTTTTTTTTCTTACCAGGCACTCAATGGAAACAACAAATTCATGAGAGTGTAGTAATGGAGAGATTTGATTTCTATTTCTGTCACTAACCAGGTAGGTGACCTTAGCAAATCCCTTAGTTTGGTTCTTAATTCTCCTATTTCTTTCACTTTTAACCAGAGGATTCCTTTCAACCAAAACAAAAATTTTATTAAAGATGAAATATTTAAAAATGCCCTACCCATTTCTCTCTATCATTAAACATTCAAGATAAAGTCAAAAACTTACTAAGGTACTTTTCCCAAGTGATTGCAAAGAAACCCTTCTAAATTATTTGAATAACAATTTCCTCCCCTAGTCATTGAACATTGATTGCATTGGCATTCAACTAATGACAAACCTGGTCTAATTTTAAAGTGTAGCATTCCTTGTCCAAAAGACACTTTGTGAGTTAGCATTCCTTTTTAAAAAGGATTTTAGAGAGAGGGGAAGGAAGAGAGATAGATACTAGTAGAAACACTGATCAGATAGAAACATTTGTTCTGGGAATCGAGCCTACAACCTAGTGGCCTCTCAGTACATGAGTCAAACTCAACTACTGAGCCACCCTGGCTGGGTGGGAGTTAGTATTCTTTTAAGTAGTAGTTTATGCGCGTTGGTAAGTGTCAATACAAATGCTTCATTTCTATTGAAGTATAAGGCATAATCTGCATACTTAATATTTACACAGAAACCTGTGTGGGAAGCTCTATGAAGACAGTGACCATGGGTGTCTTGTTCACTATTCTATTTTTAGGTGCCTAACAAAATATCTGATACACACATTGATAATGGAAACAGGTTAAAACACTGTGGTTAAGAGTAACGGTACAAACTAAGATCCATGATGATAGCTCTGTGGAATCCCCAGCTGATCTGGAACTGGGAACTGGGAACCAAGAAGAACGGCCCCTCTCCCAGTGATGAGAAGTTAAGGAAAGTTTTGTACGGACCCCATATAGAAACAGACTACTCAGTGAGAAAGAAAGGAACACAAGCTGGCAAGCCCTTCCATCTTAATCTCCTTTTCATCTGAAAGCAGTTTTCATTTCATTCAAAACATTGTCCTGTGCATACGGAAATCCTGCCAACGAAAGGGGAAAGACTTTTCCTGCCATTGATATGGCTTCCAGAAAGGAGTCTCATTCTCTTGATGGTAGCAAGAAAGCACAGGCAAGCCATCCATCACTTTTCATCCCAGCTACCTCCTCGTGGCTACTTTTATACAATTGTTTTCTTTTTCCTTTGGTCCACGAAATTGCAATGTCCATTGGAAAGAAACTAAATGAGGATAGTTCCATCCTTTCCTTGTAATCCCACACTTTGACTCATGTCATGATCTAGTTAGTCTGAAAACATCCCTGCTCAAACACTCATTTCTACTACTTCCTTCTTACATTTAGAGTTAATGTCAATGTTTTGGCTTAATATGAGAGAAGTCTCTAGATATCCTTCTATTTTTCTTCCCTTAAAAATAAGTCTGTCATTAGCAATTATGCAAACAGCCAAACAGCAAGCGCATGCCCAGAAAGAGATTATTTTTAAAGGGGTCATGACAACAAAACTTTTCAATGAAGTCAAATGTCTAGAAATCTCAGTTACCAATAATACTCTTCAAGAATCTTTTATTCAAAAATGTCAATGCAATTCATACATTAATTAATTCTGGCAGCAGCCTGGTAATGTACCCACACCACAAATAAGGATTGAAAACGGAGGTAGTCCACAGTGAGAGTATCAGAAAACCAATCATCTTAAGTCAGTTTCCCAAAAGCCCCATCTCCTCCCTGGTTTAATTCTCTCTATTCTTCAGAAAAGGTCCCTCTTTAGGTTCCTGTCTCTGGGTGCCTTGGGTATCAGAAAATGAGTTGAGAAGGCTTGGGTTTTTTTCCTAAATTACTGTGGCCCCAGCAATGCATTATCTGAAAAGAACATGATCATCTAGTTTATAGAGGATCTGGTTGCTTTCCAAAGTAAGAAACCTTCGGAGTAACCAATGTGCCATGCTACCAAAAGCTAGCGGTATGTATTTATGCTTCTTACCACTATGTGGGTACGAGCACATATATTTTCAAATGTATGCCTTACCTTTTCTAATACATTGTTGGGGTGAAATGATTTGTTTTCTATATTTATTTCAAAATCTCCCAGAATGTGGTTTGGGGAATAAATAGGATGATGACAAGAAATAAGAAGAGGAAAAGCCTACTAGAAGATTCCTACGTAGTCAAGAAGGAAGATTACAGAAATTTAGACTAAAATGACATCACTAAAGATGAAGAGAAATGAGCAGCATTAAACAAAGGACTCTTTATCCATTGAGAAAAAATATTTTTTTTTAAAAAAAAGTTTAAATGAATCTATAAAAAACTGTATAATATTCAGAATAATCCCCACTTTCTTCAGGTTAATTTTAAAATAAATTTTTTTTTAATCACAAAATTTTAAAATCAACCATCAAAAACTCATGTGTCCGTTTTATGGAAGGCTAAAACTATAGTAATATGTAGTCATATGAATAGGTAATGAACGTAAGTAGTCAGATTATTGTAAAGTGTATGACTTCACATGTTTATCACACTTAATATAAAAAAAGTAAATCAAGGTATACTGCATGGATTGTTCATTATCATTTCAATGGGGACTGGCATTGATCAATAGAACTTGGCGTTGTCTTTGCTCTAGGTATCAGCAAAACCTAATCAGCTGGAAGACAGATGAGCAGCATAATGTCTCAAAAATAACGTTCATTCAATATGTACTTATCGACTTGAATATGGATGCTTTACAAGCTACAATTAGTTTTCTGAAACCATATGACATTCATTTAACACATTTTCTTTTGAGCTTGCAGAGAGGCAGTGCCTCCTTAACAAGTCCATTCTTGTTTCCACTCTCAGTTTACTCTTGGATTTATTTATCTTACTGACATTCTGGCTGTGTGTGCGCGTGTGTGTTTTGTTTTGTTTTGTTTTTTTCTTTCCTTTCTGCTCACTCTCTCTATTAGACAGCAAAGCTATATTTCCCGTCATCTGTCTGGTAACAATTAGGTTTAATATAATTAAATTGGGAATTATTCTGTGAAGTGCGTTCATCAGTCACTTTTCCCCCCTGTTGATCTGATTCATTCCTTTTCTACCATTTCCATTTTAATAATTATTTTATCATTTTACATTAATTCATTTCCAATAAATTGAATTAAATGCATCAAAGGGCCTCAAAGCAAATTAGCTTTTTGCTAAGTCAGGTCTGAAAGATCCAAAATATGATTTTGTTTTTTACTTTGTATATTATAAATACCCATTACACATTTGGAAAAAAAAAAACACTTTAAATTGCTTTTCCATTGCTTCTAAAATATCTAAGAATTCCTTCTAGGCCAAAAGAAGTGTCATCACAAATCATCATAAAATAAGTTTACTTTAGAAAATTTAGTTTCTTTAAAAAATTTTTAAAAGTATCGCATGATAAAAAATTCACTCATGTATTAAAAATGTGATTTCTAGCTTCTTTTTTCTTTCTAGAGAAAAAAATTTCTAATTTTACATATTCCCCTACTATTCTTTCATTATTTTAGCTTGATTATAGCTATGCAGAGAACATCTATAACCTTATACATTTAAAGAAATTCAGTTCTTTCTCATGGGAAGATATGTTCTATTTTCCAGCCCACTATATTCTTGGGACACAGAAAGTCATAGAGTTTATTCCAACAGATCCCTTCAAAATAACTTATTTAGAAAAATCTATGTTTTAGAAGATAATAAACATTGTATTTAAGTTCCCAACTAATCTACATAATATCCCTGAAGTGGAGAAATATAAAAGTATTTTTATGAGAAAGATTTATCCAACCTGTGATATGAAGAACGCATTTCCCTGTATGACGTCAGAGTTCCCAACTCCAGGTGACCTATGGAAGTGTCTATGGCCAAGATCCAGGCTTTGGTAGAGTAAGCACTGTGGTGGGTTGAGTGATGAGCTAAAAAATGTCAGCAGAGAAGCAATGAAGACTAAACCCCACATATGGCTCATGAATTCATTCTGTATTTATTTATTGTAACATGAATATGAAACCTTTTTTTTCTTACACGGGAATACCTCTTGGGATGAATATAGGTTAGCAGAGTAAAACATTCACAAAAAACTATAGTGACAAGAATAGGTAAGAAGATGAAAGTTTACAGGAGAAAGTGATAACTTTTTTTTGGATCAAGAAAGGCATCCTGGAGTTTGAACCCTGAGTTTTCTCTGCCAAGTTATTTCCCAGATCAGTTCTGATGTCTTCATTCACAGCCACCATGGGGAGTTCTTCTCCCAATGTTTGCTGCATTCTACCAGTTTCTCTCTTTCATGGGGGTCAGGAATAACGTTTTTCTATATTTTGTCCAAGGTTAAGCAATTTATGTTTTACTAGAGGCCCGGTGCATGAAATTAATGCATAGTAGGATCCCTAGGCCTGGCCGGCAATTAGGATCGATTGAGGGGCCCTCCCTGGCACCCACCTTGGCTGGCCTGGTGCTGCCCACTCACCTGCCGGCCCAGCTCCCTGCCACTGCTGGTCACCTCCCTCTGCAGGGTGACCAGCGGCCGATTGGGGGTGCCACTGGCACCTGCCTTGGGTGGCCTGGGGCCAGCTGGGTGGGGGCAGCTCCTGCGTTGAGTGTCTGCCCCCTGGTGGTCAGTGTGCATTATAGCACCATTCATTCCAGTGGTCATTCTGTTGTTTGGTAGATTTGCATATTAGGCTTTTATTATATAGGATTATATTTTAAGGGCAGAGTAACAACAAAGAAACAGACAAGTGAAAAATGTCTCAGTATTGTGTATAATGTTTTTATTTATTTCTTTTAACCTAATTTCTCAGGAGGGAAATTCTTATAAAGACAAAATTTTCCCCTTTTCTTTCTTTTTTTTTTTTAATACAAGGTCACCATTGTGACCTTGAGTGGTAGGCACACAATGAAATATACAGATCATGTATCATAGAAATATACACTTGAAATCTATATAATCTTATTAACCAATGTCACCACAATAAACTTAATAATTAATAATAATAATAATAAATCACCATGCTTAGACTTTCTGGCATTCCTTTAGAGCAGTGGTTCTCAACCTTTCTAATGCCGCGACCCTTTAATACAGTTCCTCATGTTGTGGTGACCCCCAACCATAAAATTATTTTCATTGCTACTTCATAACTGTAATTTTGCTACTGTTATGAATCGTAATGTCAATATCTGTGTTTTCCAATGGTCTTAGGTGACCCTGCTAGCGGTTCTCAACCTGTGGGTCGCGACCCACAGGTTGAGAACCACTGCTGTAGAGCCTAAGACCATCAGAAAACACATTATTTATGCCAGAAAATTTGAAGACTTGGTCTACAAATTGGAAAACTCTCAGAAAATTAGGAATGAACATGTGGCCTCAATTATAATTTTATATAAATAAACTAGAGGCCCGGTGCACGAAATTCATGCACTGGAGGGGTGGGGTCCCTCAGCCTGGATTGCGAGAGGCTGCAGGCCAGGCTAAGGGTGCATAATCGGGGCCAGGGAGGGATGCAGGTGGTTGACCAGTTGGGGAGGGACCATGGGAGGGCTCCAGGGCTTGTCCGGCCCATCTTGCTCAGTCCAGATGGGCCAGACCCCAGCAGCAAGCTAAACTATGGGTCAGAGCATCTGCCCCTGGTGGTCAGTGCATGTCATAGCAAGCAGTTGGGCAGCCTTAGCATTTCATTAGCATATTACACTTTGACTGGTTGAACAGACGACCAGATGACCAGGCACTTAGCATATTAGGCTTTTATTATATAGGATGACATATTATACATATCATTCTTTAGATCTACATTACTATTAGATATTTTTATAAATAATCTATAACATATGGTATATATTTATATAAGACTTATATATGATATATATTATATGCCATAAAATATGTATGATTATCATAAAAATATATTAGTATTACTAAGTATACTAGTAATATATATGTATTATTTAATTCTCAACATTCTGAAGAGTTTGCTATAGATAATTAAATTAAATAATTTGTGCTAGTGTAAATGTATATGAGCTTGTGCACACACACACATACCCACACACTGCTATGACATATAAACACAAAAACAGACAATGAAAATGTTTGCGCTCCCTCCTGAAACATGTCATTGTTAAGAAAAGACATTGTTACTTCCTAAAATAAAAATTTCTCTAGGCTGCATTTTGCCAGACTTTTAAACAGTTATGTTTTCGCTTTTACAGGAATGGCCAGGCTTAGCTAACCTTGGCAAGGCATTTGTAAGTTGTGAGTAAAAGGCCGTAAATCATGAATGTGAACTCAATGTTGGAAACCTTTTCACTGAAAGTTGTAACACTGTAATTCATTTGTCAGCGGAAACAATGACATATGGCTTTTTCCCAGAGCTTATTATGAAATTTCAGGCAATATCTTCAGATAAAATATAGTTCAGGAAGCTCACAGGAAAAACTTGCCGATTTTATAAGGATATTAGCAATATGGCTGAAGAGAGGCAGATCTGGATGGCCTGGTGGCTCTGTTTCCCTCCTCCTGCTATGCACACACGAGTGGGAATCCACATATATATGCACACATACACACATATACACACACATTCACACAGACTCAAGGATGCACATTATGTAAATATCCTGAAAGCCATTGAATTGTACACTTTAAATGGGTCAGTTGCATGGTATGTGAGTAAGTAGATCTCAATCAGCTGTTTAAAAACAACAGGTATTGCAGTGACTGTGTTCTTGAATACCCCCCCGCCACACACACACCACCTCAGTTAAGGAGTTTCATTGTTTTTAATGTTTCATAACCCCTGCCCTCATTCCATATACATATGTAGAACATCATGGGAGTGGAGACCTTTCTCCTATAGATCTTTGTCCATGGGGTATGCATGCCCTCTCAGCCTAGCTTCGGATGACTATTCCTCTGATTGTAGGTCCCCACACATCATTCCCCAGCGATCCTCTATAACAGGGGTGGGCAAACTTTTTGACTCGAGGGCCACAATGGGTTCTTAAACTGGACCGGAGGGCCGGAACAAAAGCATGGATGGAGTGTTTGTGTGAACTAATATAAATTCAAAGTAAAGGAGTGGAGGGGAGAGCAAGAGAACCGGATAGAACAGCTGGATCCGGCCCGCGGGCCGTAGTTTGCCCACGGCTGCTCTATAATATCCTCCTTACTTATCACTAGTAGTGAATCTCCATGACATCCCTGATTTTTCCCGGTGATACACATGTTCACTCATTCACTCATTTACTCATTCAACTGTGCACCAGGGTAAGTGTGCAGACAGAGCGAGCAGAGAACAGGAAAGACAGCGACCCCTCTCCTGAGAGCTTGTATTACAGAACATACAATACCTGGGCACCTTAAGCGCCTTTCCAAAAGTATTTGCCTATTTTGCTGGTTGAATTTTTAATTTATACTTCTGAAATAAGATAGGGTTTGCTTTCCTTTTTTCCTTTATAAAACAGCAAGTATAGTTGCACCAACCTAAAAGTTCTCTTCAATTATCCATATTTCATATTCACCATCATTCATACTGTATTCCAGGATCTCTTTTCTTGAATGTTCTCATTTACAAACTGGAGGTGATTTTAAAAATGTTCAAATCTCTCACAAAGATCTAAAAATCATTTTGTCTTCAGAGTTGCTGTGCCAAGTTGACAAATAATAAAAGTAAAACAACACCCCCCCCTGAAGATTTTAGTATGCTCATGCTCTGTTATATATATAAATAAATAAATATTTTTCCATCACAGTTTACATAGTTTGTATTTGTTAGGTGTATATTTATCTGGTCTGAATTTGCAGTGTCTTTGAGAAATGGTGTTTCTTTTTGTGATGCCAAAACCATTAGGAAAAGCATTGTTTTTTTGCTGCTTCCTCCCAAACACCTGCACAAAACTCTTGCTTAGAGATCAAAAAGAATACAATCTAGAGTGTGATAAGCAGTGGGCCACTGTCACACCAACACCTGCCTTTCATTACCCCACGGCACCACAAATTGAAGAGCAGGAAGAGCTGGAGACTGGGAATGAGAAAAACAATGGTAGAAATGGAGAATGAAGGAGAAGCAAAAAAAAAATCCAGGAGCTTTAACAAAACCAAGTGTCCTCTCACTGCTCACAGAATACGGCTCACATAATAATTAAAATATGCTCTTTTCTCATAAAGGATTATTGTGCAAATACCTGGGTATTTGCTCTTGTTCTAGGACAGCCCTGCTTTCTCTCCTCTCAAATGCCAAAATGTGGGAGGGCTGGCTTCACGTTATCCCCAGTTAGGTTTTGACTTGGACACGTTTTCGTCCTTTTCCCTGTAACACAAGCCACGACAGAAAGGCACTATTTACCAGATGTTGTCTTCCATATGCTGGCTTATTATTCTTTTAACACGTTACCTCTAACAGTGAGATGCAGTTCCCTTTTTCTTTCTTTAAGCCTACCTATTATTTTCCTTCGCAGAAAATCAACAGCACTTTATTCTTCAAACACTGGAGTTTAAAATTCTCCCAGTTAAGATGCCTTTTACTAAAGAAGAGAAAAATCTACAAAAGAAGAGTGGATCTGCGTGACTGCAGGGGGACTGGCTCCTTGACAGGAAGCGATTATAGTAGATGCTCTGGGTAACCTCGGCTGCAGCAGCTGTGTGGCAAAATCCTCTTTTAATCAAATAGAAGTCCCAAAGTAAATAGTATGGTCCTCATTAGTCTAATTTGCTAAGTGTTTCCCCTCACGCACACTCTGCTCTCCATTTAGAGTGTACTTGAGGCAATACGAAGAATATAATAAAAAAGGGGAGAATTGGCACATCTTTGATAAGGTGTCAGACTAATTCACCAAAGATGACCTTCTGGCCTGAGGGAGGTCTTTAGACAATTGATCTACAAATGCACACAGTATCCAACAACAGTGAACATTATAATGAGCCTCCCAAAACACTCCCTCTCTAAATGATTCCCTGACATTTCAGAACGTTAGAGAAGAAGTATGCCTTTCCTTTGGGGTTTGCACTGGTGTTTGCTATCATTTCTTTGTAAACTCCAGATAGAAATATTTCTAAGAAGGACATAACAAAACCAGGCCATAAATACAGCAAGTGGTTTATGTTTTTGAAATAAAAATGTTTTGCTAAGGTATTTCATGAAAAAGCAGAGACACTTACAGTGTTCCTGTTTTCAGTGAGTTTCTAGGAGCCACAGGCTCCAGAATCAGAACAGGCAGGCAGAATGCACACATGCACCCTGCCCTGTGGTCTGAAGAGCCCCAGGAAGACTTTCTAAAGCTCTGAACTCACGTTACACAAAGCACATTCTAAATAGCGAAGCTTCAAAAGCTACCCAGACCAGGATGACACTGGCAGTTGCTGGAACAAAGTAGTTGTTAGAACAAACTCGAGTCGGATTCCCCTCCTCCCTCTCCTGTCACTTCTTAGCAATGCTGTAGATATGAGCAGAGACTTACCATTTATAAGCTTCAATTTCCCCTTCCGCTAAAATTCTGATAACAATATGATGCACATCTTTGGTATGTTCTGAGCATTTCATGAGATAATGCCAGTTAAGTATCAACCATCATGCCTGGTACACAGAACATGCCCAGCAATCACTAAGTCCTGTTCTTATTACTAGCGATTATTCAGATCAACTCTTTTTCCTGAGGAGGAATTGGGAAATGTGAGATCACAAAGATAACATGGAGATGATAATATTGACAAAGTCCTGGTAAATGGATCAAAATAAAAGAAACTGAGGGGCAACGAAAAGCCAGATTACTCTCAAGGCAGTTTTATTTCCCTCTCCCCCCAAACTGGGATAATATCAGAATTTGGTTTAGATGATTCTTTTGTGAACTGTATGAGATAATGTTACAAAGCTGTTAGAAAGCACAGGGTGTGCCACTCAGTAAATGCTCATTTAATGTTAGTGCTTATGAGGTGTTTTCTCTATTATAGAGACTGATGTCATGTTCTGCTTTTTCTAGTAATATATTTCATCCTTTTTACGTAGTGGAGATGAGAACAGGACTTTTCACTAGTTTCTTCCGGATAGAAAAACATGTTTATTTCTCTATTTATAACCCTAGAATTATCTGGGCGGGGTAAAAGACGGTGTACTACAGAGCCCCTGGGTGTGTCTATATCTGCAAGTTTGAGACAGAAACTGAGAGAAAACTCCACACAAATTTGAGGTTTGGGATAAATTAAGGAAGAGAGCAAAGAACCCCCCAAGCTGGGAGGAAATAGGGTCCACAAATGAGTCAACACTACAAAGCACAGACAACATGAGACAACTCTGGAGCAGAGAAATAAAGGTGGATCATGGGAAAGTGAAGTCCCAGGAAGTATGCAGAGAACTGGGATGGGTGGGGATCTCAGACAACTCTAGGCCTAAAGGGCTTGGGCGGTCCCTGTTGACATCAGGGCACCTAACGGTTCAAACTCAAAAATTTTGGCCTAATATTTCTATAAATCATGTTTAATTTGCTGTTTGAGTGTGGAGTCTTCCATATGTTTTTATAAGCCATAGCTATTTCTACTTTAGCAGTAATCAAATCTGGATTGTGTTCAAAATTTAAGTAATAGGACAGAGAACACTGAGTTCAGAGACCTTGGCTACAACACTTGCTCTACCACTAACCAGATGGAAGACACAGTCACATTGTTGTATACCCTGGGCATTCAACTTTTCCTTGGTAGAAGATATCAGACTAAATGATTGATACATTCTTATTAATAATTTATCTGTACTCTTAATTTTCTCCACTGGAAAGTGTTACATGACAAAGTGAGAAGAGATATAATTTAAGAAGTAAAATAACATGATTATATGTATGTAATAAAACCTTGGGAAAATGGCCTTTTAGCTTCAAATATATAATATTCATAATATGTCTTAACTACCAGATGGAATTGGGTCATTTATACCTGAGATATAAGTTTTTTAAAAAATATTATATTCAGATGCATAAAGACCTAGTTTTTGATGGACTGCCAACTAAGATTTCCAGTGACAATTTCCACAGATAAAATAGAGTATATATATCAGGGCTACCTTCACATCTCACCCACCTTGTCCAGTAGGCTGGAGGTCATTTGTCAGAGCCACAAGGAACGTAACACAGCAGGGAGACAGGGATTTCTTGTAATGCTTAATAAATTAAGTCATTATCCATTCATGCTGTTGGATATATCATTTGGGAATAGTCATAAACTCTCCTTCAGTTCAGTCAGTTTCTTTTAACTTTGATAAGAGCTTATAGACAGGACTATAAAGACATTCCACGCAGGCAACAAACAGTTTGGGTTTACCACTAGAATGGATTTAGACTGTCCTACCACCTGTCCATACAGCATAAGTCACTATAACAGGTGTGCATATGACTAAATATAAGGCCATTATAGGCTCCCTACGTCACTAGACAGGTTATGAACAATAATTATTGACTATCAATATGTTATAAATGATTCTATAGAAAAATGCAAATTTTTACAACTCAAATAATTTAAATATTAACATTGATTTTTGTTCTTTAAAAAAATAGGAATAAGATAAACATGGCTAGTACTGACTTAAATAATTAAATTGCTATATTAAATGAGATACCACTTCACACTTGTTAGAATGGCTATTATCAACAAGAAAAGAAATAACAAGTGTTGGAGAGGTTGTGGAGAAATGGGAACCTTTTTTCACTGTTGGTAGAATTGTAGACTGGTACAGCCACTATGGAAAACAGTCTGGCGAGTCCTCAAAAAATTAAGAATAGAGTTAGCAATCCCTGCATATGACCCAGCAATCCCTTTCCTGGATATATACCCCCAAAACTCGAAAACATTTGCAAAGATATATGCACCCCTATGTTCATTTCAGCATTATTCACAGTGGTCAACACATGGAGACAACCAAAGTGTCCTGCCAAAGAAGGTTGGATAAAGAAGATGTGGTACAGCCCTGGCTGGTTTTGGTCAGCAGTTAAAGAGTCAGCCTGTAGACCAAAGGGTCTCGGGTTCAATTCCTGGTCAAGGGCACCTACCTCAGTTGCAGGTTCCCCAGCCCTGGTAGGGGTATATGCAGGAGGTAACCAATCAATGTGGCTCTCTCACATCAATGTTTCTCTCTCTCCCTCTCCTACCTCCCTTCCATCTTTCTCTTTTCTGTCTACTTCCACTTGCTCTAGAAATAATGGGAAATAATATCCTCTGGTGAGGTTTTAAAAAGAAGAAGAAAATGATGTGGTACATATATAGAAAGAAATACTACTCGGCCATAAGAAAGGAGAAAATACTGCCATATATGAAAACATGGATGGACCTTCAGAATATTATGCTAAGTGAAATAAGTCAGGCAGAAAAAGCTAAGAACCATAAGATTTCACTCATATGTGGGATATAAAATTGAAATTGTGTACACAAACAGCAGTGTGGTGGTTGCTAGAAGGAAGAGGATAAAGAGGGACAGATATATGGTGATGGAAGGTTATTTGACCTTGTGTGGTAGGCACACAGTGCAATATACAAATCTTGTAGCATAGAAATC
Organism: Plecotus auritus; assembly: GCF_963455305.1. Lineage (NCBI taxonomy): Eukaryota > Metazoa > Chordata > Mammalia > Chiroptera > Vespertilionidae > Plecotus > Plecotus auritus. Next base: position 140,814,370 of record NC_137775.1, on the reverse strand, counting down.
TACACCTGAGATCTATATGATCCTATTAACTAAAGTCACCCCACATTTAATTTAAAAAGTATTTTCAGATATCTTAGTGTTTTGCAGGTTCAAATTCAATTGACGTTCTAAGCCAGTATGAATTACACATATGTGGGATGTGGGATTCATTTCTTTCTCTGAATGGGTTGGAGGCATGTACACATGAACATTACATGCCAGTATTTGCTCAACGTCAGAGACAGCCCTGGCTCTGAGAAAAGAGAGATTAGAAAGCACCAAATCAAAAGGTATTTTCTAACCCTGGTAATATAATCCAAACATTATTGAGTAAGAGCAATAAATAGCCTTGAACTACTGCTGAGAGAACATCAGTGAGTTGTAACAAAGGACTTAGCCAGTGGGGTAAATTAGGCAGCAGCTACGAGCTTCCAATTGAAAGTGAAAATAAATAAAATATAACTAAAAATACAAGAAAAATTACAAGGAAAGCATGTAACTTAATGAGGTAAAAATCATGGCTACCAAGAATATTTTATGATATAACTTGTCATTCCATGTGTAATGTATAAATTCAAAACTCCCCTTGCTTAATATGATATTTTCAGGTAGCGTTATGTGTAATGTGCACTGAAACATATAAAAATTTAAAAAGCACAGTATGTTTCTATGTTTCTGCAATTTCACTATTTACAAGGTGTCCCAATTAATGTATCATAGAAGTATTGGTCATATGACTTCCCATGACACTGCCAGAGTTGATGAAGTATTTCTTTGATCATTTAAAACAATCCACTTGGCAAAATTCAATTTCTGGTTTTCAGGAATAAACCACATTTTTTTTCCTTAGGTTTTTATTTAATTAAATTTGTTACTGACATACAGCCCAAACTGTGGACACCATATTATATTTTAAAATTGAAAGATGGGCAATCTATATGTGTGTGTTGAATAACACCATGATAGTATACTTCTCTATATCTCTGCTGATGACTGTAAGGTCAATTTCAGCTTTAAGTTTGGAATAAAGTCAAGAAGCAAGTTTATGAGAGGATTTTGAAATCACAATTGCAACTTGGCAAAATGAGTCCTAACATTTTCTGTACAAACAAATGAAATGCCAGTGCAGACTCTCAATGTCAGAGCCTTTGAAAGGAATCTGGTTTGGCTCAACTGGAGTTATCTGTGTGTGCTAAGACAATCTGACCTAGAAACAACTCTCTACAAATAATCAAGGAAGCTGAAGGAAAATTAAAATAATTTTTAGTGGTTGACCTTTGCATACTAGACAAGTATGAGAAGGTAATGATTATGATCTAAACAAGATTGTGGAACAGACCATTGCTCATACAAAATGTACCAAACAGTTTAAGATTTATTTAGTTACTTCTAACATAAAATCATAAGAGACAAGGTTTGGGAAATATATTGAAAATCAAAGCTCACTGCAGCAATATTTTAGATAAGGAGAAAATCGGGCTTGTTTCTAGTGGTACCCTTTAATTAGATGATAGATAGATAGATAGATAGATAGATAGATAGATAGATAGATAGATAGGAATCTTTAAAATCTTCATATACCATAAAATTCACTTCTTTGGTATACAGTTGTACAAGTTTTGGCAAATGCAAAAATTGGATAATCATCAGCACATTCAAGATTAGAACAGTTCCAATTCTCTCCCCAAATCTTCTTGAAGATTGATCTGTTTTCTATTTCTATAGCTTTGCCACAGAAGCATTTAATAGCAAGAAAAATGCAGCTATTTTTTTTTCAAGGTGTTTGAAGGAGTGGGTATTATAAACTCCTCCTCATACATTATAAGGCAGTTTCCTAAATGTGCACAAGCAATACTTATGCCTGCTCTATATATTTAGTCCTGGAAGAGTAACTCCTTCTCCCAGCCATCATTCCAGGCCCAGGGTTGGAGAAGAGCAATAGTTCTATTGGCAGGGTAATTTGCTGCACCTGAAAATTGATTCTCTAAATATTTACTCAACATTTTTAGAGGCAAAGCCTAGTGCCTGATTGAGTGCAAAGGCAGAAAAGGAAGATATGGAAGACATCACCCTTGCTTCTTGCATAATGCACATAGCCAAACAAATAAATAAGTAACCAACAATTCCCTAGCACACACTCTTTGTTGTGAGTACAATGGAAAGGATCTTACTCTCTTCCCCCAGACAGCTCAAGAATTCCTTTAAATACATCCAGTTGTCTCTTTAGAAGAATTCTTATAAATACAATTTTCTTCTTTGCTTTACACTTCCAGAGTGTTTTATTGCTTAGTGTCCCAAGTTATTGCCATTGTGACCTTCTGTTCTTTCTCTATAAAGTGGCATCTCACCTTGGAGCTCAATGGCCATCATGGTCCCCCTGACACATTAGGAGTTACCCTTTTCCCTAACTTCCACAGGACACTGCGAGCTGACCAGTTGTGTAGGACCAAAGGGCCCCCATTGCTGGTACTCATGAGGAGAGGGCTGGAAAAATTGCTGTTCTGTTTCTTAGAACTAGCATTCAAATGTGGATTTTTATATAGAAACGGAGTTTAGCCTGGCTGCTGTGATTCAGTTGGTTGAGCATGGCCCTGTGCACTGAGAGGTCACAGTTAAGATTCCCAGTCAGGGCACATGCCTAGGTTGTGTGCTCAATCTCCAGTAGGGGGCATGTGGGAGGCAGCCAATCAGTTTTTCTTTCTTATCAATGTTTCTATCTCTCTTCCTCCCCATTCCTCTAAAAATCAATAGAAACAGAGTTAAAATCATGGTTAGATTTCAATACTCTAATAGTATAACATATTCAGGTGTTTTTCATTTCTTCCTTCTTTCATTTGTCTAATATTTACTGAGCACCATCTATGTTTGACACACTGAGCTCATCACTGGATACATTCTTTTCCCTGAGAGAGCTCAAATTGAGTGAGATTAAGTCGGCTTCTAGAACTGATCTAAGGTCATGCTTTGTTAAATCATTTCTTATGAAAAACGGGTGATTCATTTAAGCTCCAAATGATAGATTTACGAATAAGCTTTGGTAAATCCCAAAACCATTTGTCAATTTGTAGTTGATTGCATATTAGAAATGAGCAACTAGTCCTCTATTAATCATTAATATGTCTCATTCCTGTTAAATTGAAGTACCATTGATTTAATTGGACTGAGGAAGGAAAAAGCTGATTGCTATCACCAAGTTCTGGCTTTAAGAAATTCTTTTCCCTCACTGCTGTTATGTTCCCCATAAGATTTAACAAAAAGAAATAAAGCCCAACTATTAAACTCATCTTATTTGCTTCTTCTTTCCCCACAAATTAGAAATGGAACCTTGTCATCAACACAGTGTTACTGGTTGTATTTTAATATTCAATGTCTAATGACTGGCATGTGATAAATCTCTCATTAAAATATTCATGAATAATCAGATTAAATGTCACATCTCCAAAGAAGGATCATCTGATCAGGGGTAACATCAGTTAATTTCTTTATTTGTTTGTAGAGCACTATTAGAGTGAAAGCAATCAGTATGAAAAACCTCTCCATTGGTGTGTGAATGACATATAAATTATGTGTTGCCTGCACTTGGAACAGCAGGAAAAAAAATCCGAAAATATTATTTTCTCCATTTTAAGAAAAATGCATGAGATCAGTTTTCATTGATTCTCTTATATTCTTTTCCATCAATATGCTACTCCTGTATTAATTGTCCTAATTCTCCCAAATAAAGATTAAGAACAGGCACTCTAATTTTCTGGATTGTTTCAGAATAAAACACTCTGGACAATCAAATATTTTGGTTACAAGAGAATTGCAATGTCATAAGCTTGTAGTGAGCAACTAATTTCATTGAAAGTCTTTGTGCTTAACTTGGAAAGAACTGAAGTAGAAAGGATATGGTTTGGTGGAATAAAGCTAGAGTTGGTGTCATGAAGAGAGGCATCTTACCCTCTTTCAAGGAGAGCTAAAAATGCCACAGAATTGGCTCACTAGGCACTCTCAGTCCAAGGCCAATTACCTTGCAGCCATCCTGCCAGAAAGCAAGGGGAAGAAAGGGGACTCAAAAATTACACCTTCTAACACCCTACACATTATACATGACTTTCTAATACAACACCCTCATATCTATTTTATAATCCAAATTTCATATTTACGATTCCCTAAGGTTACTGATAACAAATGTGCATCTGGGCAGATAATCACAGCATTTGTATATGCAATTTATTATGGAATTATAAGACAACCTATCACCTAGCTTGTGATTAACTTTATACTAACATCAAAGCCATATGGTAGCCTACCCATTTATGGAACAAAGCTACCTCCTTAATGTCATTTATTATAGGTTAATTTATGATTTGGCAGAAATGCTATGAAAAAAAGACTACCTCTTCTCAGATGTAGAATTTCTAGCCAATATAAATGCATTAACCTTGTTAATTCTCACCCTTCATTCCATCCAATGCACAATGGCTCTAGACCAAATGCTATCTGCCCTCAACACTTTTCATTATAATTAAAGTTGTGGAAGTATTTGGGGGAACTGGAGTTTGGAAATGTGTCTAGTCTTAAAAATATAATCTTCTAGGATGTACACACATAAATGTTCCCAGGATTGGGTGTCCCCCACTGGAAAGAAAAAGTGTTTCATATTGTAAAACCAGAGACAGTTTATTGAAAAGGGGACAAAGAATGATAAGACAGTTTTCTTTTCTTTTAGAATACCTACTTTTTTTTCTTCATGATATTGACTGGGGAGAGCTTTCATTCTGTCAATTCCATTCCTTTCTTCAAATAATTTTTTATATTTTTTGCTAATGGCATTTTCTTATTATACAGTAACTTATGTGACCATATCATTTATAAATTAGTTCCCCCAAGTTGATAATTACTGTAAATAATAAACATTTGACTGTACAACCAGAGTCTGTTGAATTCTAATATGGCTTTCAATGTCTATGTCATACAGTAGAATTTTATATTCTTTAAGACTACATGACTGTTTGTAATTGTATATTGTTTAATTACATTTTAAAAATAATATAACCTATCTAAATATAAGCCAAAATTTACTGAAAATCTTTGCAAATTTAAGATAAGGTTGTTATAAGTCTCCATTTCCATTCATAAAGAATAACCCTCACACAGTGCGGCCAAAAGACCATTCTGCAGGGGGTTGGCAGTGTCCTCGTTTGGGTTACTTTCATTTGGTCTGTGTGGGACCACTGTTTTTGCTTCGTGGCTCTTTATAACTAAAATCACTTTTTGCTCATGTACTTGCTTCAAGTAAAGTCTCTAAATATTGACCTAGAAACTTGACAAAAAGTTTTTCCTTCTTCCAATGTGCTCTAACATTTCGAAGGGACAATCTGGTATGCTGGCTCTTGATTCTCCAATGCTATATTCTCAATCTGTTTTAGATGTCTTATAACAAAAACATTTGCTTAGAAACAGAATGCAATGTAATTATGCTTCAGTACATAACTGGGAATTTTTAGAAAAGTAAAAATTCACTATTGTTAATATTTTTCATGGTTACTATCTATTGCTTTTATACATGGCAGATCATTTGTTTTGTGCTTTGTGTGTGTGCCTGTATGCATGCTACTGCTTCAATTAGATAGAGTATCAGGAGTCTGAAGTTCTGAAATTGGAATTTGAACAAAAACACAATGTATACCTCTCAGAAACAATAAGAAACGATTCATCCTTTTCCTATGGAATGTAAATAACCTCTCATCATTTAATATGTAGTTCATGAGATATATATTAGGAGTGTGACCTTGTAGCTAATAAGATAGTGTTTTTTTGCAGTTTCAAGTTGTCAGTAGCATCCCAGCCTTATGGGTACACTAAAAATAAATTATTCCTTTGTATGCAAATTCATTACTAGTAGCTGATAGCTCATGACAGAATTATTTATGGGGGTTACTGAAACCACATTTTTCTGAAAAAAAAAAAATCAAAAAAAGATATATTCAAAACCAACCTTTTTCTGGCATGTTAACAACCAAACAATTGTTGGAAATATTTACTTTCTCCTAGCTCTTTAAAACTCTTGCCTTTTGATTGCATTTTGGGACTTTTTAAATGCCTTCATTTATTTGAAAGAAAACAGTTCTTAACTTGCTAAATGAAATTTGTTTTAACATATAGAATTTGCCAACTATCAAACCAATAATAGGCTATGAATTATGCTAAGCTAAATAAGCCAGGCAGAGAAAGACAAATATCACATGATCTCACTTGTATGTGGAATCTAATGAACAAATAAACTGACAAAATAGAGCCAGAGACATGGAAGCATGCAACAGACTGAGGAATCTGAGAGGGAAGGGGGGAGGGGCAAGAAGAGATTAACCAAAGAATTTATATGCCAATATGCATAACGCATGGACACAGAAGGGCAGGAGTGGAGAAGGGAAGTTAATGGAAGAAAAAGAATGGCGGCATCCGTAAAACCTTCAACAATAAAAATGAATTTTGTTGATGGTTTCTCTTGCTGTGCAGAATCTTTTTATTTTGATGTAGTACCATTTGTTTATTTTCTCCTTAGTTTCCATTGCCCTAGGAGATATACTGGCAAACATATTGCTATGAGACATGTCTGAGATTATTGCTTCCTATGATTTTTTTGTAAGACTTTTATGGTTTCAGGACTTACCATGAAATACCAAATTTAAGTATTTTATCCATTTTAAGTTTATTCTTGTGTATGGTGTAAGTTGGTCGGTGTAGTTTAATTTTTTGGCATGAGTGGATAATAACACTGTGGTACAATTACACCATGGAATACTAGGCAGCAGTAAAAAAGAAGGATATCTTACCCTATGAGGCAGCATGGAGGGATCTGGCCAGTATTATACTAAGCTAAATAAGCCAATCAGACCAAGATAAGTATCACATGATCCCACTCATTTGTGGAATCTAATGAACAAAATAGATCCAGAGCTATAGAAGCATGAGACAGACTGACAAATCTCAGAGGGAAGCTGAGATGGGGGGAGTGGTTGGGGAGAGATTAACCAGGAAACTTACATGCATATATGCATAGCCCATGGACACAGACAATAGTTTGGTGAAGGCCTAGGATGGGCAGAGACAAGGTGGAGGGGATCAATAGGACAAAGGGGGGACAGACATCTGTAAAACTTTCAACAATAAAGATAAATTTAAAAAAATAAAAATAAAGCCCAAGCCAGTTTGGCTCAGTGGATAGAGCATCAGCCCATGGACTGAAGGGTCCCAGGCTTGATTTTGGTCAAGGGCATGTGTCTCTCTCGCATCAATGTTTCTCTCTCTGTGTCTCATCCCCTCCCTTCCACTCTAAAAATCAATGGGAAAATGTCCTAGGGAGAGGATTAGCCAAAAAAATAAAATAAAATAAAATTATTAACTCAAAAATATATTGTGTTCCAAATAATAAGCCAGTGTTTAATGTTTAAAACATTCTATGATATCTTGGGCAATGTTTTTCAAGTTTCCATTTTTTGGGGGTGAGGTGGAGGAGCATGCTTTTCTAAGTCACTTGTTTCTGGTCCCATAACTTGAAATCCTTACTTATGTTTTTTCAAAGTATTCTTTTCTAACAACCTACGTTCTCTCTGCATCTCTTTCCCCAAAGAAATTGTTTTAGCTTCTTCCTAGTATCATATCTTTTTTTTTCTCCCAGAAAAAAAAGTCTCCTTCCCCATCTAATTAAGTGTAAAACACTGATTCCTGAGACTCCTTTCTTCTTTTCCCATATGTAATAATCTTCTGAGAAATGAATTTCAAATTCCATACTTTCCATAAGATATTCAAAACAGACTCATAATTAATATAAATCAAAACATGTTTTCATTATGTTCTCATATGAATATATTTGGAAACCTGTTAGTATGACTCAAGTTTTTGCATATCTATTTAATCTTGATCTTTACAATCTTAATCATTTTAAGCAGACAATTTTTATTTATGTCTTCCCTGGTATTTCACAAGTTCTAAGATATATTAAATTGAACAAATATATGTGTTATTAAATAGTGGCACAGACACCTTCATTATTTCACAGGATTAAAAACAAGAGGTGGTTGGAGATGTATTCCATGTTCATAGGTTGAAAGACTCAATAATGTTAAATGTCAACTCTTCCCACATTGACCTCTATATTCGACAGCAAGTTCCTTTGTAGATATGGACACAATATTTCTAAACTTTATATGAAAAGGAAAAAGACACAGAACAGCCAACATAATACTGAAGAAAAGAACAAAGTTGGAGGATTCACACTACTAGGCTTCAAGACACAGTGTAAAGCTACAGTAATCAAGACTGTCAGGTACTGTCAAGATTGGCAGAGCAATAGATGCATAGATCAATGGAACAGAATCCAAAGCCCAGAAATAAAGCCACACAAATATAATCAATTGATCTTTGACAAAAGCAATGCAATTGAGAAAGGATAATCATTCTTCTTCATTGATATGGAGAGAAAAAATGGTATTGGATGCTCAGATGTTAAGCAATTAAAAATAACATACACACAAATTATACATCTTACATAAAAATTAACTTGAAATAGACCATAGACCTAAATGTTCAATGAAAATCTATAAGTCATCTAGAAAAAACAATTTGATAAAACCTGTGTCCTTGGAGTTGGAGATGAGTTTTTACATATAACACCAAAAACATGATCTATGAAAAAAATAAGTTAGACTTTATTAAATTTAAAAATTGTGCTTGTCAAAGGACACTGTTAAGAGATTTAAAAGACAAAGAACAAACAAGGACAAAGTATTTTCAAGACATATAAAGTACTTGTGTCCAAGATAAACAAAGAACACGTAAAACTCAAGAATAAAATAACAAGCAACCCAATTAATACATATCTGAACAGACACTTCATCAAAGAAAATATACAGATGATGATTACATACATATGGAAAAATTTTCCTCATCTTCATTAAGTTAATGCACATTAAAACAACTATAAGCCTGGCCGGTAATGGCTCAGTGGTTGAGCATCAACCTGTGAACCAGGAGGTTATGATTCAATTCCAGGTCTAGGCACAGGCCCAGGTTGTGGGCTCAATCCCCAGAAGGGAGCATGCAGGAGGCAGTCTATCAATGATTCTCTCTCATCATTGATGTTTCTATTTCTCTCTCCTTCTCCCTTCCTCTCTGAAATCAATAAATATATATTTTAAAAACAACTATGAGATGTCACTATATACCTATTAGAATAGCTGTCACCCAAAAAACTGGGAATACTAATTCGTAATGAGAATCCAGAGCAACAGTAACTCTCATTCATTGCTGGTGGGAATGCAAAATGGCACAGCCACTGTGCAAGACAGTTTGGTAGTTTCTTATAAATCTTCCCATGCAGAGTAATTCCAAATACTTTGTCAATACTGTTCCTTCAAAATGGCAGGACACAATTCCCCACTCCTTTAAATGTGGGCTGCATATAGTAACTTCCTTCCAAAGGGCATAGTTTGGAAAGGGTCCACTTTATAGTGAAAAATCCTAACAAACTCAACCTCAGCTAGGTAATCTAGATTAACATCAACAGTAAAAAGTTATATTAAGAGTATGTACCCTACATATCTATCAAGATCATCATTAGAAGGTAAGTCTAAGAAACTGTCACAGTCAAAAGAATCCTAAGGTGACATAATGACTAAACCTAAGGTGACATAAACTGGATGGGATCCTGGAACAGAAAATAAATTGGGGGAGGGGGCAGGGAAGGGGTGGAATTAACCAAAGAATTTATATACATGTATGCATAACTCATGGACACAGAAAATATGCAGTGAAGGCCTGGTGGGGGGGTCCAGGGTGGAGAGGTTAATGTGGGGAGGAAAGAGGGGGGTACCTGTAATACTTTCAATAATAAAAAAACAAATTTTTCAAAACCTAAGGAAATTTGAATATTAGATATAATAATGATGTGTACATATTGCTTTATTAATTGTGATAAATATTAACACTAAGGTAAGATGTTAATAACAGAGGAAACTTTTCATTGGTTATGTGGGAAATGGGACCTCTATACTATCTTCATAACTTTTCTGTAAATCTGAATCTCTTCTAAAATAAAAAAAAGCTTCTTTTTTAAAAGATGCTATGAAACCTCACGTTGGCATATAACAAAATGGGGAGAGGAGGAGAGGTTCTTTATCACTGTGCCTTGTCCACTTTCACTCTAGCTTGGTATTTGCCACTGACAAAAATCTAGTCAAAGTCAAGACTAAATGATAAACTTATTGGGGTGATATTTATGTAAGTTATACAAATGTCTAATCACTCTGTTGTACACCTGAAACTAATATAATATTGCATGTCAACTATGATTGAAAATACAACTAATATGATGGATATTTGTTCAAATTCAATGTTGCTGAAAAAGGAAAGCTGTAAAAGTAAAAATGAATAAGAGATGACACAGTTAATGGAGAAGGTAAAATATTCCAAATTTTAAAATTTCAGAATAATGTAGGAAGTCACTGCAAATCAAAACTACACTGAGATGTCACCTCACACCTGTTAGAATGATTATCATTAAAAAAAAATCAACAAACAACAAGTCTTGGCGAGGATGTGGAGAAAGGGGAACCCTAGTACACTGCTAGTGGGGTTGCAAATTGGTGCAGCCACTATCGAAAACAGCATGAAGGTTCCTCAAAAAATTAAAAATAGAACTATCATATGACCCAGCAATTCCACTTCTGGGTATTCCTCTGAAAAAGTCCAAAATACTAATTTGAAAAAATATATGCACCTCTGTGTTCATTGCAGCTTTATTTACAGTAATCAAAATGTGGAATCAACCTAAGAGTCCACTGATAGAAAAACAGATAAAGAGGTAGTATATACATACTATGGAATATTACTCAGTCATAAAAAGGATGAAATATTACCATTTGCAACAACATGGATGGACCTAAAGGGTACTAGTATTATGCTAAATTAAATGTCAGACTGAGAAAGACAAATGTCATGACTTCACTTATATGTGGAATCTACAAAAATAAAATAAATGAACAAACAAAATAGAAACAGGCTCATAGATACAGAGAACAAATGGATGGGAGAGAAATTGGGGGTACAGGTAAAAAGGGTAAAAGGAATTAAGTACAAATTGCCAGTTTTAAAAATAGCTATTGAGATGTAAAGTACAGCAAAGGGAATACAGTCAACAACCCTATATAATAAAAGGCTAATATGCAAATAGACTGAACAGCAGAACAACCGAACAACCAATCGCTAGGATGTGCGCTGATCATCAGGGGGCGCACGCAGAGCAGGTGAGTGGGGGCGCCAGATCAAGGCAGGGCACCAGTCGCTGTCATCGGGGTGAGCCTCTGGTGGTTACTGAAAATTCTTTGCTCCCACATGCTGCAGTCCCGCCCGGCACTCGCACCGGCTGCCAGCACTGGAGCCGCCACTCGCACCTGCTGCTGGCGCCTGGCACTGGCCCTGATCGCTCAGCACCAGAAGTGGGTGCGAGTGGTGGCTGCTAGCCCCGATCACCCCTGAGGGCTTCTCCACCTCCCCTTGATCCTGAGGGGCGATTGGGGCAGCAGCCGCCTTTCCCACCCGCTGCCAGTCACGGCCCCACTCACACCCGCTGCTGGCACCCAGGGCCGGTCCCAATTTCTTGGTGCCGTCATCAAGTGTGAGTGGTGGCTTGCAGGCCCTGATCGCCCCTGAGGGCTACTGCACCTCCCCCTGCTCCTGAGGAGCAATCATGGCAGCAGCCGCAGCTTGCACCCACTGATGGCGCCAGCCCTGTTCATACCCACTGCTGGTGCCAGCCCCCATTGCTCCACACCATCAGCAGGTGTAAGCGGGGCCTGAGCCATCAGCTCGTGGGAGCAATGGTGGAGGGAGCAGGGCAGCAGCGGGAGGGGCTAGGCAGGGGTGCAGAGGATGGGCCGAGACCCGCCCCTGTGCCCACCACAGCCTTGCAGCCCACAGTTTCTTTCAAGGTGCATGAATTTGTACACTGGGCCCCTAGTATTAAAATAACCATGTATGGTGTCAGATGGGTACTAGCTTATTGGGGTGATCACTTTGTAAGGTACATAAATTTTTAAATTTAGGAACTCCACTTGTATTTTTCTGTTTATTTCATGTTAGTCATACTTAGCCTTACGTTCTATGACTTCAATTATTTTGCATATACATTTTAATAAAACAAGGGGAGATTCAAGTCCAATATTTATTCTTAAAAACAAAAGCTAGCATTTTGCTCTTATTAATTAAAATGAGTATGCCTGCCCTGACCAGTTTGCCTCAGTGGATAGAGCGTCAGCCTGTGGACTGGAGGGTCCCAGGTTCAATTGCAGTCAAGGGCATGTACCTTGGTTGAAGGCACATCCCCAGTAGGGGGTGTGAAGGAGGCAGCTGATCGATGTTTCTCTCTCATTGATGTTTCTAACTCTCTATCCCTCTCCCTTCCTCTCTGTAAAAAATCAATAAAATATATTTAAAAAATAAAAAATAAAATGAGTATGCCTATACTTACAAGCTCATAGTTAATTTGTAGCCTTAGAATTGAACTATATGGGTTAATTATGCTTTGGATTTTGGAAAATATATGTATTCACACTCATGGGAACAACTTTCCTGAAAAACATTGTTATGTCCATCCCTTCACATCATCTTAGTGTAGTATAAATAATTTGAAAGCATTTTTCTGAAATAATACATACTGCGATGCATGGCTAATTTAATTAATCTTTTGAAGTAAATTCCTAAAATGTAAAGTTCACAAACTTTGCTCATTATATTGAGGGAAGTGGCATGGTTACCAAAACAAAAATTAATGTATAAAAATCCTAAGGGTTAAAGGCATGAAACCTCCTCACCAGATCAATCTCTTTCACGACTCTTTCCACAAGCACCTATGAAACAGGTGATTTTTCTTCTGAGCGACAGCCCATAAAACAATTGAACTTTCAGTGAGACTGCATGTCTGCTCCATGCTGAGCAGTGAATCTGAAGTTTCAAGGACTGATGAACATCCGATTCAACAAACTACTTCTTTAAAGAGTTTATTTTCACTTGTTTCCTTTCTTTAAAAAAAAATTAATCCTGAAGATAATATAAGAAGAGCAAACCACATAAAACCCCACAACAGCCCTGGTTGGGTGGCTCAAGTGATTGGAGCACTGTCCCATACACCAAAAGGTTGTGGGTTCGATTCCCAGTCAGGACACATATCTAGGTTACAGGTTCAGTCCCTGGTGGGAGTGTGTATGAGAGGAAACCAATCAATGTTTCTCTCACACACATCGATGTTTTTCTCTCTCTAAGAAATCAACAAATATATCCTGGGGCCAGGATTAAAAAACACACAACAATAAGCATCAAATAAATATTAATATAAATGAGATATACTGATATCACAAAATAAGGTAGTACTAAGCTCACATTAATAATGTATTATTTCTTTAAATGATTCATTTTATTTGTTGTGTTTGTATTTTCTCTTTTATTAAATCATTTGCATTTTGAGGAACATGAAAAATTTTATTTTCCACACTTGACAAGCCTCCTAAAAGAAAAATAACTTTGGTTTTACTTTAGTCACTAGAATTGTTTAAATGCCACAGTCCTAGAAATGTTATATGTATTTTTGCTCAACTCTACATCATAGTTTTAGTTGGTTATTAATATTTGACAATAAATCAATTTTTATTTGCCAAAGAGCCTAATAAACCATCCTTTATATGTGAAAAACTTCACGGGTAGATAAACCATTATTCCAAGTTTATGTGTAACTTTGATATTTATTTAAGGGACAAGTTTGTTTCATAAAAATGGCTATTTAAAATCACTACAAAGGTAATGAGTCATAGAATTATGAAGCAGAGAATTTCAGACAAAAGTAAAATCTTCAAGGTACTATAATTCTATGATTTTTAAAATGTTTTGGAATAAAAGCCTCCTTTGGGAATCCGATTAAAAACTACCTTATCTCTCCCAGAAAACTGCACAGGCCCACAGATTGTATTCAGCTCTCATACATTTGAAGCACACATTTGAAGATTATTCAGGTTCCAGATGGTAGAATTTGGGGCTATTATTCAAGCTTCTCATTTTATAGACAAAGGGATATCTGTCCTCACAGGTTAAATGATTTTCCAAGGTTAGACAGATAGTGACACGTGGGACAATATATTGAGAGTCAATTAGAAAGGATTCACAATAACTAAGTCCATTATACAACTTGAGATTTTATTCCATATAATAAAGTGCACTGTATTTTATCATTGCATGGTTTATTACAAGTGGTAATAGAGTAGACCCTGACTTCTTGGTGAGGGTGAGCAGACCCTCATACAGAGCAAGTGCTCTGTGAATGTCTCTTGAGTTTAAGTGAATGAACCCACTTTGAAAATTGGGTAAGGATTGTTGGAAAACTGGACAGTGTACTAAGAGATGCTAGATTCCCAGAGAAATTAGATGTTTCAAGGTGAAATCATATTACAAAGTATTAAATACTAGTAAGTATGAAGATGTTAGATGATAGCTAAGAAATAGCTCCCTTCTATCAGCTTAATTCTCCTTCTTTAATATACAGATTTATAGAATTGTTAAGACTATAGAGTAATATAATCCGAATTCATGTCACACATCTCAGAAATACCATACCATCTGAACAACTTCAGCAATACAGGGGTTAAGTCATGGACAGGTAACTTTACCCTGGTAAGTGATTGGTTAGAAGGTCCGTCCTTATGTTATAACAAGCATCACCCCATATTGCAAACTTCACTGACTTGTCTAAATTCTTCCACTTGGACCAATACACAAAAATTATTCAGTCATATTCTCTCTCTCTCTCTCTCTCTCTCTCTCTCTCTCCCCTCCCCCTATCATTTAAAGAGAGCTGTGGTTCTACTCTGTTGCTCACTGTCCAAGTTTACAGCAACTCAAAATGATTCAAAATGATTTTACCTTCTACGAACATACTCACCTCAATGAATCCTTGCTTTCCTTAAAACTGTATTTTCCCTGGCTTTGATTCCCTCTTCCCCCTCATCGCCTGTTTCCCTTTTCCCTGCCTGTTTCTTTCTCACCCCCTTACTCTTATGAACTTTTTGCCTTCTGCCTTATGGATCCTCCTTCATTCTTTTGCTATATTAAAAAAAATGGCATGTGGCCCTTAATGATAATTTACAAGATTACCATTACCAATTCCTATGTAAAATTCCAACTTTCAGAGCTGGGATTATAAATTAAGTTCAACTCCTTCAAAAGAAGATCTTGAACAAATGTGGAAGTGCTTCTATTTGGGGGGGTAGCAGGAGTGAGCCCAGGTAGCATTGGTATGTGAGAGGGAAATGAAGCAAAGGAGAGAAGGAGCTGCATATGGCTGTGGGCCCTGAAGAACTTTGTGACCCAATCCCACTGGACGGTTCTGGGAGACTGTCTCTGTGTTATCCCAACCAAGGAACAAAGCAACTAGGATATCTAGCCACCAATGCTGTCAGTCATTGATCAGGGCTGCACCTCGCCCTTATGAACTCCTGGCCTTTCTGCTTGACCTTTGTTGAGCCCGACTCCTTGGCCAGAAAAGCCTTTGGAAAAAGTCTCAGGTGCTTCCAGTTGGGATGTACAGGAATGGTGTGTGGTGCTGAGATATGAATGAAACACCAAAAGCCTGGACCAGCAACGGATGTCCTCACTATAATGTGGTACTTGTTTAACAGAGTAGATTTTACCTTGTTTCCATATTTACTGTCTCACTGGGGAAAACTCCAGGCCCCCAGTCTGGCTGGACCATGTATTCACGCTTGTGAATCTAGTGATCCACTGGAAGGTGCAAAGGCCCTGTGCCTCTCTTTAGGGGGATAATTCCTAAAACTTGGAAGGGAAATTTATAGTCTTAAACTGGTCTGAAAGCAATGTGCTCATGGATCTAGTTTTTTCCATTTAAATTCAGTTAATAAAGGTGGAATCCTGTGCAATTTAATTTCTTTGCAGTCTCTGTGTCCCTATCTTTTAGAAGATTTTAATAGCACACCTTTTTTTTTTTTTTCTAGCACTAATGGAGACCAAGTAAGGAAGGCAGCATACACAATGTTGTTACTTAAAAGATGTTCAACTCTTGTTGGTTACTTACATTAGCCCCCACACACCCTCCATGTCAAATTGCCAAGATTAAAATCTTACAGCATGTGGAATTAAAATGTTAATATTTCCCTGTAACTTTTCTCATACAAAGGTCTAATGTTGTTTTCTTTTATTATATATATTTTGTAAAATATACATATATATATAATCTGAAATATACATATAATAGAGGAATATGCAAATTATCTGGGACACCATCACATCACGACTGTTCACAGGGTAGGCGCTGTTGTGGGGCCGCGGGCAGGACTCCAGGTCTAGCGTGATTTCATCCAGCCCAGGCAGACCCCCCGCAGCCCCACAGCTGAATCCCTACAACACCTGGGGTTTACTAAACTTTACTGGAGCTGCTCCCCACACCCCCACCCCCTGCCCCAGGACTGCACTGCCCATAGAAGGGCGCCCCAGCAGCCTCCTGACAGGTGGGCCGCCGGGGAGAGCAGAGTGGGGCGGGGGCTGCAGGAGCCATGGAAGGGCGGGGCGGCCAGAGCCAAGTTCCCAGGGGTCTGAGGAGAGCACCTAATAGGAGCCTGGACTGCAAAGAAGGAAGAGGAAAGTGGCCACAGGGAGCTCTTCCAATCCCCCTGCACGGACACCCTACCCCTGCCCCTGCACCTCCAAGGGGACAGGGAGAACACCCAGCCTCGGGGGTAGCCGCAGCCCACACCTCTGACTCCCAGTCTCCTCCCCCACTACACCTGCCAGGGGCACCCACAACAATAGCATGGCAGCAAGACCTGTCAGTGCCCCTGAGGCACCCGCCTCCTGCGGAAGCAGCGCAACTTGCTCCCAGCTCCCTCAGGCACTGGAGGCTCACTCCCGCCTCCCGTGTAAGCGTCAAGGTTCCCGTGGAAGCAACGTGAACGGCTCCCGCAGAAGCGGCAGGCAGCCTACTATGTGCGATATCACGCACTGGGCCACGAGAGAGAGAGAGAGAGAGAGAGAGAGAGAGAGAGAGAGAGAGAGAGAGAGAGAGAGAGAGAGAGAGAGAGAGAGAGAGAGAGAGAATTCTGTGAAATATCTATATAGGCCACTAGCTTAGTGGGATGTGTAGAGGAGTGGACAGAAAATTAAAAAGAAAACATCCAGTTTTTTATTATTATTTATTTGTATGATAATGGCCACAGTTCACCATTTTCTGTATTGGTACCCCACTGAACATCTATTTTCCTAGGTCACCCAAGTGTGTGGTATTTTATGACTTCAGATTGCTGTAGTGAATGGTGATTGAGGTAGTTACCTTCTCCAGTATGACTATACATTACTACAGACCACACTGTGCTGTCTTTTTTTATAGACATGCAGAGAAACAGATTGCAAGCTCAACATTCAACAAGTCTACCTTAACATTTTCCCTGCAGGTTTTTCAATCAGCCAGATGGTTATAATATTACGGGGTAAATCCCCAGCAGACATGCCTATCAACCTTTTCTCCATCACTACATCGCCTCTTCACACCTGAGTAACCAATCATGTCTCCTGTATTCTTTTTTATTTTTCTTGGTGTCTCTGGCTTTGCTGGAACTATTTAAGCCTCCCATGTAGAACATTTTTGTCCCTGAATTCCTCAATCAACTTTGTCTATGAACTTCTAGTATCAGTACAATTCTTATTTCCCTAACATTTATATGTATTTCCTTAACTTCTTAAGTTAAGAAGCACATAACACAGCTTGTGTAAGTAAAGTCTCATTGGCCAGTGAGAATTAGTAGTTGGGCATTGACCAGGAGGTCACAGTTTGATTCCTGGTCAAGGCACAGGCCCTGGTTGTGGACTCGATCTCTAGTAGGGGGTGTGCAGGAGGCAGCCAATCAATGATTCTCATCATTGATGTTTCTATCTCTCTCTCCCTCTCCCTTCCTCTCTAATAGCAATAAAAATATCGACAGCAGCTGCCCTATACCTAAATCCAGCCTAGCACCAGGAATGCTCAGGGCCTACTCAAGAATGCAAATAATCCTTTCCACTAATATTTACAGGGTAAACTAAGATTGTTGGTAGAGTATTAAATTTGACAGTAAAATAATAATCAAGTTTTCAGATTAATTTAAATAGGCTAATTGAAATAAGTGAATATTCAAGAAAATTTAATTGTACTGGACAAAAAGCTGTTCCTAAAGTGGTAACTAAAATTTCTATTGGTAGTTCATCTCATGGTAAAATTCCTGAACATGCAATGAAACTAAAGCAGTCATATTTTTGTGCAAAAAATAAAAATTTAAAGTTATCAAGACTGCATTATAAAATTTACAAAAGCCTCCATTAATCAAAAAAGGGGGGATAGTAGGGTAATATCATGTAAGGAAAATATCCTATAAGTAAATTACATCTAGAAAACTTTTACTTTACAAAATTAATTTTCATTTGTAATGCTAACAGCAAGACACCCATGAAAAACACACATGGTGTCTAAATAAGACAAAGGAAAATCGTTTGGGCAAAAATAAAAAGGATCCCAAATCAATTATATAGAAAAGATTCCTTTATTAAGTTTTGGTCGAAAATATGTTTGTATATTTTCAGAAAACAATTCCAAGACCATGTGGATTCCTGCAACAGAGAGGAATTGACAGGTCTGCTCCAACCACGAAGACAAGAGGAGAAACAGTCCAGAGATGGAAGACGCTGACGACGCCTTGCCACGCTAGCAGTCAGCAGCTGTGCGTCGCAGCAGGTTGCCTAGGACCAAACCAGAGAGGGTCGGACTTGCATTGCCACCATGTGCCCACTATCCAGATATCATTGCTGACATGTACACATAAGGAACTGTTTGACATTGAAATGGGGACTCAGAACTGTTGGACATTGAAATTGGGACTCAAACATTTTTTGTTATTATATGTTTATTTCTAGTCTGCAGAGGCAAGATTTTTTAAAGGAAAGAAATGGGGAAAAATAGATACAGAGGCAAAGAAGCATTGAACAGACTGTCAAACTACAGCGGGAAGGCAGGGGACGTTGGGGTGGGGGCTGTAAGAGATCAACCAAAGGACTTGTATGCATGCATATAAGCATAAACAATAGATTCAAGACACCGGGGAGGCAGGTAAAGGCATGTACTGGGGGGTAGGGGCGGCCGGGGGGGAGGTCAATGGTGAAAAAAAAAAAGGAGACATATGTACTACTATTTGTAATACTTCAAACAATAAAAAATAATAATAAAAAAATATATAAAGTCTCTCCATGAACTACACTCCATAATTTAGTCAGTTATTAATTGGTTTATCTTTTTTCCACGATGACTATTTAAATATATCCTCAAGAGGAACTCTAAGTAATTAGCAGAAAATGAAAAGTTAACAATAAAAACAGAAATAATATTAATATATTGCTTTAAAATTAATTGGGATTTATAGGATATCATTAAAAAAAGTTGATCAATGTATTAAAGTATATCAAAGGGAGGTTAGCAACTGAGATATAAGTGGTATTCCTTGATAATAATAGGTCAAAGGATCTACTTTGGGAATGCTTTCTAAAAGCAAATAGCTGTTGATGAGAAAAAAAAATGAATTACTTCTTTCTTTACTACCCACTATTTTAGGGAGATATCCACCTTCCATTTGTTTCCTACAACACATAGTTTCGAGATCTAAAAATAATTCAATAGAAAAAATGTAAGAGGTAAAAGGAAAGGAACTATAAAGGTCATCTAATCTATATTCTTTATTTTGGAATTGTCCATGCAAGGTCCAATACAGTAGCACACACCACTGTTACTTTCAAGCACTTGAAATGGAGCTATTCCAACTGAGACAGGTTGCAAGTATAAAATATGTCCTGAAACTGGAAGAATTCCTTTATAAAAAGTCAAACATACCACTAATAATTTTTGTACTGATTATATTACATGTTCCAATGATAATATTTTGGATATTCTAGATTAAGCACAATGTTTTCATAAAATTAATTTCATCTCTTTAAAATCATTTTTTAAGTGTGGCAACTAGAAAATGTATACTCTCACATGTGACTTGGCTTGTATTTCTATTGGAATGTTGGATTTCAGTGTCATCAACAGCTATAATGTAAGCCTAGTGAACAGATGAAGTATGGATATATAGTGAAGACCTTCGAGTTTTGAAATAACTAAAGAAGGAAGTTAGGGAACTCTTGGCCAAAATAAGAATATCGGAGTCTGCATGTGGCCACCATGATGGTGTTTATTCATGAAAAATCTTCCAGTGATGAAGGAAGAAATTGCAAACAAATTAGTCTCATTGGGAAAGTGGAGACTTTAATACCTGGTGGATGCAACCAGATAATGTATCTGCAAAGGTCTGACACTTCTCATAAAGTTGTTTGAGGAAAAAAAGTATTATATATAGAGAAAAGTAGATTGAAGCCAATTAGCCTGCCTACAAGTCTCTTGATAAATTGTCATCTTACTGAATTTCCTTGGTAGAAAGTGGAAAAGCAAAAAAACACAAAAACTCAAAACCATGTATAGCTAATAGTTTCAATGCAGAAGGGAAAAAAAGATTTTGCAGCAAAATAAAAAAACATATGTCCAGGTATGTAAGTGGAAGAAAAAGTATCTCCAGATATCACTGATGAATGCTAATCTCATTAAGAAACATTGAACAATATCATTTAGTATTTATGGAAATAAACTGAAGAAGGCACATCACAAAAATATCTATGAGTTTTATATAATAACTAGAGGCTGGTGCATGAAATTTGTGCACGGGGTTGTGTGTCCCTCAGCCCAGCCTGCACCCTCTCCAATCTGGGACCCCACGAGGGATGTCCGACTGCCTGTTTAAGCCCAATCACGGTGGGATCGGGTCTAAACAGGCAGTCGGACATCCCTCTCACAATCCAGGACTGCTGGCTCCCAACTGCTCGCCTGCCTGCCATCCAGATTGCCACTAACTGCTTTGCCTGCCAGCCTGATCACCCCCTAACCACTCCCCTGCCAGCCTGTTTGCCCCAACTGCCCTCCCCTGCAGGCCTGGTCCCCCCAAACTTCCCTCCTCTGCCGGCTTGGTCACCCCTAACTGCCCTCCCCTGCAGGCTTGATCGCCCCCAACTGCCCTCCCCTGCAGGCCTGGTCCCCCCCAACTACCCTCCTCTGCCAGCCTGGTCACCCCTAACTGCCCTCCCCTGCAGGCTTGATCGCCCCCAAAAGCCCTCCCTTGCAGGCCTGGTTCTCCCAACTGCCCTTCCCTGCTGGTCTGATCACCCACAACTGCCCTCCCTTGCAGGCTAGGTCCCTCCCAACTGCCCTCCCCTGCTGGCCATCTTGTGGTGGCCATCTTGTGTCCACATGGGGGCAGGATCTTTGACCACATGGGGGCAGCCATCTTGTGTGTTGGAGTGATGGTCAATCTGCATATTACTCTTTTATTAGATAGGAAAGAGGCCTGGTGCATGGGTGGGGGCCAGCTGGTTTGCCCTGAAGGGTGTCCCGGATCAGGGTAGGGGTTCCCTTGGGGCGTGGGGCAGCCTGGGCGAGGGGCCTGTGGTGGTTTGCAGACCGGCCACGCCCCCTGGTGACCCAAGTGGAGGCCCTGGGATCTGGGGTTTATTTATCTTCTATAATTGAAACTTTGTAGCCTGGAGCAGAGCCAAGCCTTCTGCTTGCTCCGTGGCAGCAGCCATTTTTTGGAGGATTTATGTATCTTCTATAATTGAAACTTTGTAGCCTTAAGCAAGGCCTGGGCCGGCCAGGATGTGCGGAAAGCTTGGCTTCCTCCATCGTCCGGGGCAACCCTAGCCTCCTGCTCTTTCCAGTTCCATGGCTGCTGCCATTTCTGTTTGGGTTTATGTATCTTCTATCATTGAAACTTTGTAGCCTTGAGTGGAGGCCTAGGCCGGCAAGGGCAGGCGGAAAGCTTGGCTTCCTCCATCACCAGGGAAACCCAAGCTTCCCTCCTGTTCTCTGTGGCCGTAGCCATCTTGGTTGGGTTTATTTGCATATTCACTCCTGATTGGCTGGTGGGCGTGGCTGGTGGGTGTAGCGGAGTGATGGTTAATTTGCATATTACTCTTTTATTAGATAGGATAAATTTGACATTAAGGTTATGAAAGGCTAAAGTAATAGATAAATTCCTAAGCATTTGTCTCTGTGTGTAGGAGACTGGGGGATGGATGGGATGGAATTTATGTGATTATTAAAATGAGTGATACTGCCCTGGTCAGTGGGGCTCAGTTGGTTGGAGCTATCCTCTCATGGTCCAAAGGGTCATGGGTTCAATCGCTGGTTGAGTTGCATACGGAAGCAACCAATAGATATTTCTCACATCAGCGTTTCTCACTCTCTCTCGCCCCCTCTCCCTGCCTCTGTCTCTAGAATCATACAAAGAAAACAAAACATATCCTAGGGTGAGAATTTTTAAAAATGAGTGATATAAGTAGGTCCTATCTTCATTCTTCTCAAAGGGTTGACAATCATCATGCTTTTTAGAAAATAAAAATAGCATCTTAAAATATTTTTTAAAACTCTTATCAATTCTTTGTCTCTTGCAGTATGGCTCTTTTGCTCATTTCTATAAATAAACAAATAAATATATAAATAAAATAAGGCCACAAAATAAAGAATGGACCCCACCCCACCCACCCCCATAAACTCTGGTGAGATTTTCTTAGACTGCTCCTTCTTTTTTTCTATGATCTTAAACTACTGGTAGTATCCTTTTTTTAAACAAATATTTTTGAAATAAAAATATATGTTGAACATTTCCCTTTCCTTTTTTTAAAGATTTCTCAAAATATCATTTAGCTAAAGGAAGTATATATCTGAAATAACCTCTTCCCTTTCATTTCTTTTTTTTAAATATATGTTTATTGTTCAGATTATTACAATTGTTCCTCTTTTTTCTCCCCATAGCTCCCCTCCATCCGGTTCCCACCCCACCCTCTGCCCTTACTTCCCCCCCACTGTCCTCATCCATAGGTGTAAGACTTTTGTCCAGTTTCTTCCCGCACCCCACACCCCTTTTCCCCTGAGTATTGTCAGTCCACTCCCTTTCTATGCCCCTGATTCTATTATATTCACCAGTTTATTCTGTTCATCAGATTTTTTTATTCACTTGATTTATTCACTTGATTTTTAGATTCACTTGTTGATAGATATGTATTTGTTGTTCATAATTTTTATCTTTACCTTTTCTTCTTCTTCCTCTTTTTAAAGGATACCTTTCAGCATTTCATATAATACTGGTTTGGTGGTGATGAACTCCTTTAGCTTTTTCTTATCTGTGAAGCTCTTTATCTGCCCTTCAATTCTGAATGATAGCTTTGCTGGGTACAGTAATCTTGGTTGTAGGTTCTTGTTATTCATCACTTTGAATATTTCTTGCCACTCCCCTCTGGCCTGCATAGTTTCTGTTGAGAAATCAGCTGACAGTCGTATTGGTGCTCCCTTGTAGGTAACTAACTGTTTTTCTCTTGCTGCTTTTAATATTCTCTCTTTGTCTTTTGCTCTTGGCATTTTAATTATGATGTGTCTTGCTGTGGTCCTCTTTGGATTCCTTTTGTTTGGGGTTCTGTGCACTTCCTGGACTTGTAAGTCTATTTCTTTCACCAGGTGGGGGAAGTTTTCAGTCATTATTTCTTCAAATAGGTTTTCAGTATCTTGCTCTCTCTCTTCTTCTGGCACCTCAATAATTCAGATGTTGGTAGGCTTAAAGTTGTCCCAGAGGCTCCTTATACTATCTTCATATTTTTGGATTCTTTTTGCTTTTTGCTTTTCTGGTTGGGTGTTTTTTGCTTCTTTGTATTTCAAATCTTTGACTTAATTCTTGCGATCCTCTAGTCTGTTGTTGGATCTCTGTATATTATTTTTTATTTCAGTCAGTGTATGCTTAATTTCTAGTTGGTCCTTTTTCATATCCTCAAGGGTCTCACTAAATGTATCGGCCTTTTCTAGAAAATTCTTGAACAACAATTTCAAAACTACAACTAAAAGACAAAAAGGACATCATCCAGAACCACAGGAAGGCTGGCTGTGTGGAAATTCTACACTAGAAGGAAAGAGAAAAGCACACTGAGACTTACAGGAGCTGTGGAAGGCAGAGGTAAGGAGGCGCGTGGGGAGAGGGCTGGCAACTGAGTATGCGGCTGGCTTTCTCAATCAGAAGGGAGACAAAAGCTCCTGACTGCTCTGAAGTCTAGTTCTGGGCAAGATTCTGGGGACCCAGACTCATATGGGGAGAAACTGTACTGTCGGGCAGCAGGTGAAACCTGAGGGCGGATTTCTCTCAGAGGTACTTGCAGCAATTATTGCAGGACACTGAGAACCAGGGGCCTCTTAGGGCAGGGCTCATGGGAAGCCATCTCTGTTTGCCCCGCCCTGTGATCCCGCCCCATGAAGCCATAGCTGTTTGCTCTGCCATGAGACTCCGCCCCATCCAAGCTGAGCACAGAGGCTTTTGCATTGAACAGCCTGGTCCTTTGAATTTTAAACTTACCTATAGCTGAGTCAGTGAGACCCAGAACATCCAAAAGAAGGCCCAAGGACCCACAGCAGCTTGCATTGCTTCGCAGCTGGGCCTCATTTGGGCACCTCCAAAACCCAAACAAAGAAGAGGAATCTGCAGATCTCTCTGTAGCTTTTGCTGGGTGGCCTCAGGCAGAGGCTAAATTAGCACCACCTTGGAGATCCAAGAGCCAGTGTACCCAGGGGTCAGAGTGGGACCATCCAGATTACAACTCCTCAGATCCATAACGGACACACTCAGGGGGCAGACTCAGTAAGCACCAAAGCCCCACTGAAGCAAGTCTTGCCTCATAAGGGTGTCTCCAGCACAGAAGTTCTCCTAGTGTAGAGACAGCTGATCCTCACAGCCAATTAGCCTGGAAGTCAATTCCCCAAGTGATACCAACAACAATCAAGGCTTAACTACAACAAGACTGTGCACACAGCCCACAAAGGGGTGCCCCAAGAGTGTCCACCTCAGGTAACTGGGGAGGCTATAACAACTGGGCCCTATAGGACACCTAGCACACAAAGATACTCTATCAACTCAGGGAAGCAGCCAAAATGCAGAGACAAAGAAACAGGTCACAAATGAAAGAAATGGAGGAAAGCAAACGACTGGATATAGAGTTCAAAACCACGGCTATGAGGTTTTTCCCTTTAATTTCTTATTGTCTCTCTGACATGAAAACTAATTTTGCTGTTAATATGTGCACAAGAGAGACAGTTCATGTGAGCATTTGAAGAGAGTATATCATTTTATAACATTAAGAATATAAATCACATCTTCAATAGTAATAATTACTTTTATTAAGTGTCCTATCTACTAGGAGCTACTCTAGGCTCTTTAAAAAAAAATTCTAATTTAATCTTCACACACTATACATCCTAGTATTTAACAGCAGTTTAAAGCCCTATCAACAAAATATTTGGGAGATTAAGTAACAGCTTGGGACAGATTGAAAACAAGATATTTCAAAATGAGGCTCCTAGAAACTACTATATGGGGATGGAGACTCGGGAGATGCGCCCAGTGAATTCGCTGATTAAGGAGGTGGTCCAATTCTGACATTTGTGTTGGAAGCTACTCCTCTGTTGAACTCAAAATAAAGTGTGGGCTGTCTTCTGACACTAAAATAAAAACCTCTTATTTACTTTCAAGAAAGTGTTAAACATATATTTGTCCCCTTTGCTCATCTATGGATAAGAATAGTGTTTTTGTGTTATGAACATATGAGCAGGGAACAGGGGAGGTGGAACAAATCTTCACATTGAAAGGTTTGAAAGGTGATTTTTCCCAAATCTACTTTCCATTTGGCCTGAGGACAGACTAACCATGCCCTGAGGCTCCAGGCAAAGACAGTTTGTTTGGGCATTTAGGTATGCTGAAGGCACAATACATATGAAAAACCCACATTTGTGTAAAACATGCCAAGGTTATTCCCAGAGCTATAATTATGTATTTCCTTGCAGTTTCAACAACAGTTCTTCTCACTGAATGGAGATATACAATACAAAAGATAAATTTGTACTATTACTTTAAATAGTCAGCCTTACTTCTCAGAAAAATCTTAAAATTGTAGCATTAAAGGAGTCGCAGTTCAGTATCCATTAATCTGCTTCCCCCCCCCCCACTCAGATATTTCTGATATTAGGTCTCAATTACTTTCACTTATGAAGAGTCAGCAAATTTTAAGAAATATTTTTCCTTCACAGCATTTCTATAAATGATGGAATAAAATAAAATATTTTCCCAACTAATACCTTAGTATTGTTAATGTTCAAAGCAAAATACATAAACAACTTTACTTATAGATTCACAATATCATTTTAATGCTCCTTAAAATCATTAAAAGTTTTATTGGTAATTATGCTACCATTTTTTATGCTTTTTAAGCCTGTTTTAAATTCCTGGTTCAAATCCCACAGGTTGATAATATCTCATTTTCATTAATATGCTTTCTTCTTAAACCTTTAAGAGACTGACTAAATTAATGTGTAAACAGCATTGGAATACCCAGGGCTCAATGCAAGAACATAATTACTCTGGGAATAGAACATTTTCAGAACATATTCTAATTCAAAAATAAGTTTAAGTGCTAATAGGCTACCATTTCTAAATCTAGAAGAACTATTTGACTTAATATGTTCAGAGACCAGACTATATTTTGAAAACAACTATCTAGGGTCTAGATTTGTACAAATATAAATCAAGATCATTTTGGAAGAAGGTGCTAATTAAGAAGAAAATGCAATCATGTCTCAAAAATTGGATTTAAAATATTGGTAAATACAGAGGTAATAATAGGATGTTACAATCAAGTTAACTACTTTTACTAATGCTGAATTTAATGGTATTGTTTGCCCTTTACTCTGAAATGATAATATCTCCCTGGAGAGTGTGCTATAGTTGTATGCTTTTTTATGTGATAGTCTTTTGATTCTTGCTATACGTTTTTATAAAATACGTTTTTATTGATTTGAGAGAGAGAAACGTCAATGTAAGAGAGGCATACCAATTGTCTGCCTCCTGCATTCCCCCGACTTGGTTCTGAACCCCAAACCTGGGCAAGTGCCCTGATCTGGAATCAAACCAGCAACCTTTTGGTGCATGGGATGACGCTCAACCAGTTTAGCCACATAGCCAGGGCCATTTTAGCATTCCCTCGCCTTACTCAAAACGTGCAAGGCAAAACCAGTATTCATATTTAAACACCCATATACGTTCTCCGTGCCTCTCAGACTTTTTTTTTTGCCATGTCAAGTCTTCAATATTGCTCTACAAGGGTGCTGCCCATTTCCCAGCCTTTTCCATCTCCTGGTTTCCTTGTACTATATACATCCTGTTCCCCAAGGCCTTGCTTTCTGCTTAGAGACAATCATGCTGAAAATAAACCCATATAACTGTGTGAATGGATATAAAATGCACATATTTCTCTGTTTACTAATTTAACAAGTACCATCTAAAGATGATATATTTTTTTAGTAATTCTCAATTTTGGCACTGTATAGGATCCACCTAAAGATTGTAGTTTAATTGGTAAAGGCCAATGGCTCTCATTCACTTAGTGTACATAAAAATCCCCTAGAGGTCATCTTAAACCATAGATTTCCAGATGCTACCCTCAGAGTTTCTGATTTACTAAGTCAGGGGTGAGACCCACCTTCTTACGTTACTAATATGTACCCAGTTGATGCTGATGTTGATGGTCCAGAAAGCACACTTTGAGAACCACTGCTCTGGACTTACACATAGAGCTCTCCAGGCGATTCCTGTATTGTCTACTATGTTTAAAGTTTATCTTTATTGTAGAAAGTATTATAGATGTCCCCTTTATTTTCCCATTGACCTCCTCCACCCTGCACCTGTGCCTCCCAAGCCTCCACCATACCATTGTCTGTGTTCATGGGCTATGCATATCTATATAATAAAAGCCTAAGCGACCATCATGGCGGAATGACCAGAACAACCTGTCATTATGATGCACACTGACCACCTTTGATGGGGAGATACTCAAAGTCAGTGCGCTCCCACAGGGGGAGTGCTGCTCAGCCAGAAGCCGGGCTCATGGCTGGTGAGTGCAGTGGTGGTGGCAGGAGCCTCTCTCACCTCCATGGCAGCGCTAAGGAGCAGTGAGCAGGCAGGTGGTAAGGAGAGAGGGGTCCCGGACTGCAAGAGGACACAGGCCAGGCTGAGGGAACCGCCCCCCCCCCCACCCAGTGCACAAATTTTGTGCACCGGGCCTCTAGTATGCATATAAATTTCCCAGTTAATCCTTCCCCCTTCCCCTGCCATCCCTCTGAAATTTGTCAGTCTGTTCCATTCCATGCTTCTATGTCTCTGGATCTATTCTGTTCTACTTTTCTAACAAAATGCAGGAAATCCTGTAGTGGGCATTTCAGAACTAAGTCATGCATTTCTTTGTTTGTTAGAAAAAATTTGTTTTTCTCAAAACATATCACATATTATACACTGCTACTTAGGAATAATTCTGTTTATCTGTGTATATATTTTTTATTTTTATTGATTTCAGAGAGAAGAAGCGAGAGGGAGAGAGAGACAGAAACATCTATGATGAGAGAGAATCGTTGGTTGGCAGCCTCCTGCGTGACCCCTACTGGGCATGTTCCCTGACCAGGAATTGACCATGACCTCCTGGTTCATGGGTTGACACTCAACCACTGAGCAACAGCAGCAGGGCTTTTTTTTTTTTTTTTTTACCAAAGATATTTTTCCATTGATTTCTAAAGAGAGTGGAAGGGAGGGAGGAAGAGGAGGCAGACAGAGAGAGAGAGAGAGAGAGAGAGAGAGAGAGAGAGAGAGAGAGAGAGATTGATTGGCTGCCTCCTGCATGCACCCCTACTGGATGCACCCCTATTGGGACTAGGGAACCTGCAACTGTGGTACTTGCCCTTGACTAGGAATTGAACCTGAGACCCTTCTGTCTACAGGCTGATGCTCGAACCACTGAGCAAACCAGCCAGGGCTATCTGTATGTATTTCTTAACCAACTGTTATTTTCTATTTCTGGACAAACTCCTATATTTCATCTAAAATCTCTAATCTATATTACCTACATTTTTTTAGGTTTGTGATAAATATGTACTAAGGCTTTCTTCACAAATGAGGAAAGAGATATAAAGAGGTGAAGCTATTTCCCTTTGTCACAGAGGCAGGCAAAGGACAGAGCTCATGTTCAAATCCATGCTGCCTAGCCCCCAAACCCATGTTCCAATCAGACCCCTCATCAATTTCTTTTCCTGTTTTCTCTCTTTTATGGTATTGGAGGGAGGGGTTGAATATGGCCAAAAATTGTTTGGAAGTGCTCTTCTTGGAATATAAGTGTAGCTGTGTTTATAAAAAGTGATTGTGTTTATAGCTTATGCATCATCATCTCAGAGCCTACGTACTCTTTCTAATCATGACTACTCTGATTGCTGATTATTTGCAATTCTGCCTGTTGCTCTCTCCACTCATTATTACACAGCCTGCTATAGAGCCAGGCATTGTGCTTCTGTGTCCTTGTAGAGTTTCACCCCAGTTGAGCTTGTCATAAAGCAGCTGGTTTCCTCTCATCCATCCTCTTAATATGCCCTGCAGATTTAACTAACATTCTACATAATAACGTTACATCCTGCTTACACTAACCTAAACTCCAGATGGATATAGGTTGAATATATGTACATACAGCAGAATTCATCCTAGTGTTATTCTAAGGACTGTTTTTTTCTAGAGCAGGGGTGGGGAACATCCGGCCCCTGGGCCATATAAGGTCTGGCCCTGCCAACGCATTAGGGGTGAATCAATTGGTCAAATATAGTAGGCTAATTTTTAAGTTGATAATTCTGTATGGTCCTTGAATGATGTTATAAATATCCAAATAACCCTTGGTAAAAAAAAAAAAAAAAAAAAAAAAAAAAAAAAGTTCCCATCTCTGTTCTAGAGTGTGATGATACACTGGAACATAGCTCAAGGAGTTGAAAACATTGACCTACAATTTGATTTATCCATCAGTTCCATAAATGTTAGATAATACAAGGATAACTTTCAATGCTACAATGCTAATGAAATGTGGGTTTTTGTTGTTGTTATTTTTTAAGGAAATCCAAATTAAAGCAATAACTTATTTTCTCAGTAAAGTTTAGCAGTGGGAATTTGTGGATAATAAAGAATGTTTAAAAAAAAAAAAAACTAGAATGAATGTCCTAGAGAAATTGATGGGTTATAGTGAGGAATAGCTTTGTACTTGCATTTAAAAAAATAATAATTTATTGCCATGACATTGGTTAATAAAATTACATAGTGAAATATTTTTAAACAATGTATCAGTAATAGCAAATTTGCTTTATATAAAGGCCTCAGCAACTACCACTTACATCTGGACAGATGAAAAAGCATGATTATAAATCAATATCCAACAGAACAGCAAGGATCAACTATACTTCAGGAATAAGCATTGGGCAAAATCATAGCCAGAGCTGTGTCCACAAACAAATATTGTATTTGAAATCACTAAATGCCTCAACTATCAAGTGGCATTATAGGAACATGAAATATGCATACAAAGACTAAGTTTAGTAAACCACTATTTTGAATATCTTTGATGATATGAGAACAGGCACTAGTTTAGGGAATTCCTAGCAGGTAACCTCAGCATAGGCCAGTTTGTTGTTCAGTGAGTAGATTTCCACCTGCCATTTGCAGAAGTGCTCTTACCAAATGCCATAAGCACTTGTATAAGATACTTAGCTCTATGATGTACCATCATTTTGGCCTGTGAATTAGTGGACAATGAGGTATGAGAATCAATTTACCCAGATCTTCCTGAAAGTTTAATATTTCTCTTAAAGAAAAATACCACTCTTGATCACCATAATGTCCTTTACTAACTTATTTTCCAGGTGTGCCTTCTTTGTACAATCATAAAACTTGATAAATACATTATTGATAGATTTGGATCATTGTCTCATGATTTTAATGGTTCATATAACATCTTGAAATAGCATATTTTTCAGGAATAATACAGGTGAAATAAAATAGATAATATGTTTCTTGATAACAGATATATAATCAATTTATTTTTAAAATTATTTATAAGTTGATATTCTTATTGCATTCTTTAGGGTGATTTTATAATTTGAATAAGCGATAATCCATTCTACTGATGTCTGGAGACAAATCATATCAGCTCTCAGTGCTAACAGCTAAATTTACAGGAATTTGCAAGACAGTTGTTAATCATGCCCATCATTAGAGACCACATTTTATTATGTCCTTAAAGTTATTTACATATATTGTACCTGTATGGTGGAGGTACTACTGGGTGTCCCCCCAAAATATACACACACTTTAACAGCTGATAGCTCAATTTTGAAAATGAAATGTATTTTAATAAACACTGCCTTTATAATTATTCAAAGTGTGTGTATACATCTTTTTGGGAAACCCTATAGATGATTATGTGTCACTTTATATCTCGACTCCAGTGTCAGAAATGTCATATTGGTAACTAGGAATCCACCATGGTGGGTGTATTTAATACTATATAAAGCAGCAAACACTACCAACCAGGGCTTTTAAATTTGAGGGAAGGAGCCAGTTGTTAAATATTTACCAGTATACCATTGCCTATTATGCATGACACATCCTCTCTTCATTTACTGAAATTAGATCATGTGTGAGGACACAAATTGCAGAGGATTAGTTATACATGTTAGATTTAAAGCATCTAGGAACCACCAATGGCAATAGAAAAGTTAGCATACATTTTTCTCAACAGTTAATAAGAGGAACTCCCTTTTTCTGTTAATTGTTTATAAAATAGCTTCTACATTTTAGGTGATTTTTAATTACTGAGACAAAGAATAGTTTAATGTATTTATTTACTCAAGGATGTAGATATGCTAATAATGTGTGTGTGTTTAAAATACTAGTCAGAAAACATTTATAGACCAATAGAGGTGCAAATTACAAATAATTCTATGAAAGCCCTCAAAAAGGAGGGATTCATGACACAGGCTTGGCTGGAAAAGTCTTTGAAGGCTTCCTATGGAAAGTGACAATATAGGTTAGGTTGTTGGGATACATACAATTTTAAAAGAAAAAAAAACAAAGAAAAAAGAGGCATTATAAATAAGAAATAGTATGAGTAGAGATACAGAGATGAGGAAATATAAAGGCACTGGTTGGTTGTGATTTTTCCCAATTAATCTAATACATTTATTGAGCATCCACCACATATCAGGCATTGATCTTTGATCTGTGAGGAGTCAGGAGTGATGATAAAGATGGACAGATTCGGGCCCTAGCTCATTTGCTCAGTGGATAGAGCATCAGCCTGCAGACTGAAGGATCCCAGGTTTAATTACTGTCAAGGGCACATGCCTGGGTTGCAGGCGTGCAGGAAGCAGCCAATCAATGATTCTCTCATCATTGATATTTCTCTCTCTCTCTCCCTCTCCCTTCCTCTCTGAAATCAATAAAAAAATATATATATATATTAAAAAAAAAACAACAACAACGATGGGCAGATTCGGCCTACCAGAAGAGTGAAGCAGATTTTAAAAGGTATTGAATATCATTGTTTTATTAGCACAACAATAGTTTTGACTCAAAGAACAGGTTTCTCCTCTCAGATGCAAGACTTAGATTTAAATGTTTTTCTTCTTAATGGAACCCTCCATCCTGACTCTGTCTCCTTTCCTAAAAGGGAGGCCCAGGAACATTAGGGGTTTGCTGAACATGAGTCAGGCTTCCCAAGTGCAATCTGGTTGCAAATGGACTGGGCTAATACAGGCTGCCCCCAGAGAAACATGTGAAAATGAACTGACTGCAGATCAATGTCATTGAGACATTACTATAAGATACTGAGTTCATCAGTATTATTCTTAAAATCTCTGCTATTTTAAAGTGATATACAAATTAACAAAATCCCTCCACACAATAATGTAAACATATCAATAATCCAACTATGGGGTTATACAGGGTGTCCCAAAATTGTATACTCACTTTGAATGATTATAAAGTTAGTGTTTACTAAAATACAGTTCATTTTCAAAATTTAAAAGATTCTACAAAAATAATTTTTTTTTGAGTGTGTCAATGCCTGTTTTCAAACTGATGACCATTCTGGTCCAGGCACACAAAGCAATGGAATCACAACAAGAATCATTTTGCTTGATATCTGTATGCCCTCAATTTGTCGACTGTTGCTGGTTTAGTATCATAACCTTTATCTTTTATGTATCCCCATAAAAAAAAAAAGTCTAGTGGCACTTTAGGATAAATTTTCTTTGTTCAAAGTTTAGTCAGACTTCACCCATTATTTCAAATCAATTAAGGCTAAAAAGGAGTGAAAATTAGGTGAAGTATCAGTTGTTAAAGTGTGTATGCATGTTGAGGAGCACCCTATAAGATTATACAAAGGAGGCACAAGCTCTTGGGGAAGAAAGATTCTGAGGCACCACCAGAGACCAATAGGTCCATGTCCGTGTGCACAGTGCTAACAGACAAGGCAAATATATCCATGCAAATGAGGCAGAAAGATGAAATTGGGGTTTTGACCTCCATTAGGCAGCAGTCCCGAACTGGGTTGTAAGGATAGCTTTGTAATGAATGCCACCCTGCAGCCTTCCTACACACTTCAACCTAGGCAGTCGGCAAACTGCGGCTCGCGAGCCACATGCTGCTCTTTGGCCCCTTGAGTGTGGCTCTTCCACAAAATACCACGGCCTGGGTGAGTCTATTCTGAAGAAGTGGTGTTAGAAGAAGTTTAAGTTTAAAAAATTTGGCTCTCAAAAGAAATTTCAATTGTTGTACTGTTGATATTTGGCTATTGACTAATGAGTTTGCCAACCACTGACTAGGGCATTGATTTTTAAATGTTCCTATCTGAAGTTTAATTCTCACATTATCTATTCCCAACACTCTGTACCTGGAAGTAAGAATTTGGAGATTTTCATGTACTCAAGAGACTTCTCTGGACTGGCTGAATTATTGCAGATTAGAGCAACACATGGCTCATATGCATGATGCAGAGACCTGGGCTCACACACTACAAACACAGCAGCTTCCCCATGGGCTCAGGCAGCAGGTGGGAAAGCACAGAAATGACACACGTGGTGCCTCTGGTACCACCTGGTCCAAAGGCAGGGGTGCAGCACTAACCAAATACCAAGAGACCTCTTTCACCCAGCACCATCCACATCTTCTGCAAGCCTCTTGGGTTCTGTTTTCTGGAGACTGTTCTCTCATGGATACTCTCCTCCTGGGTATCCATCTCATCCCAGTGGCCACAAGGATCTCCAGCCCAGAATGAACTTTCTCTGCAGGAACCTGGGATGCTTCCAAGCCCCAGGATTTTTCTATCCTGCAGAACAGCATTGGCACGGGCTTTCTTTTCCCATCCAGATTTCAGGACAGCTGAGCCTGAGCTGGCACAACTGACCAGACCAGGCATCCTGAGCTCACAAGTTGCAACTCTGCCTTCTCTTGGTCATAGCAAATGTGTTAGGAAAGATGGAAAATGGGTCTCCTTCCTCCTTTCTCTCTTCTCCTTCCTCTTTCTTCCTTCCTCCTCCTCTTCCTCTTCTTCTTTGGCTTTGATAACCATGATACCATGAGTTAATGCAGAGCATATTGGAGGAGAAGGACAAGGGAAAGGAGCAGAGTTATCCTGAATTTAATTAGAGGGCAGATTACGTCTCAGGTGGATGCAGAACATCTGAGTCAAGATCACAAAGAAAATGCAGAGTCAGGACTCAAAAGACGGGGCTTGAATTATAGATTTGGAGCATTTTATTTATTGATGATAGGTGATGCTGTGAGAGTAGCTGACATCACCACAAAGAGCTACTTGAACACTCAGAAAACAAGGGTAAGTGGAGAACATATAGGCTTAAAGGGTGCACTGCCAAGGAGGAGCCACTGAAAAAGACCATGGGAAGGCAGTCAGAGATACTGAAGAAAGATGGAAACTGTGTTTTCTGCCTAACAAAGTAGCTGTGAATCAGGCTAACTGTTCTATATTCCATACACTGACACTCACATATGGCAGCCAAATAAAAGGGGGTTTGGTGAAGATTTTTCAATGACAGTGCTAAAATACCACATCCATTTTATAGTCAGAAGATTCCCCTTTCATTCTCTCAATTATTTTATTTACCTTGACATCCAACAATATAGTTTAAGCTACCCATTACTTTGAAGAATCTATAGATTTGTTTCTGAGGCCAAGGCTTCATAGTACCATCACTGAGAGTTTTACTGTATTCTTTAATTAAACACATATTTTTCATGCTATAGGCTCTTGGACAGACTCTGTGGTATAAGGGAGGGTAGATAGGCATGGTCATTGCCATTAGGGGGCTTAGAGTCTAGTTGAGGAGATAAACATTTGTCAAATCCTATATAATAAAAGCCCAATATGCAAATTGTCCCCTTGACCTGGAGGTAGACTGAGAGTTTGACCACTCACCGTGACCTGCACTGACCACCAGGGGGTGGCACGGAACATGGCAGGCATCGGCGGAGGCCTGCTGGCTCCGATGGGCCCTGAGGAGAGCTGGGCTGCAGAGGGATGGTGGAGCAGGTGAGCAGGTGGCGCCAGGCCAAGGCAGGTGTGGGCAGGGGCCCGATCGCCCTGCAGAGGTGACCTGTGGCAGTGGTGGGGGGTGGGGCTGCCCAGCTCCCAGGCACTGAAGGAGCTGGGCAGGGGCCCAATCGCCCTGCAGATGGTGAGCAGAGGCGGCTCTGACACTTCCATTCTAATTATTTTCCTTTCAAGGTGCATGAATCCATGCACTGGGCCACTAGTAATATTATAAATGCTGTAAACTATGCACTAGGAATAGCAATAGGAGGCACCATAAGAGTGTCTAGCAGGCACTCTATATCCCTGAAAAACAAACATGTGAATTAACTTAGAAATGAAAAACAGAAGTGATCTGACTGAACTGGTGATGTGAAAAGCATTCCTTGTAGAAGGAACAACCTGTGCCAAGACTCTGTAGTGCTCTCTCCCTCTCTGTTTCTGTCTCTCTGTCTCTCTGTCTCTCTCTCTCTCTCTCTCTTTCTATTTCTTTTTTCTTTCTCTCTCTATCCTACTGGTTGTTTCTCTCTGGAAATCTCTGACCTTTAAGAATTATAGGGACACAGTATTGTATAATTGAACTATAGAGGTTAATATCATAGGCCATTGCAAAGTCTTAGTTATAGGAACTAAAACCTATGATTTCCTGTTCGTTTATATTAAAAAAACTCAAATGCTTGTTGGGACAAAAATTATATAAATGTATACATGTACAAATACATATGTACCTACACATATGTACACATATACATACATATAAATGAACACCTGGGTTATCTTCTTTGGGTTAAAAATGTACTTCATGAATATATCTTGGAATGACATGAAAATACTTTTT
This sequence comes from Plecotus auritus, assembly GCF_963455305.1. Lineage (NCBI taxonomy): Eukaryota > Metazoa > Chordata > Mammalia > Chiroptera > Vespertilionidae > Plecotus > Plecotus auritus. The sequence goes on along the minus strand of NC_137775.1, from coordinate 140,777,910 downwards.
AATGTTTTTCTATTTCTACTCATAAAGACTTGGTTCTCAGTATTTCAAAAACCAAGTTGTGGATTTAGAGAAAATTTCCAAATTCATAAACTGTGGAATGAGTGCTGCACGCTTATAATTACCTACTCTAAATTCATAAGTTTAAGATCTATGTGGCCATTCCATGTAGCTTAAAATTTTTCTGAAAAAATCAGAACTATATGAGCCCATTCTCAATCAAGCTGTAGTAAATTATACACTACACCCAAGTCTCTACCTACTGCTCATCTATGGAGGTAGGAGAAAATGTGTGGTACCTCTGGATCTCTGTAGTACCTCTGGATCTCTGGAGTCTTCATGCAACAACTAAGATCAGGATCAATATAAAGCAATTATTTTGTAATATCATTAATATCTATACCCATATATAGATGTGTTTATGATATGTATGATATATAATTGGTCAAGGTTCTCCAGAGAAAATTATCCATATATACACATACACACATATAGTGGTTTTAATATTCAATTATGTGCTTTTGAGTAACAGTACTAAATGTGAGTGGGGCAGTAAGCATGACCCACACCTGACAGGTGATGATGTGGGGTAACTCAGGTGTTGAGAATCACACACAGCTGAGAGTCAAACAAGGGCTGCAGATTCATTCTCTAGAGATGACAGGGATGAAGTTCTTAGTGAGCCCCCAGGCCTCAGCCTTGCACTGAACTAGCAGGATTACATTAGGCTCATAAAAGATATTTTGTGGGAGGCTGTAAAAATGCTTCATAAAATGCTATGTTAGCAGTGAAAAGGAAATTAGATAATGGATAAAGCATATATTTATAACAAAAAATAGTGGGTAGGAAATCAGTGTAACTTCAAGGACCTTTGAAGAGCACTTCAGAAGTTGATGACAGCTCCTGTATGAAAGGAAACTTCCTCTGACAATCAGATGAGCTAATTAATATGTATTTCACCCAGCTCGGTCTTATCTAGCCTGACTGTTCATGAGCATGTATTATTTTGCCAGAAAAAACACAATCTCTTGAAAAAAATAAGAGCAAAAATCCTATTTTGACATGCTAGAATTTTTTAAAGGAACACTAAGAATGCCACAATTATTTTAAATGTTTCCTATTAAGTATATTGGTATATTTTGTTTTGTTTACAAACTCACTCACTGCTCTTCATGAAAAAGAAATCATTTCTTCCAGTTTTCTTTTTGCTTCCACAAGATCTGATGCTATCAATGAAGGCATATAGGTAGATATGGTATGATGATTCATACAAAGACATTTCTTTCTTGGCACCGTGTACACATCTACATGCCTTTTTTTATACCACCTATCACATTAGATGGCAGTTAATAATTAGACATGAATATTTTCAATTAGTCTCTCAGCTCCTTGGGGGTAGAAAACTTGTTATACTCATTTTTATATACCTATCATGAAAACCGATTTATCAAATCTTTAAAATTTGGGCATCACTTTGCTTAATAAATAAAGTATTTATAATAGTGTTCTCACAGAATAAAGCCCTCTGGCTGGAGATGTGGGTAAAGGTAAAGTGTAAAATGTAGACAGACAGGACCTGAAGTATTTGATGGTGAGGAGACCCGTTATATCATCAAACAACTGCCTTTAGTTGATGCCCTGAACAAAACATGAGGATAGTAAATACTTCACTGGTACCATGTTATCTCCATACCACACACACATGCACACACACATGCACCTGGACTGCCTCTAGCAAAATATAATGTCTCAATAGACATTATCTTCTATTTGTATTCTGTATGTTAGATTACTGGCTAGGTGCGGGACTTAGCAGGGACATTTAATTTCTAGGTCTATTTTTTTAAAGTATATTTTTATTGATTTCAGAGAGAAAGGGAGAGAGAGAAATACAAAAATCAAAATGAGAATCACTGATGGGCTGCCTCCTACATGCCCCACACTGGGGATGGAGCCTGAAACCCGGGCATGTGCTCTGACTGGGAATGGAACGGTGACCTCCTTGGTTCATGGATCCAATGCTCAGCTACCAAGACACACTAGCCAGGCTCTAGCTCATTTTTTGACAATTTATAAATTCTATTCTTCATTGTCCACTGTGAAGTCCTAAAATAACTCGGCATTTGTAGAAGAATAATGTAACAAAGGCACACCTGTGGAATCAGTTTACCTTTCTAGATAAATACCTTATATAACTTTATATGTTTTAAAGCATTTGCACGAAACTAATTTCATTCTATGATCTCGTTGAGTATTCAAGTGCCAAAACAGGTAATGAGCACAGAGCAAAGATACCAAGATAAGTATTGGGCAAAGAATCTCAAGACCACTGAGACATCTGATCCAGGACATGGAGTGACATCAGCTCAGGTAGGCCCAGCCCTTTGGCTTCACTCTTTAGTGGGATAGAAGAGAAACCCAAGATGAGCTGCATTATAGCTATTATTTAGATGCCTAATCAGCACCCTGCTATCCTTTCCACACTGAACTCTTTTTTTTTTTTTTAAGGGTCCTTCCCTCTATTTATTTCCTTTCCGTTTTTTTTTTGTTTGTTTGTTTGTTTTTTGTTTTTTTCTGTTAATCCTCACCCCAGGATATTTTTCCATTGATTTTTAGAGAGAGTGGAAAGGAGGGAGGAGAGACAGAGAGAAACATTGATGTGAAAGAGACACATTGATTGGTTGCCTCCTGCATGTGCCCTGACCGAGGTCGGGATCAAGCCGCAACTGATATGAATGGAACTCGGGACCCCTCAGTCTGCAGACTGATGCTCTATCCACTGAGCAAAACCAGCTAGGGCAGGATCCTTCCCTCTTTTTACAGTGATTCAGGGGGCCTTGACTTAACCACCAGCTCCAAAGGTGACCCTGACTGAACAAAGGATAACCCCCTAAATTCTGCAATAATTGGTTTAGGAACATTAGCCAATGTTAGACCAGGGCCTTCATTGGCTGGTGGAAGTGCTGAAGAAAGGGGCATGTGGCTAATTCAGGTTAGGTAGACATATGGGAAGAAGGTTGGCAGTAGGGGCGGATTCTGGAAAAAGAACCTGGCTAGGGCAGGTTCGTGTTTCTGATGTCTCTTCCTCTGACTTACACAGTGTGAAGATGGGAAGCCAGATTTCTGTACTAGCCAGGGTGAAGGAGGCACCTGAAGACAAAGCGATCGCAGGAAAAAAGTACCACTATGGGAAAGGAAGCTGGAACCCCTGGCTCATCTTCCAAACGGTGCGAGCAAATACCTTCCCTAAATGTTCAAGATAGATGTCATTGGGGCTTCTATTTCTTACAGCTGAAGACATCTTTCTGCTATTTTTACTATGTGTAGGCACTCTGGTTAGCATCGCCTAACTTAATTTTTATTACAATTCAATGGGATTGGTCATCCACATTTTACAGATAACTGAAGTGCAGAGCTGTTACATAATATAATCAGTGTAACACAGAGGAGCCTTAATTTTAAACAAGTGTGTTTATTTTTCTTCACTCCAAAGCCTATGAGTTAAGCTGCTTCACTTTGAAAACTAAGAAAAACAGCTAACAAATTATTTCAGTCTTCCTTTATCACTGCTTTCATGGCTTATTAATAATTTTTCAATGTTTATTTAAAAAAATTAGATAAGAAACCTTGGGCAGATAGGAGATAAGTTAATTTTTTTCTATAAATATTATTTAGTGTGCACACCAGATACCATAAATATATGATACACTAGTCTACAAAACAAGTGACGCACTAATATTCACATACAAAATGACCTCAATTCCAAATCATTCTTATGAAACTAGCTATCTCGTACCAGGAAAACGTTACACAAGTATAGCTCATGATATGTTTAGGGTATTATTGTAAGTGTAATTTCTAAGACTTATGTCATTTATAACAAAGAAGCAAATATGAGTAAAACATTAGGGCTGAAGTCATTCAAAGCAATGCTAACAAGAATTGATATTTATGTAAACTGCATTATTCTTAAGAACAAAAAGAACATGAATATAAAAGGAACCAGATTAATCTTGTCAAAGTCTTATAAGAGTTGATTAAGAATATGCATTTTTTTCTGCTCTTTCACAAACATTCTCTAGTTCTAAGGGCTTATGTCATCATTCTTTAAAAAACAGTTCCAGCCATTTTGTTAAAGAGTAACTCAAACCTTCTGTGGTTACAAATAATGTGTCCTTCCTTTGCCTTCCTTCTGTCTTCAGATTCTCACCCTCAACGTCAGCCAGTCCACCCCAGACTCACAATTTTCCCTCACTGGGCTTTAGAACTGCTTTAACAACAGTGCAGTGATTTCAGTGATAATTTCAATGACCACATACGTCGCCCCGACCTGACTTCCATTTCTTTTGTGAGATGGTCTCCTCCCTCCACGTGGGGGATGCCACAGGCTCCCCATACTCCTCCTGGCTGCTGCTGCCCAGTCTGCTTTCTCAGGCTGCTGTTTGTCAAACCCAGTTCCTCAACGTTATGTCCTTAATTGTCTTTAATTCTCATTTGACTGGTTCCACCTGAGCCGAGATTCCATCTACTTTAGTGCTTTAATTGTCATCTTCCTACCGATGACTCTAATAGCCCCCAAGTGGTGGCCACATTTCAGCAACATATGTACTTTGAGAATACTATGTCCAAAATATTCAAAGAGAGACCTGGTGATGGAATAAGATTTGACTGGAAATGTATCATAGAATTGTACACTTGAAACCTATATAATTTTATTAGCCAATGTCACAACAATAAATTTAAGTAAATCCAAAAGAGTGAGACCCAAATAACATAGTGTTGCCTAATTATCTATTAATTATGTTCTTTATAGATATTATAGAGCTACTCAAAAATGTTTTGTTTTTTTAAAAAAAGCAAGAAAATAATCTCTCTTTCCTTTTTAGATATAGTAAAAGTACATGCTGCATTATTCTTGGACCCAATTATACTGTATTTGGTATATGTATGAAAAGAGAAGTGCATTCAAAACAACTTAGTCCTCTACATTGCTTGGGAAATTCTTAGCGAACATTCTATTAACATCTCTGTCTTTCTAGAGTTGCCCATGTGAGAAACAGTTTGACCACAAATCAGCACCTGTAATTCCAGGTGTCTGCCCTTGTGACTTTCAAATAGAGGCTCTTGTTATAAATCACTGTTTATTTCCTCACCCTGTAGCATCTTAAGATCTATAGCATGTCTCTTATGATCAGCACTTAAACTGCGTTCTCCAGGATGATAACCTATGTCTTTGGGGTGTCTTCCCAGCCTGTCAACAGTAAATTTAAATGATAACATAACCTCAACTTCAAATCAGGTCATCCCAACGTACCCTCTAGAAAAAACACATCCAGGTATTTTTGTGTAATCCAATAACAGAAACAGAGAGAAACTTACGTATATTTATATGGCACACAAAAGACAAAATGTGTCAAAACAGAATCTCAAAACATTTGGGCAGTTCTAATTGATTTTGCTATGGTGAAATCTTTCCTTAGAGACACCCAGGATTAGATGCTTCATTTTGGCAGAGTCCACTGTCATTAGAGATCAGAGAAGGCTTGTTTACAGGGGATAGAAATCTTAATTTCCCTTAGAGAGACCACTCTTTCATTCTTCACTGTTGCTGTGGTCATTGTTGGATGACTGAAACTTATGCAGATGACCATGTATAGACGGTGAACTCCTCAAAGTCAGAAACACCTTCTAATATCAACTCTCCCCATCACTCTGAGGGGAAAAAAGCACACTGAACTTCAACAATGTTAGTACTCTTTGGCAATCAACCTACTTGGAAGCCTATTTCCTCTGTTTCTCATTTCTCTGTTTGTGTTCCACAGCAACAGAATAATAACAAAATATTTTAAATTTTTGAGCAATATTTTATTTCATTTATTGGGGTGACATTGGTTAATAAAATTATACAGTTTTCAGGTATATAATTCTACAGTACATCATCTGTATATAGTATTGTTTGTTTACTCCCACAAGTCAAGTCTCTTTCCATGAAATATGTTTTTAAAACATGTTCTCATATCAATTTGAGAAAAGAGCCCTGCCAGGTTTGGTTCAGTGTCAGCCCTCAGACTGAATGGTCCTGGGTTTGATTCCAGTCAAGGACATATACCTAAGTTGAAGGATTGATCCCCAGCCCTGATCCAGACACGTGCAGGAGGCATCCAATCACTGTGTCTTTCTCACATTAGTGTTTCTCTCTCTCTCTCTCTCTTAAGATTCAATGGAAAAATATCCTCAGGTGAAGATTAACAAAAAAAAAAAAAATTGAGAAAAGATATTATCTCAGATAGAATAAAACAAAATCAGAAATTTCAAATATGTTTTCTTTACTAAAAGTAACCATCATTTTCTTGTTGACTTATAATACCTTGTACTGAACTTTAACCCTTAATAGCTATTTTTAAAAACTATTTTAGATTAATGCACTTGATAGTTTTGTAATCTAAATTTCTTTTGTTTCTTCTCAATGTAGGTCACTTTCAATATTTTATCGCCAGTTAAAGGATTGTTTTCATAAAATCCCAACTCTAAGTCAGATCTATATCATCTTGAAACAGTTCAGCTATTGCAATTATAATTTGTCATTGTCTTACTTTTGTTTTTTCATAACATCGAAGCATTAGATATTATTGCAATAAAGTAAAATATCTTAGGGGATGCCAATTCTGACCTTGCTAAAATCTAGTGGAGAAAGGCAAAAAAGTTTCTTTCATTTTCCTGCATTTAACATCCTGGTGAAAAGTCAGCTTCTTCTGGAAACTGACATTTAGTCATTTAGTAATGCAGGCTTTATATTCAAGGATAATTTGCTATTCTGAAAATGAGCTAGATTCTCAACAGTTCTTTGATCTGCATATATCATGTCATTGAATATACATAGAAGGTATATAGATCACATATTCTTTCCTTGGAGGGCCTAAAAATTGTTTATGGCCCAAAATTTTTGCCTTGGTCATGATTTAGTAACATTATTCTAAATCAAGTAATATTTGACAGTTCCATCAGCTGAATTAATTTTCCAATTTTCTCTCATGGCCTTTTATTTTGTGGGTAATTTTAGCATGTTTTTGTGGTTGGAGTGTCATTTGGCCAAGTGTATACAAACATATGTGCATATATGCATAACACATGGACACAGACAATAGTATGGTGAAAGCCTGGTTGGGGGGGGGCAGGTGCAGGGTGGAGGGTGGAGGGGGTCAATGGGGAAAAAAGGGGATATCTTCACAATAAAGATAAATTTAAAAAAAATAAAAGTCACATTAAATCACTATGTCACTATCAACACAAAAATTACATAATTCTGATTTTCTAAGTGAAATATGAAATCAGATGTTATAGATAAACTAGAGGCCCAGTGCACAAATTCATGCACAGGTGGGGTCCAGCTGGCCCGCCCCGATGGGAGCACATCAGGCCTTGCCAGTGGTGGGGGAGGGACCGTGGGCAGTTGGCCGGCCAGCCCTGCCCCCAATCAGGGTGTTGGGGGCCAATCAGGGCCCAGATCAGCCTGGTTGGCTGCTGCAGTGCACCCCATAGTCACCAGTCGTTCTGGTTGTTCCACCATTCCGGTTGCTGGGCTTTTATATATAATTATCCATGATAAATTCTCACTGCTATAAAATTATCCCTATAGAATAATAAATCATTGGAGCTAAACATTAGCATTTAGTGTTTGCATATTAGCATTTAGCATGTTTAAAAATCATTTTGAAAAACGTATGCCTTAAGGATAGGAAATGTAATTGGTTATGTGAGGGGAAAAAAGTGATTTGGGGTCAATTTTAGACATACTACCTTGGTTGGATCTAAAAATCACAGAATTCTGAATAGCCCATTACAGTGGGTTTTTTTTTTGTTTGTTTGTTTGTTTGTTTTTTATTTTTATAACCATTACAGTGTTATTTCCAATAGCCAAGATATGGAAGCAACCCAAGTGCCCATCAATAGAGGACTGGATAATAGAAAGTGTTCCAAACTTTGAGGAGTTCACAGTCTAGAAATGCTCATATGCATAAGTAGCTGTAATGATGCAAGGATGACCATAGCAAAAGTGAAGAATAAAAGAGTAGTCTCTCTAAGGGACATTAAATCAGTCAGAGAAAGACAAATATCACATGATTTCACTTATATGTGGAATCTAAAGAACAATAGAAATGAACAAACAAAACAGAAATAGACTCATAGATACAGAGAACAGACTGATGGTTGTAAGAAGGGAGGGGAGTTGGGGAACTGGGTGAAAAATGTGAAGGGATTGAGAAGTACAGATTGGTAGCTACAAAATAGTCAAGGGGATGTAAATTACAGCATAGGGAATATAGTCAATAATATTTAATAACTATGTACAGTGTCAGGTGGGTACTAGAAATACCAGGGGGAACATTCTGTAAAGTATATGATTGTCTAACCACTATGCTGTACACCTGAAACTAGTACAAAATAATATTAAATGGAAACTGTAATTGAAAAATAATAAATTAATTAATTAATTAATATAAATAGCCAAGAGTATCATGTAAGAGTTGGAAAACAGGATCTGGATGAGGCTCAGCATATTATGCATTAAAGATGCAAGGGTTTACCTTCTGCTCTATTACACAGACTGAGAAACTTTAAGGCAAGCTATTATTTTCAATGCTAATAAATTACTTATATCATGTGATAATGCCATACTGAAAATCACATTCTATATTTCACTCAATGCCATTTAGATGTTTTGGTTGCCTCTTAAGAATTAGGTGAGGGTGAGGGAATGAAACAGCTTGCATGTGTAGTAATTCTTAATCTCCTCCTGGCTGCAAATCAGTGCAATGACCAGTGATGAGCTGCCTATCTTTTAAGGAGTGGGTCTCCAGTGGGCAGTCAGCAGCAAACTACTCCCTTTGACTAATATGAAAACTTAAGTGAAGGTTAAGAGTTTGATGAATTTGTAAAGCTTCTTTGAGGGTTACAAATGCTATTTGCCATAATACTAACTTCTTAGTGGGCTGGCATTTTGCCACACATAGAGGTCTGAAGTGTTTCATATTATGACATTCTCATTAGTCAAGGGAAGTTGTATAGGTTCCTATTATCCTATCTAATAAAGAGGGAATATGCTAATTGACTGCCACACCTTCACAAGATGGCGGCGCCCACAGCCACAAGATGGTGGTGCCCAGTCCCCTCAGCCCACCTCATCCAGCCAGAGTCCGCCAGTACCCTCAGCTCCGCCTAATCCAGTCCCCACAGCATCCAGCCTCAATCCCCCAGTCCCCTCAGACCCCAGGGCAAGGCATTTGGGGGCGACTGGGCTGGCAGGGGAGGACAGTTGGAGGCGATCAGGCAGGGGAGGGCAGTTGGGGACAATCATGTCAGCAGGGGAGCAGTTAGGCGTCAATCAGGCAAGCAGGGGAGGGGTTATGGGGCTATCAGGCTGGCAGGTAGAATGGTTAGGGGCAATCAGGCAGGCAGGCAGGAGAGCGGTTAGGTGCCAACAGTCCCGTATTGTGCGAGGGATGTCCAACTGCCGGTTTAGGCCCGATCCTCCGGCAGTCGGATATGCCCTGAGGGGTCCCAGATTGGAGAAGGTGCAGGCTGGGCTGAGGGACACCCCCCCATGCACGAATTTCATGCACCGGGCCTCTAGTTTGCAATACAATCCATCTTTAAGATATCTATGGCTGTTGGCTTATTTATGTTTAAAAATTCTATCATATCTTTCCATTAAAGAACTCAGCATGGAATGAGATTTTGAGGAGTAGCTATTTGAGACTGTATACAAATAACCCTTGTTTAGAAAATGTTTAACACAAAAACCTTTCTGAGAGGAAATCATGTCTTGACTACTTACCCAATTAAAATATCTCAAGACCCGAAATTTCCAGTTGGATCAAACATGTGATGAACTCATCTAGAGAAAGTGATTTCATACCATCATAGTTAGTGGTTTTTACCAGCTAGAGTATTTTAGTAGGTCAGCAATAATATCAAAATGAAACAGTTTAGCCATAATTTTGGAAACCCAAATCTCAAGGTCATGGTATGGCCATATGTTATCACTGAAGATTATTTAAAAAGTTTTCCCATATGGAGAGTGATACAAAGCATACTCTTGGAAATAGAAAATATTAAAAGAGGAATTCAAGAAACAAGGATTAAAAAAAACCAACTGACTTAATTCTTGTTTAATAGATGTCTGTGGCAAGCAACAAACACACAGCTATAAATAGGCTACATATTACATAGTATGCACCTGGAGTTTACATCCTGGTGCCTATCATGTAAAGCAAACATGTCAAACTTGTGGCCCATGGGTCGCATGCCTCATTTATTTCGCCTGTGTTAGCCTTTGAGTTTGACATGCTTGATGTAAGGGTTGGATGATGTTGTACATGGTAGTTCACTTCTCTAAATCTTAAATGTTCTTATTTATAAAATGAAGATAAGGTGTTATTTAAGTAATACTTACATAAGAGGTACCATAAAAATGTCTAGAGATAATAAGTATTCAGTGAATGAGTAGTAGTAGAAACAAAATGTAAATGCATTGAGCCTTGTATTTCTTATGGAATTCCTTCTTCTTTCCAAGATAGCATGATGTTACTTAAAACAATACAGGGCTTCGTTTGTAAAATAAATTCTATAGAAGGTTCCTATATATCTTATTTAAATGTGTTTTTCTGAGCAGAGGACAAACAACCTGCATGTGTCTAAGGTGCAAGAGTGGGATCCAAGCAACAAATACTACTGTGTAATTAAAAATTAAATATTCAATGCCTCCAATTTCATCTGAACAAAATTCAATACAAACTCACTAATTGACACTTGGGGAAATGAAGAGTTAATACTAGCTTCAGGCAAAATGATCTCACTGAACTAAGAATACTCAGTTTAAATTCCAGTTGTTGGGGTTACTTTCTCAAAGATGTACGTTATCAGCAGCAACACTTTAACAAAATGAAATAAATCAGGCACAAATCATTCGGAGGATTAAAATAATAAGCAAACATAAAAAATTAAAAGTATTGTCCATAGAGAGAACCTTGTGATGGTGCCAGTGGAGCAATAGCTCTGACCTGGGTTTTGGAGGCCCCATCCCTCCCAAGCTGCCCTAAGTCATGAAACCAAAACAAAATCACGGATCTAGCTTTTTGATTTTCAAAAGTAGTGAAAAATGAACTTCAATATTGTTGTATCCATTCTAATTAAAAGTTAAATTAAGTGTGTTCCAACTTTAATTGTTTATTTTAAATAGGCAAGGGAAATTGCTTTATAAATGTTGTTAGCCCCCATATACTTATTCAATCATTTTAATAATACTAAGCTTCTATTGTATGTTACCCAAATAGAAAGCCACATTTTTTTTTAATGTTGAAAGTTTTTATATTGATTGGCTGGGTGTGTATTTTAACTTTAATTAGGCAACCCAAATTTTTAAAAATCTAATAAGATGATAGCTTTGATATCCTATATAATAAAAGCCTAATATGCAAATCGACCAAATGGCGGGATGACTGGTCACTATGACGTGCACTGACCACCAGGGGAAAGATGCTCAATGCAGGAGCTGCCCCCAGCCCGCAGGCCCCAGGCCAGCCAAGGTGGATGCCAGCGGGGGCCCCCCAATCGACCTGCCAATCACCCTGCAGAGGGAGGAGACCAGCAGCAGTGGTGGGGCGAATGGGGAGTGGGGCTGGGCAGTGAACAGGCCAGCGCCGCCACCCCCATCACCCCACCAGTCACCTCCCGCAGCAGCAGCAGGGGGCGGGGCTGGCGAGCAGGCAGCGCCAGGCCGGCCAGGGGGGTGCCAACGGGCCCAGTCCCCAGATGGCCCCACTGATAACTCCATAGATCGGCCCTGATCACGGGCCAAGCCTATGGACCCTACCTGTGCACGAATGTCGTGCACCAGGCCTCTAGTTGTGATATAAATGTTAGATTACTCCAAATGATTGCCACCATTAACCTATCTAATAAAAGAGTAATATGCAAATTAACCATCACTCTGCTACACCCACAAGCCACGCCCACCAGCCACGCCCACCAACCCATCAGGAGCAAATATGCAAATAAACCCAACCAAGATGGCTACGGCCACAGAGAGCAGGAGGGAGGCTTGGGTTTCCCCGGCGATGGAGGAAGCCAAGCTTTCTGCCTGCCCTTGCCGGCCTAGGCCTCCACTCAAGGCTATAAAGTTTCAATTATAGAAGATACATAAATCCATAAAAAAAATGGCTGCTGCCACTGAGCAAGCAGAAGGCTTGGCTCCGCTCCAGGCCACAAAGTTTCAATTGTAGGAGATAAATAAACCCCAGATCCCAGAGCCTCCGCTTGGGTCGCCAGGGGGCGTGGCCGGCCTGCAAACCACCACAGGCCCCTCATCCAGGCCGCCCCATGCCCCAAGGGAACCCCCACCCTGATCTGGGACACCCTTCAGGGCAAACCAGCTGGCCCCCACCCATGCACCAGGCCTCTATCCTATCTAATAAAAGAGTAATATGCAGATTGACCATCACTCCAACACACAAGATGGCTGCCCCCATGTGGTCAAAGATCCTGCCCCCATGTGGACACAAGATGGCCACCACAAGATAGCCAGCAAGGGAGGGCAGTTGGGAGGGACCAGGCCTGCAAGGGAGGGCAGTTGTGGGGTACCAGGGCTGCAAGGGAGGGCAGTTGGGGGGCGATCAAGCCTGCAGGGGAGGGCAGTTAGGGGTGACCAAGCCGGCAGAGGAGGGAAGTTGGGGGGGACCAGGCCTGCAGGGAAAGGCAGTAAGGAGGGACTCAGGCCTGCAGGGGAGGGCAGTTGGGGGGGGGACCAGGCCTGCAGGGGAGGGCAGTTAGAGGTGACCAGGCCTGCAGGGGAGGGCAGTTAGGGGCAAACAGGCTGGCAGGGGAGAAGTTAGGCATCAATCAGGCTGGCAGGGGAGTGGTTAGGGGGTGATCAGGTTGGCAGGCAGAAGCGGTTAGGGGCAATCAGGAAGGCAGGCAGGTGAGCAGTTTGGAGCCAGCAGTCCTGGATTGTGAGAGGGATGTCTGACTGCCCGTTTAGGCCTGATCCCACTGTGATCGGGCTTAAACAGGCAGTCGGACATCCCTTGAGGGGTCCCAGTTTGGAGAGGGTGCAGGCTGGGCTGAGGGACACCCCCCCGCCCCCCGGTGCACAAATTTCATGCACCGGGCCTCTAGTATTCTATAATCATGGTAGAAGTGTTTTAAATTTTGAATTTCTTGATAAATAGAAACTAGGTTTGTGAAGTTCAGCATACAGTCTTAAGGTAAATGTTGATAAACTTAGGCAAATGTTCCTGCAAGAGAGAAGCTTTAAATCAGATCTCAGCACATAGCTAAAAACAAACTACAAAGAAAACGGAAGCCACACATATCTATCTCTGTACAGCCATGCAAACAATAATCTTTTTTTACTTGTATTGGTTAAACTACTGTTTTTAATAAGCAACGAGCTCATTTGAGTCCACTCTACATCCTTAACTTTAAGTATAAAAATAAATTATATAATAAGAATTTGTTAAATTTTTTAGGATGATGTGATTCAGATACCTAAGCTACACATAGAACTTCACATTTATAAGAAGAGATATTGCCAAGTGATAAAATTGTCTGATATTAGATAACACTGTTCTTGATTTGGTAATTCCAAATGAAAGCCTGGAAAATTGAAATGGTGTAGCATCGGCATCCTTTATTATGGGATTCTCATCATTCTTAGTATCCGGAGATTTTATCAATCATTTAAATATAGTATTTTATTTAAAAATAAAACAGAGTATTGATATGTCACCAAGTACACGAAACTAGAAAAATGTTATTTTCCATGTTGATAAATATCAATGCACTATCTTATAAAACTGCTATGATCTGAACGTGAATGTCCCCGCAAAATTCATGTGTTAAAATCTTAATGCCCAATATGATGGTATTAAGAGGTGGGGCTTTGAGAAGTGGTCAGGTCACCAGGGTGGAGCCTTCATGATGGGATTAGTGTTCTTAAAAAAGAGACCCCGCAGAGCTCCCTAGCACCTTCCAGCAAGAAGTCATAAGTCTGCATCCTAGAAGAGGGTCCTTATTGGACCATGAGTGCACTCTGATCAGAGACTTCCAGCCTCCGAAACTATGAGAAATAAATTTCTAGTGTTTCTGAGCTACCCAGTCTGTGGTATGTTGTTACTCTAAGGAGGTAGAAGGTAGATGCTTTCTTTCACAAACTACTTTGTAATGTTTCAAGTCTATTCAATCATGATTTGAGATAGAAATATAATGGCAACCTGGAAAGAAAATCCAGCATATCTTATCATCTTATCACATGGGAGTCATAGATCCCCAATTATCCATATATAATCTCTCCTCTGAATCCTTTTAGTAACTTAACCAGGTTGTATATTCCGTGACAGAATCCAGTTCTTCACTGTCATGGTCTCCTACTGCAAATTACAAACAGATGTTTGTTGCTTTCAAGCCAGATGCCAGCACACCAGCAGGTGTTGTAGCCTATTTATTTCTACACAGAATAGGCCACAGCCTTGAATCCCAATGAAGGTGTGTCTTCACCTTCCTTTTATGTTCACCCCTGCCTTTCCTTTTTCTGTTTTGTAAGCCATTCTATAGATAAGACTTCAGCCTTTCAGTCACTATTTGTGGGTTAAAATGGCCCAATACGATTTGCCAAAATGAACTGCCATGTGGTTTCTAGAAAGTTGAAGTCTTATATTTTTTCTACCAACTTTAGAAAGTTTTTTTATTGCCTGAGAGACTCTGGTGATAAAATGTTGTTACATTCCATTCAAACTTGGTTCCCACTGATAACATATTTCAGTTTCACAGTTGACAATCTGGCCTTTTCCACAAGAATTAAAATTCCCGCAAAGAGAAATCACCTCTGATGTCCCTCTCCTTTGGATAACTAGACTAAATTAATGATATTTACTTCAATATACTACAGTAATTATTAGATCAGTCCTGAGTGTTGGATTCTTTAAAATCCCTTCCCAAATAATTACAGATAAATATTTACTCAAAAAAAGTAGGCTTTTAAAAAACAGTTCTCCTTCTGAAATATTAGTGCTTAAAATATGTCACCCAGGTGGAAAGTGAGCAGTCTCCACAGAGGCTGAGGCTGTTGGGGTTCTATCTTTGTATTCTAAGCCACTGGGTCTTTTGTCAAAACCAATCGTTCTCTGACACAGCAATGCCTGAGAGGGAAAATGAATGGGGAAAAAAGGGAAAGAAGGTTTGCAGATTTGCTTGACATCCTGCTGCTTCCAGATAGTGTTTTAACCCAGAGGTAGCAATGTCTAGGACTGAGGAAAAATACACTAACTGTATCAACCGTCAAGTCAGTCATTACTTACCATTCCTACTACTTTCAAAAAAAATAAGACAAATGAATTAAATTTCTGTTTTACAGATTTTTAAAAGCAAATGTGTTCTATTTATGAACCAGAAAGCAGAAATGAATGGGGTTTTCCTGACCTTGTTAAAACAATTCAACTTTATGTCAAAAGTAGAATTAAGTCATTTACTACATGGCTATGTGCAAATGTGCATATGTGTGTACAAAATCCATAATAACAAAACAAGCAAAATAAACCACTGCATTTCATGAAGAAAAATGAATGTTATTTTGTGTGTATTTATTTATTTATTTATGTATTTATAATATTTCTTTATTTATTTAAAAGAAGAGAGAAGTGAAGGGATAGCCAAGTGTCAGAAATACTCTACATGCTATCCCAGGATTGGAGTGAAGCTGAGAGATCTTTATTCCCTCCATACCCAAGGTCTGAATCTCTCAGAGATAAACCCCTGGTCTTGTATGTCTGAGACTGAAACTATGCAATGATGAAAAGTATTCACCCTCCTAAATATTTACTCTTAGTTGTACTCTCTGTCATCCAATAGACTAAATCTAAAATGTCTTTTATTAGTGTTCAAAGATAGCCAAGTCTTCTGTAGTCCCCAAATCTCTAACTTTAACAAACATAGCTCACATGACAGAATTGCATTCTCCTTTCCTTCCTCTGTCCACAGTCATGTTAGCTTATATTTCTCTTTAAATGGGGTGTCCAGAAACAGGCCTAAGTGTCCAGATACAACCGATTGAGACCAAATCATAATACTTAATGTCTACTGAAATAATACCACATTTATGGTGGGCCACACACCATGCTGTGCAATTTATATACTTATCTCATCTAATCCTTTTAGCAACCCTACAAAGAAAACTCCATAAGGAAAAGTAATAAATCCAAGAGCACTATGTAAACTGCCCAAGAGCATGTAACTCATGTTGCAGCCTGGCTTTCCAGCCAAGCAGCTGACATTGAAGCCGCAGGAAGATAGATCACCACACCGTTCTGCCCAAAGACAGAGAAGTAAAAATAACTGAGTCCAGTTTATGCCCACTGCTGCTAAATCATCCCGCGGACTTTAGGCAGGTGGTCTTTCCCCGCCAAATGTAGGACAGTGCATTTAAACATTATTAAATGTGGTATCTTGAAATTTCACAGTTTCAGGCCTGAGTTGTACTCTGGGTCATGGTTTTTTATAGTGTTTCCATCACCCTCCTGATTTCTTCATGTCATCCGGGAAAAAAAAGGGAGGGGGCACATGCGTCTATACATCTTTTTCTAACTCACTGCATAAATTGTGGTTTTATAAATTGATGACCAAAATAGATCCAGAGACATGGAAGCATGGAACAGAGGAATCTCAGAGCGAAGGGGTGAGGGAGGCAGGAAGAGATTAACCAATTCTATAATAATAAAAGCTTAATATGCTAATTAGACAGGATGTCCTTCCAGACAACCTTCCAGACGAAGCCTCGGCGACCAGGGCTGAGGCAGAGGCAGCAGCCACAGCGGAGGGGGCCGGGGCAGCTCTGCGGTGTCGGGGGCCAAGCCCCTTGCAGGAATCTGGTGCATCGGGCCTCTAGTAACTTATAAGCATATATGTCTAACCCATCAACACAGACAGTAGTGCTCTGAAAGCCTGTGAGTGGGAGTGGAGTGGAGGGGGTCAATGTGGGATAAAAAAGGGGACGTCTCTAATCCTTTCAACAATAAAAATAAATTTAAAAAATAAAAATAATAATACATTGTTATAGATGGTCCCAGAGAGACAAATGCCATTTGTCACTGACCTTACCTTGAAGGTGATATCATGATGTCAATTTTTTTTTGCATGCTCTTCCATCATTCACTAATTCATCTATTTTTTTTCCAGCTTGTCTATACAAATATCAAGAATCCTTATCACCAATTTATTAAATAATCCCATTTGCTTCCATGAACACTTCTTATTCTGCTTGTTCCACCTTTTATTTGACCCCTGGCACTAACTCCTGTTATGCAAACCATATTTTTATCAAATATGGTTATTTTTACATAAATCTTACATACAATAGGAAATAAATGTATTATACTCTGGGGAATTTAATACATAAAATACTGTCACCCCTTCTTTAGCTAATTTTTTTGTGAATTTACTTTTCCATACTGTTTTATTTAATATATTATAGTTATCAGATAAAACCATAATGGTAGCATATTAACTTTAAAATTTTTTGTTGAAAATCTCCTATTTTTGGAGAATGTGTTCAGGCACCTTCTAACCCCTGAGTGCTTTGGAATTTCCATCAGTAGGGACTCTTAATGTCCTTTCCTCTGAATGTTACTAAGGATTAACAAAACAACAACAGAACAAACAAATAAATAAAACCCAAAAAGCAGATTTGCTTTTTAAGCAAGTATGGGAAACTCCATGTTTAATAGTCTAAGCTAAACAAGCCTCAATACTTTTTGACTTCTCATAAACCCTAATATGCTACCATGAATTTGAACGTCCAAGAATGCAATAAAAAGTTTAGTATCTTTAAATTTTTAAATTAATACATAAAAATCCCAAGAGGAAAATATTAAATGTACACATTTATTATGGAAATCACCACCATCCATTAACTGAGAGACATACATGCATTGATTTTCAGATGCCTTATTTTAAAAAGTCTAAGTTTCAATATTAATTATTTTTTCCTTAGTGCAAAAAAAAATAAACTTTGAACTTAAGAAAAAAATATTTACATGGAAAGGGGGGAAAAGATAAACTTTAATGGTAAAAGCCTAAGCCACTGGTTGACCAGTTACTATAATGTGCACTGACCACCAGGGGGCAGTCAACTTGGACAGAGGAAAAGAGAAACAGGCGACTGAGTCTATGAAAGATTTCAAGGAAGTGGGGCTGAGCTGCAGTTCACATTGGGAGGCCAGGCCATCGGCCCAAGTTTCTCCGCTCCCCAGTCATTGCTCCGGAGGCACGACTACCCTGACCCCCGTCAACCCTTCCAACCACATCCTCCCTGGGCAGGATGGATGGAGGAAAAAAAGAGACCACGAACTCCGTCCCTAGTGCCTGCCTTCTCCTATCAGACCAGAGCCACACCAGGACTTGCAGGACAGCACACGAAGTGGGCAGCCTCACTGCGTAGCTACCATGACTCCACCCCAGAGGCCCCTCAGGCACTCACCCCACTTCTCCGAGCCTCAGTCTGCACCCCTAGAGAGGCTGTGGGAGCTCCACCCTAGGGACCCACTTCCCCATAGCTGGGTGCAGCAGACCAGGAGATGCGAGGGACGTCAGCTGACCGGGATGAGTAGGGCAGGGATGAGTGGGAGTGGCTCCTCCCCAGCTGCCTGCCACTTTGCACACTACTACATCTCCCAGAGTATGTTGGATGCTGGTTTCAATCCCTGCAGGCCATGCTGAGGGACCCTCCCCACACACACACACAATTGCATGAGTCTGTGCACCAGGCCTCTAGTTAACTAATAAAAAACATCAAAATTATTTTAAAGTACCTTTAAAAAGCAGAAAAATATTTATCCAGAAATTATTTTTTAACATATAAAGAAAATAGGGAAATAGGAGATTAATTCTTTATAATAGAAATGTGTTAATTTTGAACAGAATTGACTTTGTGATGAAAATATTTCTAAATTTAATAAAATAAACACCCTTACCTTAAAAAATATTTACACAATAAGCATATACATAGGTGTGGATTATTTGATACAAGATAAAGCATTATTTCTACATATTTCCTCCAAAATTTAGAATAGGTAGAAACAGATGGTCCAAAATGCCTATTCACTGTGTTCTGTTCTATTTTAGAAAGTTATATTTTACACTAGAGGCCCAGTACCTGAAATTCATGCACTGGTACAATCCCTAGCAGCTGGCTGCAGGCTGCTGGCTGGGTACTCCCTCCCTTACCCTGGCCAGCCCTGTCCCCTGGTCAATCTCCCAGATGAACTCCCAGTCGAGGGGACAAGTTGCATGCTACACTTTTATTATATAGGATTAGCCAGTGACTGTTGGTCAGTCAATTATTCCTTGATGATTAAGGAAAAAGTAAGAATGAGAGGTGTGCTGCGCCTCCAGACCACTATATGGAGACATCTTATGTGAAGATTCATATGGAAATGTTCTCTGCAATAATGAGTTTGACTCATGCAGCAAAGAGAACTGAAAGAAGAGAAAAAGCATAATCATTTTTCTTGCAAAAGTCAGTGAGGTGAGTTACACATCTTGAATATGTCTTTGGAAGAGGAAAAAGCTACACATAGCTCCTGAAATGGGGTGTGGAGTTCATGCATTTAATTACTGTCAGTTCCAGAAAAAGCTACAGTGACTTTTCATAAAATATTCAAATATACACTTGTAAGGCCACCTCGTTAACAGATCCTGACATTGTCCTGACAGATAGCAAAGGTATAATAAGAAAGATAAGATGACACGTGGCCCTGTCTTATAGGAAGCTCATTTGGCCATCTGCCTACCTGAACAGACTTGTGCTTTTTGTTTTCTATAATTTCACCCACAAGGAGCAGAAAAATGCTTTTTGTGCTCAGCTGTGAGCCTGGAAGTCAGCAATAAGGTCTGGGCTACCCTACCTGTAATAACTTAGTTGCCACTGTGTTTCTAAAAATAAAAATAATTTCTCAAAAGGAATTAGGGTGCCATAGATGTGCTGAGCTAATAATCAGTGTTTTGGGAAGGATTAATTTATTTTACTGGAAAATTAACATTAAAATTTTCCCAACTAGTCTTTCTTTTCACTCAAGATAAAGTACACAAGTGTCAACCACAGCAAGTGGGCATGAAATAGAGAAAGAGAAAGTTCCCCAAAGGGAAGCTAGGATGAAAGATTGCTTGTCTAATGCTAGAAGTAACCACAGAGGAGAAGGAAGATGAGAACTTGCTATTATGTGATTTGGGGGCACTCAAGTAAATTATCTCATTTAATATCGTAAATGTCACCACCATAATATCTCGATTTGGTTTAGTAAATTGTGGAACTAGAATTCAAATGCAAGCCTGTTTGACTTCAAACCTGGCCTTTTTCCTTCATAGTACTTGGAAAAAGTATCCCATGTCATACACTGGGGAGAAGTTGGTCTCTTCCCACTGAAAGTCAGGGAAATGTGTAAAACCTCTTTTTAAGGCAACAGTACAGAGACAATGCTATTTGCATCAGGAATTCATAAGCAGCCTTCACAGGTATGTGTCATAATAAAAAGAGAATTTGTATCCACTAGAATTTAGAGGGAAGCCCAGGAACAAATATTAAAGCTACAGAAACAGAGTTGATGAACAACCATTATTTTAAATCTCAATGTTGAGTAAGAAGAGATTGGTAATCCTATACAATCAGTGTATTACTGCCAAAATCAGTCTGTTAATTTGTATTAAACAAAAGGTGGATTAAAATGTTATTACTACCCTAATTAGGAACTTTTAATAGTCAATTACATATGTGGTTCTCTAGTAAGGTTTCAGCCTTTCATTAATCCTTTTGTCATCTTTATTAAATCTTTTAAAAGCCCAAAGATGGAAGAAACCATTTGGGTCTACTTGGTATGTATGGATCTACCCAATGACCTGTGCCATTCAGATGCTAGAGGCCTGACTGATCTGCTGTAGCAATGTGTCAGCATAGGTTCAATCCTAGGTGCTACCTAGATTACAGTATGCATATTTCAATATATGAAAACTAGAGGCTCGGTGCACGGATTTGTGCACAGGTGGAGTCCCTTGGCCTGGCCTGCAGGGATCAGGCTGAAACCAGCTCTCCGACATCCCCCAAATGGTCCCAGATTGTGAGAGGGTGGTTCTCGGGTGACACACCCCGGAATCAGGCTCCCTCCTCTCTGGTTCTGGGTGCATCACCCAAGAACCGCAGCTGCCAAGTCACCACAGTTCAGCAGCTCCTTCATTGAGCATCTGCCCCCTCATGGTCAGTGCATGTCATAGCTACAAGTCAGAGTGTCTGCCCCCTGGTGGTCAATGTGCATCATAGCTACTGGTCAGCCAGTCAGATGGTCGCTTAGGCTTTTATATATATAGATGTCCAAAATTTAAAATGCACCCGCAATTTAATAAAGCCAACTGTTTGCTAAACAACATTAATATAACTATTTAAAACAGTGAAAGTAGGCCCTAGCATGTTTGGCTCAGTGGAAAGAGCACTGACCCAGAGACTGAAGGGTCCTGGTTGCAGGCTCAATCCTTGGCCCTGGTCGGGGAATGTGCAGGAGACAACCAATCCATGTGCCTCTCTCATATGGATGTTTCTCTCTGTCTCTCTCCCTCCCTTCCACTCTTTCTAAAAATCAATAGAAAAATATATTCTAATAAGGATTAACACAACACTGAAAGTAGCAACTTAGTGGGTGTTCTGATACATCCTTGACAAGAATTAGACTAATCAGGAAAGGAAATATAATTTACTAGGAAAAATTAGTTAAGTGAAACCAACTTTTCTCAAAGTGTAATACTACTTTAAAATTTCTTTTTCAGTAAAAGCAATGAAGAGAATCAGTTCTTAGACTGTGGTCTAATATTTTAAACTATATATTTTATACCAATATACTTTCAAATATAAGTTTTTTGATGTTCAAATCTAACTAAGTCCATTTATTTCAGAAATTTGATTTGAAAGTACTTTTGTAGTTTATTAATAGTTTCTTTTTGGGTCACATGGCACTTTAAAATAAAAAGGAAAAGGCAAATACCCTGGTTTCAGTTGGTTGGAGCATTGTCCCAGGCACCAAAAAAGTTTTGGGTTTTATTCCCAGTCAGGACACTAGGTTTCAGGTTCAATTCCAGGTTGGGATGTGAAAGGGAAGCAACCAATTAATCTCTCTCTCTCTCTCTCTCTCTCTCTCTCTCTCTCTCTCTCTTTCTCTCTCTCTCTCCCACCCTCCCTCTCTCTAAGATCAATAAAAAAAAACAAACATATCGTTGGGTGAGGATAAAAGAAAACACACCAGAAAAAGACAAAATATATACTATTATTATATGGCTTCTTTTCAAAGAACTTTTGTTGAAAAAGAACATAGTATGCTGAGGCTGCCATAAAATTGATTTCTATATTGGCTGGAAAACAGTTCAAATGACCCATAAAATCCTTTACAGAATCTTATTATTCTATCATCTGGTACCCTTCTTAAGACATTTGTTATAGAAGTGTGAATGGGGGGGCGGGCGGATCTTTTCTAAATGTCAGTCCTATTTCACAATTGCAGCATCTATTCAGAACTGTATGGCATAACTACATCCCATCACTTCCACTAGAAGAAAAACATCTAATGTAGTTTTATATGGTTTATTATGTGGTTCCAATCAATTGCTATAAAGGTAGAGAAAAAAAGTCACTTCAAAAAAAGAAAAAGAAGTATATGTGTGTATAGGGGGACATTTTTCTTTCAGCTTTTAACTCAGGTACAAAATGTCAAAAGTATCCTTATGTTGTAAAGAGCTTCCTAAAATCACAGAAAAGAACAAAAAAAGTTTCCAAGTAGGGGGATTATAATCCAGATTAGGTTGTTTGCAAATGTTCTACTCACTCTACCAGTGGAATATTTCAAAATAGAATTCCTTCCACAAAAAGTCTATATTCAAGAAATGAGTCTTAGAAAAAAATAATTGCTATGAAATGCATTTGATTCCCCTATAAAGCCACAAAATGCCTGACCACTTGCTCATGAAAAGCAAAAGATAAAATCTTCATTAAAAACATAAAAGGTCATCTCCCCTAGGAGAATTCCAGGTGTGAACTGAATAGAATTCCTTGCTATGTGCTCACTCTCCTAAGAAGCGGGCCACTGCAGGAAGATTAAAGAATTGTTAGTGGAAGGGCTGTCACATCAAGTTGTGGTCAACCTCACGTTGCCGTAAAGCTAATGTGCAGTGTCTGTGAGCCGCCCTGTGACAGGCAGCCTTGCTGCAGGTCTGCTCTGCAGTAGCTCCGTGGAAAGAAGGGTTGCTGCCATAGCAGAATCCCTGAGTGATCTGCTGGTAAATATGCATGAGAATCTAATGTGCAAGGATTCAGTGAAAAGTAAGTGTTTTGATGAGGAAGGCTGACATAATAAGAAGGGAGGAGTGAGGCAATGGGATAAATATACCACCATCCTTGATTACACGGCAAGTGCAGCGGGCACCAGAGTTTCTCTTTTCCTTCAAGTTTGCAGTTTTATTTCCTTGCATATTTTATGCATGACATGAGCCACTGAAAGAAGGCCTTTGGACACTCACATAGTTTATTTTAAATGGCAAATTAATAGTTCATGGGCAGATTTCCTCTGTGTTAAAAATAATTTTGAAAAAATTTTTAAATTATTAGCAACAAACCTAATTTACCTATAGACGCAATATGGTTTTCTACAGCTAATCAGTATCATTCGCTAAGCTTTACCTGATTTGTTGTTGTTGTTAACTCTGAGCCGAGGATATTTTTCCATTGATTTTTAGGGAGAGTGGAAGAAAGAGGGAAAGACAGAGAGAAACATCGATGTGAAAGAAACTCATCGATTGGTTGCCTCCTGCAAGCACCCCGACCAGGGCTAGGGCAGGGGAGGACCTGAAAACAAGGTACATGCCCTTGACCGGAATCAAACCTGGGACCCTTTGGTCCGCAGGCCAACGCTCTATCCACTGAGCCAAACCAGCTAGGGCGCTAGCTTTACCTTGATTTTTATTTTTTAATTCAGAAAGAGAGCCAAAAGCAAATCACTTCAAAAATGAAAGAAAAAAAAAACAACAATGTAGGTTTTTCTCCCTTATGTTTATAATCCTGGAAATTGTAGTACGTACTATTTAATTAGTTCTGATACATACTATTCTTCTGGAAAGGAATCTGTTACTTAATGTCAACAAGTAAGAACATGGCTACAAATATCCCCTCAAATGAACAAAATGAAATCCCTAAAGAGCATTCCTAATTCTCTTTTCTTTTTAATTGATTTTCTCTCAATTGTACCAGTGGTTTCAATTGAAACCATGTACTCAGCAAATGAATGAGTAGAACTATGGAAGTTCTCACCAGAGATTTGCCTTGTACAAACTGTTCAGGAACCTTGGAGCTACAAATTGTGCCCTAAATGATGCCTGTGACTCTGTAACTTCACAAATATCTGAGTCTAGTATTGAAAAAGGAAGAATAGACAATTAGAATTGAGTGAAAATAATGAGCCTTGGAGTGAATGGAAAAAAACGTAAGTGAAATATTGTGGTGGAAGAAATGCTGGATTAGGAATTAGAAGTCATGTGATCTTGGGCAATCACTCAACTCTCAGATATTCAGGTTCTTATCTAATAATGTGTAATAAAGACTGTTTTCTTTATGAGATTCTTAGGAGGATAAAATCCAGTGATATATGTAAATGAATTTTGTAAACTACTAAGTGCACTACACATTATCTGTTTTCTATAAATTCAATTGATAGTGTTTAATGTTCATGCCTTGGTAGTTCAGTTTTCTCATCAGTAAAATGAAAAGAGCAGGATTAAAAGCTTTTTCAGCATTGTTGAGAGATCCAAATGTAATTTTTTAAAAATACAAAATAGGTTATCAGCTGAAGACACGGGATAAGGCCGTTGTAAAGTCAAAGGGGAAGGTCAAGAATATAGAGGAGGTGCATAGAGCAATGTGTTGGGATTACTGTGGTAGAGGTGGGAATGAATAGAGGAAGCCAAAATAAAGGAAAATGTATTAATTATGAACTTGAAACAATGGAATCAAGTAATAATATTGATTAGAGGTAGATAACAAATATTATATTATTAGATTTGGTTAATAAAATAAAGGAAGAAAAATGACTACATTTAGACCTGAAAAATGACCATGGCTATTGTCTATTGGCCATATTAGCCTTGGACTTTCTGACTTATCGATTCCCTTGTGTGTCTCTGATTGGATTTTTGTTAGAATTATACCTTTCTTTTTCTCTCTCTTCTCCAACTTTTTTTTTTTTTTTTTTTAGGCATATGAAGCTTCTGAATTCTACCACTTACCTTTCTGAACACAGAATACATGGAGGTATACATGAGGACCTGCCTTCAACTAAACACCCTGAATTACAGCTTTTAAATTCTAAAATGCATTCTAATACAAAGACATATACATCATATGAGCAATGGCCAGGAGGGAGTTCAAGCTTCCAAGATCAGTACTGTTCATTCAAATCAAAAGATAGCTTATATACTGCAGATATCTAGTCCTAATTGGGGAGAGGAAACAGTTTTCTCTAAAGAAAATGGGCAATAGAAGTTCATTCATAAATGGGCTGTCTGAACATCTACCAAAGACCTAATCCACAATACGTTGTGATAGGCCTAAAAAGTTGGATACGCAAACAAAATTAAGGACATTATTCTAAAAGAAATATTTAGTAATTATGAGATACAGATTCAGCTAAGGAAATCAAGGCTTAGGAAAGTTAATTACTTGACTAATGTAATGCTGAGTAAAGAGCGGAAAGATTTCAACCCCAGCAGTCTTGATTTGTATTCATTAAGCAATGTCACCTTTCTAAGGCGGCAAAGGCAGAGTTCCATCATCAGCACCTGCTTTGGACTTTGTAGCCAGTCCCTGTATTTGGGAGTTTGCCTTCACGCCTAGCTGGGTAGCTCAGTTCATTAGAGAGTCATCCCCATAAAGCAAGGTTGTGGTTTCAATCCCTGGTTGGGGCACATACAAGAATCACCAATGAATGTATAAATAAGTAGAACACAAAAACAACAAAATGGATCTCTCTCTCTCTCTCTCTCTCTCTCTCTCTTTCTGTTTCTTTCTCTCTCTCTCTCTTTCTCTCCATCCCTCCCTTCTCTCTAAACTCAATAAATACAGAATTAAAAAAAAATAATTGAAAAAAGTTTATCTTTAGGAAAATTGAATTTTCCATCTATTTCAAAATGTTAGTAGGGACTTCTTTTCTAATTAGTTGGTTAGATACTTAATAAGAATTTGGTACTTAACAAGATACTTGGGAAATCTCCTACTTTCACTCTTGGTTGATGCATTAAAATTTAAAGAATAAGGATACATATGTTATCTATTAAGGCTGGACATCAGAGGGGAAATATAAGAATCTGAGCAATACATTTGGTCTAAGACAGTGGTCAGCAAATTCATTAGTCAACAGAGCCAAATATCAACAGTACAACGATTGAAATTTCTTTTGAGAGCCAAATTTTTTAAACTTAAACTTCTTCTAACACCAATTCTTCAAAATAGACTCACCCAGGCCTTGGTATTTTGTGGAAGAGCCACACTCAAGGGGCCAAAGAGCTGCATGTGGTTTGCGAGCCACGGTTTGCCGAGCACTGGTCTAAGAGATGTAAAACGTGATCACCATATAGTATCTTCAAGAACAAACATATCTGAATAAATTAGGGGGTCAGTGTTCCATTTATAGACTCACTGTTGCCATTATCCCTGAAAATCCACCCACAGCTTATGGAGGAGATTGAAAATATGGGTTTAAAGCTAAAATGAAAGATTTTGTGATGTGACAAAGAAGCACAAGCTCTATAAACTTTTCTCAAAATTAATTCCTTTGAACTTGCCTTAAGTTATTGCATTGCCTGTTCCCATGATGCTAGCAGACATCATGAGATCAAGAAGTTTACTTAAATTCTGTGAATAAAACAGTTCAACAGTTCTCTGGTTGTACTATATTATCCTATCTCCTCATGGAAGCCAAAAATATTCAGAATGTTTCCAGGTACCTATAGCTGCCAGTAAATGAATATGAATTGAATAATTTCTATGTAGTAACTTCTTTAATGTGCTCTCTAGAGGATACTGAGAAAGGAGGCAATGCTTTCTATATCTCTGGGATCTAACAAGATGCAGTATTAATATGACCATCAGATGAGTCTCTAACTTCTCAAACTCAAGGTAAGAGCTGTGAGAGTTCAGAGTGCAATGGAGGGAAGTCTTTTTTGAGCATATGACTTGCATTTGGTCTTAAAAGATAGGTACGATATGAAGGAAAGGAAAAAGAAATGAGACCTTCTAGGCATGAGTAACTGCAAGAATGAATTTAAATAAACATGTGGCTGGACCACAAGGTGTATAGGATGATCCTGAAAACTTAACTGGGAACTGAGTGAATCAACTAATGTGTCTATATTTCTTATAGAGTAAAATAAATGTGATTTTTAACCCTTTCTGCCACAGGCTACATAACCTTGGATAACTTAATATTTCTAAAGTTCTATTTTCGGTCTTTAACATGAGGATACTTGCTAAAGAACAGGACAGTGTCCTAGCCAGTGGTTGGAGTATTGTCCTATTCACCAAGGGGTAGTTGCTTCAATTCCCAGTTGGGGCACATAGCCAGGTTGCAGGTTTGATCCCCAGTTCACTATTTATTTTTCTTTCAAATCATCTCTCTCTTCTCTCTCTCTCTCTCTCTCTCCCCCCCACTTCCTCTTTCTCTAGAATGAATGAAAGACATGTCCTCAGATGATAATTTAAAAAAAGAATAGGATAATATGTATGATTGTATATATAAAAAAAACGGATAGAGTGTTTGGTATGTAGTTTAGGCATCTATGTAGTATTTAAAAGTAATAATAAAATATAACAATAGGATTAGATTATATCTTCAAATTTGATTGTTTTGTCTTTCTTTAGTTAAGTTGTATGAATTCCTTATATATTTTGGATATTCACCCTTTATCAGATGTATCATTGCCAAATATGTTCTCCCACACTGTGAGCTCCATTTTCATTTTGTTGATGGTTTCTTTTGCTGTGCAGAAGCTTTTTATTTTGATGTTCCATTTGTTTATTTTCTCCTTAGTTTCCCTTGCCCTTGGAGATGTACTGGCAAACATATTGTTATGAGAGATAGCTGAGATTTTGCTGCCTATGGTTTCCAAAGGATTTTTATGGTTTCATGACTTACATTTAACTCTTTTATCCATGTTGAGTTTATTCTTGTGTGAGGTGTAAGTTGGTGGTCTAGTTTCATTTTTTTTTTTGCATGTATCTGACCAAATTTACAACACCATTTATTAAACTGTTTTGACTCCACTGTACATATTTATCATTAAACATTTCACATTGTTCCTTATTCTATTTAAATTTAGTTTTATTTATCACACACATTTTATAAACTAACATAACATGTGCAATTTCTATATTTATAATTTAAAGCCAAAGGGGTAATCTTTCTAATCACTTGGAACAAGCTTTAATTATTGGAAGGCTTGGTAGTTATTAAAAATATTAGCCTGTCAAAAAGAAAAAAAAGGAAAGGTACCTTTAAAATACAAGTAAATCATATTTCATTGATATCATTGTCCTGAAAGAGGAATAGTCACTCAAATCTAAAAATAATCAATTATGATTTGAGAGTGTTTTATATAAATTATATAAGAGCCAGCCAGTTTTATGCCTATTCAAATTCTCCGGAAATCTATAATAATAAAAGCATAATATGCTAATTAGATGGACAGCCGAACAACCTTCCGGATGACCTTCTGGACAAAGCCAGGGCTTCGAGGGCCAAGGCAAGCTGCCCAGGCTGCGAGGGCCGAGCCCCTTGCACAAATTTCATGCATCGGGCCTCTAGTAAGAGTATAAACAAATTAACAAGATAAAAGTAAGATTAAAAAACGTTTTTGAGCCCTAGTCAGTTTGGCTCAGTGGATAGAGCATTGACCTGGAGACTGAAGCGTCCCGGGTTTGATTCTGGTCAAGGGCACATGCCTGGGTTGTGGGCTTGATCCCCAGTAGGGGGGCAGGAGGCAACAGATCAATGATTCTCTCTCATCGTTGATGTTTCTTTCTCTCCCTCTCCCTTTCTCTCTGAAAGCAATAAAAATACATTTAAAAAATGTTTTTGAAGGGGTAACTTTTACTACAAAACAAGTTTCTGGAATTTTTCTATTCACCTAATAAATTTTCACATTCATATAATAATTTTCACTATTAGTATATCGACCACTGTTATGCAAGGTGATACTGCATTTTTTTCGTAAGCAGAACCTATCTATTCTGACAGATGTATTATAATATCTACATTATAATGCAGACATATTGTAACATGAAAGAAAAAATAAATCAAGGTCCCTTGAGTTGACATGAGAGGTGGAGACCAACACATTCCCACCTCTGCTCTGCTGACACAGAGATATCATCCCTAATTCCTACTCTACTGTAGCAGGATTTTGAAGGGAATTCAGGGATGGCCATCTGGAGAGGAGCATAGGTAGCTAACTATGCATGGTGTCATCAACAGCATCACAGAATTAACTTAAAAAATAAAGCAAAACATTCGGATATATAATATAATAAATGGCCTGACTTTTAAGACCTCTAAATATTGAGAGTACTTTATATAATATCATTTGTATTTATATACACTCACTGGCATTGAAAAGAAGCAATCAAGAAAGATGGCTTAGCCGAAACCGGTTTGGCTCAGTGGATAGAGCGTCGGCCTGCGAACTGAAGGGTCCCGGGTTCGATTCCGGTCAAGGGCATGTACCTTGGTTGCAGGCACATCCCCAGTGGGAGGTGTGCAGGAGGCAGCTGATCAATGTTTCTCCCTCATTGATGTTTCTAGCTCTCTATCCCTCTCCCTTCCTCTCTGTAAAATATCAATAAAATATATTAAAAAAAAAGAAAAGAAAAAGAAAGATGGCTTAGTTAATATATTTTCTAACTGTGTGCATCCTGACTCAGTGGAAGCAAGACAAAATCAGATAACAATCTAATTACCCTACAAAGAAATTAAGCAATTAGCAATGGGTTCAGATAACCAAATCCCAATTGGAAATGACTGCAGCATTTGCTATTGTTTTATTAGAAAATGGTAATAGTTTTGCAAGCAAATAAAGGCACTTTAATCGATAAAAGATAATAATTATTCTTTTAAATACTGAAAAAAGGACAAAAATGGTAATTTGTGAAAAGTGGTTAAATGACCAAATATGCAGATATGTCAATGTGTGTGACTATGCAGAGAGAAGGGGAGATGGTTCAACGACACTTATTTAATAGAGGTTTGTCATTCTTAGAATATAACTTGGTTGGCAATTTACCATTCACCAAGTATATCTTATTGATTTATGGAAACTTATTTATCCAAAGTTGAATGAGATGATTTTTACATTGCACAGAACAAAAAGAATGGATGGGTAACAATAGGATAAAATATATTAAAAATATGGTTGGCTTGGCCAGTGTTGCTCAGTGGTAGAACATCAACACATGAACCAGAAAATCAGGGTTCAGTTCCTAACTGCGGGTTTGATCCCCAGTGTAGGGCATGCAGGAGGCATTCGATCAATGATTCTCTCTCATCATTGATGTTTCTATCTCTCCTACCTTGTTCTTTGAAATCAATAAAATATACATTTTTTAAAAATGATAATTTGAAGGATTTTCTTGGTTTGTTTATTTCTAAAAACAGTATTTCATATGTATTTTAGTTAGTTTTATGGGACAGTTAGGAAACATTTGAAAAACCCCAACACAGCAAACACCCTAGGTTGTAGGTTGTTAGAATGTGAGAAACCAAAAGCACACACCCCAGATGTGATTGTTACAATCCTTCCACTATGCTGATATCTAATAACCTTCAAAAGCTTCTTCATTATCATCCTAGAGAGTAGCAGTGATTTTTCATTAGTGAAATAAGTTTCATTAGTGAAGCAAGCCTCTTGGCATGGACAACACTCAAGTGCTTAGTGTGCGTGATCCCCTCTACCTTTCATGCTGCCTCAGGCCGTGAATTCCATCAGGTCCCATGAGAAACCACTTCCAGGAGATGCTTTGGCCTGATTCCAACTACAGGCATACCTCAGAGAGACCACAGGTTCAGTTCCAGACTACAGCAATAAAGCAAGTATCACAATAAAGTGAGTCAGACCAATTTTTCGGTTTCCTGTTGTATATAAAATTATGTTTATACTACACTGTAATCTATTAAGTGTGCAATAATAGCACTGTGTCAAAAAATATGATGTAAACACTTTAATTAAAAATACTTTATTGCTAAAAAATGCTAACCATCATCTGAGCCTTCAGCAAGTTGTAATCTTTTGGATGGTGAAGGAACTTGTCTTGATGTAGATGACTGCTGAAGGCTGGGGTAATTTCTTAAAATAAGACAACAGTGAAGTTTGCCACATTCATTGACATTTCCCTTCACAAACAATTTCTTTAGAGCACACAACGTTATTTGATAGCATTTTACCCACAGAACTTCTTTCAAAATTAGTCAATCCTCTCAAATCCTGCTGCCTCTTAATCAATTAAGTGTATGTAATTTTCTAAATCTTTTGTTGTCATTTCAACAACCTTCACACCATCTTCCCCAGAAGTGGATTCTATCTCAAGAAACCACTTTCTTTGCTCATCCACAAGACACAGTGCCTCATCTATTAAAATTTTATTGTGAGATTGCAGCAATTCAGTCACATCTTCAGGCTCCAATTCTACAGGGTGGGGGGAAAGTAGGTTTACAGTTGTTTGTGTGAAAAATAGTACAATAAATAATCTACACTAATAAAAGAGAAATATGCAAATTGAGTGTACCTCTGCTATGCCCACCAGCCAATCAGGAGTGAGTATTTAAATTAACCCAACAAAGATGGAAGGTTAATTTGCATACACAGGCACCCAGCAGCCTGGGTCCTAGAACATCCTCAGGACCCAGGCCACTCCGAGCCTGTAGGCCTGCGCATAGGCCCTGAGCTGCCAGGGTCCTAGAACACCCTTGGACACTCCTGGCCTATGGGCCTTGGTGCCAATCGGCCAGGGGTGGGGCAGCAGAGGCCTGAGCAGGGCCAGAGTGGAGCCTGGGGGCCCCTGCCCAAGCCATGGCACAGGCTAGATCAGAGTTGGGCGGCCCTGCCCAAGCCACAGTGGAGGCTTGAGCAGAAGGGGGGTGGTGCCAGCTCGTCTTGCCAGCAGTCCTGCCTCTGCGCCTGAGCTGCAGAGGAAACACCTTTTCTGACCACTCATTGGCTAAGCTCCCTGTACGCCACTGGTAATGTTCTTGGTAACGTGGGTAATAAGAATCCAAAAAGGTGATCTAGGGTTTTTCCTCCACACTCCTGAAGGAAAAAACGAAGGTCCACTGTTGGAGGGCTAAGAAATGTCATATCCTGCCCTAGCAGCTTTGGCTCAGTGGATAATGCCTCGGCCTGCTGACCCACAGGGTCCGGTTCCATTCTGATCAAGGGCATGTACCGAGGTCCCCTGGCTGCATTCAAAGTGTTCCTCTCACATTGATGTTTCTCTCTGTCTTTCCTCTCTCTTCCACAGTCTCCAAAAATCAATGGAAACATATCCTCAGGTGAGGATAAAAAGAAAAATAAAGAAAGAAATGTCATATCCTATGAAAGACACATCTTAAAAATGCCTAAAGAAAGTTGTTGTTTTTTTGTGGTGAAGGGACTGGAGTCCGTGTTGATGAACACACCTTGGTGGCCGTGGTGGCTGGTAGTGGCTGTAGCAACGGGGTAATGGGGCTGGTGCCTTCTCCTGATCAGCCTGGTCACCTCCCGCAGAGGGAGGCCAAACTGCGGCTTAGGCCCACTCCCCATGGAGGGCTCCCAGTCTGTGAGAGGGGGCAGGCTGAGCTGAGGGACTCCCCCCCCCCCCCACCCAGTGCACAAATTTCGTGCACCGGGCCCCTAGTAAATAATGATACAAGAATAAATTCTGTTTTGCAGAGTCACAACTGTAAACCTATTTCTGCCCCACCCTGTAATTGTAGTTGTTTGCTGGTTCCACCACATCTGCAGTTACTTTCTTCACTTAAGATGTGAATCCCTCAAGGTTATCCATGAGGGTTGGAATCAACTCTTCAAAATTCTTTTTAATGTATATATTTTTACCTCTTCCCATGAATCACAAATGTTTTTGATGGCATCTGGAATGCAAAATGCTTTCAAGAAGGTTTTTAATTTACTTCACCCAGATCCATCAGAGGAATCATTATCTATGGCAGCTATAGGTTTAAGAAATGTATTTCTTAAGTAATAAGACTTAAAAGTCAAAATCACTCCTTCATCTGTGGGCTGTAGAATGGATTGTTTTTAGCAAGCAAAAACATAACATTAATCTTATTGTACATCTCTATCAGAAGATTGTACATCTCTTGGGTGACCAGGTACATTGTCAATGAGCAGTAGGTCTCAATAGTGGGCTTAAATCTTCAGTAAAACATGTTGTAAACCAGGGGCGGGGTATCGTTTTTTTTCTGCCAAGGGCCAAACAAAATTATCAACTTAAAAATTAGCGTGCTATATTTGGTCAAACATTTAATTAATTCAACCCTAGTGCCTTTGCAGGGCCAAACCAAATGATTTCTGGGGCTTTATATGGCCCGAGGGCCAAATGTTCCCCACCCCTGTCTTAAACAGGTGTGCTGTCTTCCAGGCTTTGTTGTTTCATTTACAGAGCACAGGTAGAGTAAATGCAACACCATTCTTAAAGGCCCTAGGATTTTCAGAATGGTAAATGAGCATTGGTTTCAACTTAAAGTCGCCAGCTACATTAACTCCTAACAAGAGAATCAGCCTGTCATTTGCGACTTTGAAGACAGGTATTAACTTCGCCTCTCTAGCTTTGAAAGTCCTAGATAACATTTTCCAATACAAGGCTTCTTTGTTTGCATTTGAAATCTGTTGTTTAACTGTAGTCACGTTCATTAATTATCTTAGCTACATTTTCTAGATAACTTGCTGCGCTTGGTACTTCACCTGGCATTTTTATTGTTAACAGAAATGGCTTCTTTCCTTAAACCTCATGAACCAATTCTGCCAGCTTCAGATTTTCTTCTGCAGCTTCCTCACCTTTCTCAGCCTTCATGGGATTGAAGAGAGTTAGAGCATTTCTTTGATTAGGCTTTGGTTTAAGAAGATGCTGGGGCTGATATAATCTTCTATCCCAAACTGTCTAAACCAGCAATAAAACTGTTTTGCTTCCTTCTCATTCATGTGTTCACTTGAGGAGAACTTCTACCTTCCTTCAAGAACTTTTCCTTTGTATTCACAATTTGGCTAACTGGTACAAGAGTCCTAGCTTTTGGTCTCTCTCATTTTTCGACATGTCTCTCTCACAAAGCTTAATCACTCCTAGCTTTTCTTTTTTAAACAATTAAAACATGGTTTTTATTGATTTTAGAGAGAGAGGGAGAGAGAGAAACATCGATGTGTGAGACAAACATTGATCCGCTGCCTCCTGCATGCCAGCTACTGGGAATCGAGCCTGAAACCTGAGCATGTATGCTGTCCAGGAATCAAACTGGCTAGTACATGGGTCGATGCTCATTCAACTGAGCCACATCAGCCAGGGTCCTAGCTTTTTTAATGTAAAGTGAGAGACAAGTATTCTTCCTTTCACTTGAACATTTAGAGGCTATTGCAGGGTTATTAACCTAATTTTAATACTGTGTGTCTCAGGGAATAGGGAGGCCCAAGGAGAGGGAGAAATATGGGGGAACAGCTGGTTGGTGGAGCATTCAGAACACACACATAACACTGATCAATTAAATTCACCATCTTATAGGGACATGGTTTGTAGTGTCCCCAATTAACGATAGTTACATCAAAAATCAGTGATCACAGTTCACCATAACAAATATAATAACAATGAGATATTGTGAGAATTACCAAAATGTAACAGAGACCCAAAGTGAGCAAATGCTGCTGGAAAAAAGACTTGCTGGATGCAAGGCTACCACAAAACTTTAATTTGTAAAAAACACAATATCTGCAAAGCTCAGTCAAGCAAAGCCCAATAAAAGGAGGTATGCGAGCAGATGGCACCCAAATCCTGCTAATAGAAAAACTGCCATACTGGTCTAAGTGAAACTTCCACACCTGTTGTTTATCAGAGTACCCCAAAAGACAAAAGGCGGGGTTCTCATTAAGCTCTTGGAGTAGATTTTATGACATTTTCTGCTTGACTGCTAAGATGAGTTTGAATGTGTAAAATTTGACTTCTATGATTTGCTTTCATTTTAACATGAGATGATATGATTACTGGGCAATAGAGGAACTGTACCTCCCACCTCTAAAAATACCAGATGATCCTGAAAAGGAGGTGGTCAACTGTGGAAAACAAATTGGCTTAAGTCAATCTACAACATAAACACACACACACACACACACACACACACACACACACACACACACACACAGCATATGAATATCCAGGTTTGTCTAACTAGTGGTTAATTTGCTAATAAAAAAAAAGCTTTGTAGAGCAGCAAGCATCCTAGACTGAGTACTAAGATAGTCAGGTGCTAGTCTTATTTTAGTCTGATTTGAGCCACAGGCAATTTTCTGGAAAGCCTTTCATTGCCTGAGAATTCTGGATTATATGATTTATTTGGATACTTTTAATCCTAAAAGTCTATAAATTTTATAAAAAATATAATATGTACCCCGAACTTACTCTCATTAACAATAGGATTAATTATAAAGACATGGCTTTTCTGGAACAATCTTATAGAATATAATGAGCTTCACCTTCCACCATTCCTCCCCTTGTATCTCATTCCCCAGTACCAAAAATGGTCATTATAACCAGTTTTATAATAATAGTTTATAGATCCCTTGCTTGGCAAGGTAACAATATAGTACATACTGCCCTTGACTTCTCTCTCATTCCTTTCCTGCCTTCTTAAAACTTTCTCTTCTTTCATAACCTGCATCCAGGAGTCAGCTTGATCTACAATTTTCCCCCTTACAGCTTTAATGGCATTGTTGGGAGAAAAGTCAGAGAACATGGATATCAATCAAACAGATCATTTGGAAAATAATCACCATTATGTGCAACAGCATTAATTGAAATCGTGTGTTGCTTTGAAATATTTCATTCCGGTAGCACAGTGATGCCCATATGCCTATTCCAAATCTTAATATTTACACAATTTTAGAAGGGTTATTTCCCATTTTTGTTTATTCAACCAGAATAATCTGAAAAGAACCTGGCCACGTAGAGTAAGACCTCTTAAGCCTCCATGTTTCTCTCCTGTGTGGAATTATCTGTTCGGGAAGTTAATCCTTTTCACCCAGGGAAGTGAGATTTACAAAATAGTGCCAGCTCACCAAGGTCAAATTTCACTAACTCTCTTTTTCTCTTTGCTGCCCTCTTTACCTCCTATAAATATTATGCTTTGCTTCCTAAATAAATCGCCCAGCCATTCGTATGAGTGATGTTTCTTTTGGGCAAACATCAGTTCCAATGATATGATGAGAATTTTCAACAATCCTTTCTTCTCTATGAGGACTTTTCTCATTGGCTCTTTTTAGATGTACTAAGATTTCTGTCATGCTCCTTTGTCTCCTGGAGGTGTTTAGTTCAGAAGGCTAGGTGTGGAAAAGTAAAGTAAAGTAAAAAAAAAAAAAAATGAGGGAGGGAAATTGACATTGTTTAAGCATCTATCAAAATACTGGCACTGTTCTGTATAATTTACATGCATTATTTTATTGCTCTTAGTATCAGCTGT
Organism: Plecotus auritus; assembly: GCF_963455305.1. Taxonomy (NCBI): domain Eukaryota; kingdom Metazoa; phylum Chordata; class Mammalia; order Chiroptera; family Vespertilionidae; genus Plecotus; species Plecotus auritus. The sequence continues at coordinate 140,741,083 of NC_137775.1, read as the reverse complement.
GAGGTAATTATTATTTTCCTAATGTTATGAATGAGTGTGTTAAATCTAGGTGAGATTAAGTCATTTATCCAAAGTTGCAAAACTAGTAAAGGTCAAAGCTAGAAATATAGACCACTCGTGGCTGGAATCCAATCCCCTGTGCCTTCCACAGTGCCTTGTTGTCTCCTCTATCTCTTTATCTAAATACCTGGAAGAAATATGATATTTTAGATCAGGGGTCCTCAAACTTTTTAAACTGGGGGCCAGTTCACTGTCCCTCAGACCGTTGGAAGGCCGGACTATAGTTTAAAAAAAAACTATGAACAAATTCCTATGAACACTGTGGGCCCGGGACGAGTAGGCTGCTAAGCAGGACTGGCAGCGGCACCCGGCGAGCTGGCTAAATGTCCTCAGCAGGCCGCATGTGGCCCGTGGGCCGTAGTTTGAGGATGCCTGTTTATATTGGTATTTTTTAAGTAACATTTTTATTACAACATGAGCAAAAACCATACTGACCATATACATTAGAAAAACGTGGGTGGGGGGGAGGAGGGGTTGGGAAGAGATTAACCAAAGAATTTATAAGTATATGTGCATAGCCCATGGACACAAATAGTGTGGTGAAGGCCTGGGGTGGGGTGGGAACTGGGTGGAGGGGGACAATGGGGGAAAAAGGGGAGTATCTGTAGTACTCTCAATAATAAAGATAAATAAATAAAAAGTCCTATTTCATCATGCCTTTGTTGAAAGAACATTGTTTGGAATTCAGTCTCCACAGCTGACATAATATTGATATCTAAAGAAATCATTAGCTATTTTATTTAATGTAGTTGATTAAGAATTACTGGTGTGGGAAACAGCTTTCTCTTTTGAGTGCAAATTAGAGGCTAGGCACTAAGCTTCGGCTTTACATGCATTAATTATTTAGCTCTGGCAACACTTCAGTAAGAGTATTAGCACCCATTTGTGCAAAAGTAGGCTGTGTGACTCCAAATGTAGACTGGTCACTCAGGTCACCGCAATATTAATTGGCAGAGCTCAGAGATGTACTCCAGCCTTCTGACACCAGAGCCTATGCTTTTAAACTTACTATCAATGCCTCCTCGCATTGCATACAGGCTCACATGGCACACTTTGGAAGATGATTATATTACATGTAATACTATTTTATGCTCTTTTGTTGTTCTCTAGATTTTCATGTACATAACTCCTAAAAATTACAATTTTCATCATGGCTGATTTTTTCTGTGAGTTGGGTGTTTCAAAACACTTGCTATATTGAAAAAAATGATAGATAGATGATAGATAGATAGATAGATAGATGATAGATAGATAGATAGATAGATAATAAATAGATATACAGACAGATAGAATATTTTATGTATAGTCCAACACACAACCTAACCTAACCTAACCTAAGTAACGTAAACCTAAGGCAGAGGCCAGGCTTCTTTACAAGGTGGGCATGGTGGGGTGGCGTAGGAAGGTGTGTATGGAACTGATCAGATTTAGCAGTAGTCACACCACATCTTCAGCTTCTCTGTTGATTTGACCAATGGTCCTTCAAGGAAGGGAGGGTCTGGGAAGGATACCGGTCCTCCCTACTCATTCCCTTCAGCACAAGGCACAGCAACAGAGGAAAGTAAGATGCTGAGTCAAGAGTAAAAACTTATAGTAAGAGGATCAAGATAAGTCCTAACTCTAACTCTTCTTGGCCAAATAAAGTAACCTCACTTAACCCCCATTTCCTTCATTTGTAAAGAGGGGGAAATAATACTTAAGATCACAGGATTATTATGAGGTTCAATGAAAAATAAATTAAGTGCAATCCAATTTGTGAACACTGGAGTGTGGTATACATGCAATTTCCCTCTTTTTCACCCTGCCTAACTCCAGTTTTGTCAAAAAGTCTTGATGGCTCTCACACTGACCTGCCTCAGGGACTCTGTGCCATGCAGGCCACCTGTCTGGGCAGCTGTCTGTGGCAAGTGCCCTCACATTGAGTTAGAGTGAATAATAGCCAGAGCTGGTAACAGGGCCAGTCTCCACCTACATCTACACACTGTAGAAAAGCAAGGAAGCTAAACTCTCCCTAAAGAGCTAGAAATCTTTTAAAAAAAATCTCACCACCCTCACCTTCACACACAAAATAAACCAACAGAATAAGAAAAAGTAGATGGAATGGCAGGAAAAAAGGTTTATGGGGCTTTGAGGAACTCGTCCCAGGAAAGAAATACAAAGGACGTAACATATACCTTTAAAAGTATTTATCTTAATGTTCTTAATATAAAGTATCACAAAATGAATATGACTTCCAATAAAAATATGTGTATGGGTTTTGTTTTAGAGCACAATCCTCTTTAAGAAAATGTATTTTGAAACCAGCAAGAGCAATATCTAAGGCTCTGGGGTGAGAAATAATTCCCACACATAGGACAAATGACTATTGTTAGAAGCCATAAGGTGAGTATTTGTTAGGGGCTTCAAATTCCACTTTTTCAAAGGAAAAGCATCGGCAAAGCTATATGCCAAGACAGAAGGTCGAAGTCATTCACCACTGGAATGTAGCCTAAAATTGTTCAAGCACAGCGCCAGCGGTGCACAGATGCTTTCTAGCTTAGGTTCAGCATTAATCACACAGAATTCTCATCAGCCTGCACAAGAAGAATGGGTGTGAATATAGATATTTGACCAAGGAATGGAAAGCCAAAAAGGATGACAAATTAGCTGCTTTGTGTGGGTGTCTGTGTGTGTTTCACCCATGACACAATAACAATGTTCATGTCAGTAAATGTGAATATATCACACACTATTACATTTGCCTAATTAAAGCAGGCACTTCTGGAAACATGCAGATCATAAGAACACAGATCCTGGCAAGGTTCTCACTTTTATCTGAGGAAAGGCAGAAGGGACTCTAGGGAGTGACACATGTCAAGAACTAGCAAGGGGGCTATGTGGCTGGAGGAGAGACCAAAGAGAAGGGCAGTAAGAGAGAAAGTCAGAGAAATGACCAGGGGCACAGATGAAGAAGAGACTCATACATACTTTGCTTTTTAATCTGAATGAGAAGAAAAGCCAGTAGGGAACTATTAGAAGAAAAACACGATGACCCAACTTAGTTTGAACAAAATCTTTCTGGCTGCCATACTGTGGGCAGGAGCAAAAGCAGGAATCCATTTAAACTGTATTGCAATAAGCCATGTGAGAAAAAAGACAATATTAGGTTACACTGGGGTGGTCAGAAGTGATCAAACCCAGAATATATTTTTAAAGCAGAATCAATGTGCCAGGGCTAAGGGAGAAAGAAAGAGATGAGTCAAGGAGAGCACCAAGATTTTTAATCTGCATAACTGAAAAAATGGAGTTGAATTAATTGAGTCTGTGAAACTGAGGAGCTGTTGAAGGATGGGGGTGGGGGCATATGGGCAATGGGCAGAGACACTTTTATATAATACTAGAGGCCCGGTGCATGAATTAATGCACCGGGGGGGGGGGTCCCCTTGGCCTGGCCTGCGGGCATCCCCTGAGGAATCCCAGATTGTGCGAGGGTGCAGGGCAAGCCGAGGGAACCAACCAATGCAAAATCGGGGCAAGGGAGGGCCGCAGGAAGGGACCACGGGAGGGCTCCAGAGAGTGTCCGGCCCATCTTGCCCAGTTCTGATCAGGGCCAATTGGGGCTGATCAGCACCATCTCACCCAGTCCTGATTGGGGCCTATCGGGGCCTGCTGGCCGGGTAGGGACTGCAGGAGGTTGGTCAGCTGGGGAGGGACCATAGGAAGGCTCCAGGGCACATCTTGCCCAGTCCTGATTGGCTGGACCCCAGCAGCAAGCTAACCTACTGGTCAGAGCATCTGCCCCCGGGTGGTCAGTGTGCATCATAGCAACTGGTCAAACGGTCGAATGAACAGTCAGACACTTAGCATATTAGGCTTTTATTATATAGGATTTTTCAGAATACTATTGTTTCTGACATAGAGCAAGAGAACTTTATGCAATATTTGGACATAATATTATTATAGTTTCAACTTTGCTGAAAACACTTCTGTCATTTTCCATGACCTTCAGAATAGATTGAATTTCATAGAGTGCTAGCAGGGACACTTCATGTTTTGATCCCAGTTCATATCAGTTGCATCTTGTTGTCTATGTTTCAAGTGAAATATGTAGATTATACCATAATCTCTAGTTAAAACTGAGAGGACTGTATTTTTTTGTAAATATATTTTTATTGATCCAAGAGAAGAAGGGAGAGGGAGAGAGAAACATCAATGATGAGAATCATTGATAGGCTGCCACCTGTACACCCCATATTGGGGATCGAGCCCACAACCCAGGCATGTGCCCTGACTGGGAATCTAACCTTGACTTCCTGGTTCTAGGTCAACGCTCAACCACTGAGCCATGCCAGTTGGGCAAGGACTGCATGTTTTACTCATATGACAATTTATGATTGAAATAAATGATTGCATATTAGCTAAATAACTCAGATATGATTAATGCGGTCTCTTTCTCTGATAAGCTGAGAAAATATAGAAGCGGGAGATGGAGAGGAAAGGAGAGGGAGGGAGAGAAGGAGAAGAGAAAGAAGAAAAGCAAGCTTTGTCTAAGGTCATATGCTGTCCATCCCAGAACCATCCTCAAGGGATGGGCTGTGCACAAAGTGTTGCTATCGTATCAATCAAAGAAAAGAAATAACAGCATGGGTGAAGAGAGAGAGAGAGAGAGAGAGAGAGAGAGAGAGAGAGAGAGAGAGAGAGAGAAATAAACCATGGGACTCCTTCACTTATTCTTTTGAAACTGAAATCAAAAATTGAGTCCGAATGGTACATTTATGACATATGGCATAAACATCTACTATTAATGCCAGTTTCTCTTGATTCTACACCTATAATGATCAGATGTGCCTTACTAAACACTTTACATTTATTAGTCTCTGGTGAGGAATCTAAAATATTGATGACATTAACTTTAATTTTCATCATTTGCACCATTTCTTGTAATCATGCATGTTGACTTGATATGCTAACTCTTTTCCTCCCACTTATAATCCCTTCCTCCTTTTCTCTACTTTACTGGAACTTACTGGAACCCCCTTCAGGTGCCACTTGCTCCATGAAACATCTTTTGAATGTTTCTCTTTAATGGCCTATAAAATATATTTTAATATTTTATTAACTGATTTAATTACTGAGTCCTCACTATGCCCAAGCCATGTTCTGGTCCATGGAGATGAAGAGAGAGAGAGAGAGAGAGGCGCTTTTATTTTATTTTTTTAAATATATTTCTTTATTGATTTCAGAGAGGAAGTGAGAGGGAGAGAGAGATAAAAACATCAATGATGAGAGAGAATCATTGATCGGCTGCCTCCTGCACACCCCCCACTGGGGATCAAGCCCGCAACCCAGGCATGTGCCCTTGGCCGGAATCAAACCTGGGACCCTTCAGTCCGTAGGTTGACGCTCTATCCACTGAGCCAAGCCGGCTAGGGTGAGAGAGAGGCTTTTAAAGAATTCCTTGGTCTAGTATTCAAAAACATCTTAATACTTAGTATCTACCATGATACATGCAAACAGTGTGGCCCTACACATTATAGTCATAATAGGATAACAGTACAAAAAAGAAAGCAATTCTTGGAAGCGAACACACACACACACACACACACACACACACACACACACACACACACGCACTCCTTACTTAGGCAGCACTCTCTCTCAAAATAAGGAATTCTGTTTAATGTTTCCTAGAGCAGATTTTCCAAGCATCTGTATTATCAGAATCACTTAGGTGCCTTATAAAGTGAATACAGATTGCTGACTCCACTCCTATAAATGGGACTCAGTAACTGGTCCTGGGATCTATACTGGGGGATAACATTACTACTAGCCATACAGTTTGTTCAGGTGTTGAGCACAGAGGTGAGGCTCAGGAAGGGCTGATCATCAAGAACTCAACTGGTTTTCAAAGTATCAACCTCTCTTGTCTACTTGCCCTGCTCCCCAAATCTCGAATCTAATTTTAACCTTTTTAATTGTCATGCTTAAAATCCTCAAAGTGACTGCTTTTGACTGAAGCTGTTTGGGTTCCATACTTTCTTTTTCCAAGTTGACTTCATGTGGGTTCAGTTCTTTGAACCTTAGAATACCTGGCTAATCAGTGTGGAGACTTCACCAGTGCACAGCATTAAGGTCAGCCTCGGCCTGTTTAGAGCTGATTCCTCAGCTCCTAGGGTATCCTTGGCAGGGAGGCTGGTAGCTGGGTGTGCTATACCTGGACAGACTTCTGACTCTCAGGGCAAGTGTTTTCAGCAAATGACTATTTTACCTATTGATGTTCTTTCAATCCTTCACTCTACTCTTTCTTGTTAAAAGATCAGTGTGCTGTGTCCCTAGATTAACAGGATAAAGTTAAATTAGAAAGATTTGTCTGAACATACTTCACATTCTTATTAACACAAATTTATAGAAAATCAGAGCCCTCTTCTGTGAAAAAGCATAGTTTTCAAGTAATAATTTTAGTCTCAGTCCTTGTGCCAGGGAGGCTGCAAAGAGATCTAAGATACTCCCCTATCTGAGAGGCACTATCAAGGTTCAAGTGTTTTGGTTAAGACTATTAATCAAAATAATTGCTAAGCTATTATTTTAACCATATTTTCTTATGATTTCTAAGGTTTTCAAAAACATATATTTTCCCTTATGGTACAAATATTTAAAATCCATAATTGTATCTTTGTATACAGATTTCTATTAGTATTGATTCAATATAAAAAAGTTAAATGCATTTACTCTGTTCAATTTAAATCAAAACTATAATGTCCCTGTAACTGACACACTCACAACTGTGAAATATTACAGTATAACCATCTTATAACAGAAATTAATCTGGCATATGTTTTCAAATTAGTAATTTAAAGTATCTGTCTTAAGCATATACTTTTCTCCAAGAATGAACAGTGTCAACAATCCTCTTTGAAAAGGCTTTAAGTGCATAAAATGAAGAATTACCCAGTAAGAATTGAAGAAAAGTTTGAGATCATATGAATTTACATTTACATTTACATTCGATTAATGAAAATTTCAAATAATAGCAAAGAAAATGATCGTAAAAATACTAGATTCTTATGTAAAACAAGTATGCCATGGGAACTCAACAAATACTAGTAAATCTCAGAGTAACTACACACCCATAAAACTTGGACATAGACTGAGGCTTAAAGCCCAAACGGACTGCTTACTGGTATGACCGAAGTGCCCCCTCCCCTGGCCTGTATTCCTGTTCCATACATCCCTGTATCCTGTGATTATTCCCATTTTATCCCATGACCTATCTGTCTCCGATACCAGTTTGCAATAGCCTTAGGCCAGAACCACATTTTTTTTTACCATAATTCTACTAGAGCCTCCTCGGTACTAGGTACCAGCAGCACAACATGCTTAATATTGACTACTCCAAGGCCTTCTGTCTCAAGCAAAGGCCATCTTTAGCTTGCTCTTTTAATATAGACTCTAATTTCTATGAAATTTAAAGCCTTAATCAACTGAGAACCAAGTTCTTTCATTGTGGGGATGAGGAAACCTTCCCAGGGAGCAAAGGAAAATACAGGCATTCATTATTTCCATGACAAAAAAGAATGAGAAGAGGAGCAAAACTGTTCGATTTCCAACTAAAATAATGTTGTCATTCATATCCTGTGACTCCCGGGAGAACAATTATTTTATACTGAATATAATATGGTTATAAGTAATGAAAAAGCTGCTTTAAAGGCAAAAGGCCTTAAATTCTGGGCTAAAGAATTTAGACTTTGTCTTAAAAGACCAGGATCAAAAAGTAAAATGCATAAAAGCTAAGGTGACATAGATAAGTGGAGTGCGCCTGTGCATAGCCACAGAGTCAGAAAGACGATAGGGATGTGGTGAAAGCTGTAATAACTAAGAACATGATTATTATTCAGTTCCAAATCAATGTGGCCACAATACAAGGGAAAATTCCAAACATCCTTATTTTTAAAAAAGAAAATAAGAAGCCAGAATACTTAATTATCACAGATAATTGCCCCAATTTTAAATACGAATGGCTTAATTTTTTAAAATTTATTTTATTATTGAGAGTATTACAGATGTCCTCTCTTCCCCCGCTTGTGCCCCCTCCACCCTATTCCAGGCCTTCAATGGGGCAGTCAATTTAAAAGTAATTTTGTGAGAAAAAAAAAAAAGCCACTTCTGTGAATAGAATTCATTCAGCAGGCCACATATTGGTAATCTTTGGCAACTAAAAACCAATGAAGACTGTGTAATCAGATCTGTGTTTTACAAAATTAAAGTTAGTAGCAAAATGCAAAAATTAAAGTTCAATAGACTATGAGTTCCGAAGAGGTGTTTGACTGTTAAATGAATGAGTGAATGAATGAATATGAAAGAATGAGTGAATGAAAGTGAGAGAATCTAAGGGCAAAGAGCTTAGTCAGTAAGATTACTCAATGGTTTAGATAAAGGTTTCAGAGGCCTGAACCAAGGTAGGGGTAGTATCAATTTGGGTTTACAGATATTTTATAGTTTCTAATTTAGTTAATATTTATTAAGATGTTGAGGAATAGTATAAGAAATATCAATGAATAGGGATTAGAAGATAATGAATTTGATCCCAACTATGCATGATCTTGGGTTATTGTATGATCTTGGGTTAATGAAAAAACATTTTTAATCTCAAATGGAAAACTGAGGAATTACAGTAAACTACATCTGAAAAGCTTTTCAAAGCTGACGCTCTGCCATTCTAGGTTGACATTTCCTAATCTATGTCAATCATCTTTAATAGCCTCTCTACTAAATGATTTCACTTATATGAAGTTCAATAATAGGCAAAATTAATCTATGGTGATAAAAAGAAGAACAATGCTTGCCTACGTGAAGGGATATGACAAGGGAAAAGGGCATCAGAGAACATTCTTGGGTGTAAAAGACATATCTTGATTGAGGTGAGTCACTTGAATTTTACATATGTCAAAGTGTTATTGAACTGAACAACTGCTATGGATCTATGCCTTTTATTATATGTAAATTATAACTCAATTAAAGAAGCATTTGGAGGGAAATGTTCATGTCTTGAATCTACTGGTTCTCAGGTCTGGCTGTGCATTAGAATTCCTAGGAAGGCTTTATAAGATATGCAATCCCATTTTTTACTTTCAATATTGTTTTGTATTGGTTTTAGGTGTACGATATAGTGATTAGACAATACTTTACAAAGTGTTCCCTCCTTTAATTCCAGCAGCCACCTGGCACCATGCATAGTTATCACAATATGATTGACTATATTCCCTGTGCTGTATTTTACATGTTTACCTATCATATACTACATGATTTTTGCTCATAGTTATCGCTCTTTTCTTTCTACTCTTTCCATATTACTTGTCAAAGGTTACCAGTTAAGAACAATCATCAACACCATATAGTCCAAGTTAAGTCTATTATCTTGCTAGAATCAAGGGGTGTCTCTAAAGGGTGAAATACTACTAGAGTTTTGGCGTTACAGGAAGTGATAGGATGGTCTGCACAGGCACTGGTGAGAATTTGTAGATGAGGACACTTGGCACAGTGCTTGTTAGCACATGTCTATGCAAAGTTTCTGCTGGAGTGGTTTGCCTATGGTCTTACCTTGAGACATATCAATGAGCTATTCTTGTTAAAAGAGTTTATGCTTAAATTGCCTGTGATGGTTTGGTTTGTTACATGTATTATGCAAATCTTAGTACAGTCTATTTTCTTCATTGTGGCATCTGATTTAATTTCCAGCACCACTCTTAGCCTGGCTGCCAGTAGATGTTTTTCTCTTTATCACATTAAACTGATAAATCTCTAACATTGGCCAGAGCTCCCCATCAAAACAAATTTCCAGCACCGAACAAGAGGACACAAAAACGGAGAAGGCAAATGGGTTTCTTTTCCTTGAGAGACCCTGCCTGGCTTCCTTTGTCTTGCTGCCACTTTCTAGTAAGCACATGTCACCTGAATTTTAAGGACTTGAGTAACTTGAAAAAAAAAATGTTTATTTCCATGGCTAAATTAAAATGATCATTTGCACCCTGAGATGACTGCAATTTTCTGTATATCCATGACAGGGTTAGTTTTTCTTACTATTCATATTAAATTAGCAATATGGAAAATTCAATAATATCCTAGCAACACATCATTCAGGGATAGCACATCCAAGGCAAGGAAAGTTTGGCGTCGGCTGGTGAATAGGTTACTAGGAAGATTCATATTTTCTTGATGGTATTATGTGTCCCTTGTCTTCATCAGTGACAGGAAGGCAAACAGCACCTTGCACAGCTGCCCGCCTCCCCCCGCTCTTCCCCCCGACAGTAGCATCTTTCCTAGACACTCAACTCTTAAAAATGTCCCTCATTCTGTGTGTGTTGTCGTGGTTAGTAACTTCACTCTTGGGTATCCAAAAGACACAGTACTGATGGAAAATAACAACGAAAAATGGGAAAAGCTCGGGCCTATGAAAGCTCATGAGAGCCAGAATGTGGTGGCAGAGCCTGCCTGCAAAGTCCAACCGTCAAACCTGCGTTTTGATTGGATCAGAGATGTTTTGAGTCATAGCTGATTTCAAGATATAATGAAGCTCCTCCAAAGGTTTCCTTTCATAATGTGTACATATATCAAATCATCACTTTATACAGTTTAAACATATTCTAATCTTATTTGTCAATTACACCTCAATAAAATGTGGCAAGAACAAAGTAAATTATCTTAATATTAAAGTCAGAGGCATTAATAGATCTCTCCTTATTAGACTTGAAAAAGGAAATTTGGAATAAGGTGTTTCTTATTCATTTGGGAGATTAGGAAACACACTGCCTTGGAAATCCTCCATGATCCTGTGTTATACTGTGATTTTTAGAATACTTTTCTCACCAAAACTCATTACAGGGCAATTACTGGATCTATTGTTTTCCTCTCCTGACAGAAACAATTTTGGATTCTTTCCTTTTTAGCTCTGAAACCCAGGAGGAAGAAGAGGAAGAGAAGGAAGAGGAAGCAGAGGTAAGAAATTGTTTGTTGCAGTGTGTCTGAAAAATGGGCATTAAAAAGGATTGACAGTAGAGTGAGCTTCACATAATTATGCTTTCTGCTTTTGCCTAGACTCAGGGGAATTTGTATCAGAAATGCAAATGATAAAGACATATTTTAAATGTGATGGCCCATTTGAGATGGGAAGCTTCACCACTAAGCTCTTTCTGCATCAAATGAGACAACTTGCAATTATTCACCTGTAGGATATTCATAACAAAAGCACATTCTGTAATGGAAACATTTCCAAAATTATACCAAAAACTTTTCCAATACTAAGTCTAAGGGATGTTTCTTAGAAATGGGAGAAACAGGCAGTCAAGGATTCTTATGCCTGGTCACCCAACTGTCTTAGCCCCCTAACAGCAGGACTACAAGTCATATTGTTTGAGGTATTTCTCTTTTTGGAATTCCAGGAGTTTGGCTTCTAACTAACATGGGTAGATGATTACTTCCTCTCTTTTGAGTACATATCTGTGCCAAATGTGGGGACATGTGGGAGACCAAAAGAGAATAAGATGATAGTTATTAGGGCTAGAAAAGCTGAGGAAACTGAGGAAGGTGCTCATCCAGTCGTGAATAGTTTTGTCCCTTTGTCCCCTTTAGATGGCAGACTTATTGCAACATTTCACTGCTATCAGCCTTCTATTGTGTATAATGTAATTCTGGTTTGGCATTCTATCACTACTTAAATATATGTATGTTTTTATTGATTTCAGGGAGAAAGAGAGAGAGAGAGAAAGAGAGAGAGAGAGAGAGAGAGAGAGAGAGAGAGAGAGAGAGAGAGAGAGAGAGAGAAGCATCAATAAGAGAGAGAATCATTGATCAGCAGTCTCCTGCATGCCCCACACCGGAGATTTAGCCTGCATGTGCCCTGGCCAGGAATCAAACCATGACCTCCTGTTCATAGGTCAATGATTGACGCTTAATCACTGAGCCATGCCAGCTGGGTCCTTTTCAGCTGCCTTTACTTTTATTTATATAGCTATATTTTATTGCGATATTATAACTCACGCACAATACAATTCACCCATTTGAAGTATGCAATTCAATAGTTTTGAGTTCTATCATCTTTTGATGTTATGTCTGGCAGAGAATGTGACCAGAGAAACTTTACTCATCTGGGAAGTCTGGGACCTGGAGCAGCTATCTTTAAAATTAGTTAAGTTTTTCTTTTGAAATCTCACAGAATTGGTACATTCTCTACTGAGTACTGAAACCAAGCAGAGTTCCCTGACCCTGTTTTGAACAATACTGAGAGCAAGAATGATCATTAAACTGCCTGTTCCTGAAGATAAGGCCATGAACCAACTAAACAGCTTACTTGTCAATACTAAGACCTGGCTCGCCCAATCGCTTTGAGACTCTTGCCTCCTGGTTGCTCACCCATCCAAAGCTATCAGGTCATAGACTGCCTAGTCCTAATAAGAGTTCCTCATGCTGAACCTGCCTTAAAATCACTCCGCCCAGACCCTATGCTCCATAAACATCCTCCTCCAACTTTCTCTTTCAAGGCACTGTTCTGAGGTGGCAATGTTCTTCCTTACTACAATGCACCTAATAAAATCAGCTTTGCCTAGTCAACATTTTTTAAAAAGAAATTGATAGTTGAGACAATAAGCCTTTCTTGGGTCGCATAACTGGTGACTTTGGGAACTATCATATTTATCACATGATCTCACTCATTTATGGAATATAATGAACAACATAAACTGATGAACAAAAATAGATCCAGAGACAGAGAAACATCGATCAGACCATTAAACCTCAGAGGGAAGGTAGGGGAGGGTGGGGGTAAGGGGGAGAGATCAACCAAAGGACTTGTATGCATGCATATAAGCCTAACCAATGGACACAGACAACAGGGGGGTGAGGGCATGAGGGGAGGGGAATAGAGGGGGTAATGGGAGAATAAGGACACATATGTAACACCGTAGTAATCAATAAAGAAATTTTAAAAAAGAGAGAGAAAAAGAGTACAATTCTATAATCAATGAAACTCTTAGGTAGCAATTTAATATGAAAACAGAAAAATGTGAATTTCTTATGCACAAATTCACAGATTAACTTTGGATGTCTGTGAAACTGAAAGAATATCTTCATACTTTCATATACTTATTTCTTAATGTTTTTATTGATTTGAGAGACAGAGGAGGACAGAGAGAGACATAGAAACATGGATGAGAGAGAAACATTGTTTGGCTGCCTCCTGCATGCCTTCTACTGGGATTGAGCCAGCAACCTGGGCATGTACCCTAACTGGGAATCGAACCAGTGATCTCTTGGTGTATGGGATGGCACTCAATCCACTGAGCCACACCGGCCAGGCTCACATACTTACTTTTTCATAAAAATTATGTTGTACATTACAAGTCTACTGGAACTTTTACAGATGTCTAAATCAGTCACCTCACAGTCTGAAAATAAATGGAAAGGACTAATAACAGTTTCTTTTTTTTTTAAGGAGTTGTAAAAATCCTTATTTTTTTTCTTTATATATTTTTATTGATTTCAGAAAGGAAGGGAGAGGAAGAGAGAGATAGAAACATCAATGATGAGAGAGAATCATTGATAGCTGCCTCCTGCATGCCCCACACTGGGGATGAAGCCTGCAACCCAGGCATGTGCCCTGACCAGGAATCGAACAGTGACCTCCTGGTTCATAGGTCAATGCTCAACCACTGAGCCATGAGGCCAGGCTTTATTCTTTTTACTTATAAAAGTGTGATGTTACTTCCTTATTCTTTCTAAGTAATTATTAATACATTAAACAATTATGTGTCAAAAAAGAGACTTGCTCCCTGTTTGGAGAAGCAGCAGTTGCTCATTCAATCTGCATGTAGGTTTCTCAGTCATTTTGGTAGAAATCCAGTTTAAAACAAAACAAAACACTGCTCTGTAAGATGCACAATTTATCCCTGTTTTCTTTTCTGCCCTATCAGCTCTTACATATATATTTTTTTCATGTTTCTACTATAGCTTAGTGTCTCTGGGTAATCATGAATGAATATTTACCCATTTTACCAGCATTCACAGCCTAGCAAAGATTGAATTCTATTGAACTGGCAGATTGCTTTTTAATTTTCTGCTTGGATGGGTTGTTTTTTGTCCTGTAGTTTCCAAAATATTTTATGAGTGTTGATGAAGAGGCTAAAAGGCTTGCAAATTTTGCTGATCTCTGCCAAAAGCTGATTAACCCTCCCTTATTCTTCAGAAACCCTTGTACCAGTCGGCTTAAGTGATGTAGGCAACATCATACACAGATGTGAAGCAGAACTTCCACCAGGGTTGCAAAATACAACTTCTGCACAAGGGATACATACATATATTGATAATCATTCTGTGCAGTTTTCTATTTCTGTAGTTGAGGGCAGTACTTATGCCTCTTAGACATGTTAAGTGCAAGACAGCTTGAATATCACCACTCCTTAAATGCAGCTGATGATCTGTGAATAATGATTATGTGACTTTGAAATGGGGTATACTTATAAATACAGATATAGTCATAATCCCTTGTTAATTGTTCTGCATTATGTAGTTATTTCACTCAAATGAGAATGACCTACTACCTTGATTATCTTGTGTCATTGGTTCTATTGAGCAGACATCCAGAATAACATATTTTTATATCTCAGAATAGATTTTTAAAATAATGATTAAAATTATTGAACTATCACATCACAATGGAATATTGTTATCATTTTTGTATATAGGGTGGGGCAAAGGTAGGTTTACAGTTGTGAGTATGTGGAACAGTTTATTCTTGCATTACTATTTATTACTGTATTATTTTCCATACAAATTGTAAATCTATTTTTGCCCCACCCTGTATTTTTAAGTCTACTCCACCCATTGTCTTTCCCATCTTAGTGAACAGCAACTCTTCTTCTAGTTGTTCAGGCCAGAAGCCTTGATTTCTTTCTCAGTCTAGGATGTGGTAGGTCATATTATGATTTCTAATTATTGGTACTCTTTGTCTATTGAATACAGAGATCAGAAGGACCTCCCAATAGGAGGGGTATGTGTCCCCATCCCACTGACCATGGACTTGGCAATGTCACTTTAGGTAATGGAATGTGAGCATACATGATTCATACCTCGTCCCTACAAAGTTAAACTTTCAAGAAGCGTGCCTGCTTTTAAGAAAATTGCAAGTTCCCTGATTGGAACTTCTTCCAGTAGCCTACTGTGACCACATATACAGAAACACTTTTGAGCAATGGCCATAATACTATTTTTATTTTTTATTAAAAGAGCATTTTTTACAGAGTATGTGAATAGAAAAAAGTAGATGTAGCATGCCTAAGTATGTGTGGGTATGTCACCTACTTCAAATTTTATAATTTATACAAGATGTACCACATATATTATTTCTCAAAATTATTATGCTTAATCAAGTGTTATTGTTTTTTATTTATGTGCTACAGAAGAAAAAAAAATAAGTTCTGATTGCCTATGACCATCAAGTAAGTTAATTGCTTGGATTTGACCTAAGACTTGAGTGTAGAGCAGGCATTATAGATAGAGAGAAGGCAGTGACTTCATAAGATGGAATGTAATAGAATGCTATTGGCAATGTCTAAATTTTCTTATGTTAAGACTAGGCCTGCCCTGGCCAGTGTGGCTTAATTAGTTGAGCATCATCCCTTTCACCAAAAGGTCACTGATTCAATTCCTAGTCAGGGCACATGCCCTGGTTTTGGATTAGATCCCCAACAGGGGGCAAGCAGGAGGCAGCTGATCAATGCTTCTCACATCAATGTTTCTCTTTCTCTCTCTTTTTCCCTTCCTCTCTAAAATCAATAAGAATATATATATATATATATATATATATATATATATATATATATATTAAAGACTAGGCATGACAACAAGTTTATTTATGTACAGATTTTGTAATATATGAAGCTGGTTCTCCCACAACAAGTAGCTCTGTGGTTAAGAGTGATTATATATAGGTAACTCTCCTTTCCTTTTGATTACTGAGCATACAGTTTAGATAAAGGAAACTTCTTTATATACAGATCAATTTATTTGGGCCAAAAACATTTCTACCACGCTCTTTGACATATTGCTGGCTGTGTACATAATACATTTGCAATTGATAAAAGCAGACACTGTCATAAAAAAAAGGCACTCATATTGCATCACTGTTATTTCTATGTCAACCAAGTCCATTTCAACAACAGGTGTTCCAAAGGCCTCAGAGGATTGGCATTTTTCTGGTGCTGTCTTTGTCAGTTTGCATATTTTCCTCCCTTGAGCTATATTATAAAGTAACTAGAGGCCCAGTGCACAAAATTCATGCATGGAGTGGGGGGGTCCCCTCAGCCCAGCCTGCACCCTCTCTAATCCAGGACCCCTCAGGGGATGTCTGACTGCTGGTTTAGGCCCGATCCCCAGGATCGGCAGTCGGACATCCCTCTCACAATCCGGCAGTCGGACATCCCTCTCACAATCCGGGACCACTGGCTCCTAACTGCTCACCTACCTGCCTGCCTGATCGCCCCTAACTGCCCCTCTGCTGGTCTGGTCACCCCCAACTTCCCCTCCTGCCGGCCTGGTCACCCCTAACTACACCCCCCCTCAACCGGCCTGGTCACCCCTTACTGCCCCCCCGGCCAGCCTGGTCGCCACGAACTGCCCCCCCCCCCCCACCAGCCTGGCCACCCCACGCAGCCTGCTGCTCAGTCATTTGGTTGTCCTTTACTAACCCCCCTGCCAGCCTGGTCGCCCCACGCATCCTGTTCAATCGTCTGTTTGGTTGTTTTGGTTGTGACGTCACTTAGGCTTTTATATATATAGATTGTTTCTGTACCCACAGGGGACAATATTAAGTTTATTTGTATTCATAGGCTTGAATTCTATTTTTTTGCTTTCTACCAGGAAGGCCTCCATCCCCTAAATTTTCTCCTCTTTTTTTATTTTTAATTAAATTTATCAGGGTGGCATTGGTTAATAAAACTGTATAGGTTTCAGGTGTACAATTCTCTGATACATCATCTGTATTGCAGTATGTGTTCACTACCCAAAGTCAAATCTTTTTCTATCACCATACATTTAACCCCTCTTTACCCTCTACCGCCCCCCGCCCCAGCCCTCTTCCCTCTGGTAAGTCTGATTTATACCAGAAATTCTTTAAATGCAGGAAGTAAGCCATTTTATCAACCTCTAAATAAATGCAAATGTTCTTGAAAGACATCACACATTTACTCACTCATAGTCATGAGCATATTATAAATTAGTTTATGATTTATCATCTACAGTGACAGATGATGTATGGGTAGAACTTTATATTAGGCCTGATTTTCCCAATAAGATCAGAATTTTGCATAGACTATTTTTTAATTAATCCATATTCCTTAACTCTACTTTAATCCTATGTTAGTCTTTATTGATGTTATTGCCAGCAATGTTGAGTACATTATCTGAGATTAATAGCTATTTGTTGAGAAAAACATCTGGAAATTTTGGGTTAAGAAAGGGTAGGTGGTCAAAAAGGGGTGCTGTAAAATCATAAGTTCCTGGCAGGGCTGGTCACCATGAATAGTCATACCCCAGGCCTATAACTTAGTTGGTGAAAGGTTTTTAAGCCAGCCCTGCCCATGGTTCTTATGCATCTAGGTTAACCTTTTCAATGCCAGAAGTAATACCCCTCAAAGGCATAACCACCCTGGAAAAAACACATAATCTTAGCTATCCTCTAACCCAATCCCCACCTTGCTTTCTCCCTCCTTAGCTATCCTCTCATCCAATCCCCACCTTGCTTTCTACCTCCTTAGCTATCCTCTAATCCAATCCCCACCTTGCTTTCTCCCCACTTAGCTATCCTCTAACCCAATCCCCACCTTTCTTTCTCCCTCCTTCATGTAAAATGTTCCATCCCTAATTTTAAATCCATAAAAGAAACTGCAAAACTGTCCTTCTCCAAAGCATTTAAGAGCTTGCTTCCCAAAAATTATTGCCAGGTTTGGCTCAAATAAACTCTTATAAAAGTCCTCTACAGGTTTAGACATTTCTCACATCAACAGGTAAAGAGGGAATCCTTTACAGTGTAGAGAATTGTTTTATTTGCATATACTGTATAGTGGCCTAGTCAGAAGAGCAAAGACTTTGGAAACAAACAAACAAAAAATAGATATTGCATACAACAAAAAGCCAAGAGGTGAGTTTCCTGTGCACTTAGAATCATAAGAGCAGTGGGAGTGGGAAATGGGGCCAAGAAGAGAAATGACACAGGTGAGCTGAGAGGACCATGATACTCTACTGGGATGATGCTATGTGTTCAGGACTGGCTCTCCAGCAAGAGTGAACATGATGAGTAATGAAACACAAATCTAACCTTATTTTCCATCAAATGGCCATATTCACTAGACTGTGCTTTGCAATAAATTATTGCCCTACCAGGAACAATTGCTTTTTCTTTAAGACTGTAATTTTCCTTTCAGCAACACATGAAATGGCCATTTTCAATAATGTTGGATATAAATTTGTTTAACAGTCCACACTGTTTACATTTCCAATGTTTTTTCTCTGATTCTGGGAAGAATAACAGTAGAAAGAAGATAGCAAAAATACAAAATTTTCCTTTGTATGCATACAGCTTTCAGCATTGACTACAGCAGTAGATTAAAACAAGTCATGCTGTAACATGTTAATTTTGCTTAATGAGAAGTTTGATTAAGAAAAGCTATCCTGGGCACTGTTACACCTTTAAATGATTCAATTTTACTCCTGTGAAAGTCAGACTTCAACATTTCAATTTTAAATGATTTAGTCACATTTAGAATTATTGAATATGTAGTTTGAACATCCCATCAACAACATTAACTACTTGTGTAATATTATGCTTTTACTATACACTGAGTGGCCAGATTATGATGATCTCTGAATGCATAATAATCTGGCCACTCAGAATATATATATATATATATATATATATATATATATATATATATATATAGAGAGAGAGAGAGAGAGAGAGAGAGAGAGAGAGAGAGAGAGAGAGAGAGAGAGAGGTCCAGTGCATGAATTTGTGCATGGGTGGGGTCTGGCCAGCCTGGCCAGGGGGAGGGGACATGGGTGGTTGAACTCCTAGTCGAGGGGACAATTTGCATATTGGCCTTTTATTATATAGGATATACACTGAGTGGCCAGATTATTATGCGTTCAGAGATCATAATAATCTGGCCACTCAGTGTAGATTATTTCCTATATGAGATTTTCATGAGTAAACTTTCAAGAGATAATTCATTCTTGAAGTGAAATGCAGTCTTCAAATGTGACAATCAAAATTAATGTGAACTTACCAATTTCCAAATTTTTGTGGTCTATAGATAGCACCATTAAATTTAATCTGTATACAGATAAATTCTAGATCTATGACAGAGTTGCATATATACATGGTGCTCTTGCTTATTTTCTGTCTCATGTATAAGAAAGAGAACCCTGTCTATTTTGCTTTCCTCTGCATTCCTAGAAAGTGGTAAAGTGCCTAATACATAATAGTTATTCAATAAAAATTTGTGGAACAAAAGAACAAATCCTGTTTTCAGAATTAACAGTCTAGTAGAAAGCAAGTAGGTGATTACTGAATGCTTACATAAATTCTAAGCAGTCTTCTTGAGGGTCCTTGCATTACGTTAAAGCATGTAGTAAATCTTATTCATTAGCTATGCTAGCAAATAGTCATTTAAGTTATATAGACTATGTTAGTAATTGAAGTTGAAAAGAAGCAAATAATTGCATATTTTAAAAAGGAGTAAAAGAATTCTCTTTCTTTCCCCCAAAAGTAAGAAAAAAACTTGTTAGAAGAATTTTTCATTATTAAAACTGTTGTACTGCCCAGCCCGTGTAGCTCAGTGATTGAGCATCAACCTATGAACCAGGAGGTTTAATTCCCAGTCAGGGCACATACCTGGATTGTGGGCTCAATTCACAGTAGGGAACATGCAAGAGCCAGCCAATAAATGATCCTCATCATTGATGTTTCTATCCCTTTCTCCTTCTTCCTTCCTCTCTTTCAAGTCAATAAAAACCTATTAAAAACACTGTTTTACTAATAATCACAACGTAAATGACACAGCTTTTATCTCAAGCAGTTGGCAAATGTGTGTGATGAGTCTTAAAATGTTTAAATTTTAATAAACCCCATTTCTGGAAATTTAACTTGAGGAAATATCACCAAATGTTGGGATGATCCAGTCCACACTGTCTATTAAATAATTATTTCTAATAGCAAACAATTGGAAATAACCTAATAGCCAACACTAGGTGAAAGTTTAAAGCAATGATTGCACATCATTAAGAATGCCATTCATTCAGTATTACTTTGTACTAGTTTCAGGTGTACAGCATAGTGGATAGACAATCACATATTTTACAAAGTGTTCCCTGTGATATTGGCACCCAACTGTAATTGAAAAGTTTTTATTTTATTTTAAAAAATAGTAAAAAACATACCATTCATACCCATATAAGCATATAAAAAAAAAGAGTGATTGGCAGTCACAATTTCAGCCATAGCTTTCTTTGGGTGGAGATCCTTTTAATTGCTATATATTTTTAGTTGGTTTTTTTTTTAATATATTCCTGTTTCTCTACAGTGATATATATTTCTTTTTGTATAAAGCAAAAAAGAACCTTCACTCAAAGTCTTATGTTTACTATCACCCTGTTTATAACCTTGGTGTCTCAATGACTGCTTCCCCAGTTACCCCACACATTGGCTCTATTCCACTTTATGGCTCCAGTGACCAACCTAGGATGATATAATAACATAGGTACTGGGTTTGTTTTACTTTTATGTAAAACATTAACATTCTCTAATGCAAGAATTGCACTGATGAGGTGAGAGGGCTGATATCCCAAGAGGATAAATGTTAAGTAATAATAACTGGTATAAAAATGCAGTGCTCATTCACTAGTCCAACAATTCCACAGAGGCCTTGGACGAAGCCTATGGAAGACCCCAAACCAGCATCTGTGGTCAAAAGAAATGGTGCCTAAGCACCAATCCTTTATGTAATAATTCATACCTATTACTGTTACTGGAAAGACAGCCTGGTCCTGAGCACATCTGCCTAGGTTCTTGACTTCATGTTGGAAAATTTTCACAACACAAGCCCAGGTTGATTTTAGAGGACGTTTATTAAAGCTGGGGACAGTGAAACAAGACAGGGCTGGAGAAGTGAGCCCAGGCTGATCTGCTTAGGCTCACTAAGAAGTCAGAGAAAACAGCCTTGGGGACAGGTTCAGGGGGTTTCCTGGGATGAGCTGCCACTACCCACTGCTGCTGTGGTTGCAAGTATTGTGGGGACCCTTAGAGTCTAGGAGGAAGAAGGGTGCTTATGGGGAAGAGGGGCGGGGGCTGTCGTGCTCCTGGGAAGGAGAGCATGCCCCAGGACCTTTGTTTTGAGGGGTTAAGTCTGCGCATTTAGGGAGGTCTTAGGGGAGGATTTCAATGAAACAGTCATCATCTTTATGCTGATGTATCAAAATGAGATTTAGGTGTGGTTGGCAAACACTAGTAGCACTAATTGGATTTCTGCTATCTGTCTCCCTGAGTAGGGTGATTTAAGCTATTTACCCTCTGTTTGGGCAGAAGTGCAAACCATTTACTCTTAAGTGTCCCTGGTTTAGGGAAGATAGCATTTGCTAGATGGCTACACACTGCTGTTTAACTATCTGTCTCAGTTTCCCTATTCTGCTTGTCCTGGCTTACTGGCCTATCTCATCACCATAAATAAATAAATAGATAGATATAGAGAAAAAACAAAGAACCATTTGTACTCCAACCATTTTTACCATCATTTCACTATACATTCTCAGCTTAATGCCCAGCTCTTGTTCCCTTTTTGATACTTAAAAATACTTGATGCTGAGCCATGTTGCATTTGGCTTAGAAACCATTTTTTAACAGCTATAGCACGCATCTTTTCCACCAATAGTTCTCAAAAGTAAATATCATATCAGAAAATTATGAAGTGACTGTGTTTCTAAATATTTATTTTAAAGAGACAAGGACAAAAAGCTTCTTTCCTCTCTTTGGAAATCAGTGATTTTCAGATTGGGTGAGTGAGAACCAGGAGCTTTAAAACGGTGTGCATTAGTAGCAGGATTACCAAGGCTATGCCCCGACAATTCCATTATACTGAATAGCAATCAAATTATAATCTACTTACCTATAATCAACCTTCCCATTATTTTTGTCTCAGATAAAACAATAACCAAGGTTCGCTGGCCCCATACACTCCTTACTCTTGAAAACAGCAGAGATTTTCTGTTGCTGATCTGCTCTGCTTTTCACATGAAGGCCTCCCAATTACAAGGCAAACTATCATCTGTACGGAATCCAATATAATAGTTTAACACCAGAAAGTCTAGAAATCTTTTGTGATTAGCATAAGAGCATTAGCATTTTATGCTGAGTGACATAAATTGTTGGGAAAGAAAACAGAAGAAAAGGTCAGATATATCTGTGTTCTGTTGGCACCAGTCAAAATTTTTCCAATTCTAGGATAAGACAGCAAATTGCAGTGAGTAATGAAGACCCTTTGATTTGCTACCATGCAAATATCTTCTATCACACCATGCACAGACCTGTGAAATAATGAAATATAGTCACTGTGATTTCTACCTTGAGACTCCTATGAATGAGGAAAGATGATCCCACATATCGGTCATCCATCTATAAACTCTCTAATATGGCTTGAGGAGAGATAGATAGCAGATATTTTACCAGAGATAAGGAAAAATGATGGGATTACAGATTCATAGCAACTTTTTAAGTACTCTGAATTTTCTTTATGGGCCTCACATGGGCCATAGACTAAGTCAGTCTATGTTTCAACGAAGCAATTGACAGACACACAATATTGTGAGCAGAATGGCAATAAGTTTGGTAGAGTTTTAATGGGTTTAATAAGGGTGCCCTGAGATACTGATTAATGCTTGATGCCCACAAGGAGTTTTTAAGGGGAATGAGCTACATAATTCTACTTGGAATTTTTCTGGTTAGATTTTTTTTAAAAATATATATTTATTGATATTTTACAGAGAGGAAGGGAGAGGGATAGAGAGTTAGAAACATCGATGAGAGAGAGACATCGATCAGCTGCCTCCTGCACACCTCCCATTGGGGATGTGCCCGCAACCAAGGTACATGCCCTTAACTGGAATCAAACCCGGGACCCTTCAATCCGCAGGCCGACGCTCTATCCACTGAGCCAAACCGGTTTCGGCACTGGTTAGATTTTTAATCAACAACTTGAATGAAGGCACAGGCTGAATAAGCAAAATTAAATTTAATAGGAAAAAATAAAAAGTACTATATTTAGATTAGATAATCAACTACACAAATATGGACTTTGGAAGAAAGGTGACTTGATACTACCTCCAATGAAAAAGAGCTTGGTGGTTTAATGGAAAAAATCAGAATTATCTAATAATTTGACAGAGTGCTATTAAAGCTTTTATAATCTGTGGCTTCATCAGTAGGCATTTTCTCTTTAGGTCCAAGACAGATTTGTACCAATTTGCCATCCTCACCCTTTATTTATATTATTCTATTTGGTTTATACATGTAATCTTTAAGAAACACTTTGACATTTTAAAAGGTATATATCTAAAACTACAATGACAAAAAGGAATTATAAACATTATTTAAGAAAATGGTTAAAAGAGGTTGGAAAAGTAATCTTTGACAAGATATGATTGAGAGTGGTAGTAGCGATTAATTTTATTTAAACACTTTAAGAGCTATCGGTGAGAAAGAAATAGACACGCTCATACAATAATGGATAATGAGACACAGGGAGTAAATATTACAAGAAGTCATTTTTTTGTCCAAGTAAAAATATGTAATTGTTAAATTTAATCATAAAGATAGAGTGCTTTCCACACCTGGGAGGGGGAAAATAAATTTATATATGTATGTGTATATGTGTGTGTGTGTGTGTGTGTGTGTGTGTGTGTGTGTGTGTATATATATATATATATATATATATATTTAAATAAATTTTAAGGAGAGAATAATTAACTTTAAGTAATAGCACAAAAGTGTTTAAAAATTGAGAACTGAATTGAAATTCCACTAATGCTATATAAATATTCAGCCATATAAATAGATATGCTAACCATTATATTTAAAATAGTAAATTATTTTGCATGAAATCATTTCACTGGCCCTCAATCAGTTTCTAATACTGTGGGTTAATTTTCTTTCCTTATTTTCTCCTTACACTGCAAATATTGAAAATGCTTTCTGAATAAAATTTCAAAAATTTGATGGCAACATGAAAATCCTTACTGCCCTGACCTTACATTTGTAACATTTATTTGTGTTCTTAGACTGCAGTGCTCAAAAATACAGAAGGTTTGCTTTCAATGAATCCTTCTGCTATTTCCTTTGAGGGTGCACAATACAGTTATCAGATACTAGTTGTGTATGTCAAATAATGACACCTGCTTTGGTAATGAAATTTAGAGCTCTGACACATTGCAGCTCACTATTTCTATTTGGAAATCTAAAGCCTAACTTGAATTAACTAAACTTTAATGAAATTTGAAAGTTTTGTCTCCAGTATGACAGAGTGTTTTATGAACAGCAGGTGCTTCCATAATCTCTCAGTATAAGAAGTCATAATCTCAGACAATATTGTTCAATAGCTATATGCTCTGACACTGGTTTATGTCATTTTCTCAAGGAAAGAAATACCGAAACATTAAATTTAGCAATTTCATCTATAGCAAACATCTCATTAAAATGCCCTTTACTCTTTAAGGAAGAATGTCAACTCTGAAGTATGAGGAGAGGCTAATTCTACAAAATCATCAGAAAAACACTGAAAAAAAAAGAGAGCACAGTTGTTTTGTTTTCAATATGCTCTATTAAAATGCCTATGAGAACTGCATTGATTTACTACTTATTACTAAAAACAGTGAGAGTTGCCATAACTTGTGTGTTTTACAATTATTGAGAATGTCCTGTTACATAATTCTTTGGACTGAAGAAGATACAGAGAACATTAAAACCTTCTGATGTCTTTTATAAAAATTAATGTAGTATTTTCCTAATCAGCTCAAGATTTGGAAGCAGAGGATCAAAGTTCAAATCTTAGATTTGCTATTTCCTATTTAATAAGACTACTTAATATTTCTAAGTCTAAAGTTTCTTACTTGGGAAATAGTGAATGGTTATAAGAATTAAACTATTTATTTGTTGCATCTAAATGTGACTAATGCTCCATAAATATCGATAGCTGGACTGTTGTCTATAGACATACGGTAATTCCAGGGTTTTACTACATAGTGAGCAGGATATTTTTCTATTACTGGATAATGCTTACATTGTACTAGTAGCCCTGCACACGAACCTGTGTGCCAGTAGCTCTCTGTGGGGCCTGGCCACTCCACACCCGCTGCCCAAAGGCTCTCCACAGCCCAGAGGCCCATCCGTGGCTAGGCGCGGAATACTTGCCTTGTCCCAGTGGCGACGAAGCAAGCATTCCACCAGGCCATTCACACTGCCCACTCTCAGCGGCCTCCGCCCCAAGACTGGGGGACTCTGGCAGGGCTGAGAAGACTGGGCACTGCCATCTTGTGGCTATGGGCACCATCTTTGTGATTGAGTGATGGTTAATTTGCATATTACCCATTTATTAGATAGGATTGGCAATTCCTGTTTGTGTCCTTCTTCACTCTTACAACATTTTTTAGAGAGGTTACAGTAGAATAAATGAAGGAGATTAAAAAAGTGAATCATTCGAAGTTGATTTGGGAAATTCCTGGCAGAAAATATAGGGTGATTGCAAGATCCTTTTATCCTTTTTTTGTTTTTTTGCCAAATGCCAAGTTTATGCCATAAATCAAGACTCAGCAAACTACACCTCACAGACCAAATTCAGGTCTCCACATGTTTGTAAAGAAAGTGTTCTAGGCCCTGGCCAAGTGTCTCAGGTGGTTGGAATGTCCTCATATAACAAAAGGTTGTGGGTTTGATTCCCAGTCAGAGCCAGAGCAGCAAGAAGAAGCAGTCAGCCCTAACCAGTTTGGCTCAGTGGATAGAGCATCAGCCTGCAGACTAAAAGGTCCCAGGTTCCCAGGTTCGATTCTGGTCAAGGGCATGTACCTTGGTTGCGGGCACATCCCCAGTAGGGGGTGTGCAGGAAGCAGCTGATAGATGTTTCTCTCTCATCTGATGTTTCTAACTCTCTATCCCTCTCCCTTCCTCTCTGTAAAAAATCAATAAAATATATTTAAAAAGAGGAAAAAAAGGAGCAGTCAATGAGAAACCAGTACTAGAAAGAACTAGGGCATTCCAGGAGATGTTCATGTGCAATAATTCCATCCTTCAAGGAAGATAGAACAGGGGCATGAAATTTCCAAGAAGTTCAAAACATTCTTGAAATTTCAGTACTGCACATAGGTTAGTTCCTAAAAACAAAATTCTTTACCAGAGGAAAATTACAATGGAGTGGCTGCAAATATATTTCTTGCACTAATGTATATGTAGTAAACAAATTTTTAACAATCATGTTTGTGAATCCAGTGAAATTTGGGGGTTTGCTCGAGTAGCTAGCATTATGTTAAATATACACTTTTAATAATATGGGGAGCTAACAATCAAGGTGGACATTCAAGAAGGCTTCAATGCAGGAAGGATACATCCCTAGATGTTCAGGAGGGGTTGCTGTGGCTGAGATATCACTGAAGCCCCAGAGCAGAAGGTACAAAGGGGACTGAGTTTAAGTGAAGAGAAGAGTCAGATGCTTTCTAGTTGGGACATATAGCATGAACCAAGGGGACGAGGTTGGGTATGCAGAAAATTGAAATAAACCAGAGAGTAGGAACAGGTGGTTCCCTTAGAGCAAAAGTGGTTTTAAATGTTTGAAAATTAAGTAAAAACTCTATTGTAAGGAAACTTGAACATTTTATTCTATAGGCATTTAAGAGCCACAGAAGATTTTTTTGCCAGCATTATAGGGATCAAATGATTCAATTACACCGAATAGAGACAAAAAAGGGAGCAAATAGTTTTAAAATAATAATAAATAATAAAAATATTACAATAGTCTCGGCATGAGGTGATGAGCAAATCGGAAGGCCCCTGGTGCCAATGACTGCATTTTCCTAACTGTTGTACTGTTAGTTTCGAGCACAGTGCTTAGCTGGAAGAAGGCCATAGGTAGTTGTTTTATAAATAGATGAGTGGCTGTGTGACCCAAAGGGGCCATATATAAGATGTAGCTTGTAAAGAAAAACATAAGTAATAGGATTTGGTTATTGACAGGACAGAGAGAGGAAGAAGAGTCTTAAAGAACTTTAAGACTTTAATTTTGTCCAACCAAGATAGAAAAGTATAGAGAGGGACCTGTGTTGTGTTCAAAAGGTGAACAGGTGTGCCATTTGTAATATACAAAGCAACTTCTGGTTCAGATTTTATCACTGCATAGAAAAACGTTCTATTATAATTTCAATGCTCCAGTGACAGAGAATCAACCCTCAATACTATACTCATAACAACTAATTTTAAAATTTATTTTATTATTTATGTTTGTTTTCCAACATTTTTTTTTTAATCCTCACCATAGGTTATTTTTCCACTGGTTTCTAGAGAGAGTAGAAGAGAGAGGAAAAGACAGAGAGAAATACTGATGTAAGAAGCACCGATTGGTTGTCTCCTGCACTCGCCCTGGAGCCTGCAACTGAGGTATGTGCCCTTGACTAGAATCGAACCCGGGACCCTTCAATCCACAGGCCAACACTCTATCCACTGAGCCAAACTGGCTAGGGCATAACAACTATTTTTTAATACCTTGATTTCCTGAAAATAGAAGCTATCTACTAATTTTACCCATATTAAAAGATAAGCTTAATAAAATAAACAGAGAGGTAAAGATAATGTCAGCAGGAGTACAGTCTAGCATTGTCCAACCATAGGAGTGAGCAGTGTCCACTTTTTGAACTTAGTAAGAAAATTAAGCAATACAATCTCTTCTTGGAGACATCCAAAATAGAATAAAACATTTTATTGAAGCCTTTTCCAAATTCTATCAATAGTTGACAGTTAACAGTGTTAAGATTATATATTTATTCATTTTGTAATATATTTAATCTCTTCCCTTAATTGTGAGAAAAGCCAATACAATTATAAGTACCAGAATTGATTCTGATAATAAAAGACCTGTTCCTACAGTATATATGAGGGGAACCTAGGAAGAAGCAACTATACTACAAAAATAAATTCATCTTTGCACATCTACAGAGAATCTAAAAGAAATTGTGCTTTGTTCATTAGACTGCTTGATTTCGTCACATAATTTTTACTTTGTGCCGTTTCCTTGCTTAGATTTTTTTTTAAATATATTTTTATTGATTTCAGAGAGGAAGGGAGAGGGAGAGAAAGAGATAGAAACATCAATGATGAGACTGGCTGCCTCCTGCACACATCCCCACTGGGGATGGAGCCTGCAACCAGGGCATGAGCCCTGACCAGGAATCAAACTGTGACTTCCTGGTTCATAGGAAGACACTCAATCATGGAGCCACACCAGCTGGGCTAGCTTTTATATGGAGTGTAAGCCCTGATAGTTGGACTTTCTCTTTTTTGAAATGCAAGTAGCTGACTTAAACTACAATGGCTAATGCTTCCACTTCAAAGATGTTACCTGGAATAAACACATAGCAAGCCGGCCAGCCACGTTCCCAGGTAGAGCCAGGCCATGTCCCCGCACTGAGGATCCTCTGTGTTACAAACCTTGGTTGATTTCAATAACTGACCGTGTGGGCTATGCGTTTGCTTTCTTTTTCCGTACTGGAAATTCACCATGTTTCTAATTCACCAATTGAGAGTGAGCCTGCAAAACCCGAGGCCCCCACCCTTGACCCCAATAAAAGCAGAACCCCAGGCCCATGCTCATGCTCTTTCTCCCTCTACCTGTGACCTCACTGTGTATCCCTAAGTGTACTGTGTAATTTCCAGATTCTGTAAATAATAAACTTCTATTTGTTTACTTTCCTGATGGTTATTGCTGAAGGGTGTTTTGCAGTCACAATAAGAACCAAAAGGTCTGGTTCAACCGCAATATCGGTTTTCCATAGTCTGAGACTACCACAAAACACCCCTATCAGTCTCATCAGTCTCACCATCCATTTAGAGGAGGCTATGTTCATTCATTTTGATTCAACACACTTTTGTTGAATACCTACTGTTATATTTCTCCACGGTGATGGATCTCATTTTTATCTTCAGAGGTATGTGTCTTAATTTTAAAAGTTGTATTTATATTATATTAAGATATATTTGTACACATAACAATATTTAAATACTAAGTCATATATGTAGGAAAGATGAAAATCAATAGATTTTGCCTACATTGATAATATCATTGCCAATTTAATTAATCTTTTTTTTCTCCTCAAAGGAAATCTCAAACTATTATAGAAATCATAAACAAACAAACAAATAAACAAAAATAACCAACATGGTGTGAATGCTTGCTTGTGTCTTCATGGTTAATTACTGGCTGGAGGGGTTAACATTCATCTGATATGTTGAGAGCCTCTGAGAAAAATAGCCTGTGTATTAAATATACTTTATTCACTAATTCTGTATGATTGTTATATAAATTTCAGTAGCTTCCAGTTTTAAGGTGTGTGTTTTGTTGTTGTTTTCCAATGAAATTTTTTGGATTCCTCAGAGAAGCTTCAAAGGGAGCAAAAAAAAAATATTAATGAAGAATGAAGCTATATCCTGTTATGGTGATACTTAATCTGTGGGCTTTCATGGGTAGTGAATTTGTAAACCAAAGAACTGAGTCCCAATTCAAAGGCCAGCCTGAGATTTCCAGGTATCCTCAGTGAAATGTTTCACTAACTCTCCTCCCGTATGTGTTTATTTGCTGCTTGCTTTCATCCCTTGTCTCTACTATATTTCTAGATTCCTCCTTCATTTCAATTCACTTCTTAAAGTCAACATCAAAAGATTTGCAACAGTGAATTCAAATGGATTCTCAAAAAGCAAAGAGAACTCTGTAACCTCTTTCTGTAACATGTTCTGAGGAGCTGACTGGATGTGAAGCGTATCTCAGTCCAGTATATTGTTATGTTAAACAGATTTTCCTGTTTTACTGTTAGATCACAAAGTAATGGTGCCAAGCATAATAGACCAATTTTAAAATTCATACTTTGAAATGTAGAACCATAGATCAGTAGAGATGAAAACCTCTCAAAGAATTTCCCAAACCATCCTCCCTCCCGCATCTACCCCCTCTCCCCAACCTGATTTATTACTGAGCCAAGTGAAACCTCACATGGCTAATGAATTGCCCATATGATTGTATTTCTACCACTAGGATTACAGACTCTTGTGATCACTTCCTCTTTAGAACTGCAAATTCCCAGAGCACTTCTTGTCAGCAGCAGAGATTTGGAATGTATCATAAGGTGCCTTGCACTATTATTAGTCAGTTAGTAATAATCCATATTGATTATGCCCAACTGTGTTTCAGACACTATGCTGGGCACTTGGGGCACAGTCCTCTCCTTGAAGAATTTATAGAGATGCTGACAGGTGCATCCAAACAAGTACAGAGACAAGGATTATAACCAATGCTGTCTAATGGAGAAGAAAGGGCTTCACAGCTGTGACACTGGTAAATTAAAAAATAATTCGTAATCGTGTGGCCAAGAAAGTAAAGAGAGCATTCCACTCAAAAGAGATAGCATACACCAAGATAAAAATACAATACAAAACAAAAAACCCATCAGCATGTACTTTTGTATCCCCATCTGGGTTATGAATATATTGTGAACAAAGATTACATATTGTATGTTGTTAAAATTTATCCCACCCTTATTCTCTTGTTCCCTAACTCAATAAATAAGTGAGATCTCTTGTTTCCTAACTCAGTAAATAAGTGAGATTGATTAAATCCTGACCAGCAAGTACATTGCTATTATTCTTTCCTTTAGAGTCCCAGACATCTAAGGTGTTCTTCCAAGTGTACAGGATATATTCTCTTTATGCCTCTATTCATGACCAAGAGATGTGAATGTTTAAGCACACAATTTTTTCTAGTATTTTCCTCTCTCCTACGAAAACAGTTTTATGCATAAGTAAACAATTACTCCCAATTAAACATCTGCCAAGTTATTTTCCACACAGCGAGCTCATGAAAGATTTAGGTGACTTAGGATGAAGTTTAACATTTAATTGAATATAATGAAAGTTAAAAATAAGCACAAAAATAAACAGCCTATTGAAAATTTTACAGGATGCGTAACTTTTCATTTTAACTTAAGCTCTAAATTGCATAGCCAAAGTTTTATTGGTATAAGTTATTTTCACTCCCCTGAGTTTAAGTTTTAATTAAAGCCAAAGAGGGTTTAATTATCAGATAGTCTCTGATTCCTGCAGGAACCCCACATTTCTCCAAGTCTAACCTGCCCAAATCTAAAAATGAAAATCCACAAAATTATAACAGAAAATTCTATAGCAGCATTTATACACAGAATGCTCTTTATACATTATATTCTTATTTTACACTGAAAACTTGTACTGTATGATGATTTTAAAAGTTAGGCTGTCTGAAATGTCATTTACTAAAATAAGGGATCTATCATGGTCCTTTTTAATGAATATCCACCGGGTATAAATGCTGTAAAAGAACTTAATAGTAGATCTCGGAATATGCATTGATTACTTGGATTTTACATTATTCCTTCCAGTGTTTAAACAAATTATGGTACATCCATATAATGGGCTATGATACAGCTGCTAAATAGTTTCCAAGTGATTTTGGCTGTCCTCCAAAATAGCCCAAATGAGTCCAATTCTCTCTATCTCCACTACTGCTACCCTCCTCTGCTGTTTTATGCTCTTAATTGAACTAACTTGGTGCCTCAAGGGTTTTCTCTCTGCTTTCATTCTTGCCCATCAACTGGTCTTTTCTCTACAAAGCTGCCAAAGTGAACTTTGTTTTTAATTTACTTTTATTGTTGACGCTATTACAGATGTCCCTGCTCCCCACTCCTTTGCCTATCACCACTCTTGTCTGTGTCCACGGGTTATTGCATATATGTTCTCTGGCTAATCTCTTTACCTTCTTTCATTCAGTGCCCCCTTCTACCCTCCACTATGACCTCTGTCAGTCTGTTCCATGTATCCATACCTCTGGTTCAATTTTGTTCCTTGGTCTTTTTTGTTCATTAGATTCCACATGTGAGTGAAATCATATGGTATTTGTCCTTCTCTGACTGGCTTATTTCACTTAGCATAATAATCTCCAGGTTCATCCATGCTGTCACAAAAGGTAAGACTTCCTTCCTTTTTGTGAACACAGATCAAATCATGTCTTATAGGAATTAATTGCTTAATTCCTATAAGAATTAAATCTAAATCTGTGCCCAAGTCCCTCCAAAACCTGGTACCTTTTGATCCCACTTCCTGCCCACCCCACATCTGAGCCACAGCAGCCTTTCTCCAACACTCAGCTTGTTCCCACCCGCCCACTTCAGGTTATATCCTCCTAGCCTACTCTTCTCCCAGGTCAGCCTTAGCTAAGGCTTATTCAAGTTTCAGCTGAAACATCTTGCTCAGAGGAGCCGCCTGACTATTAAATATCATGTGGTCCATCCTCTTCATGTCTCTACCACACCTTATTCAATAATTGTTTACTTTAATAATGTGTGTCACTCTCCGTAAAGAAAGATAAATAACATTGTGTGTACAGTGGTGGTGCTCATTCCAAGTGGGATTTTGAAGAGAATTTTCTCTTTCTAAGAATTGTTTGATCTTTATTTACAGGTAACTAAACTGTCAGAAAAGCAAAGGGGATTGATGATAGAAGGGGAACCTGGGCAAAAGAGGAGGTGAGTGAATCTACTAGCCTTCTTCAGCTAGGTGTTCACAACCTACCCTAAAGGAGTTCACTGTGGTTCCCTGACAATGAGCTCGCTGAGACTTCCCCCACCTCACACCTCACCGTTTGGAAGGGCTGCAGCCACACTCAGGTTCCCACCGGATCAGTATGTCCTTCCTCTAGCAATAGGAGCTGTAAATGTTTGCTGGGCCCAAGGTCTGTAGGTACTGGGTATCTGAAAAGCCCATGTTGTCCAGGAATCAAGAATGTCTTTCTTCACCAGTAATCTAGGTTGCTCTTAAAGTTGCCTTCACAAACACAGACAGCCTCTCTCTACGGAAAGCCAGGGTGATTAGGGACTTGTTCTGTCTCCTGATGACCTTTGCCCTATATATCCCCCCAAGTCTGTGAGATGTCACAGCACTTGTCCCAAGTCTGATGCCTGGCACAATGTATTAACCATAACTAGGTGATCTACAGCACATGATAAATTAACTGTACTTTAAAAAGTTGTTTAGGTATTGAGTTTCTGATACTTTCAGCATGATATAAAAATTTCCCATGTTATAAAGTTAAAAGGAAAACACAACTATTTTCTGTAAAATTATAAAATTTGAAAAACCATTACATTCTTTTTTCCCTCCAGCATGGCCTACCTTTTCTGTCTTTGCCTTTGGCCTTTTTCTTATCATCTTTATTTCCCTAAATATTAGTTATGACCTTTTGGAACAGCTCTCAAGCAGAAAATAATTTCAGCTTTAATCATGATCAAATCCTTTCCTGTGTTATCATTAATTAGTCTAACTAGAAGTTCATTTGAAGAAAAGTTCCTAAAAATGCTCCAAATCCAGAGTTCCCATTTAGATGGTCCTTTCTTCTTTCCCTTCTGAGAACAGCTGCCAGGAGTGAGACTCACTTTGGTTGGGCTGCCCAGTGTGTGAAGAGAGAGAGAAAAAAAGAAACCTGATATTGATCAGGAGTCCCTGAAAGCTACAGATGCTGTGTAGGAACACCTTAGCATATTAAATTGCAGTGGTTTCAGTTCTGGAAATTGCAATGAAGGTGTTGAGAATGTATGGTGCTATCTAATTTTCCTATAATGTGCACTAATGAGATAACTTGGGCTGCCCTAGGACAAGACTAATCAACTGGAGTTTCCACCTGATTTAGCAAAATAGAATCTGACATCATATCCTATTCTGAAAAGATTTCATTTATCTCTCACTTAGCTGCATACACAATACTTAGCTATACTCTTTGCCATATCCACATTGTGGCTCAATTAGGTCCGAGATGCTGTAGGATATATTGTTTTATCATAACCCTTAATAAGAAACACATTTTTCAGCATCTGCAAACACCATAGGTAAACAAGAGATTCAGAAGATAGGCATTAAAACAAATTCAGTTTTTGTTAAAGCAAATCTTACAATGACCATTCCAGGAATACATGTCCCCAGCTTTGATGCCTGAAGTCATTGCTCACTGTGTCTATGGAAACAGATAATTGGCATCTATGGTTTTGTTTTCCTGCTAGATTAAAATTATATTGAGGAAAAGGAGCATACTTCATTTCATTTCATTTCCTCAGTCCCAAATCCTTTCATTGTTTGGCACGTGATGGATGATCAAAAAGAGTTTGTTGGATACATTCCTGTAAAATAGTGTCTGCAATTAGGTTTAAAGAATAAGGGTTTGATGCCCTAGCCAGTGTGGCTCAGTTGGTTGGGTGTTGTCCTGTGCAACAAAAGGTTGCTGGTTTGATTCCTAGTTGGGGCACATGCCTGGATTGCGGCCTCAATTCACAACAGGGGGTGTGCAGTAGGTAGCCAATAAATTATGCTCTCACATTGATGTTTCTCTCTCCCTTCCTTTCTCTCTAAAAATCAATAAAAATATATTTTTTAAAAGAATAATGGTAGTAAGAGCTGTACTTTGGGCTAAAATTTTGGTTGTGAGTAAATATGCATACATTCTGTGATTTTGATAATTTCGGGGTAATAAAATATCTAATTATTTAAAAAAATAATATGCTTTATTATTTTCTTTCTAAATAAATACAAAGAACCACTTATAATTAATCTAATACTGGAATCAAATGTAACTATATGACCAAAAGTTTTGTATCAAGCAAAATTAGATTTTTTAAAATGGGGAGAATTGCCTGACCAGTGTTGCTCTGTGGCTGAGCATCTAACCATGAACCGAGAGGTCACTGGTTCAATTCCAGGTCGGGGCACATGCCCGGGTTTTGGGCTCAATCCCCAGTAGGGGACATGGGGGAGGCAGCTAATTGATATTTGCTTCTCATTGATGTTTCTATCTCTCTATCCCTTTCCCTCCCCCCCCCTCTCTCTCATCAATAAAAACATTAAAAAAAAAATTAAAAGTAAAAATAAAAGTGGGGAGAATTTGTTGCTAGCAGATCTTCCTTATAAGAAATATTTATAGAGAGCCATTGATGCTGAAATAAAAGACACTTGTATCCAGAATATATATATATATATATATATATATATATATATATATATATATATATCACAGCTCAACAATAACAAGATAAATAACCCAATTAAAAAAAAAGAATTGAGATCTTTCTGCAAAAATGATATATAAATAGTAAAAAATAAAAGCATATGCAGAGATGCTCAATTTCATTATTCTTCAGGGAAATGCAAATCAAAACCATAATGTGATACAACTTCAAACACATTAAGATTGCTATAATAATAAAAAAGGAATAATAGAAGTATTTGAGAGAATGTAGAAAACTGTAATACTCGTGCATTGAAGTTGAGAATGTAAAATAGTTGGTCATTTCTTAAAAACATTAAACACAGAGGTACCATATGATGCAACATTCCTAGATATATATACCCAACATAACTGAAATCATATGGCATATAAAAATTTGTAATGAGTGTTCACAGTAGCCTTATTCATTATAGTCAAAAAGTGAAAACTACTCAAATGTCTTTCAAATGATGAATGGATAAACAAATACAGTATACTGATATAGTGTAAACATGAGTGAATTACTGATACATGTTACAACATAGATGAACCTTCAAAACATATGGTAAGCAAAGGAAGTCAGTCACAAAGAACTATATATTAAAAGATTCCATTTATCTGAAATGTCCAGAATAATCACAATCATAGAGACAGAAAGTAGACTAACAGTTATAAGGGCTGGGTAAAGAAGAGAAGGGGAAAGGATTGCTAATAGGTTTAGGATTTTGGGGGAGATGATGAAAATGTTCTAAAGCTAGATAATAGTAATGGTTGCACAACTCTGCAAATATACTAAAATACATGAACTGTTTAATTTAAAATGGTGAATTTACATTAGGCATTATATCTCAATACATATTTCATTTAATTAAAAAAAAAAACACAATGAACTGACTTCTAGTCTTCTGGTGTGTGTTCCCCCCCCCCCCCCTTGGCAATAGATTTCTCTATGAAAAGAGAAGTTTTTGGAGGAAGGCTAAATGTGTTATTAACTTGAAGATAATTTGTCAGTGATTATTTAAAATGATAGTGTAAGAAAAAATGTCTATTACTTCCTGAGATGTGGTATGGTTTTGCCAACTATAGAACTCTTATAAGAACATTGTTTTGGCAAGGTGCAAGATTAAAGAGGTTCTAATTATAAGTGTGTGTGTGTGTGTGCGCGCGCGTGTGTGTGTGTGTGTATATATGTGTGTGTGTGTGTGTGTGTGTGTGTGTGTGTGTGTGTGTGTGTGTGTGTGTATATATATATATATGGAGCATATATTTGTCAAAATGATACATTATAATTCATGTCAGTATACAGATCAGTAAGATTTAATAAGGTACAGATAATCTATGTTTAAGACAGATTATGATGAAGGCATAGACAACAAAGATTTGTCTGGAGAGATGAGTGCAGACGACTTGCTTTGAGATAAGTGAGATTTATTTTGAACACAGTATATGCTTTTTAAAAGGTGACATCATGCGTCCTATTTCCGGATCGTGTCCTTCAGTGGACTACGTTTGGCTGACTTAGCACATTACTGTCCATGACATAAAATTAATGTTGTAAGACTTTTCAGCAGCCATCCTTTTGGAGATGTGTTTCAGTGCTATTTCCCTTCACTAAATTGATATATGAACCACCTACAGGCTTAAGATCACTTTTCCCTTTCCAGAAAGCACACAATGATTCAGAAGATTCCCATCTCAATGGACTCTGAGCCAGCAGGATATTTTTGGCAGCATTCTTCCTATATATCTTTATTTTATTATTATACTATTTTTGTTTGCAGTGTACAGAAGTGAATGAAAGAAAAAAAAACTGTGAAAATGATTCATTTCATTACTGGAAGTAAAATATAATTGGAAATGAAAAAGTCTGCCTCTAGAGTCCTATTGGATCCAAGTCTCTGACTTTAGATAAAAAGCTTGTAGAATTTCAAGTGATTTATTAAATTGGTTTATCTTACAACAAATATTTTTCACAAGTTAGAGCAAATTCCATTCAAAGCACGGTTTCAAATAATCACTGGTTATTTCAGCTAAAATAAAAGAATGTCAAGAACAAAAAATAAACTAGATCAGCTTCCTATGAAGAAAATTTTAATGTTTTCCTCTATGGAGTGATGGGAAGCATGCCAGCAAGGTTCCTAAATTTTCCATGACTGTCCCTAAAACCCATCTGTATAGGTGACTGTAGTCTAAGCAGACTCATACTGTACGACCTCATCAAATATTCTTCCCCACCTTTTTGTCATTGTTGTTGTTGCTGTTAATCCTCACCCAAGGAAATGTTTCCATTGATTTTTAGAGAGAGTGGAAGGGAGGAGGAGAGACACAGAGAGGGAGAGAGAGAGAGAGAGAGAGAGAGAGGTGAGAGAGACACGTGGATTTGTTGCCTCTCACACAGAGGCCCCAATCTGGGCCAGGAATTGAGCCTACAACCAAGTTACATGCCCTTGACCAGAATCGTATCGGTGACCAACACTCTATTCACAAGTCAAACTGGCTAGGGCTCTTTGCCACCTTTAAGTTTCCAGATCTTTAATCTTTTAGAAACAGTCGAAATATCAGTGGCCCAATAACTCAAATCTTTATATACAATGTGTGCGGGGTTTTTAAAAATTGCTTTCTACCTTTAATTTCTCTCTCTAACTTGTGTATTCCTTTTTATTTCTGTTTCTTCATTCCAACAGTAGTACAGTAGTACCTTGTCTTTAGTGAGCAATCAATAAGTACACATCTATTTACTTGAATACAATTTTTAATAAAATAAATATGATTCAGGAAGGATAATTTGAAAAAATTTTAATAAAAGAAATATGACTCAAAAAGGGAAATTCTGAGGAAGAGATGGACATGGGAAAGGTGCGAATTTTGATGGAAGTGTAGAATGGATATGGACTGTGGGCATTTACTTAGGAGGGCAGTTAAGATGGACCGCTGTGGAATGAGGAACAAAGAAACCTGAAGTTGGCCGGAAGGAATATTTTTATTGATAAATAGCATATGAAAACTTTGCAATTCAAATTAGAAAAACTATTACATTAAATCCTTGCATATATCTATATATCTATATATCTATATCTATATCTATATCTATATCTATATCTATCTATATATATATATATATATATATATAAATGATGGATAAGGATAAATAATGTTTTAATCAGAAAACTAGTAAAATCTGTTAAGAAATTGGGGATTTATTTAAATTAATATTTTTTTCAATATTCATTATTTTTCATCAACATAAAGAGCTTTAAACACAATTTAGAAGCAGAAAATACAAAAGATTAAATTCTGAAAGGAGATTAATGAAGCAGCCCTGCTGTTGTGGCTCAGTGGTTGAGTGTGGATCCAGGAACCAGGAGGTCAGGGTTCCCTCCCTGGTAAGGGCTCCTGCCAGGGTTGCAGGCTTGATCCCTGGAAGGAGGCGTGCAAGAGGCAGCCAATCCATGATTTTCTCTCATCATTGATGTTTCCGTCTCTCTATCCCTTGCCCTTCCTCTCTCTCTAAAAATCAATAAAAGCATACTTAAAAAAAAAAAAAAAAAAAGCAGAAGTGGTAAGAAGCTGTTCACACAAGAGAAAGAGCTGAGACCAAGACATCGTTCACTCTGAGCCTGGCATTTCCAAACTGTAAAATGAATAAAATGAATAAAATGAAACCTCCTTCACAGGGTCATTAAGAAGAGGAAAGACAACACTGCACCTGGCATATAGTAGATATTCACTAAAGGATAATTTCCCCTGTATAATTTGAATGAGCAGTTTCTGAATTACCCCTTACAAAGGCAAGTGGCATTAGGTTAATCATATCTAAAATACTGAGGACATATTAATGTATTAATTTGATGATATAACTATATAGGGTACAACACAGTGAAAAGTATACCATTTACTTCCCTTTTTGTTATACCTGAATGACTGATATGCTCTTCAGGCTGCTATTCTCAAATACCATCTTCTAATAGATGTTTAATGCCATGAATTTGATGATAGAACAGATGAGGTGTCTACTGGCCAGAGGCTTAGTCTTGATATGGGAAAAGGTTGCCGGGGATGAAGGAAATGAACATCAGGATGGCAATAGGCCCCAGGGAGCCTGTCAGATCCTTGGAGGACAGACCCCTTCTTAGGAGATCTCAGGAGTGCAATGCATTTCTAGCTTTGCAGAATTAACTTGTTTCATTTTCCTCTGGTTGAGTGAACTTCCTATTCATTTATTTTTGTTTTATTTCAATTGTTTTCCCTTAAAGTCTTTCTAATCACAAAACAGAATGGAGTCATTTTTAAATAGCCTGAGCCAGGCAAGATTGGTTTCAATGTATTTACCATCATTTCATCATTTGGTAAATTGGTAATTGGTAACTATCTCATTAAAAAAAAAAAAGTTTTTAAGACACAAGAAATTGACCAAGTAATGGAAGGTTTCTCTCTCTCCCTTGTTTTTTGTTTGTTTGTTTGTTTGTTGGGTTGTTGTTTTTTTTGCTAATTTCCCTTTCCTTTTGTATGTCTGTGCATGTCCATGTGGCTGTGTGTATGCTCACTCAGGGCTTTCAAGAAAGTAATAATAATACTATCACCACCTCAACCACCAGCCTTGGTTGGAGACCACCCGCTGCTTAGCAGACTCAGCTATCACCAGAGAAGGCTTCTTTTTGGCACCCGATATGGGCAACAAACAATCTTGGTGACATCAGGTCAGTGAAGAGCTATGGCAAGGTCCCATTCAACACAACAGGCACTTTTGCCTGCCATCTTCTGTCAAGGCGCAAGTGGGCTGATGTTCAGAGCCAGCAAACGAGGGAGGCATTCATTCACAGCCTGTGCCCTGAGGGGGATCATCATTTGACCCTCCCTTTGAATGCTGCCCTCACATTTTCACTAAGAAGGTCTTCCTGGCATCCTTTCTGACAGTTTGGAATGCTGGCATGGTCTATTTTGAGATCTACCTTTATAAAAGTTGATTTATCCCTATCACTTACACCCCTAAGTTTATCTTGCTTAGTTTTTTTTGTGCCTTCAATCTCCTACTTTGCTCTTCTTACTAACTTTCTTCACGCCCTGCTTACACTTCTGTACACATACTACGAGTTCTTGGAATGCAAATAACAAAACATTTAAAAAGCTACCATTCAATTTCAAATAACCTATTATAGTCTCATGTCTATGGCATTCTCACCCTTGGAAATACAATACAAAAGTAAACTTAATGCCTATAATTAATGCACCTATTGAAGCA
Source organism: Plecotus auritus (assembly GCF_963455305.1). NCBI lineage: Eukaryota > Metazoa > Chordata > Mammalia > Chiroptera > Vespertilionidae > Plecotus > Plecotus auritus. The sequence continues at coordinate 140,700,409 of NC_137775.1, read as the reverse complement.
AAAAGGAATGACATGTTAGAATGACCAGGGCTCTTCAACCTGGTTCAGTGCATCATTATTTGCAATGAATCATGTGAGAACAGGAGTGTAAAAGTGATTCACCTAAGGCCATAGGTAACTAAGTGTCAGAGTCAAAGCTAGGGCTTGGTTGTTGCTCTGAATTAACCTCTTTTACTTTCCCCAACTTCAGCATAGCACTCATAAATTTTTATTGTCTCTAATCTGCAGCCAGCAAGAACAACCCTTTCTGAGCAACACATAATATATAATATACTCCTTATTTATTCAACAGGGAGATGGCAAAACCTGAAGGGATTTTATTAAGAAAGATGTTCCCTCCTTAGGTTTCAGAGACAAGAGACATGTGAAAAAATGTCATTGTAACTAGGGTTCCAGGGGGGTTGACCTTGCCTAACTGCATCACAGGCTTCCACAGATTTGACAACCTCCCTCATAATTTTATCAGGAGATGCTCTATTTCTATGTTGCCCAAAGCAGCTTTTTCAATTTAATCACTTATAAAACTCTGTGGCTTCTGCGAGAATAGATGATAAATTGATTTTATCCTCTGGTAGTTGGGAAACACTAATCTTGTTTAGCTTTTGCTAGGAGCATTGTATGGAGCTCGCCAGTGCACACAGAAATACACAATGCATTTTGAACATGTTCCTAAACTGCCTTCACAAAATAGTTCACCTAATTATTTTTGAGTGGAAAAATCCAAAAATTTAATCAAATCGCCAGTTCAGTAAATGTACTTGAAAGTATTGAATCTTATAAGGGGTATATACTTAAATATAAAGTGAAATAAATGTATTACAGTGTAACTATTAAACACAAATCCCTTGAAATTCCACATGGTTAAGTGACTTACATTTTGGTCAGCATAAATGGATATGAAGAAGCCATACATATATCACAAAATACTATATCTTCCTAACATCAGTTATTTGCATTTCATATTAAAGTGTCATCCTATTTTCTTTGTGTTTTTTTTTTTTGTTTTTTTTTTTGGTTAATGGTCACATGAGGATATTTTTGTCATTGCTTTTCAGAGACAGTGGAAGGAGGGGAAAGAAGTGGGGGAGGGAGGGAGGGAGAGAGGGAGGGAGAGAGGGAGGGAGAGAGAGAGAGAGAGATATCCATGTGAGGGAGACACATTGACTGGTTACCTCCCCCATGTGCCCTGAATGGGGGCAGGGAAAGAACCCGAAACCCAGGTACATACTGGTTTCCTGAAATCTAACCTGAGATCCTCTGGCTGGAAGGCTGACACTTTAAGCACTGAGGACACTGGGCAGGATCATCCTATTTTCTTAACAGGGTATCAACACTACTTCATTGCATTGAAAAAATAATTTATTTATAATACAGGACTTTGTAACTGAGTTTGGAAGATGATATTCTTTATGCTGTCAGGAAAACTATTTTATTGTTACATGCTAAAAATAGTTTTTACTTAACATTTTCATGTCTTCTAGCATTTTATCGCAAACAAAGCATTTTTGGCTTGTATGACTTAATTTAATGCCCCATTCTATATAGAACTGCATGGTAAATTTTGTAAATCAAGGTGGTCAGATTTTTCAAAAGTTTGTATATTTATATATATACTCTCTCTCCCTTTTCTCAATAATGATCTTATCAATGCTTGTTTTTGTTTGTTTGTTTAGCAAGAATTCACTCAGAGATGATGGATAGCTTGGATTGTTAGATGGGGAGATAAGAAGAACCTCCTAAGACTCTCTTAACTGCCTTTTATAAATCTTGCTTGGTATACATTTTTTTGGACCTGGGCTCTTTATTTCCTTCTCTCTCCCAGAAACCCCAACATGCTGTTTCTGTTCCCTAACTATCTTATTTCATCTCCTCTTAGGTGCCTTCTAGATCACTCCAGATAACACTGCCTAAAGAAAAATGACAGAAATACAAACACAACTTGTTTCAAAACCTATTGAATTTTATTTTTAAAATCCTTAAAGTGATTTAAGGCAGGACACAAACATGCCTGCAAAACAATGTCTTCATTTTAGAGATTCACCACTATGGAGTTTCTGCTCTACAGAATATTTCATTTTCTTGAATTTTTGAAACAATGCTAGCCAAGAGCAGTGAAAATGGGTCATCTGTCAGGAATAGATTTGACTTCATTAAACAAAACCTATATAGTTTTATTGCTATTGCTAAAATCTATTTTTCTTTGATACATGTGTACAAACAGAAGTACATAAATAAAAATAAAATGTATAATATTCAAAATTGATCTCATGATTCATGGCAAGGAAAAGTAAGTTATAAGTTTGTGCTTTATTTTACTCCTTTATTTACAAGGGTTAATATTTTAATATATGTGTCTGAATTTTTAGGCTTACTAAAATAAAAAAAATGTACTAAGATTACTCAAGAGTCCATCGTATAACATCTTATTTTTTGTTGTTTTTTTTTTAATTAAGTTATTGGAATGAGATTGTTTAATAACATTATATGGGTTTCAAGTGTAGATTTCTATGATACATAAGCTGTACATTGCATTGTGTGCCCACCATTTTGTTTTGTTTTATTTACAAAGACCTAATAAATGCTAGCAGACTAACCACTTCACATCAAACCTCTACAAGATGAGGCAAACATGAGCCTTTAAAAACACAAATAGCAAGCATTTAGTTTTCTTTTTATATTTAATTTTTTTGCCTAAAAGAAACCCAATTTATTTTTATTCATTTATTTAATTAAATTTATTGGGGTGACACTGGTTTACGAAACCATACAGGTTTCAAATGTACAACTCAATAAAATATCATCAGGCATTTGGTTTTAGTGAGTGTTCTTCCCCTCTGAAGACACACTGTGATATGAATGGTATATACAAACCTCTGTGCAGAGAGAAGGCATACATCTAGCATGTGCTTGTCTATTTTAGAATTGCTTACAAAGAATTCTGCCATTATAACAGGTGTGAGGTGGTATCTCATTGTGGTTTTAATTTGCATTTCCCTAATAGGTAGTGAAATTGAACATCTTTTCATCTATCTGTTGGCCATCGGTATGTCTTCTTGGGAGAGCAATCTATTCCAGTCCTCTGCCCACATTTTTAATTGGATTGTTTGTAAGTTTGGTGTTGAGTTGTATGAATTCTTTATATATTTTAGATATTAACTCCTTGTGGGTTATACAACTGAAACTCATAGACACAGACAATAGTATGGTGGGAGGGAAGGGGTAGTGGTAGTGTTGGTAAAGCTTTAAAGGGGCCAAATATATGGTTATGAAATATAGTTTGACTTTGGATGGTAGGCACACAGTGCAATATATGGATTATGTATCATAGAAATGTACACTTGAAACCTATATGATCTTATTAAACAATATCACCCAATAAATTTAATAACATAAATTCTGCCACAAAAAGGTAGGTTCCTGTTTAAGGAGGATATGAAAAGATTTATAAATTGCTGTTTAGAATAAACAAAGAAAAAAGCAGAGAATCATCATCAAACTTCATTTTTTTTTAAATGGTAGAATAATTTATGATGGCTAACCTAAATAAAGTAGTTTGCCAAAACATTTTCATGAACAAGACAAATGGAGGATGAACAGGGCATTTGCCAAGGAAAAGTTGGGTTGTAAAGAAATTTTGTTTTTACATTGTGGCTATCACAGGGATTACATGTTCATTTCTCTCTCTCTCCTCTCTCTCTCTCTCTCTCTCTCTCTCTCTCTCTCTCTCTCTCTCTCTCTCTCCCCCTCCCTCCCTTTCTCCCTCTGTTTTTTCTATATGTATTTGTCTTAGCAAACATTGCCAATTGATAGTAGGCCATTGTATTGCACAAAAATAAAATCTAGCAAGACATATTTTTGCTGTGTTTTGATACTTATTTCTCACACACCAATCACTATGCTTATAGGGCACCATGGCTCTTTGGTACAGAAAACCATAGCAGTTTTACCTTTCAGAGATCTATCTGGGAGTATGCAGTTTTCCTGCTTTCCAACAGTCATTGCCAATTTTGCATCCTCATTTCCTTGGATTACTGATTCTGAGTCTTGGGGCAGAATCCTCTTGGGCATGCTTATATAGAATATTCCATCAGCACACACATAATTAATGAGGACAAACACCTTTCTCTGAAAGCTGTGAGAAGGTTTTTGTTTTTTGTTTGTGTTTTGTTTTGTTTTGTTTTGTTTTGGGGGGGGGATAGGCTGAATCTGACTGTACAATTTCCCATTCACAGTACAAAAGCTGGTACTGTCTTTATATTTTTGAACCCAAAAGGTGAGGATCATTAGTTCCATTTCAGTTTCTGAATCCACGGAAGATTCACTTAGCAGCATTGTGTTTCTAGGTAGGAATGAAGCCAGAGGGACAGGGATGCTCCAGTGGGTGCCTGGCCTCCTCCTCCTGCAGCCTCCTCAAATTATTGACATGAATGAGCCTTTCATATACAACCCTCAGTTCCGTCTATTACTTATCCCTTAAGGTGTTAATCTGTGAGCACTGCAGCTCAGATATGAATTTTAAAGTATGCTAATCTGAACTGAAAATGCCCCCTTGGGGAAAAATAAAATATGTTTTAAAAAACGCAGCTTACTTTCTGATTTATTCTTGCTTTTGGATAATTTTTTTTCTCTAAAAGGAAAAAAAATGATCCATGTCCCATGAGCATCATTATTATGTAAGAGAAAGGAGCAGAACCCAATCCTCCAAAGCTCACAAAAGGTGTGGGTTAAAAGGAAATGCCATGCAATTCCACTCTGTAACAAAATTCCGTTTACCCTTACAAATGAAATGCCACTAGTATGCCTCTTATATATATAGTCATTTTAGTTGTATATTCAGAATTTATTTTCATATGAAGACCTCATAATTTCCTTTATTTGCGTTTTTCTTGCTTTGCAAAAATCCACAAGCTCTTATTCCTACCATCTAGACACAATAAAATTTTAAATAAGAGAGAAATGAAAAGCATATTTGTACATAAATGTCTATAAACATTTTTCCATTGGGAAAATTATGTAGTTGGCTTTGATTTTAGATACATAAGCCTTTATTGCATAATGAGATAAATTTATTTGCTTCATTACTGGTAGGTACCACATCCCCAAGACAGATAAAGAATCTTAACTGAAACCCCATATTTTGAAGTGGATTCAGAGGTCCAGTAAAATTCCAGAATGAGTTTGGTAATTAAAGAGAATTCTAAAGATACAAATTTATACTTACCTAAAGTGACCCATTCTTTATTCAATATATTTATCTGACATTTAAGTACAGTGTTTTATCTTAGTATTTTCCTATTTGCTAGTAGAGCATCTTGCCTATAGTAGAATTTCCATAAATATAATTTTACACTGAGGTCTGCACTTAAATGCCTGTTTTCTTTTTATACCTGCTTCCTTCAAGAACATGTATTGGTCTTTTCTCAGAAGTGACCACAATAAGATTTACCCTGGCCACTCTATCTAAACCAGAACCCTAACACTTCATATCCCTTTTCTGTGACTTTTTTCCCCTTTTAGCACTTCCCACTACCCATCACACTATCTATTTTTTCTTATTTAGCTTGCTGATTACCTTTTTCTCTCTTTAGAATATAAGCTTTATAGGGAGAGTCATGTTTGTTTTAGTCACTGCTCTATATTTTCCTTAGAGCTTAGCTCAGGGCCTGGCATAGAAATGTTAAACAAATATTAGTTGGATAAAAAAAGTGATTATCAAAACCTGTGAGATGTTGCACAGAGTTCTGATATAAAGAGAAAGTGAAAGAATTTTAATTCTACATTGTTTAACATGGACTATACACAATATTATAATAACTATAAGAGCAATAAGAAAAAAAGTTGTTTTCATTAGACAGGTTAAAAATGGACTTATTTTCTTTTTTTAAGTCCTTGTGTATCTTTCTACTCTGATCTTTTACCTCTTCCCAACACATTTTCATATCATCTAAAGAGAAAGATCCTGAAGCAATCATGAGATACTAATGGGTGTTGAGCTAAGAATTACTCAAGTAATAAACTGTTGCTGGACAGAACTAGTTAAAAATGCAGATTTGCCTGGCCAGCACTGCTCTGTGGTTGAGCGTTGACCTAGGAACCAGAAGGTCATGGTTCTATTCCCAGTCAGGGCATATGCTCCCGTTGTGAGCTCGATCCCCAGTAGTGTGGTGTGCAGAAGGTAGCTGATCAATGACTCTCTCTTATCATTGATGTTTCTATCTCTCTAGCCCTTTCCCTTACTCTCTGAAATCAATAAAAATATATTTTTTAAAATGCAGACCTGGAGAAATGACTCCAAAGCTACTGAGAGATGGAGGATGGTAAGTTAAAAAATTTCATATAGGCCTGGCTTCAGTCCCTTCTTCTGTGTAGTGCGCAGCTGCTCAAAGTTAAATCTTTAATGTTTCTCTGTACCTAGTAAGATTTCACTAGGAAAATGTTTTTGGTTTGTTTTTTGTTACTAAAAAAAATGCTTATAAAGCCTACTCTTTTAGGGAGTTTCCATCACACAGCAGTATACATGGGTGATTGAAGAAAACGAGGGTAGGAGGACCAGGTAGGAAGTTTTTATGATAGTACAGTCCTGATCAAAGGGAGGGTTTGGTTTTAAAATGACCGCACTTCCCAGAAACTCCACCAGTCCCGATTTCACATAATTTTACTTCTTTCAATAAAGGTGATTTATGTCCAATCTAAATAAATCTGACGTAATGATATTATTTTATAACTCTTCATTAATAAATGCACACAATTTAAGTGGAAGGGAGAGAGGGAGGGCAGGAGGGAGGATGATAAAAGAATATTTTGCTATAAATTCCTGCCAGGGATTGTGGGAGTGGACATTCTGCATGTGGAAAGACTATGAAGAAAGAAAAGGAAAACTCTAAGTCTGACTAGATATGGAGAGATAATTTAAGGGGGGAAAATTTAAGTGTGTTCCAAATCTTCAAAACTAAGACATTTGACAGGAAAAAAAAGCCCATCTGGATGGTGGGCTAGATTTGGAAATGATGATTGGTTTTTAGCCATTGGTCTTTTAACACTTCTCAAACTTGTTGAAAAATCTCTGAGCATTAACTTTGTGGTTCTACAAACCTTTAATGTCTCTTAGGATTTGTTTGAGTCTCTCTCTATTACATGTCTACCCCCTCCACACACACACACACACACACACACACACACACACACACACACACACAACACACACACACACACCCACACACACACACACCCACACCCACACCCACACCCACCCACCCACCCACCCACCAACCACAACCCACAATCTCCTTGACAGCAGGGCTGGCTCTAGGAAAGACTGTGAATTCAGAAGGTTGGTCTGGGCTTCTTACACATTCCCTTATTTCTGCTTCACCGTATTTATTAAATACCATGTGCCCATTGACCTCATATTCTTCACTTTTCCATTCTTTAGGACACTGTCTCTACTTCAGTTGATTGCCTAAACCTGGCCCCCCAGACAGTGCCCAGACTTCATAATGACCAAGTATTGTGAATTTTTTAGAACAACCCCAGTATCAACCAGCTCATTTTCTTGTCTCAGTTTGCCTTTGGGAAAATTCTCACCAAGTTACCCCTCCTCTCTTACTTTTCCCTCTCCAATGTAACTCATCATAACTATTTGCTAAAGAAATTAAAAACATTAGCATTAAGTTGTAAATCACTCTCCTAAGATTTAGGAGTTTGTTAAAAAGACATACGTATATTTGCAATGATTTCATATCTTAGGAAATAGTTTTGTTTATTAAATATTTTGGGGAATCCTTTAAATTTCCCCATCAACAATCCTGTATTCATTAATAAATCCAGATATGTCTATCAGAAGAAACTGAACATTTTTATAATATTTCCAAAAGATTTAAGTATAAATCATTATTTGGCATTGAAACAACTCAGAATCTATATTTTAGTCTATCATAATCTGCTTCTGTTACCTTCTGATATGGGAGAAATGAATCAATGGCTTATTTTAATGAGATCATGGTTTACATATTTTGATATTTAATCAAAGAGAATGTGGGTACTAGTAACTCTCATTCTCTAAAGAAAATATTATTCTAAGTTAAAAATATCATTTTGGCAATGCATACATGATAGAAACATCTGAACACTTCTCCATTTTTATCTTCAATAAAATTGTGTTAAATTCAAGCCACAGCATGACACTGACTTAAAAAACTGGTAAAGATGCAGTGTTTATTATTAGAGAAAACACTTGGCATCTAGGTGAGGGGAACACATAGAAGAGGGATGCCTAGGGAGCCAAGAAGAGATGTGAAAAAATGAGACAGGAGCCTTTTGATTCTCTGAGGCTTGAGGCAAAGTCCCATCTGTCAAGCACCTCTCCTGGCTCCCCCGAAAGAATCATGCCTCCAGCTCTCCAGATTGTCCTGGCAATTAGATGTGTTCCAAGTCTTGTCACATTCACCACTGGAAATTTTCCAAAACAGGATTCTACCTGTGCTCTAATTTTCCATGACATCTCAATGTCTAACCAATGGCCTGTTGGTGACCCTCCAAGACCCTTTTGAGGCTGCTCCAAGTTAACACTATGGCAGCCAGAGGCAACCCCACCCCAAAACACACTTCCCTGCTTCCAGACTGTAGAACCGACAGGGATAGAAGGTGTCTGCATCCCAGACATCATTTGCTGCATATTATACCAACCCTAGAATGATTATCTCCAAACTTACAGATTAGAAAGAGACAGATGTGTATCTTGTTGAAGGCTGATGAAATTTGGCTTTTTTTTTTCTCATAGTACTGACCTCAGGACTTAACTGATAAAAAGAAAAATGCATGGTCATGGCCACTGTGACTCAGTGGTAGATCACTGGCCAGTGCACCAAAGGGTAGTGGGTTCAATTCCTGGTCAAGGGCATCTACCTGGGTGGCAGGTTTGTTCCTGGCACATGTGGTAGGCAACCAGTTGATGTGTCTCTCTCACATAAAAAGTTCTCTCCGGAGAGTTTGTTCTAGATCTTTGAAATATACCCTAGGTATTTTAATGGGGATTGCATTGAATCTGTAGATCGCTTTGGGTAGTATGGACATTTTAATGAAGTTGATTCTACCAATCCATGAACATGGTATGTTCTTCCATTTGTTTATGTCTTCTTCTATCTCTTTTTTCAATGTCCTGTAGTTTTCCCAGTATAGGTCTTTTACGTCCTTAGTTAAGTTTATTCCTAGGTATCTTAGTATTTTTGATGCAATGGTAAATGGGATTTTTTTCCACTTCTATTTCTGTGAGTTCATTATTGGTGTATAAAAAGGCCATTGATTTCTGAGTGTTAATTTTGTATCCTGCTACATTGCCAAATTCATTTATTATGTCTAGTAATTTATTGATGGAATCTTTGGAATTTTCTATGTATAATATCATGTCATCTGAGAGTAAGGACAGTTTCACTTCTTCTTTTCCAATTTAGATGCCTTTTATTTCTTCATCTTGTCTGATCACTATGGCTAGCACTTCCAATACTATATTGAACAGGAGTGGTGAAAGTGGGCATCCCTGTCTTGTTTCCTGTTCTTAGGGGAAATGAGTTTAGGTTTTTCCCATTGAGTATGATATTGGCTGTAGGTTTGTTATATATGGCTTTTATTATGTTGAGGTATGATCCCTCTATCCCCACTTTGCTTAGAGTTTTTATCAAGAAAGTGTGTTTGATTTTATCAAATGCTTTTTCTGCATCGATTGATAGGATTATGTGATTTTTGTCTCTCAGTTTATGTGATATATCACATTTATTGATTTACAGATATTGTATTATCCTTGCATCCCTGGAATAAATACCACTTGCTCTTGGTGTATTATCTTTCTAATGTAATGCTGAATCCAAAAAAGGCCCGAATAGCCACAGCAATCCTGAGAAAGAAGAACAAAGTTGGAGGGGTCACAATACCAGATATCAATCTATATTACCAAGCCACTGTTCCCAAAACTGCCTGGTACTGACACAGAATAGACATATAGACCAATGGAAGAGAAGAGAGGACCCAGAAATTGACCCAAGCCATTATGCTCAATTAATATTTGACAAAGGAGGCAAGAGCATACAATGGAGTCAAGACAGTCCCTTCAATAAATGGTGCTGGGAAATTTGGTCAGATACATGCAAAAAAATGAAACTAGATCACCAACTTAAACTATACACAAAAACAAACTCAAATGGTTAAAGGACTTAAATGTAAGGTGGGAAACCATAAAGATCCTACAAGACTCCATAGGCAGCAAAATGAAGACATGCGTCATAGCAATATCTTTACAGACACAGCTCCTAGGGCAATAGAGACTAAGGAGAAAATAAACAAATGGGACTACATCAAAATAAAAAGCTTCTGCACAGCAAAATAAACCATCAACAAAACAACAAGAAAGCCCACTGCATGGGAGAACATATTTGCCAATGATATTTCCGATAAGGGTTTAATCTGCAAAATTTACAGGGAACTAATACAACTTAACAAAAGGAAGGTAAATGACCTAATCAAAAATGGGCAAAGGATCTAAATAGACACTTTTCGAAAGAGGACATACAGAAGGCCCAGAGACATGAAAACATGCTGGAAATCACTAATCATCCGAGAGATGCAAATCAAAACAACAATGAGATACCATCTCACACCTGTCAGAATGGCTATCATCAACATATCAACAAAGGAAAGGTACTGGCAAGGATGTGGAGAAAAAGGAACCCTCCTACACTGCTGGTGGGAATGCAGACTGGTGCAGCCACTGTGGAAGATAGTATGGAGTTTTCTCAGAAAGTTAAAAATGGAACTTCCATTTGACCCAGTAATCCCACTTCTAGGACTATATCCCAAGAAACCAGAAACACCAATCAGAAAGGATATATGCACCCCTATGTTCATAGCAGCACAATTTACAATTGCTAAGATTTGGAAACATCCTAAGTGCCCATCAGCAGATGAGTGGATTAAAAACCTGTGGTACAGCCGAAACCGGTTTGGCTCAGTGGATAGAGCGTCGGCCTGCGGACTGAAGGGTCCCGGGTTCAATTCCGGTCAAGGGCATGTACCTTGGTTGCGGGCACATCCCCAGTGGGAGGTGTGCAGGAGGCAGCTGATCGATGTTTCTCTCTCATCGATGTTTCTAGCTCTCTATCCCTCTCCCTTCCTCTCTGTAAAAATATCAATAAAATATATTAAAAAAAACAAACCTGTGGTACATCTACACAATGGAATACTATGCTGCTATAAAAAAGAAGGAACTTTTACCATTTGCAACAGCATGGATGGAACTGGAGAGCATTATATTAAGTGAAATAAGCCAGTCAGAGAAAGATAAATATCACATGATCTCACTCATAAGCGGGATATAATGATCAACATATTTTAATTAACAAAAATAGATCCAGAGACAAATGGTAGTTTTCTGAGAAAACTCCATACTATCTTCCACAGGGGGGTGGGGTTAGAGAGCAACCAAAGGACTTATATGCATGCATGTTAGCATAACCAATGGACATAGGCACTGGGGCAGTGGGAGCTTGCCAGGAGTGGGAATGGCTGGGTATGAGGGGGCGGGGGTCAATTGGGGGAAAAGAGGACATATGTAAAACTTTAGACAAAAAAAAAATGTTCCTGCATGCTTTCCACATTTAAAAAAAAAGTTCTCTCTGTCTCTCTCTCTCTCTACCCCTCCCTTCCACTTTTTCTAAAAACCAATGGAAAAAATATCCTTGGGTGAAGATTAACAAAAAACAAACAACAAAAACATCCCATAATCTTATATTCAAAAGGCATATTTTTCATAAAGATGAAAATCAATTTAATTTCATAGGTATATATTCTATATGAATTATTTGAAGGAATACAAGCTTCATGGGATTACCTACTTACTGGAATCATCTGGGAATTGCTATGTCTCAAAGGAATGAGCACTCATACCAGGAAACCTGAAGGAACAGTATGTATTTAACATCCCATCAACAGAGATAAAATCCCAACTCTGCCACTTACTATGAGAAGGTTGCTATACCTCATCTCTAAATGGCACAATTTAGGTTTATTGAGGACATTCAGTGGACTAGGGTATGGGACCCACAGGGCCCACCATACAGGACTGATATATTTCACATCCCCCCTTCCAGTCTGCCTGTCTGCTGAGAGAAAATGCTAAAGGAGAAGAATAATTACTGAAATTGTTGAACAAAGGAAGCTTAAGTGTAATTATTAAGGTATGGTTAAAAAATTATTAAAATGAATCCAGGGAACTCAGGAATCATTTCACAAGCTTACCATTTCACCACCAATTAAAAATAAAATAAAATATATACCTCTGGCCTGTGTGGCTCAGTTGGTTGAGCATCGCCCCATGCACTGAAAGGTTGCGGGTTCAATTCCTGGTTAGGGTACATGCCCTGGTTGTGGGTTCAATCACAGGTAGGGCATGTGTAGGAGACAGCAAATTGATGTTCCCTCATATGGATGTTTCTCTCTCCCCCTCTTCCTTCCTCTCTTTCTAAAAAAAAAAAAAAATCCATTAAAAATAATAAAAATTGTTAAATGAAAAATAAAATATATAGAATGGACAAATATCCTATATAATAGAAGCATAATATGCAAATCAACCGAACAGTGGAATGACCAATCACTATGATGTGCACTGACCACCAGGGAACAGACACTCAATGCAGGAGCTTCCCCCTGGTGGTCAATGTGCTCCCATAGCGGGAGTGCTGCTCAGCCAGAAACCGGGCCTAAGCCATCAGTCAGACATTCCCTGAGGGCTCCTGGACTGCGAGAGGGCGCAGGTTGAGCTGAGGGACCCCTTGGGTTCACGAATTTCATGCACTGGGCCTCTAGTACTGTTATATGGGAAAAGGGCAGCTATACTGGGTGAGCCTGACCTAACCACATGAACCTTTTAAAAATAGAGGGTTTTCTCAGACTGGTGACAGAAGTCAAAGAGATGTGCTCCAGCTGGCCTGGATGAAAGCAAACAACCATGTGTGAACTGCCCATTCATTAGGGCCACATAGCAAGTTGGCTCTAGGAGTGAGAAAGGGCCCCAGACAATAGCTAAGGATAGCAAGGACTTAAATTTTTTTAATGTATTTCTTGATTTGATAGAGAGAGGAAGGAAGAAAAGGGAGGAGGGGAGAAAAAGAAATAAACTAAATTTGTTGTTCCACTTATTTATGCATTCAATGGTTGCTTCTTTTATGTGCCCTTACTGGAGATAGAAGCCACAACCTTGGTGTATGGGACAATGCTCTAACCAGCTGAGCTACCTGGCCAAGGCTGGATAGCAAGGACTTTAATGCAAGAAATTAATTCTGTCAATGACAGGTGATCTTGGAAGAGAGCTTTGAGCCCTAACTGAGAAATGTAGCCTCCACCATCAGCTTCATTTCTATCTAGTGGATAAGTAGCCACGCTGTGCAGCCCTAATTTCTGACCCACACAACTGTGAAATAATGGGTACTGGCTTAAGCTGCTAAATGTGTGGTAATTTATTATGCAGCAATAAAAAATAAATACAGATATCAAGTTCTCAATAAGTAATACAGTAGTTCATGTTAAATTAGCAGATTCTGGCCTCAACAGTGATATCTCGGTTTGGGTTTTTAATAATTGAATTGGCCAGAGGAATTAAGAAGCTGGGTAATAAGGATTAGAGACAAATCTTTTTTGGGCACAAGCAGGTAAAAAAAAAATATTTTTAAAAATATTCCCCAAATTCCAACAGGATGACAGAAATTTTAGACTTTCCTAGTAAAATTATATTTCTCCTAGTAACATATTCACAAAGTAGTTTGAGTTTTCATAGTCATTACATATATATGGGTGTTTCATTTCCTTTAAAATCTATGTAAATAAATATTACTTGCGAACTGAGATTCTGATACATTTACTTTCCAATTTCATATAACCAGTTAATGCCTCAGCTGAAACTAAAACCAGATTTTCTCTTTTCTTTTTCTTTTATTAAAACTGGATTTTCTAATACCTGAACTATTGCTAATTGACCTATAACAGACATGATCCTGTTGACTAACTGAAAATTCCTTCCTCTGCTAGGATCATAGAGAATGCCTTATATGCCTCCTGAAATAAAAGCTCTTTACTCAAAGATTTGGGAGAAAATAATTCATGCAAGGCAATAATATAGCAAATCTTACCTTCTAAAAAACATTTAAGGTAGGAAAACTTTCTTAAATGGAACCCAGTTTCAGTTGTATTCTTTATGTTTGCTTAGGACTGATGGAAAAATATTGAAAGCAGCGGAGTTTTTGGGGCCAGATTCCATGCATAAACCTACCAACTTTGTATATATTCTTAGTTGTCCTACTCTCTGAGTCATTTACCAACACAATTAAATCATGAGATTATCCTGAGGTTGCACTTAATATGACATATTCAATTTTTCTTCTTTAAAGTACATTGTAAGATAGCTAAATGTCTCAAATTTTACTAGATTTTTCTGGGTTAGTCTTATTGATATTTCAAGAGAACCAAATCAACTTACTCTTAATCCAATTGTTTCCAAAAAAATTATCTTGAATCTATATATATTTTTCATGTGCACTTTGGAAGACATGAAAACAAATAAACATGCCTCTACTACCACTGTGATCTCAGAGCAATTCATAGCAAAAATCCTTCCCTCCCCTAAATTAAAAATAATGATAACAAAATCAGCTTGGATCTGGTTAAGCATCAACCTATGAACCAGGAGATCACGGATCCCTTCTTGGTCAGGGCACATGCTCTGGTTGCAAGTTCAATCCCAGTGCTCTAGGCAGCCAATTGATGACACTCTTTCATTGATATTTCTCTCTCTCTCTCCCACTCCCTTCCTCTATGAAATCAATAAAAACATTTTTTAAAGTAACAATAATTACAACCACACAAAAAGAGGGATAAAAAGTCAAATAGATAGATAGATAGATAGATATAGATAGATAGATAGATATAGATATAGATATAGATAGATATATGTATAAATATATATTTAAGAAAATAAATAGCAAGAGCTAGTTAGGCTGCTTCCATTTTCTAGAGTAGCTATGAATTTTATAGTATTTTCAAAAGTACTAAGATTGGACAAACAAGTATATAATTTTCTTTTGTTGAAATTTTGGATATAAAATGAAACTGCTAATGAATATGAAATATTACAAGATGCCTTTGGTGAATATTGTGATTACTTGGCAATAGACACTAAAACCTATTCTAAATCTACATTTTGTAATGGAATAATAAAAAACATTACATTTATGTGTAATAGCAAAGGAGAAAAAATTAAACTAAAAGTGATATTTTTATCTGAAACCAGTAAAAATGTCCACATTTGTATACTGAAGAGTAGGAACCCTAATGGAAAATAATTTTCAGTGAGCACTGGTTCACAATTTTTTAAATCTTTCTAAATATATATAATTTTTTTTATTGATTTCAGAGAGGAAGGGAGAGGGAGAAAGAGATAGAAACATCAATGATGAGAGAGAATCATTTATTGGCTGCCTCCTGTAGGCCCCCTATTGGGGATCGAGCCCATGACCTCCTGGTTCATAGGTCAACACTCAACCACTGAGCAATACCAACTGAGCTGGTTCACAGTTTTTCTTTTCAACTACTACCTTTCTAGAGATAGGTACCTTCCCTAAGCAACTGGCCTGGTCAACTGGTCTCTCACTTGGGTACCTCTCTGGTTAGAGTGCCTGGTCAACTGGCCTCTCACTTGGGTACTTTTCTAGCTAGAGTGCCTTCAGGATATGTTCAGTTTCCTAACCCAAAAACACAAGCTTCCTTGAAAACACAATTTGGCATCTTCTCGTAGACTTCAGCTCTTCAAATCTGCCGTCAATATGTGTCAACATCATTAGCTCAAACTCCCTGGCCTGAAATATAAATGATATTTTTGGATATTGGGAGGAGTCAAAGTATGATCAAATACAGTCTGTTACTCATTTGCCATCTATCTCCCCTACACTCATTTCTTGCCTTTTTTCTTGTCACTGTTGTGACATAGGCTCTTGCCATTTCCCATTTTTTATTACTACAACAGCTTTCCACTGATATACTGTCTATCAATCTCATTCTGCCAAATTTAGACTGCCTACCATTCACTGCCAGGATAATCATTCCCAAACTTCAGTTGAATTATTATATCATCTTGTCCTAAACCATCTAATGGCTGACCCTGCTTCCTGCAAACTACTGAACACAGCCTGGTCTTTAATGGGCTCTTCTGTCTAAATTTATTTTTCCTTATTCCCCATGAGAAAACCTTCATTCACTTAAACCCCTCTCCTCTCCTCAAGAAGTGCTGTCATAAATTTTAATGCTGAACTTTCTCCTTCTGGGTTTAGACTGCTTTCTTCCCTCCATTCCTCTGATTTACATCCTCTTCTCTGCCACCAAGCCTCTTCTTAACCACTTCAGACCCAGGTGAGCCGATGGATAGCTGAACCCAGCAAGATGAGAACAGCTAGAAAGTGTATTCAGTGGGATCACAATGTCACGTAATTTTTTTTTTTTTTATTAATCCTCACCTGACAGAATTTTATTGATTTTTTTAGAGAGAGAGGTAGAGAGGTAAAGAGAGAGAGAAGGAAAGAGGGGGAGAGAGAGAGAAAGAGAGAGACTGACAGACAGACAGACATCAGTCAGTCATCAGTTGCCTCCACTACTGGCCCTGACTAGGGCTCTAACCTGCAACCTTTTGGCGTGCGGCACTCTACTCCAATCAACTGAGCCACCCAGCCAGCACAGCATCATGTAAATTTACTATCCAAAAGTTTAAAAAGTTTCAAACATATGCTTTTTTACACATTCAGTATGCAGAACCATAAACTGTGTGCATAGGTGCACACATGTATATGTATGCATTCGTACATGTATGTGTCTCTATTTCATGTCAATAATAGAACCATGGAAAGTTAGGGTTAGAAAGACATCCATATATTCTCACTTCCATACATTTACAGGGTAGAAAACTGAGCCCCAGAGAGTAGCCATGACCCCTCTAGCCTACATTGGTGTCAGCTCTCTGTTTACAGTAAGTAGAGATAAGAATCTTCCTAAGATTAAGTAATCTAATTCTGCCAGACAAAAATGTCAACATCTTTCTGTCCTCAATCCAGATGCATCCCAGTCTAGTTCTATTTTTCTTTTGCTTCATGAATAATCCCCCAGTATTGTTATAAAAAATCAATTAACATAAAAATAATTGAGATGCTTTTAGCTTTAAAAAGATGTGTTATTTTCGTTACTGAAACTAAGGCAGTTAACAACTATTTTCATACTGATTCATGATTTGCAGTTCATTTAAAATCAATAATGAAACTTTTAGCCACACAAAAGTATTGTTGATGACAGGAAAGATGGCAGAGAATGTTGTCTTTCTCAAGTGCTCAAGTCCCAATCATGCCAAAAATACAGCATCCCCACCCCATGTGCTCATATAAAATATATGAACAGAGGCAGATGGTGACAAAATCAAGATATAGGTAGATATCTATAGATAGATAGATAAATAGAGAGATAGATGATAGATAATATATAGATATGCATACATACACACAAATCATTTCTTTGGAAAAGCAGCTTAATAAATTGGGTTGTACCAAAAGGAAATATCCCCAGTACAAAATAAACAAAATGAGACAAATACTCTTTGAAACTAGAATTATAACTACAGGAAAGCCACCACATATCTTGAAATATGTTATTCAATTTTATGAGGGACTAGGAAGGATAGAAGAGAAGGACTGTACTTTTGAAGTCTTCATATAAATGGGGAAAACACAAAAGGAAGAAGAAAAGGAAATGGGAAAAAAAGGCAGAGAGATGATACAAGGACCTTTAGTCTTTTTTTATGTTCTCCCTAGAAATCACCTAATAAGACATGTCCTTGGACCTCTTCCCACTCCTAGAGTTGTGAAGAGGCACTTTGGGAATTAATTGGAAGGACCTGAAGGCTTTTCTTACCTGACCTAGTCAGAGTGGTCTCTTCCTGCAGAGTTGTCCAAGCTAGGTCATGGACAACTCCCAGGGGGTGCTCCAGGAGTGTTTGAGCATACACCTTTCAATCATGGTACTTTCCTTTCTAACCTCCGTTCACTCTGCCTTATCTCTTGTT
The DNA here is from genome assembly GCF_963455305.1 of Plecotus auritus. Taxonomy (NCBI): domain Eukaryota; kingdom Metazoa; phylum Chordata; class Mammalia; order Chiroptera; family Vespertilionidae; genus Plecotus; species Plecotus auritus. Next base: position 140,682,273 of record NC_137775.1, on the reverse strand, counting down.
GGCCATTTTTTGTAGAATGGCATCTGGCTATAGTAATCTTTGCCCTCACTGAATTATAAGAGTGCTTTGTAACATTCTGGTGGAACAAATCCCATGTTCGTATTTAACCAGAAATCTAAAGACTAATATAAGAAATGGGTAAGAATATTCTAGCCAAATACTATGACTGGTGTCACAATAGAGCATTTTGTTCTGCAAACTCGATAGAAATTCAGTTCCACTGTAGAACAGCATGAGGGCAAGGGGCAGAATTAGACTGGAGGTGAAGGACACACTCTATGAGGAGGCATCAGGACATGGAGCTTGTTCAGGAGTCAATGACATTTCCCCCTAGGGATTTGAGTAAGATTGACCTGATATGCATTTTTGAACTTGAGCTTTGAACTTGCATATGGTGAATTGATTGCAGGGACACAGGAATGTGTTGCTTCAGCCCAAGGTCTCCTTATCTCCACTACTGTTCCCGGAGATGGCCGGAGTATAGGGATGCTCAAAATGCTTTAAATCTCAAATGTTGGCAATTCATGCAAATGTCCATTTATCTCTATTTAAATATAATTCTTCCCTATCCTCTCTAAACACACTATTGTGCAGAGAATGCTGGTTTCCGTTATCTATTGCCCAGATGCTATTGCTATGAGAGCCCATTTGTCCTCATCTATCCTGTATAGTAAAATCCTAATATGCAAATCGACCAAATGGCAGAACGACCAGTTGCTCTGACATGCACTAACCACCAGGGTGCAGACACTCAACGCAGGACCTGCCTTCAGCCTGCAGGCCCCAGGCCAGCCAAGGCGGGTGCCAGTGGAGGGGGGGGGGCAATCACCCCACCAGTCACCCCACAGATTGGCCCTGATTGCCAGCCAGGCCTAGGGACCCTACCCATTCACGAATTTCATGCACCGGGCCTCTAGTATATATATAAAAGCCCCCTGATGGTCAGTGCACTCCCACAGCCCACCTCCCCTGGCCGGCCAACCAACCTCCCGCGGCCCCTTCCCTTGGCCGGCAAAACTCCTGAGGCCCCTTCCCCCAGCTGGCCAACCTCCACAGCCCCTCCCCCCCTGACCAGCCAGCTAACCTCCTGCAGCCCCTATCTCCCATCCCCAGCTGGCTGGCCCTGATTGGCCTCAATCAGGACTGGGTGAGATGCCCCAGTTGGTCCCAATCACTGGCCAGGCCAAGGGACCCCACCCATGCACGGATTCTAGTTTAAAATAAAAGGGTGTAAAAATGATAACATACAAAGAATGATAATACTAAACAGGGCTATGAGATCAAGAGGTGGAATTATAACTGCATTTGGTGGTCAAAGTATGATCTACTCAAATTAATTAGGCTCTCAGGTTAATTGACTTTTAAAAATATCAATTATGTGATCCAAAGACAATATCTTCATCTCTTTTTTAAAAAAATTAAATTTGTTAATTCAAGACAGATGCAAGACAAAATATATTAATTTGCTTGTAAAGAATCTGTATTATTGTGAAGTTTGTACACACACACACACACACATCCCATCAATTGTGACATAACTATTTTACTTTTTAATATTTATATTAATTTATCCTCTGGCACATATGAGTATCAGGTCATAATAAAATTTTAGATTGATAGTGAACAAATAGTCTGAAACAAAACTGATTAGAGCAACGATGCTCTGAAGTCCTAGTGATTATCCAAGTGCAAAGTAAGTGTGTTGCTTTAGCTGTGAGCCTGCATATTATGTTTGGTTCAGAAATTAGTTATCTACTTAGAAAGCAATTTTCTATGGCAGAAAAGATGTGATTTTTCTCTAAAACATGGAATATAATAGGTGTAATTATTTGGATGCAGGATATATAAAATTTTCACTGTAAATGGTGCATAAATGTGGCCTCATTTTGTATTGATTTATGAGCCATATACAGCACAGCCCTCCATATCCCCTGCATCAGGTATAAATATATCAATGTGGAACTGCATGGTTATATCTACCCGTTGTGAAATAGAATTACCTAAAGCATTACAGAACCGTGGCCTAGGTAACGGAGCATTTACACAATGAAGATAATGTAGGGATGTTAAATTGACCTACATTAAATGTTTATAATATTCCTCCAAAGCAAGACACCCATGAGAGCTTTTATTTTTCCCTACTTTGGGGTCTTTTTCATTCAAAAAAGCAAGTCCATTTTTGGTTCTTAAGAAATCTGGGCAACTGACAGTCTCTTTTGGAATTTTATTTATTCAGCTATGAAAGTTGGTCCCATATACCACAATAAATGATTCAGGGAACTTAATTTCTGATCATTTGCTATCCACAGAATCCCTGCAGTTCTCAATTATAGATAATAGCCAGTATTCACTCAGAGGAATTATAAGTCAATTCTCTGGATAATTAGAACTGTGCCTATGCTATCTGAATAGATCTTGTAAAAAAAAGTTTATGTTCAATATATTTGCTTTAAATTAAAAATTCAAACTCACAATGTATCTTTTATAGAGATTTCATTAGAACATTCACTGTTTATTGAATAGACAGACATAATTGAGAGACTACTATGAGCAGGGCTTATGCCAGTGCAAGGCCATGGGGAAGCAGCACAGAAAGGAGTGCTCTGTTCATGTAAAATGGCCAATGCCGTGGAAGGCATTACATTTCCATGGAAAAGCATCTGCAAGTTTGACTAACCACAGCAGCTATTCTTTCACTGCTGATCCAAAGCTGAGAGTGGCATAGCCCAGGAAGGAGAGAAACAATGTCTCAAGACCTACAGAAGCACAGAACATACAGGCTGATAAAGAGGGTTTTAATCTGTCTCAGCGGAGAAGACGCTTCTGGAACTCTGATCCAAGGGAGTGACCTCCACATTGTGGACCATGTGGAACACAGAGAGAAAGATTAATAGAAAATGCAGAGCAAGACATATGGATGAAAACAGATCAGATACACTCAGTATTGTGTTTGTAGTATTTTTTTTTTCAATAGAACTAAGATTAATGTAACTTTTTGGAAAATCATATGCAATTCTCACTCCATTCCATATCAATCTGTGGACTTTGTTAATAAGCCCAAATAAGTATAGTTGCAAACAGAAAAATGGTATTTAGGTCTAAGATTCTGAAAGTCATTTTTACAGAATTCTGCCTCAGCTAGGGTTATTCTTATCTGGCTATACTATTTAGTAAAACAGACACTTGGGAATCAAAGTAAAAATACTTTGGTAGTAAATTAAAATATGGCAATTAGGAAGAAGAGGTGATATTTGCACAAAGCCAGGCAGAGAAAGGAGAGAGGAACAGATTAGGTAGTGGGAATAGTATGTGTTAAGCCTTTTTCAAGTGTAAGTTGTTTCTCTCTTTACCCTTCATGGATAATGCTCAACTTTTTAGTTGTCTCGTTATTTTTCCTTGGGAACTCATCCTTTTACTCCTTGAAATTTCAGATACCTTGCTACCAAAAACAGAACGAAGAATAATGTAACAGAGTCATTCCAAGTATATAAATTTCAACAAGTATACAAAATAAAACATCCTGTTTACAAGTACAAAGATGTGAATTAAATCCACAAAGGCAAGCAAGAGCATGGCAAATGTAAAAACCAGCTCAGAGAGTGGTTACCTCTGAGATGAGTGGAAATGATTCGGAATAAGAATGAGTGTGCATGGGGCTTCGAAGGAAATGGTTATATTCAAATTCTTCGCTTTTGAGTGGCATTTTATATACTTCAAACATTTTCTCAGGATGGGTTCTTTGGGAAGATGACTCTGAGATGAAGTTAGAATGCAAGACATCTTTTGGTGTTCCCTTTGGGGTCCACACCCATGAAAGGGAGGGGAAGGGAGCAAGGTTGGGCAGAGGGAGACGACCAACTCTGATACAGGCCTGCCAACCCCAGCCAAAACCATGGCCATTCCAATGTTGAGCTGTCAGAGTTGTCCTGTGGTAACCAGAAATAGATAGCCCTTTGTATCCTGCCTCATCCATCAGCAGATGTGAACTGTCCCCAGAAAAGCATGATCCCATGCAGCTGAGGCTATTCCTGAGGAGGTGACAGCTGAAGGCATTTCCAGCAGTTGAGACAGGGGCTCCTTCCTTGAAGGGCCATCTGGATGGTACATATGACTTTTTAATGACACAATATTTTAGAAAATGTGTTTTAAAAAATAACTTCCATGGATCAATGTATATATATTTTTTTAGAATCTAGTCATTTCTTTTACTGGAAATCAAAGAAAACACATGTGCTATAAAAATGCACTGTGCCTCTTGTTTTTCTACAGTTTCTCAATGACAACACGTTTTCAAGTTCTTTCAGTACTTGGGACACATTGTCAGGTTCTAGAGACTGATCTCATTCAGCGTGGCTATGCAATCCCTTCTAAATTGCTTCACCTATTCAGTATATAATTTCCACCTTGCAGTGTTGTTGAAACTCTTTCTAGTTTCCCAACCATTTCTTCTCACTGAAGAAGCTGGAAACAAAAGATGAGTCAGATTTTGCCTCTCTTTTCTGTTTGTAATGTAGCATCTCATAACCTTTCCCAGGCAGAGGGTTTATTTCTTCCTTGCTATTGTGTTTTTTAAAAAATGAACTATGAGGTTAGCCTTTTTTTTTTCATGAGCCTCAGAACAACAACATGACTAATTATGAATGATATTGACCAGATTCAGCTCAATCTTAGTCTCTTGAAACTTCCTAGATAATCATTAGACTGGGTCATATACCCTCCTTTAGGTCCTCACCAATTCCTGTGGCCCCTATTGTGGTCTTTATCACACTACACTGTTATCACCTTTCTTCTTTGTCTACATTTTAGACTGAAATAAATTTGATGTGTTTCTACGTTATCCTAAGTGTCTAGATCTACTCTTCCCCTTGAGCCCAGCATCTCTCTGTGCCTTCTATAAAAAGATTTTTCCTCTAGTTATCTTTAAAAGTATAGCATTAGAGAGTACAAAACCCATTCTTCCTGAAATAGCTTACCATCAAAATATCTCCCCCAAATAAAAATAAGTTGTCTTTAAGTCTATCAATATATATTTTAATCAATTGTTATTACATTAAACAGCTTTCCCCCAACACACTGCTTCAAAGACATCATTCAATACTTCAATAATATGATGATTTTATAAATTTGTGGTCAACAATTAATAACTTAATTTAGCATATGGAAATGTAGTTAAGTGAGTACTAGATTCTCATGGATCCAAGTTACTTGAATTAATTGCTTCTTGCTTGAGATTTAAAGAACTTGTACGATATTTATTTGGGATTTATTTAAATACTCATTTCCCAAGGAAACCTAATGATTATGAACAGGAGACTAACACACTTTGAAGTATATTCTTATCCATCTTGGCAGGAAATAAAAACACTCCAATGCCATTTAATCTAAAGATGCACTTTCTTTAAAATTGCCCAGATTACTTCCTGTAGAGCTTATTGAACAGGCTGTTCCAAGAGATGGATGGACAGTCTGGAAACGATGCAGAATGATCAATTGAAATGACAACCACATTTAACTTTATATGAAATGACCTGAAAACCCATTTACCACAGTCATCTTTTGCATCAGCCTGTGTAATAGTGCTTTTAATGAAAGAGACAGGCATAACTTAACTAATTACTTAGAGACACTGAAATCAGTCATGTCAGTGACTCCATCACACATATCCTCTTGTTTTTTTTCCCCTAGATTTTCTTGAAAAAAATTATAAGAATATTCTATATAGTATAAAACAGCTGACAAGATGGTTATAATATATTAAAAAGGTATGCTTAAAATTTATCTAAATACAGTATTTTTCAAGTAGTATGGAGTTTGGAAATTATGTAAGAAGAATTTAGGCTACTTGAATTCTTGAAGTTTTTCATATATTGTCACTTGTTAGCATTAAATTATTGAATATCCATATTTCCCCAATGGCAGATTAGAGAGGGACAAAATAAAAGTAGATTGAAATAAATTTGAATTTATTAAAAATGTATCCTGAATAGTTATGTGCAAGTCATACCAATTTTTATAAATATCAACATAATAATCAAAACCATAGCTGTCTTAAAAGATATAATAGTGTACTAAGTACAAGAGAATTTAAGTACAGATGTTTTAGATCTGACCCTCCAGTTTCAGTATTAATTCATTGCCTGTCAATAATTTAGCAATTGATCTGATCAGAAGGTCAATCCTAATCAGACTTTTCAGTCTAAAAAATGAAACTATGATGAGTGACTTCAGTCATATATTATGCTTGAAATTATTACCCTTTTATTATGCTTAAAATTACTGATTACTTAAAAATCAGTATTTCTTACTGGGATCTAAAAAAAAAAAGCACTGGTGAGGAAAGCCATGCAAGGAGATGAAGGAGAAGTGATGCTGACCAAGGGTGAGAAGATGTATTACATTTGCTTATTTAAATGTAATAACAATCCTTTCCAATAGTTCATATGAGGTAAAATTTAATAGCATTGACCAAGGTTGGAAACAACTGGCTGCTCATAAACATTTGTTCAGCATCATTGCAGTCCAAGTTCAGGGCTGCAGCCCGAAAGCTCTGAATAGACAAGAAGATGCATTAAGAAACAGAGCACACAATTCCTGTGTGGTACAGCAGGAACTTCTTTAAAAGTTGATGTGATCTTGCTCTCAGACACTCACATGAAAGTCTGCAACCCACCTGTCTCAGATCCTCGAAACTTGCTGGTTCTTCACTTAGTGAGCGTAGCTGAGATCACTGAGCATCTACATATGAACAGCTTCCACTGGTTTCTGGGTTCTAATCCACTCCCTTCGTATATTGCTTCTTTGTGGGATTGAAGGAAGTCAGAGCAACCTTAGCAAGCTTGAATCTTCATTTCATCCAGTCTTTGAAAGAAAGCCATCTTCTGTGGTCTAGCCTCGCTTAACCATGCCAAACCGAACCGCTGGTCCAGGCAGAGGCCTCTACCTCAAACGCCCACTTCTCAGGTAAGTAGCAGGTAAGCAACAAACAGTGCCACTTAAGACAACATGTGACCCAACAAAAGAGCAAACAAAACAGTTGCTGATTCCCAATGATTAAAGATTTGCATAGTCTGACACATCATAAATGCAGATAAAATTTAATTATTGGATTTGAATCTTAAGGTCTTGGTCAAAGAATTATATAAAACGCACACAAAAATAAACCAATGATTTCCCATTTTCTAAACTATTAAAGTATTTTCATATATTAACTTCTTCTAAACTAGTTCTTTGATATGAAAGAGGTCTGAAGACAGCATGCAAAGTCTCAGAACATCCAATTTTTAAATGGCTCTCCAGAAGCTGTTGGGAGGTTTTAACATCTAGTTCAGACGGAACTAATTCTGCCACATATATATGGGATGTACAGACTAAGGCCTATGATTTAATATTTTGAAGAGACTGCGGAACAACCCACATAACACTTCTCTAAAAACCAATCCTAGAACTTCAGTTTACCTTTATATACCTCAGGAAAACTCACACTGAGTAATTAGAATTAGAAATGCTAATAGGTCTGGGACTTGGATGGAGAGATAAAATGACCTGTAGCCAGGTAGGATGCTATAGGCTTGCATCCTAATGCTTTGATCAGGCCCCTTCCACTGCAAGAGCCTTTTTTGCTCTTCTACCCAATCCTAATCCCATTAGAAAACTAGTAAAAGCTGTCATTTTTGTATCATAGTGAAAAAAAAAAATCAACTATCTACCATTGCCTTTTCTGGTTTCTGAATATTTGAACTTAAGACTGCAACAAACTGGAATGAAGGGCTGTGGTTTCCTGACACAGTGAGAGCTGCTTTAATTGGAGATACTGTGATGGGAAGGGCCTTTGACCATCTAAAGAGCTCAGAGATAATTGCACAAATCACAAAAGAAGGCCAATTTAAAGCAGAGGCCAGACTGGTTCCAGAAACTGGGTGATCATAGACTGCAAAAAAGGCAGCCTCAAAACTGAAGGAAGGTTCATGAGGTCTAAGCACTGAGAAAGGCGAAATCATTAAAATTCAGAGAAGCACTTGGGACCAGAATGACACAGTGGCGCAACCTGAAAATTCATTTCCACTTGCCCAGCCAATTTGAAACCAACGAATGGATCCTTAATATTTCCGGACCAAAGTTGTTCATAAGATTTTCAACAGAGTGCTAAGTGTGATGCTAGGCTTCTCATTTATCTGTTAGACATCTAGAAAGATGCATTCGGTATTAGAATGCATGATGGATCACTTCAGAAGAGCATTTTTAATATTAAAAATGGTAGGTTAGCAAATGCAGGAGGTATTATTGGTAGAAATGGAGGAGGAGGAAAGGAAGAGGGGAAGGGGAGAGGGAGAGGAAGAAAAGAGAGGAGAGAGGGGAAGGGAAAAATAGGAAGGGGGTATAACTATGTGTTTACACACTTATTCTTCAAAAAGGATCTCTCCCATTCACCTAATGGGTTTTATGGATTATTTTGAATTAGCTATGGTTTCCAATTTCTACAAGTGAGATCTGATAACAAATAAGAGGCTTTCTTCTGTTCTCCAGTACAGTTCATTTTAGGAAAATACATTCAATATGCTTCATTATGCAGATTTCATCTGATATCACTGCAGTTATTTCCTCCCCAAATTCATACTCCTTTTCAATATTTTGATAGGGTGGGAGAAGGACTATAAATCTGCCAGAGAATTCTACCAGGAAAGACAAGGGTTTTGCAGTTGCTTGTTTATTTGCTGGTTTGTTTTGAGAGAGAGAAAGAGAAGGGGGGGAAAAAAAAGCTCCCTAGGAAAAGTACAGTAGCGAGTGAAAATATATTCTGTTGAGATGATCTGCTAATGAATTGTTCTTTTAGTCATTGAAAATAAACACTGTGCTTTGAAAATGTACTGTGACCAAGTTGAGCATAACAAAATGAGTGAGACACTATTTAAAATTATATCCATGAATCCTGATCTGCTCTCAGATTCAGATGTTGTAAATCACTGCTTCCAAATCATCTTCCCTGGGGACCACCCAAAATAGTGTCCCCTCCAAATGCACGATGTTGACTTTTTTCTATTTCAGTACAGAAACAGTAAATGAGTGGCTTGAATTTTACTAATTGTCACATTTCTCCCATGTTTTTCCCCTTAAATCTCAGCACTTGTTCACACATGCCCATATTAGAATCTAGTATTGACAGCTACTTATTTTCCTCCAAATAATTTTAAGTTACTTTATTATCTCAGATTGTATGATAACTAACTACTGTTCATCTAGTTACCTCATCATGATCACATTTGAGAACAATGTCCTTGACATGTCCTTAGCCCATGTAATTAAATAATTTAATTATGTGACTCCATGGTATTTTTAAAGAATAATTTCTTCATATGTAAATGGAGATTACTTGTGCCTTGAATTTGGAACTCATGGGGGCAGGATGGAAGAAAAAGAAGGTAAAGAAGAAGACAGAAAAATAAAAGAAAGGAGGTAAATTGATGGAAGCCCCAGCAACATCAAACACTGGCAAAACTCATTTAACATAAAGTTTTTGGAAAAACTTAGAATAAATCCATGGAAGACAGGAAGATGTGAGCCAGGCAATTTTCCTCCAGTTCTTATCTCTCCACCATTTCCCCCACAACATATTTTTGTTTGTTTGTTAATCCTCACCTGAGGATATTTTTCCATTGAATTTTTGGGAGATTGGAAGGGAGGGTGAGAAACAGAAACACCAAAGTGAGACACATTGATTGGTTGCCTCCCACATGAACCCCCAACCAGGGCCAGGGATTGAGCCTGCCACTGAGGTATGAGGCCTTGACCAGAATCAATCCTGAGACCCTTCAGTCTGCAGGCTGACACTCTATCCACTGAGCCAAACAAGTTAGGGCCCCTCCTTCCCATTTTTATTTACTCTATTTTCCCTCTATTTCTTCCCATTTATCCTCTGAAATATTCAACTCTATCCAGTGCTCTTTTTTTTTCTTTTACCCCCTCCTCTTACTCCCTCTCCCTGTCCTTGGAAAACTGGGGAGCCTATAAGTGTCCCACCTGTAAAGTAGAAAGGGCACTATGGGAGGGTCAGCATTCTTTCCTCTTCCATCCCTCTTATTTCCTTTTAAAAAAAAATTTCTTTATTGATCAAGGTATCACATATTTGTCCTCATCCCCCCATTCCCATCCCAAACCCCTCCCCATGCATGCCCCCACCCCCCTGTTGTCCATGACCACTGGTTAGGCTTATATGCATGCATACAAGTCCTTTGGTTGATCTCTCCCTCTTACCCCCACCCTCCCCTACCTTCCCTCTGAGGTTTGACAGTCTCATCAGTGCTTCCCTGTCTCCGGGTCTGTTTTTGTTCATCAGTTTGTTGTTCATTACTTCCCCTAGATGAGTGAGATCATGTGATACTAGAAATACACTTACAAGAACCGAAAATGAGACAAGCAATAATGGTTATGCTGGGAGGCAAATGAATCAGTCTGTAGTGAGTTTCTTTCTGGGCCAACAGTTCTTTTGAGTCCAAATTTCAATGTCAAACAGTTCCTTATGTGTACATGTCAGCGATGATATTTCAGTTCTGATGGTGAACAAATGGTGGTAATGCAGGTCCGACCTTCCAGGAAATAGCTGGCCTGGCATTGACTAATTTAAGGAATTTTTAGAAATATTACTCATTTCTGAACTATTCAGAAAGAGATGACAAGAGATACCTAAAGTGCTGTTGGGGATCAATGCTGTGATCCAAAATGCTATTAAGTCAACACAATGTTCCCCACACACAGAGCAAAATAAGTTTTTCCCAATGTCAACAGCCCCGTGTGCACCTGGTATATATTTTATCCAGTATTAATGATTTTGACTACAAACTCCTATTTTCTGATACTCTGGAACACGTACTATTTTGTGTGCTCTATCTGGTTCCGATAAGGAACAGTCTTAAAACAAAGTGTATTCATGGGCACATCTCAGCATCAGGAAAGGTGTCACTTTAACATGAAGCAGTTATGAGCATCCTGAGATGCTCTGAAAGAAAACCTTCAAGGTCAGAAGTAAAGAAATGTGTCTGGATTATAGCAGGCTCCTTTTTGTCTCTAGTGTTAGGAGGCGGCAAGCAGCTGTGCAGAAAAAGAAGAATCATCTGTTTTCCTTATCAGGACTGTATATGAGTCGAAGCTGATAAATATACTTATTCTCATTCAGATCTCTTCTTGAAGAAAGGAAAAACAAATTGTGAAGGAGTAGCAAAGAAGAAAAGATAACTGATAAATTACACAACAAAACAAGGTGATGCTTTATAGTTCAAGTAGAAATGAAATGGTTTGTTATACACCCACACATATTAATGAACCCAAGTAGGGACATGAGCTGTTAGTCTTCTGGGGCCTAAGCTATTATCTGGTTTATATCAGTTACTTTTGGAAGCTCTTCTAAGCCATTCATGTCTCAGAGAATAAGCCTTTCAATGTGCTAAATTAGAAGCATCTTAATTGTAAAAGTGGTCCTATAATATATGAAGGAGATTTGACTTTGGGTGGTAAACATACAATGCAATGTACAGATGACGTATTATAGAATTGTACACCTGAAACCTATATAATTTCATTAACTGTTACCCCAATAAATTTAATTAACAAGAAGTATCTTCATTGAAAAACTAATAATTAGAATATTTTAAAATGATACTTGCACAGTGCTGCAGAAATAAAAATTATGCGCTGTGGAGTAAGGAGACTCCTTAGAGAAAAACAGAAGTTTTTCTATATCTGGTTCATTTGTGACAATGATAGATCACATTGGCATTGAGAGAATTCAGCCAACATTGATTTTCCCCTTTTCCACAACATTGAGCTACAAATGCTTATATGCAAAGATTATGTGTATTTTTAATGCTGTCTAGCTGTGTGGGTTTATTATCTATCCCCAATACACCCAAATTTTGACATGCACTAAATCCTTCCTTTTGTATATTCCTTACTATACATGGTGTATAGAATTAAAAGACAGGGGGCTGAATTCTGACTCTACCACTTACTAGGTTTGAATTTAGATAGTTTACCTATGTTTATGTAAATACCATTTTCCAGTTTTTTAAAACTCCTTTAGAGAATTTGTAGAGTACCACATTTTTTAAAATGTAAATGTTCTTGTGAAGCAATAAACAGATGATGCTAACAATGATTATTGTATCTTACTAATTTCTTATTGAAACAAGTAATTTACTGAACTGCTTTCACCAAGATGCTAGACTTGATTCTTTACCTGATTCCAAAGTATTGTGTATAAAACATCACTGGTCCTGTCAACAACCTTCTGAGATTGGCCAGTTTAGTCATCTGGTCTCATTGCAGTATTTATGTTGACTTTCCACTTCGATGCAAAACTTCCTCTTTGCCACACCTCTCACAAACATCCACTGGCCTCTACCTACTCCTGGCCTTTTGTACCTCTTCCCTTTCCTCTTCTCATAGTAACTACACAAACAAAAGTTTATATAAATACTAGAGGCCAGGTGCACAACATCCGTGCACTCAGAGGGAGGAAGGGTCCCTCAGCCCGGCCTGCACCCTTTTGCAGTCCTGGAGCCCAGAGGGAGCAGGCCTAAGCCGCAGTCGGACATCCTAAGCACTGCCCTGGAGGTGGTCCGCTGCACTCGCCAGCTGTCAGCCCAGCTTGTGGCTGAGCAGCACTCCCCCTGTGGGAGCGCACTGACCACCAGGGGGTGGCTCCTGCATTGAGCATCCGCCCCCTGGTGGTCAGTGCACATCATAGCGACCTGTCATTCCCCTTTTATTATATAGGACTACTGTCCTGGTGCACAGATTTGTGCACATTGAAAGGAAATTAATTAGAAGAAATATTGTAATATCGTTATTCACCCTTTCTCTATATTGGAAGTGTCAACCAAATTCAAGATTGACAATGATAGATAGAAACACACATGTGCAATTGGCGCCAGCGAGAGCTTTATATGTATCGTGCATGCGTGAGTCAACTTAGCCTTTTATATATATAGATAAACTTGCTTAATTAGACCTGCTTTCTGATTTAGCTAAACTTTTTCCAGCCCAGTGAAGCACCCCAACTTCTCTTTCAGGTAATTGTCAGCAACATAGCAGTAAATATCAACACAAAGCAGATTATTATTATAGGTCATGCAGGGAGAAAAAACAGTAAAGTATTTCACTGTAGCAGTGTTTGACTATATTCTGCGCATTGAGAAAACCTGAAGTCATTTTCAAGTTCCACCCATTTCTTACTTCTTTTCAGTCAGGTCAAGTTTCTAAACTTTCTAAATCTCCATTGTCTTGCTAATGAAAAGAAAATAGGATTCCACCAAGTCTCCTATCTACCTTCTCCAGGACTTTTGTGAGGATCAAATGAGATGAGGCATGGGAAAACGTGCATCTGCCCCCTGGTGGTCATTGCTCGTCATAGTACCTGTAAAAGGGAAGGATGAATACTTAGCCTTTTACATATATAGATCATTTTATGGAAGTAGTTTACTTTCTGACCCTCCAACACTTTACTGGTTTGAGTGAAGTTACAAGGAAAAGCCAGTTCCTCTCAAGCCAGGAGAAGAGTAGAGAGCTAGATGTAGTTTATGGTGTGATGCTGATATTATAACAGGTCCAATCCCGAGTCCTGGCTACACTGCTATCAGAATCTGGACTGTGTGTGCTGAGCCAGTATCCCATGGGAAGAGCTAAAGCATGTGTCCATAATTACACGCACATATTCCTATATTAATCATCCATGTGTTTTCTCTTTCTTACCAGAGTGGAAGAAGTCAGCACCCATGGGGGAAAAATTCAATCCTGGCACTTATTCTGAGAAAATCAATTTCATTGGTAATGTCGAGGCCAAGTACAAATGACTTGAATGAAGCAGGCTTGATTTTTCCATTACATTTTAGGAATTAAAAGGGGAATTCTGTAAATTCCATTTGAATAAAATTCAATCTTGTTGCTTTTAGATGATTAATTAACATTGGGTGCTGAGAGAGTTCTTGATATCCAGGGGTGTATTCATAACCACCAATATGTAACATATTTTATATATTAGTCAGGGTTCTTCAAATAAACAGAACCAATAGGTGGCATATGTATATAGAAAGATATTTATTATTAGAAATTGGTCCATGTGATCATGGAAGCTGGAAAATCCAAAACTTTCATTGTGAGCTTGAAGGATGGCAACCCAGGAGAGACAAAAATGCAAGTCTAGTCTAAAAGATGGCTGGTTGGAGACACTCGATGTTCCAGGTCTATGTTCCACTTCAGGTCCAAAGACAATCTGCTATAGGATTAGAAAGAGCCAGTGCTGTAGATGAGTTTGAAGGCAATTTGCTGGAGAATTCTTTCTTGCTAGGGGGAGACTGGTCTTCTCAATCTATCTAGGCCTTCAAGTGATAGGAGGAGGCTCACCCACATTATGGAGGACAATCTACTTACTCTTAGTCCACTGATTTAAATGTTAAATCTCATTGAAACATCAGGAATAATGTTTGACCAAATATCTGAGCACCTTGTGGCCCAGCCAAGTTGACACATAAAATTAACCATCTCAGAAATTTTATATATATTAGTATATTTAATATATATATATATAGTATTATATATATGTATATGAATAAACTAGTGTTTTACAACATCTAAGACTGAAACCTTTATGTTCATGTTGATCAATGTCACCCCAATAAATTTAACTTAAAAAATGAAATCTAAGATACAATCCAACATTCTTGCATGCACCACAACCCAAAATTTCAGGAAAAAAGTGCATATGAGGGCGACCAGACCTTTGATTTTGTTAGTGTACATTCCTGGATAAGATCAAATAAATGCATAACATGAAATCATTGAATGATGATCACATTTTAAATTCATGTTTCTTAAAAATAATTTTTTACATATTGAAAATAAAATACATGACATTGATTCATTACACCTTCAAAAATGTAGGTATTATCATAAATCTTTAGAACATCCTTTCTGATTAATTTTCTAGTCATCAGTGTTACTCATCACGTGAAGGACCTTGGTGATACTGTTCTTTGTTTCAGCTTCTCAATCATAACTCTGCACACTTTATCTACCTCAGATGCTCATTACTGCCTGTAAAGATTGTAGAAGTGTTGAGAATGTGAAATCTAATTCAACACTTCTAAAAATACCTCTGTGATTGCAGAGTTGTCTTTAAGGCATTTATCTTAAATTATGGCTTGACATTGCATTTAGCAAATGACAAATGATGATTCTAATCCTCTTGGGCCTCATTCCATAATGCTTTCTTTGCACATCAAAATCAGCAAAGAAGTCTAATCTAAATGAGGTCAGCAAAATAAAGACCAAAGTGTCATGCATGTTTTTGAAGAAATACATTTAAATTATAATTAAGTTATGCAAAACGTTGTATATGAACAAAGCATAGACAGTTGTTTTTGATATCCTGAGTATTAGATGATTTCTAAGAATGTCTTTTCTGCCAATTTCTTTATACTAGTTATGATATGTTCTTCATCTCATTAGAGCAAAACTGTAAAAGGGATGTTGCATACATAGAAAACATGTCATCTACATTAGTCTGAATGCTTATGGAGATATTTCTTTTTTAGTGAAATCCACAGATGTAGATTAAGGTGACATTCTCTGACCTCTTGTAGCCCTGATGCTAAAAAGGCAACCCTTAGCAATATCACATCACCCCAAAAACATTACAGAGAATGTGGAGGATTGGGGGAAAAGATTATATAAAGATTAAAAAAGACCCAAAAAGAAAAGGGATTCCAGGCATGAAATATTCAGATTTGCAGGAATCTGGAGATTTTAGTTCTATTCTCAGTACCAGCAAGCCCTTTGGGAGAATTTGGGAAACTTGGAAAGATTTATCTAAAGACCAAGTTTAAAGTAGAACAAGATTTATGTATCCAAGCTTTCAGGTTTGGATGAATCTAGAGCTTTTCATTCTATTTCCAGTCCCATCATAGGAACAATGAAATCACAAGCAGAGAGGGGTTTAACCCCCAGGCTGGCCTGATCATTTTATCTGAGGATCTGCAACTTTGTTTTTCTGGCTTCCAGATAGCTTTACATAAAAAAATTAAAATTGTACAAAATTAAATAAATAAATAAAAAACATGAGAACTTACTCCTGTTTTGAAAACCAACCAACTTTTTCTCCTGGCATTTGCAAGTTTCCAGAAAATTCATATTTAATATCACTATTTAGGAATTCTCACTGTGGAAATCAGCAAGGAA
Organism: Plecotus auritus; assembly: GCF_963455305.1. Classification (NCBI taxonomy): domain Eukaryota; kingdom Metazoa; phylum Chordata; class Mammalia; order Chiroptera; family Vespertilionidae; genus Plecotus; species Plecotus auritus. Next base: position 140,666,049 of record NC_137775.1, on the reverse strand, counting down.
TTCCATGTTTAGGAAATAAGTATATTAAAAATAACTTTTTTCCAATTTTTTAAAGAAAAATTATTCACTTATGCAAAGATGAGGAATATGGGTACATGGGCTCAAAGTTCACATTGTTTCATGGTCTATACCCAATATAGTACAATTTTATATAACTTACATGGTTCATGTGTTCTATATATTTCACTTTTATAGGGATTTTTTTAAGGTTACTACTGTCTGATGTTTTTATTATTAACTTTCCTCCAATTGGCAGTTTTCTAGAATAAAAATATAAAGAACAACTTAACATTATCTTTTTCTGTAAGAATTTACAACCAATGTTGGAAATCTACCAGTATTATTCATGGTGGCCAAGACATAGAAATAACCAAAGTGTCCCTTGGTAGATGATTGGATAAAGATGTGGTACATATATAAAATGGAATACTAACTCAGCCATAAAAAATATGAAGTACTACCATTTACAATAACATACCCGTGTCTCCCCGAAAATAAGACATCCTCCGAAAATAAGACCTACTTACAGGTTTCCTTCTGAGTGAAATATAAGGCATCCCCCGAAAATAAGGCCCCAGGCTCTGTCTCAGAATGAAAATTAATTTACCGTAAACTGGTCGCTAGGGCCGCCCCAACTGGCGTCTAGCAACCAGTGACGTTACGCGGAGTCCTGACGTCACTGCTGTGTGGAGGCGGAGCGGAGGTCGGAGTGAGCGGTGAGCACGGGGCAGGAGAGAGGAGGAGACTTTCGCAGATGCGTGTAGAAGAACAGGAGGATTAGAGCGGATGGGACGCGGTGAAGGTGGTGAGTGCTGGTCTGTCTCTGGTGACACTACCTGATGCTCGCGGCCGCCTTCATGATGACTGAAGGTTCTCAGTCAGTGGCAGACCCTGCTCCAGCCCAGATCCAGGCCCCAGCAAGCCCAGTGACAGTCCCCAGGCAGGCCCCAGGGGGTAAATGTCTGATAAAGGGGTAGGGAGATGTCTGGTGAAGGTGTTCAGTGGCACAGGGGTGGGGGGAGGGGGATCACTTAAAATGACACAGGAGGATCAGAGGGGGCAATCAAAATGACACAGGAGGATCAGAGGGGACAATCAAAATGACACAGGAGGATCAGAGGGGACAATCAAAATGACACAGGAGGATCAAAAGGGGTTACTAAAATGGTAATCCCCCCTCTGATTCTCCTGTGCCATTTTGATTCCCCCCTCTGATCCCCCCTGTGTCATTTTGAGTGATCCCCCTCCCCCCACCTTGATACTCCAAGTCCTTTTTTTTTACCCCTAGAAATGAGCGCAAAAAGAAAAAGCTACTCCGTGGAGTACAAGAAAGGAATCGTGGAAGACTCTTGGGGCCAAAATCTTACTGCTTTCTGCAAAGAGAAGATGTTGAGTATCCGATTGGTCTGAAAATGGCGAGCAGAGTATGGTAACCTCATTGAACAAGTGGACAAGGGAAATGCTAAAAAGCGCAAGTGTGGATCAGGTCAGCAACCATTATTTTCCGAGCTGGAAGACCTGATCTGTGAATGGGTTGTTGACAGGAGAGCAAAGGCTTTGGTTGTGAATAGGGCTCAGATTCAAGAATTTGCCCTTGCAATGGCACCACAGTTTGACATAGTCCCCGAAGACTTCAAAGCATCACAACACTGGCTGGATAATTTCCTTCAGCGAAGTGTACTGTCTTTAAGAAGATCTACAACATTGTTTAGGTTGGAAGATACTCAAGTTATTAAGTGAGCAACTGCATTCAAGTCCTTTATTGATGATGCTGACTTCTCTAAATACAATCTTTCCAACATGATTGCTATGGATGAAACTGCAGTGTTTATGGGCCAATCATCTCAAACAACTATTGAACAGCGGGGTGCCTCCTTGGCGTACATTCCCTCCACTGCTTACGAAAGTGCACGTGTTTCCTGTATTTTGGCAATTCGTCTGGATGGCACTAAAATCCCACCTTTAATCATTTCTAAGGGCAAGAAGGAAAAGATTGAATGTGTTTTGAGCGTTTTTATTCTTGAAACTGAAAAAGCCTGGGCCACACAAGCAGTTATAAGGAAGTGGGTCGATTTAATGCTGCCGCTTGTTATGCGAGGGAGCCAAAGAGGTCTGCTAGTCTGGGATGCAGCCAGCACTCACCGCGCTAAAGACATGAAGACATTTCTTCACAAAAGAAAAATAGATCAGATAATGATTCCCGCAGGAATGACGGCCTATCTCCAGACTCTTGATATTGCAATAAACAAGCCATTCAAAGACAAGTTGCTCATGGAAATTAATGACTACATTGAAAATAGAATGGAGAGAAATCAGCGTGGAAACTTTGTGAAACCTAAACTACAAGAAGTTGTGACTTGGGTGAAGAATTCATGGGAGAAAATCACTGACAGTTGCATTGCAAATGCACTGCGAGCAGGCTACCTTGACAAGAAGTACTCATTTAAAGACAGTGCTATTGCTAAACATGAGAGATTTGGTCCACTGATTCTGAAAGAAATGGAGTCACAAGAAATTCACCAGGAAATTCAGGAATTGGATTGTTATGATGATGTTCCAGAAGATGATGACATGATTGTCATTGAATAAATGAGTAAATTCTTGATACTGTAGGATTCACAGTTTGTCTGGTTTGTGTTGACAACTACCATACTACCGTACTGTATACAGGTAATAAATTTTCTTTATTTTCATTTAACAATAAATGTGTACCGTATTCTTCTTCATGGAAAAATAAGACATCCCCTGAAAATAAGACCTAGCGTTTTTTTGGGGACAAAAAATAATATAAGACACTGTCTTATTTTCGGGAAAACAGATAAATGAACCTTGCTAAGTGAAATAAATCAGCAACAGGGGGGTGAGGGCATGAGTCAGGGGGGTTGGGGGGTAATGGGGGAATAAGGACAAATATGTAACACCTTAATAAAGAAATTTTAAAAAAAGAAATGTCAGATGGAAAAAAGTTGAGAACCATATGATTTCTCTCAGATGTGGGATATAAACCTGAAAGCAACAATTAACAAGAAAAACAAACAAAAACTCATAGACACTGACAACAGTACAGTGGTTATAGAGGGAAGGGGGTGGAGGATAGTGAAGGGTAAAAAGGGTCAAATATATGGTGATGGAAAGATGATTTGACTTTTGGTGGTGGGCACAAAATGCAATATAAAGATCATTTATCATAGAAATGTACACTTGAAACCAATAAAACCTTATTAACCAATGTTACCTCAAAAATGTAATTTTAAAAAGCTATTAAGCTATGAAGTTAACTAATTATTCATATCTTTTATGCCCCTATCCTCAAAATAACAAGCTGTAAATGTTAACTTTTCCACTCTAAAATGAGTTTTCATTTCCTATTTCATACAATAGTGTCTTCTTTTAAAACAAGATCCTAGGAATGAAAAAAACATGCCAATACTGTACACAAGGAAAGAAGGTCTCAGAAGAACTACAAAGCAAACAGGTAGTCTCTTTAACCAGATCACCTGGAAAGGGTGCAGATATTTATTCAAAATTGATGCTTTGCCCTGACATCTGGCCCACATTTGTGTATTGACTTGATCTTCTGCAGAAGAGGCTATGAATAGACATTTCAAAATTGAAAAGAAAACCCTAGATATTTAATATTGGGGAAAATAGAATGGCATGGCCTGCAAAGAGAAAAGAGACCTAAGGAGACATTATTAAGAAGAAGGCAAGGCTAAGATGAGTTTTTGAGGTCAACAATCAAATCACCCCTTAGAAATTCATTTCTGGTAAACAGAATACAATTGCCTTCTACATATCCATATACTAGTAAAGCTATTATTCTTTGAGAGGGTTTTTAACATGATTGGTTTACATCTAGAGTAAAGTTGTTTTTGTATATTTATTACATGCAATGTTTTAGAGCTATGAAGGATGTGCAGATAAAGAAATTAAAGAAGAAAAGGATGCAACCTGACATCTAAGACTGATAGAGGAGACCTCGAAGTTTGTGGACGGCTATAATAAGTGGTTCTAAGAGCTCACCGTTGGGGAAAAGGAGAGGTGAATAACAAAATGGGCAGACTTTGGACAGCTATCCCATTAGGACTGGTGAGAGTTTTAGGCAGGTTAGTTTCTGAGTAAGAAATGAACTTTGAGGAAAAACTATAATATACTAGTAGTTCCTCCATTAGTGAATGTCATTTATAAGCTAATATGTATTGCTTATATTCACTCTATTCCCCAAATTTCTTAAATCCATGAGTCTGTTAGTATGGGTATTTATCTGTTAACCTACCTATCAACTATCCACTATGGTTGGGCACCATTGTAAGAACTCAGCAATTTACTCATTTTAGCTGTTTTCTGAAAATATTACCTCACTTTATCTGACCTAAGCATGTACTGATTAACCAATTACTGTCCCCTTCTTAATGTGTGCCAAGATTAAGTACATGAATCTACCAGGTTTCTTAATGCAAAGTGAAATTTTTAAAAGGTGAGTTGCTTCGGAGAAAATAAACCAGGCCACTATCTTATTGACAACAAGACTTCCTTTTATAAAATCTCTTACTCTGTATAAACAAATTCAACTACTAGTAAAAGTAAAAAACTCATTGCAAAATTATTTGCCTTACATTACCTACCTTCCTATAAATATGTAGAAGAAGAATAAGATATAATTCAGACTAACACATGCTTGGAAATGGTGGAAAGACCTTCTTAGGTTTTAAATATTCTGATAAATGTTTTGATTTTATAAAATTAATATATGAGTATAGAATAAGTAGCAATTATGTGTATATCCTATTTTGAACTACATTTAATAATACCCAAGAAATGTACAGCATGACCTCAAAGAGCTTAATAATTTATGGTAATCTTTAGTTTTAAATGAGTTGTTATGATGTGCTTTAGTGTATTTTTCTTCATTTTCCTCTATGTGGGGTTTGTTGAGCTTCTTATATTTTTAAATTTACCATTTTAATCAAGTTTGGACATTTTTCAGTCATTATTTCTTGAAAAAATTTTTTCTGCTTCTCCACCCTTTCCGGACCCATGTTGTCCCACAGCTCACTAATGCTCTTTGTGTATTTTTTAAAAAATACGTTATCTTTCAGTCTTCAAGTTCACTCATCTTCTACAATGTCTTAAGTTGGCATTAATTCCATCTTATGTAATTTTTATTCTCTAGAAGTTCAATCTTTCCTCTAATTTCTTGAACATGTGGGATACAATAGTAACAACTGTTTTAATATCCTTGTCTACTAATTGTATTACCTGTGTTATTTCTTGGCCCATGTGGTTTATTTCATTTCTCTTCAGTATGGGTTACATTTTCCTGCTGGTTTCCTTGTCTACCAAACTTAATTGGGTAGTAGACATGGTGAATTTTACCTTGCTGCATCTGGATATTTGCTTATTTCTATTAATATTGCAAGTTTTATTTTATGACTCAGTTGAGTTACTTGAACACCTTTGTAGGGTCTTGTTTGAAGCTCTGTTAGGTGGGACCAGGGCAGCATTCAGTCTAGGGCTAATTTTGCTTTACTACCAAGGCAAACATTTGTATGGGCTCTATTCCATATCCATGAAGAAGGAGGTTTCCCTCTCTGTCTGGTGGGAATAGGCACTATTCAAGCCCTCTGTGAGCTTCTGGTATTATTCCCTTTCCTTCTTCACAGTAGTTCTTTCTCCAGCCTCAGGTAGCTTCCTCATACATATGGCCCAAATCGGTGTCCCACTGAAGATTCCAGAGGGATCCTGTTGAGCATTCCGGAGTTCCCTTTCTATGCAGTTTTCCCCCCTCCTACACTCTTCCCCGAGAACTCTTGCCATCTTGGCCTCTCAAGACTTTCATCTCTGTCCCCTCCATCCAAGGAAAGAGCTGAGGTCCTCCTACAGCCACACTGCAGCTTGGAAATGCTCCGCAGGCAGCGAGCTCCAGCAATCGCAGGTCTCCTCGTTGGTTTCTAATTTCTCAAGGAGTGCGGTATTTTACTGATGTTTGTGCAATGTCTTGAAAAATCACCATCCCATATGTTTGCTCTGTTTTTGTGGTTCTTTAAGATGGAAGGTTGAATTTGGTCCCTGCTACCCCATCGTGGCCAAAGTAGAAGCTGCTCCATGAACTGAGAATCCAGTTATGGACGATCTGCAAAGAGGAATTCATGAAGACCGACAGAGTTGCATCTCAGTAAGTGTTAAGCCTTGTGTATGACTTTTACTGCCTCTGGGAAGCTGAGTTCAAAGGAAGAATTTAAGTTCAAGTAATAACTACAGGGAGGTTATTGAATATCTGATAACAGAGCATGTTTTATACTTCCAGTAAAGAACAAATAGGAAGACTAGGCCAAAATTATAATGGAGCACTTTTGGTAGAGATAGGTGGTGAGTATTATTAGCAAATGAATTCATTTGGTGTTAAAATCTATAGTGTCTCCTCTGAATATTTTAAAGACAAGTATACTGAATTACAATCTTTCTATTCATTGTTTCTGAGATTCAATCTAATATTTATTGACTATTTGCCATCCATACCCTAGACTACATACTGGAAAATTGTTAAGTAAGTAATAATGAATAAAGCATGCTTTTAAGCCCAACTAATGGAGGAGAAAATATATACACAAATATTCATAAAAAACAATTACTGTACTGTATTGTACTATAGGAGTTTATGCCAAGTGGCATGGGACCAAAAATATATGTATATAGAAAAGAGCCAATTATTTCCTCTGCAGGTGGGGATGGGGACTCAGGGTAATTTTCAGAAGCAAGGTGATATTTAAGCTATATCTTGAGAAATGTTTGAAGACTTGCCAGGTAGTCTACAGTGAGGAATAAAAAGCTCATTCTAAACAGGAAAACAAGACTGGCTCACAATATGGGGGATCCAGTGCAATATAAAAATGCAGGCCTCCTGGTCAAAAGTTATTAAAAATTTCAAGATAGTGCCATAGTAAAGCATAAAACCAAGTGGCAGGCGCTTCTGAGTGCAGGGTTCTGTGTAACTGCACAGGTCACATGGCATGAAGCTGGCCCTGTTGTTTATGTCTAGAGTGTGGGCTGCATAGTGGTGGAAATGTCAGAGATGAGCCTGAACAATACATACAGCCATTAAGGGGGAGTTTGATTGGGTCCATGCCAGAGAAAGGGAAAATTAACTGAAAACTCTGAAAATCTCTTTCACAAGGACTCATAGTTTGTTGATCTTTTCTATTGTTTTTCTAGTCTCTATTTTTTATTTCTACTCTCATCTTGATTATTTCTTTCCTTCTGCTAAATGTGTGCATAGTTTTTTCTTCTTTTTCTAGTCCTTTGAGACATAAAGTTAGGTTGTTTGTTTGAGATCTGCCTTTTATAACATTACAATCATTTAGAAATAAATTATTTTGCTACTAAAGTAACAATATCTCTAGCTGCAAACTGTGAAATAAGCAATTCCACCCAGGAAGTCTACATGACATGTTATTTCAAAAAATGGTCACAAACAATATCTTTCACTCCACATACCCTTTGCAATAAAATTTGATTGTTTCTCTCACCAAGAAGTAGGGTTTTTTCCTCCTTCTCTTGGACTTAGGCTAGTTCTGGGATTATTTTTGAGCAATAAAATGTGGCAGAATTGATATGTTGCTTCATTTAAGAGGGCTTGTGGCTCTGGCCCAATTGGCTCAATTGGATGGGCATCCTCCCATGCACCAAAAGGTCACTAGTTCAATTCCAGGTCAGGGTACATGCTGAGGTTTAGGGCTTAATACCCAGTGGGGGGAGTCAGCCAATCAGTGTTTCATTCTCACACTGATGTTTCTCTCCTTCTCCCTTCAGGTCTCTCTAAAAATTAATAAAAATATTTAAATAAAAAAGAGAACTTTTGGATTCTACTTTTGAGAGTTTCTTTTTTTGGAACTCTGCCTAGAATGGCATGAAAGACCAAGCTAACCATTTGCAGAGGCCATGTGGAAAGTAAATGAGGTCCCAGATACATAAATAAAGCCTCCTTGGACCTGCCACTCTAGCTACAGTCTGGATGTAGACAAATGAGTAAATCCAGCCCTCTCAAGGTGGAACAGAAATATCACCCATCTGATCCCTCAAAATTCCAGACTCACAGACTTATGAGGAATAATAAATTGTTGTTTTAAGATAGCTTTGGGGTGATTATACAGCAGTTGAACACTGGAACAGAAATTAAATATGTCCTGAGATAAAATAATAAGCTATCATTACATTTAAATTTCACATGTATTTCTTTAAAATGCAATATATTTTAAACCATGTTATTTTTTTAAAATTCTACTAATTACTAAAGAAATTATTACTATGTTTTTGCTATTATTTTTATATCAGCTTGAGTAACTTTTTAGAAAACACAAAACATTTTGAATGATACCATACTTACTACTGTGAACATAAAATGCATTCAGGAATAACAGGAATGAAGTTAGAATTGGGTGCTATATATGGGATCATTGACTGTTAACTATAGCTAGGCACACCGCATTTCAATATTTCACAGAAGTCGGATAATATGTACATCGCTGACAAATGTAATCTTTGTTCACCTAAATACATGTTAAACATGGCTCAGAGCTGACAGGGTATAGTGCAGTCTCTCAATCATCAATGATTACAATCTGTAATCTGACATTTTTCATCACTTTCATCTAAAACATCATCACTTTAAAAGGCACATTAGCCCTGGCCAGTGTGGCTCAGTTGGTTGGGCATTATCGTGTGTATTGAAAGGTTGCAGGTTCCATTCTCACTAGGACACATAGCTAGGTTGTAGGTTCAATCCCCAGTTGGGGCATGTAGGGGAAAAACTGATGGATGTTTCTCTCTCTCCCTCTCCTCCCTCTGCCTCTCTTTGAAGTCAATTAAAAATAATAATAAATAAATAAGAAAGTATCTTAAAAAAATAAAAGGCACATTACCCAATTTAATACTAGGGATGTTTGTGAAATGTATCTGAAGAATATGAAAATACTAATTTGAAAAGATAGATGTACCCCTATGTGTTCATTGTAGCATTATTTACAATAGCCAAGATAATGAAAATCATTTAAGTGTCCATCAATGAATGAATGGATAAAGAAAATATGACATATATTTAAACACACACACACACACACACATATATACACATGCACTCACAATGAAATACTGCTCAGCCATAGAAATGATAAAATATTGCCATTTGCAACAACATGTATGAATCTAGATGGTATTACACTAAGTGAAATAAGTCAAATGGAAAAAGTCAAAAAACCATATGGCTTCACTTATATGTGAAATATAAAACCAAAAAAAGTAACAAATGAACCAATGAAACAAAACAAAATCTAACTAATAGACACATGCAACTGGAATGGAGGTTATAAGAGGAAAAGGGGTAAAGAGGGTAAAATATATGGTAACAAATGTAAGCTATCTTTATGGTGGTAAGTACACAATAGAGTAAACAGGTATCTAATTACAATGTATACCAGGAGTTTATATCATGTTATTAATCAATGTTACCTCAATAAAAATAAATTTTAAAAAATTGATGGTGCTATCAACCTCTCAGTGTCCATAGCCTGATACCCTATACAGCATACATACCCATAGAATCAAAGAAGGCCTCGGTCTTTAAGTTGCAGACACATCTCACTCTTCCTGCAAAGCACAGCCCAAACCCTGGATATTCTAAGGAAAATAAGTGTAAGAAGACTAAAATGGGAGACAGGAGGTAGGCTGGCTAGGGACATTGAGATTCGAGGAACAACATGGCCATGGATTTTTTGGGTTTCCTTTTTGCTCACATATCCCAGACTTGGTGCTAGAGAATCCAGCAACACAGAAACACCAATGGACAAGGGCCAAAAAAACATGCCACAAAAGCCAGATTTTTCTAGCCAAAGGGTAGCCTGGTAAGACAGGATACTTTTATATAATAAACACCTACTCAAGCAAAACACCACAGAAAAGAATTCACCTCCATCACCATCAGCAAAGATCAAGTAGGAAACCGATTTCCCATCTTCACAGGTTTTTAGCAGTCATGTCTCCAGCCTCTCCCCATCTCTCAGCAGAGTGGTGTCAAAGATTAAAAACAGAAGAATGGTAATCCTGGATTTCCACCCTCACCCAAAGGCAGTGAGACACCTCTCTCCCCTCCTGGCCCAGGATGGTGTCAGCTGAGGCTCAGCTGGGAGCCTCACATTCCATCTCCGGGAAGCAATAACCAAGTGTTCTCAGCACTGCATGGTGTCTGAGTGAGAAACCTGGACTTTCACCCCAACCTGGCAGTCACAGACAGTGTTATGTCACAGAAGAACTGTTAAAACAGCAAACTTAATGTTCAGAGTCTCAAAAACATAATACCTGAACTATCCAGGGTAATATCAAATTCAGTCATTATATTAAGAACAAGGGAAATCTCAACTTAAATGTAACTGACACAGGCCAATACTGAGATGATACAGAAGTTGGAATTGTGTGGATTAAATTAAGGTATATAAGGAGCGTCTCGTCCAGAAAGTTATTTAGACTCTGAAAGACTCTATTTATCATTCAATTTTGGAAGCTAATACCATTAAAAGGAAAAAAAAAAAAGAGGTCACACATCTATAGCCCCATTTTCCTAGATTGTGTGTATCATGTGTAAATGCAAAATTCTGAGTGAGAATTAGGGAAAGAAAAAAATGCATGTGAGATCTGAAAGGCAGAATTGGTTCTTTGATATGATTCCATTTAAATCCCCAGGATAAAAGCAAACAACATTGATATTCTTTTATCATAAGGAATCCATTTGGGGATGTTTATTAAGTCTAACAGTCTTCTGCTTGGCATTTGAAACTATTAAAATAAACACTCCTGCAATGATTGCAATTTGAAATACTACTTTGTCAAACTGTTAAACCTGAATTTATAGCACAGCTTTTAATGAGGCATGAAAACTTTTCCAATCTGATTTCCAGTTGCAAGACTCTCATACTTACATAAAGCAGCACAACTTTTTTGTTTACATAATGCCAAAAGAAAGAACGCCATCTTTGGCAGTATACACTCTGTATTAGATCATGTAATCAATAACAATTCAGGTGAAAATTTGAAAATAGCAAGTTGGTTCTATTAAAATAAATAGAACATAGGGGATAAATGGTGATGGAACTCATTAAATAAAATTTAAAAAATAAAAAATAAAAATGATAAAGTAATAAATAAATAGAACACAATAGGAAAAATTAAAGTCTCATGATCTTTCATAGTCTGGCAAAAGAGAATGCTGCTGCTAATTTTCAACCTCAGAAATGTGTATTTCTCCCTCTAATATAAAATAAGGATAGCGTTAGCCTTTGGGACAATAACATATCTTTTCTCCTTCACTGAAGCTATATTCTTGGCATAATTGTGCAGTGGCATATAGTCTCAATTAAGCAATAAAAGTTGAGCCCACGGCAGCGTTTAAAAGCACATTAATACATTAGTCTGCCAAATTTGAGATTCAGCACAGATCTAAGAGAAGCATACTGTTTATAATGTGACTTGAATAACATAGTAATATCTATTTTCTTAGGCATGCTGACAAGAACATTTATAAAATACTGTTTTTAATTTCTCTCTTTAAAATAGATGACGTTTAAAGCTAAGTTTAAGATGAAATAAAAATGTGATCTTTATATACATTGAAACTATAGTTCATACAAATTACTACTTTGTGAAACTTGAAAGTGAAAAAGTGAAGTTTCTAAAATTAATATACTGTATACAGAGCTGGACTTAGGTAACATTTTATGAGCCATCTATTTCCATAGTCAGAATCTTTGGGCTTTTATAAGCTATAAAACAATAAAATCTATGAGATATATTGTTGAGTTAGGGGAAGACTCGTAGGTGAGGGTACTGTGTATTTCAACTAGATTTCTCTGCAGGCATCTAAATAAGAACTTGCAACAGTTGCTCACGTGTTTGTTGTAATCTTAAATATTCAGAATTTAAAATAAACCTGAACCTGCATGTGATAAAACCCACCTCAAAGCTGCCTTCACCAACTTCTCGATCGCTATTTCAATGCCTCACATTTAGCTTCATTTCCCCCCTAAAATCAATTGGTCTTTTTTTTGGTAAGACAAAAACTAACAGAGGTTTGTTTTTAAGAATAAATGTTTACTAATGTGATTCTGACATGACCATGGTCTCAAGAAACCACCAGTGTGCTTGCAAATATAATTTCTTTTAATTTTTTTCTGCCATACCCTCAACCTTGTGTGTTGAAGGAAAAGCTTTCTAGATTGTAGTTTATATAGATCATTATAGATAATTTAGAACTGAATGAAATATTAAAATGTTCCCAGCCACCATCCTCTGAATGGGTTTCATCGTTTATAATACCTTAGCAACTGCTACCAAGATTATACTTCATGATTATTACTGAACAGCAATATTTTTATTTACAGAGAGACATTTGACATCCATGTAACCTCATGATTTCAAGTTCAATTCTCTGGAACATTTGCCGTTGGTGATCTCAATCTACATACTAGGTCAATTAATTAAGGAAGAAAGATCTATGGTTCTTTTCTGCTCTGGAGTTAGAGTGATTCTTATTTTTCACAATGTACCAAACCAGCAAGAAGCCATGGAGTCACTTTATCAAGATTGATCCCATTACCTGAAAGATATTTTAGAGAATATATCATGTAAAGATTCCCTGCAATGCATTTCCACACATGACATTAGAATTCTATGTAAGAAGAAAAGCAACGACAGATATGTGTTACAATGTCAAGCCAACCTAGCATTTATAGAACTCCTACTATCATTCCTGCCAGAAAGTGGGCTTTTAGGAAATGCCATTTCCACTGTGAATTCAGTCTTCCCTCTTCCCTCCCCCTCCTCCACTTTCCACTACCACATGCTGCTATCTTTATTTGATACAGATTTCAGAAATGTTGACTGAATGAAAGTAGACTATTCAAAAATTGCCTAGATAATGTGAACACACAAACAAGAAAAAAACACATGCTCGTACATGGCCACACACACCTCTCTTCAATTATTTTATTGCTTAATGGGAAATGATTTCTTGTCTCAAACCATTAGAAACATCTCTTTCTCCTGTACTGCAGCCTGCCAGTGGTCCAGGAAAACTTTCTGGGAATCCTTTTGTGACCTCATGTGAAATTGATGACTCTGGGCTTATATACTACATGAGGTTTTCTGTTTTAATAGTTAAAATGCTATCATGTGACAAAGAAAGCATGCATTTCGACATCATTTCGGTCTCAGTTACATTCCTCCTTGTCAAATTTACTATGTTTGCAATAGGTATTCAATATATGATTTCTTGATTTGATTTTGCCCTATTTTAAGGGGTGAGATTACAACATTTATTTCAGTATTTATCAGAATAATCACAGTTACACTTCTGCCACATGGAGAGGGATGTACTAGTAGTGACCATAGCCTATCATCTATTTTCTTCCCAGAGGGAAACACACACACACACACACAAAACAACAACAACCCCAGTATAAAATCTGACCCTTTCTGGTAAATATACTAGGAAACTCCTTATTTATGAAATTATTTTAGCAGAATGTCCTTGGTGTAGGATTGCACATGGGAAACACATTTAGAATCTACAGACGTATGAGGTATGGGCCCTTGGAAAACGTCATATAATCCATGAAGGATCTGAGTGTAGAATGGAGATGTTTGATAACACTTCTCACTGTGTTCAGTGACCAGCCTACTTCATTTAGATGCCTCATCTATTACTTTGGTCCACAAAATATATCCAATGTGGGAAAGAAAGGCCAGGGATCCACAGGGCACGTTGTAAATCACTTTGAGTTTCACCTGTGTTTCTGCATTACTTGTACTCTTTAAATTATTAATAAATATTAACACTAGATAAGTCTGTGATTCATGTGAATCAGGTTTATGCTTGCTATGTGAAAATAAAATGTGATAAATGTCAACTAGATAGCACTGAGGTTAGTGTTTCCTATTGAGAAGATGGGATATGGATTAATTTCCAACAAACACAAATTCAGGAAACATTTACTGAACACCAACATAGTAGCTCAAATGAGGCGCGTCTATGTGATCTGTACCTGAGAATCAAACAGGGTGGTGGGCCTCTGAGGAGACACCTGATTACAATGATGACATGATAGCAATATGGATATTCATCGTCTGGCACTCTGTAAGCCCTTAAAACTTAATCATCACCCCAAGGGAAACACTTATTTGGACAACCCAGAAGAATAGGGGTTGAGATAGTTCTTAAGTTGACTTCTAGATAAACATTATTGCACAGCTATATTTTTGGACTGCAAGGCATACCCACTATATATGGTTATAGTTTTAATATGAAGTTTTCATACTAACATGGTTTAAAGGTCTAAAATGATATTGAACGTATTCAATGATCACCTCTTTGCTCTCTATAAATTCTTCACTATATGAATAAGTGAAATACACCTAAATTTCTGGCTTTCATTTTGGAAGTCTAGGGCAGGTTGGCAATGTAACTTTTGATTTATATCTAGTAGGAACTGGAACAAATTGTGTGACATTCCAGGTGTGCAATGACATTTGATACAGAAGATAATGACTCATGAACTGGCATCTCCCTGTCTCAAATTCCAATATTAAGTTTTTCAGTTACTTGAATAAGCAATTTATATAAAATAATGATGATAACAGAAATCATAAATATGAATCCACTTATATTCTTATTAATGAGGCATGGTTTCATTGGGATTGTGAATATTTTGAAAGCAAAATACTAAACAGTATTAAATAGCTTTAGCTCTTGCATTATCAGTAAACTTTAAATAATATGAAATTGTGGAATATCTACAAAGATACTTAGTAGAGAGCTAAGCTATGTTCCCCAGAGATTCTGATAAAAGATGAAGATAAACACAGACCGTATAACCAGTGTGACTTTCCATCCTCACATCTCTTCAGGTAAGAGACACACACGTCTACTTCATTAAATGTCAGCTTATATTGCTATTTCACAGTCATTATCTTAAGGGCTTTCATTACATCCTTTGGATTTTAAATTGAATGTCAAATAGAATTTGGGTAAGGGAGAAATAAAAGGTAAAGAGTTTCTTGTGAGGAAAGTTAATGGGTAATTTTAGCACTTCTCATAAACTTTATAAAATGTTAGGTTTAATAAGTTTTAACTGACCACACCTTAAAATGAAAACATACTCATCTTTATTTACTTTTACTCCACCAAGCTTCTTATTACTAAGGTGCATATTTTCAAAAGTCAATCTAAATAGTGAGGAAATTGTTTGAGCAAATTCAAATATACTGATGTTAACAATAAGACAAAGTACTTGAATGTGGGATTATCCCATAAATCCAGAACATATGCTTAGTATGCATGCGATATAAGCAAAGATAATTTTTTTAAAAATAACCCCTCCAAAGCAGGTAACCAAGTTAGAACCTATGTAACTTGGACAATAGTCACATACCGCTCCCAGATAAATGGAAGGAAGGAGGAAATCCTTCTTTGTGGCGAGATGTGGAAAATGTAAGCTTTGGAAATGAATAAGCGGATGCAGACAGAACTGTGTTTGGGAGCATCTGGAAATACCAGGTGAGTTAATGAAGTCAGTTCTGGACCAAACATGTAATTTTCAAATCATCTACTTGGAAGAAATAGTTGAATATAAGAGAGAAAACAAAACAAAACCAAGTCAAATAAGTTAGTTCCTTGAAGAATATCTATATTTAAGGGAAGGAGGAAGACCTGATATTGGCTCTAAGAGTGATATAAAAACTAAAGAAGAGTGACTCTTATTTTTATATCAAGGAATTTGGTAAGATCTACATTAACAGGTAATCCATTAAAGATTTCAACAAGCATATTATATTATAGAAAATATATAATAGATTATATAATATATTGTATCATAACATATTAGAGATTTGGGTAGATGGTCTTGACATTTTGAAAAAATTAATTATCTTAAGCACAGGAAACAGAAAGAAGGGATATTTTCTTCTCTGAGCAGAAATGTGTTTCCTAACTTTAAAAAAAAGCATCAATAGTATATACTGCAATCATCAGTGCTGGAACCGTATTAATTTTAATAAATTATGCATAAAAGTAACAAATGAAATAGCAGAAATTAGAGATTATCTAGAATTGTGTGGGGCACGGCTACAGTGTTTGGACAGGTTCAAGCCTTGAATTGACAAGAGGGCACAGTCCTCTCGTGGCCATGTGCAAGTCCCAGCTTGAGGGCAGAGCCCTCCCAGCACAATTATAGCCAACAGCTGTAGTTGTAAGCTTGAACCTATGGCTTGAACCTATGGTCCGAACTCGTGGCCCCATGTGCCTAAGTGATATAGGCTGCAAGGAAACAAAGCTTGATCAGGTGCATGTAATTGAGTAGGATTGAAACCCAAGAGAATGTTGTAAACATCTTGACCACGCCCTTACTTTGCCTCCTGGCATCTGCTATTAAATAAAGACAGGGCTTGTAGTCTGTGGCGCTGTCTCCCCATCAGGGAAGCAGCGTCCCACCGAGACCCAGCTTTCATTCTCTTGTCTGTCTTTTCTAAGCCTTTCAGCCGCCGCCACTCAGGGTCACTGAACCTGGCAGAGCTGGTGCGGCATATAAGGCAAACCCTGGGGCTGAGTATGCCATGGCGTGCCAGCCTGCCACAGAATTGTTTGTGAAAACTCAATGTCAAGTTAACATGAATAAATTAGAGAAACAACTCATCAAGGTCTGTGAGTAGACTGAAGAATATGAATGATTTTAGAGGAGTACTATATATATATATATATATATATATATATATATATATATATACTTCAGATGTATGGTGAACAAATTCATCCCCTACATTGAAAACCAGGAAGCAAAATAACTTCTGATTTTTCCATTTTGTCCTCTATTCCCCTCTAAATTTTCACAATATCAACAAAAGTTCGATAAAAAGGCTTATTATTTCTTTAAAAATATATTGTAAAACATTTATAACAATGGTTGTTGTACCTCAATTACAAGTAAGAGAACTCTGGAAAATGCAGAAAAGAACAACTAAATTAATTAAAGACTTGAAAGACTTCAAAAGTAACGATTATTATTATTATTATTTCAAGGGGAATAATCTGCACTGTCTGAAAAGGTGAAGGGTGAGACAAGATATGATTAACATTCACAGTAGTAAAAAAGATAGGAAACATGACCACCAGTTTTCAGTTCAATATAAATACACATCTCAAAACTGTGAAGGGAATATTTGTACAAATAAAAGCAAGTGCTTCACACTTCCATCCAGTGGACAGTTACCATTCAAAGTGCTTGATCCCATACAGGTAAAGAAGATAAAAATATAGGTCAGGTGAAGAAGCATTTAAGATCAGTGTTTCACAAACTGTCTCCATATAACACCACATCAAGAAACTAGGAATAGATTCTGGGCTTTACAATAGGGCTTCTAAGAACTTTTATTATGTAATATTCATTATACATAACTGTATAGTCAAAACAGGCTACATTCTGTTTGAATAATAAATTCTAAATTCCTAGTGGCTTAACACAATAAATTTTTCTTTATCATTCACACTACATGCCCATCACCAGATAGCAATTTTTCTGCTTCAAAAAAGCCCTTGGCTGATGGAGGTACCAATGTCTTATAGTTACAATGTGGGGCTTCCTTCACCACCCTGGTAAGGGAAGGGAAACAAAGAAACAAAAGCCCCGAAATTAATGAGTTGTTCACGAGTTTACCAATGTCTCATCCTGAAATTCACTAACCTCTGCTCACATTTTATTGGTCATGACTGGGAACATATTCCAATGGGACTTAAAGATACAAAGACTAAAATTACATTTGATGAGCATTAATATCTTTTCCCAGTATCCAAGGGGGAATTTAAAATGCAGTATTTCCCAAACTTTTTGAGTGTAGAATTGTTTTTCAGTGAGGCATTTTTAGAAATGAGCTTTGATAAAGCACAATTTTGGAAATAACAATTTAAATAAGCTTTTGTTTGCTAAGGAATTTAAGCAATGTGCTTATAATGCTTCCATAATATTTTGACATAAATAATAATTGTAAACTGATGCCAAAATTACCTCTGGAATGAAATACTGGGCACCATGAAATAGTTTTGATTCAATCTGGTATTTTTTAAACATTTATTTATTTTTTATTGATTTTAAAAAGAGAAGAAGGGAGAAAGAGACAGATAAAGATAGAAACATCAATGATGAGAGAGAATCATTGATAGGCTGCCTCCTGCACACCCCACACTGGGGATCAAGCCCACAACCCAGGCATGTGCCCTGACAGGGAATTGAACTGTGACCTCCTGGTTCATAGGTTGACACTCAACCACTGAGCCATGCTGGCCAGTCTCAATATGGCATTTCTTATTTTATTCATATTAGTATCTAACCCACTCATACACACCTGAGCTGTTCCTATATCTTTGAAGGAGCACTTTTATTGTTTGGAACTACACTTTAAAGAGATTCTTTTCCTTCCATTTTTTTTCTACAGTGTTAACATGTTAAGAATGTCAACCTTTGATATTGCTTGTCAACATGGAAGTCAACTTAACCTCTTATCTGTATTATATTCTCCATTTTTTAATATCATTGAATAACATTTATATATTTACTGTTCCATAGAGCTCATATACCAATCACTTCATATTACTCTGCTTAAGAAATTCCATAAATTATTTTATAGCTCATACTTCACTGGTACTAGCACATTTTTATATACTTTCTTGAAATGTGGAATAGCCAATTGCTAACTTCCTTCAAAGTCAAAGTAGGAATCTAAAAAATATCTATTAAGTTTTAGAAGTTTTCATCTTCAGTAGATAAGTAATCTTTGTGTTTTTTGATTCCTCTAAAGTGGTTATTCAATAGTTAGTGTCCCTGTAAATATTTAGCATTGTGCTTTTGTCACCTATTGGATTTTAATAAGTAGGCTAACATTTAAATTGGAATAATGTTCTTTTAGTCCGCTTATCCTGATGAATTAGGTGCTTATTTTTTAAAATGAAAGTTTTATAATTTATATTAAATATGGAATACATGTCAACACAGAACTTTTCATAATGCGTGGTTTTTCAAATATATCATATGAAGAACTATGAATCCATGCATTTATCATCATCAATGCCACATATCTAACCTCACTTTAACATTGTTACTAATAACTGAATGTATACTCTAACTCTTTGCACAGACATGCCTAATAATACCTACAGCATAAGAGCATATTTACTTGGCAGGCGCATTTTGATAATTAAACTAACTCAAGAACTATCAGATTGCTCTAAGCCAGTGATCGGCAAACTCATTAGTCAACAGAGCCAAATATCAACAGTACAACGATTGAAATTTCTCTTGAGAGCCAAATTTTTTAAACTTAAACTTCTTCTAATGCCACTTCTTCAAAATAGACTCGCCCAGGCCGTGGTATTTTGTGGAAGAGCCACACTCAAGGGGCCAAAGAGCCGCATGTGCCTCGGGAGCCGCAGTTTGCCGACCACGGCTCTAAGCAAATAAAGAATTTTACACACTTTCTTATCACAAACATAAAACCTCCAAAATATTATTCTGATTTAGACCTATGGTTCATTCTACCCAAGAGTCTGTTTCTAATAGACATAGTCAAAACTAGTTATTGATTACCAGTGTCTTCCCTACTATAAATACAAAATATTATAGACATTCCCTAACTCTCATAGTTTCTTTAAACAACTCATGTGTTAAATAACTAGATTGTTTAAAGGAGACAATATACAGTGGTCAGTTTACAAGTTTGGGTTTGGGATTCAGCCAAATCTTGGTGTATCATTTATTAAATATATTATTTACTAACTCTACCTTGAGCTTGACTTAACATTCTACAGATAGACTTCTACTGCTAAATCAACTCTTTTTAACATTCCTATACATTTCTGTAGGGAAAGCAAGTGACTGGCCTGCAACACATCCCCAAATAAAACCACTGAATAAAGAGGCTTGAAGTACGTAATTATTAATAAGTGATTGATGCATGACATACACACTTATTTATTAGTCTCTCAGAAGCACTGAGTGCTGTGTAATACCTGATCTGAAATGTAGGTATTACCAGTCCCCCTTTATGTACAATAACCTGAGGTGAACATGTTCAACTAGATATTTTCACAGCCAATGAATAACTAATGAAAGTGGGATTCGATATCAAGTCCAACCATGCACTCTCACAAAGGCACACGATTATTTTAACTAAACGTCACAAGAAGCACAACTAAAATTAAACCTAACAAAATGTCTAGCATAGTTTTGTGTGTTTTTAAAGTAGGATCTAGAAACAGCTGGTACTAGCATATTTTTATATACTTTCTTGAAATGTGGAAGGGGGTGTTAAAATGGTAATTCATGAAACTTATTACTAAAACATGTTATGCTCTTTGTACAAAGTTTTGGGTTTAAAAATAAGTGTAATGTGCTGCTAATAACACCAACTTTTGTTAGAACATCTAAATTCCAAATTTCATATACTCTTCTCATTAGCTATGTTGACCAAAAGCTGGTTAATTAGCTCTCTGAATATGAGATTCTTTATCCTATAAAGTAATAGCTACCTAACTTATTCTAGGAAGACCTCAAAAGTAGAAACTCCATCTTATGCACCTTTTGATTTGCTGCTTCAAACACGGAGCCTGCAGGGCTCCTGAGTCATAGGACACCAGGAAAGTCATTCATATCACAGTCTCTTTGAGTGGCACCCTTTGGACATGGGCAGTATGGAGCAGTGCACTGTGACCCTGAGCGCACGGCACCTTCAGGGATTCAATAAATACTACTGCAGTCCACTGTGAAGTGTTTCCACTTCCTCCCCCCAAAAAAATTGAGTAAAAGACAAATAGCCAATTGCTAATTTACTGTAAAATGAAATGCTGATTATTCCTTCATGATTTCTATGGCTCCTCTCACTAAGGTTGTTTGAATTCATTGCTGAAATAGTTAAGCAGAGACCACATCATTGTGGCATCATTATCAACAATATATTCTTCTACTATTCCTTTATCGAAATGGAATTTGCTTCAGGGTTTTGTTATAAATGCTCTTCACCACCTGCTCAGAATATGGTGTGCTCACACTTTTCTGAAGCATACCTTGTATTCAAACCCTATGGTCCACCATGTTTTATAAAGAAACTCAGACAATGGGCATACATTTTGTGAGTTATGGAATTAAAGTAAGCTAATAGTAAAATTAAATTTAATCCATTTCTGCAAGGATCAAATTGTTGTAAACATTAGCTTCTGAGTCCAGAGCATCTTCTGACATCACGCATTCACCATGGTGTGAAATTTATGAGAGCACCATAAAGCTTTAGTCACATTAATGAATAAGAAAGCAGACACTATTGCCTCTTGTAAATTCCAGGGAATACTTCTGCTTCTATTTTTATGTCACTTTCTTGAGGAAAACTTATTCAAATGTAACCTCACAGGGTAATACTCTCACGAACAGCTCCTGCAGATACAGATTAAAAAGGTATCTGGCCATAAAAAAAAATGCAGTTTAATGCTACAGTGAATACTATTCACAATCCTCATATACTAATATCATTTGTGAAATACAGAGTTTGTCTGGTAAAAAAAAAATGTCATTTGCCTTTTTTTACTCTATGCAGATGGAGGTTAAAAATCAGATGCTGGACTTGGTTGCTTCTGGGAGGAAGAAAACAACCAGAATGGTCAAGAGTCAAGACCATTATGTTCATTCCAGAAGAGTTTTAAAAGGTGGGAGCTCTGGTTAAGTTTGCTGTTCATACCTGTAAGCCTGAGCTACGTCTAAAATAATCACATTTTTGGGTATACACTCAACATAACTGAATTCTCTTCTGCTCCAGGCGCTGCATGGAAAGAGATGTAGGACTTTGCCCTCCAGGTCCTCAGTTGTCCTTATCTCATTCCACAGGTGGGCAGAGGGGCCATCTGTGCAGACAGAGAGCATTTCACAATCTTTTATTGAACTCATGCCTTCTTACTTGATTTTTTTTTTACTCCATCTTCTGCATTCCTCCACCAGGCAAAAGATAAATGTTTCTGAAGTTATATTATAAAAGGAAGATGTACAGAGAATGCCCCCCCCCCCCCCAATTTTTCCCAGATTTTATTCTGTTGAAGGAGATTTGTCTTCACATACATTCTCCATCTCTGTTCTCTGAGCATCACAGCTCAAGAGTAACTGAAGTGGAGAGTTGAATTATAAAGTGTGGGCATGACCACAAACAAATTCAGTTAAAAGTGACCACCAGATAGCTGTTGTGTTTTTTAATTATTAATTTGCCTTCTTTCCGTGTGTACAAAGGCCCCAGGGATCACCTGCAGCAAATATGCTAAATTCAATTTGGCAGAGAACACATGGATATTGAGATCATTAATCACCCTATGCTCTGGACCCACAGAACACTTTGAAGTCAAAACAAAAGCAATGAAAATAGAGTGCTGATATTTTGATAATACAAGAGGCTTCTTAATGTGTGAGGGAGGGAAATTCAGTCACTCCAAATGCAACTGTTTGGGGTGTAAGTTGGTTTTGTTTTCACAAATTTCTATCTCTGTAGAGAGATGGCCTTAGCTGTGGAATGATTCTCTTGTGATAAGTCCATTTACCCCTCATCAGTGCTCTAGTCAACTGGAGAATGTGGGCTTAGATTCTTAGGAACACAATACCAACCCAGTAAACTACATTAGTGAGAATATAGCTGTTAGGGTTTTGCTCTTTACACTTTAAAAATAAGGAATAAACAACACAATTTACCTAACAATGCAACTTAAGAACTAAATGGTACCTTTGTGGCCACTCAACCCTACTCCTCCATTTCCCCAAATAAGGAAAGAGATGAATTAGTGTCAGAGTTTGTGCAGAACTCTTATTTGCTGACTATGTGACCATTTCTTCCAAAATTACTTGAAATTTATTTGTTTGTTTGTTTTTATTTTTTGGATCACCTGGGAGAATCCTATATAGTTTTGGGTTCCATACCTTCTACATTTACAGTGTTTTATGATGAGAATGTATATTTAGAAGAAAAATTCTCAATGATCTAGACCAGCCTTGGGCAAACTACGGCCTGCGGGCCGGATCCGGCTGTTCTATCCGGTTCTCTTGCTCTCCCCTCCGCTCCTTTACTTTGAATTTATATTAGTTCACACAAACACTCCATCCATGCTTTTGTTCCGGCCCTCCGGTCCAGTTTAAGAACCCATTGTGGCCCTCGAGTCAAAAAGTTTGCCCACCCCTGATCTAGACATTTAAAAAATCATTTTATTTATTCTACTGAACTCACTGAGGCAAGAAAGAAAAATATGCCTTGAGTTTTTCAGTATGTCAAAATAATGAACATGACTCAATATGATAATTCATAGCAAGATGTTATCTTAAAAACTATAAAAGCAATTCTGTTTAATCATTATTTAATAGAAAACACCCCATCTCTTGATATTCTGATTTAAATGTTTCCCCTCTAATATATATTTTCTCTATGTCAATAAGTAGGTGAAATCATGTGACTGTTGAGAATTAGTCTCTTTTGTTCAGAATAACTTTTATATTTAGGTACTTTTTAATAGGGTCACTGAACAAGATTTTCTGGGGTTCTTTTATGTGTGTTTTTTTTTGTCAATCCTCACTGGAGGATATTTTTCCATTGATTTTTCTTTTAGAGAAAATGGAAGGGAGGGAGGGGATAAAGAGAGAGAGAAGGAATCCTTGATGTGAGAGAGATGCATTGATTGGGCCAGGGATTGAACCTGCAACCCAGGTACATGCCCTTGACCAGGAATAAACCCTGGGACCCTTCATTCCATGGAGTTACTCTACAGTACAGTTATAACCAACAAATGGAGATTTCAGGACCGCAGGCTTAAATGAGATAAAAGGAGATGCTTCTTAATAACCCAAACTGTCAAAACACAGGCCCCTATTCACTGACAATGCTTAGGAATAGGCTGGATGACTTTCAGAGATACCAATTGCTCTATCTACTGAATCAAACTAGCTAGGGCCTTAGAGACTCTTTAATATGACCACATGACAAAATAAGGCTATCTTAGCCACCTTTAATGATTGAGCATTTATTTTTTTTTTTCTGTGCATGAGTTACCAAAGAATGAGGAAAATAAATGTTCAACCTATTAAGTATATTTCTCAAATCCTAGGAAAGCTATTTTTTCAAGAATTTAGAATCAGAGGAAAATGATCTAATGACCAAGGATTTAACAGGCATAAAAAGAAATGTGCTAATCTAGAGGACTTAGAGCTACTGTCTGTTTGAATCCTGCCTCCCCACTAACTAGCTATGTGACTTTGTTCCAGCTGCTAAAACCTTTCTATAACTCATTCATTACCTATGTTACTTTGATATAGCTATTAAATCTTATGACAATTAGTTTCCTCATTCTGAAAATGATAATTGCAATAGAACCTATCTCATAGACTCGTTACAAACATTTTATTTTTTCCATCACCATTTATCCCTCTATGCCTTCTTTCACCTCCACTCACCCCCCCTCCAAAAATTAAATTATTAATACACATGAAACATAGTATTTTGCCTAGCAAATAGCATGCACTTAATAAATGTTAGCTATAATTATTATGGTAAAAAACATGCAAATCATATCTTGAGAAGAATAATTTAAACAACTTTTACATACAAGAGAAGGTAGATCTGAGCAGAGTTACTCCACAGAATAGAGTTATAGCCAACAAATGGAGATTTCAGGACCGCAGGCTTAAATGAGATACAAGGAGATGCTCCTTAATAACCCAAACTGTCAAAACACAGGCTCCCTATTCACTTACAATGCTTACAAATAGGCTGGATGACTTTCAGAGATACCAAAAGGTATTTCTATGCAAACTGCTGCTAGATGAGCAAAAGAGATGTTTTTCCCATTCTATGGGTCCCAAGGTTACATGAGCAAATGAAATAAATCTTATCTGAACGTATATATTGCCTGACTTGGCCTTTCTCTGGCCACAGACACTGTCAGAACTAATTTCTGCTAAGGCTATCCACTACCTCCTCCCAGGTGAAAATGTTTTTCCTAAAAGGTTTTATCCAGGACTGAGCATAACCTTATTATTCTGTGAATATAGAAAAATGAAATAATTATAGATTTTCTGAATCTGTAGTCTATAAAAATACTTATATTTTATATTTCAAAGAGCCTAACAGAGCACTTACTATTTCCCATAATGAGAATAAATGGATTAACTAAACTTTTCAGTTCCTTTATTTATAGAGAATTTGTTGATTTAGTTTTATTATTGCAGGCTCTTGATCATATGAAGCTCTAAATGTTTTCATTATAAAAATGAGGAATATTAATATTGGTTTACACAACTACTTTGATGGTTAAAAAATACAGTAGCAAGATCAAAGGGGTTGGTAACTATAATACCTGACTATTAAAATAGTCAAATGAATGTTAGCTCTTTTATGAGACAAGAAATCTTGAAGTCAGAAGAAGTATTGAATCATTTCCACTGAAGACTATCTTACTGCTTATTTCCAAGTCATAAAATAAATATGACTTTAGAAGTGAAAATGTACAAATATATATTGACTAGTGGCCCAGTACACAAAATTTGTGCACGGGGGGGCGGGGGGGGGAGGGGTGTCCCTCAGTCCCGCCTGCTCCCTCTCCAATCAGGGACCCCTCAAGGGATATCCTACTGCTAGTTTAGGTCCTATTGAAAGCCAGGACTGCTGGCTTCTAACCTCTCACCTGCCTGCCTGCCTGATTGCCCCTAACCACTCTGCCTGCTGGCCTGCTCGCTCCCAACTGCCCGCCCCCCCCCACCGCCGGCCTACTCATCCCCAACTGCCCCCCCCAAGTGGCCTGATCACCCACAACTGCCCTCCCCTTTTGGCCCCTAACCACCTCTACCTCAGCCCCGCCACCATGACTTTGTCCAGAAGAACATCTGGAAGGTCTCCCAGTCTAATTAGCATATTACCCTTTTATTAGTATAGATAATGCATACACATGTACTCTTTTTAATCATTATAGAGGGCAAGTTTAACTTCTTTCTGAAAATATTAGCTTCTTAGATATTTAATGGGTAGAAACACTTAACTAGAATGCTAGTTTTTGTTTCTATTTTAGGAATGAAATGAGAAACTTTTAGATAAACAGCATAAAACAATTAAGCCACTATCAAAATAAATTCCTGCAATCCATTTGATTTAAAATGGATTTAACTGACTGATTTTATTTTTATATGTATTATTATTATTATTATTATTATTATTATTTTAGAGAGAAAAAAAAGGAGAGACAGAAACATCATTGATGTGAGAGTTTCTCACTGAGAATTGAGCCCACAACCCACATGTGCCCTGACCTGAAATCGAACCAGCAACCTTTCAGTGTACAGGACAGTGCTCAACTGAGCCACACCAGCCAGGGCTTAACTGACTGATTTAAGAATCCTATATAATAAAAGCCTAATATGCTAAGTATCCAGTCATCCGGTCATTCATTCAATCAATCAAAGTGTAACATGCAAAGACCGCTCAATCTCTCGCTATATGTGCACTGACCAAGAGGGGGAAGACACTTCGACCAGTAGGTGAGCTTGCTGCTGGGGTCCAGCCAATCTGGACTGAGTGAAATGGGCCACATATGCCCTGGAGCCCTCTGGTGGTCCCTCCCCAGCTGGCCAACCTCCTGTGTCCCTCCCGGACCCAATCATGCACCAGTGGGGTCCCTTGGCCTGGCTTGTGCCTTCTCGTAATCCGGAACCCCTCCAGGGATGTCAGAGAGCCAGTTTCAGCCTGATTGCGCAGGCCAGGCCAAGGGACCCCACTGGTGCATGAATTTGTGCACCGGGCCTATAGTTGTTAAATAATGTGTTTAATGTTTTAAGGTATGTATTTCTGTATGAGTAGATGCATATACCTTAACACACGTTTTATCCCTCTGCCTAGAGACAGAAATGCACACACATAAGAACACTGTGGGGGGGAAATCAAGGTAAAATGGTTAACACTGAGACTCTGATATCACAATGCAAGTGTCTGAGTGCATGCTCTGTTCCTCCAGGGGGAGCTTGGGGAATTACGCTGCCCTTGCCTCAGTTTCTTCATCCTTGAAAGGTGGAAGTTAATAATTATGATAATAAAAACCTACCTCAGATTGCTAATTTATAGAATTAAATGAGATCCAGATGTAAAGCTCTGAGAGCACATATTAAACCCTCAACGATGTTAGTCAACAATTAATCTCTGGTTATTGCCACAGTTGCATTTTCTTTTCTCCTCCATTCGGAAGATATATGGAAGCATCTTCAGGGATATACCATCTTTCTTGTCAGCCTAGGGAAGAATGGCGCCTATTAACCTGAACGTCTTACTCTGTAAAAATAATCATTTCTGTCATAAAAGGTATGGATGGGGAGGAAGAGATCACAGCGGCAAAGACTTTCCCCTTTCCATCATGGTTAGCAATGCTGATCTCACTGAAAGAGCCTGCTAGTTAATTATTTGTCTTTATTGGAAGGGAGCTTTTGTAAAAGGAAGGGGAAAAGAACATTTGGGCATTTTCCATTGTCTTTTAGGAATTATGGCTGTAGGTAAGGAAGGCTTCTCTTTTGTTAAAGCAAGATTTATCATCATTGAAAATGCAAATACCATAATAAGAGATATCAAAAATAGTATCAGGAAAGGTTTAGAAAAGTATCAAGACATTCTAATACGCTCAATATATAATACAAAAATAACATCAAAAGACATACATTTTGCCTCTGAAAATTTAAGAAAGAAGAAAAACCATATTTTGGGATAAAGATCCTTTTTTGTTTGTTTCATTTGTTTTTTTTAATCTTTCTTCTAGTGCTTGTGTACATGCATATAATGTTGGCTCTATCACATTCCCCTGCTGGATTAGATTTTTTTTTTGCAGGGATGAATAATAATATGTGAGCAAGTATAAATGTATTAGACTGTGAACCACTGATAATTATAAAGCTTGATTTGTAAACACTGTCTTCAATATATGTCTGAAATGTTTGCAACAATTGTTTATAGACAATATTGTAATGACTGGTGTTGGAGAAGGACATCAGGAAGAGGTGACTGCCACCCAGCCAGAGTGGCTCAGTTGATTGGTCATTGTCCCATGAACTGAAAGGTCATCAGTTCTATTCCTGGTAGGGCACATGCCTGAGTTGCTGGCTTGATCCCCAGTAGGGAGCTGTCTGTCACTCTCTCTCTCTCTCTCTCTCTCTCTCTCTCTCTCTCTCTCTCTCTCTCTAAAATAAATAAAATATATTTAAAAAAAAGATGTGCTGTCCCTGTGTTTGCAATGTGCATTTCACTGTCCTTCCCCATGCTAGACACAGCCTAAGGACACAGGCTTGAGATACTAATGTGGTGATAAGAACATCTGGACTGGGTATGTGACTGAACCCTATTAAGGCCACAATATATACTTAAGATTTGGTGGGTGGATGCAGAAATCTACTCATTTTGTGGTTGCCCAAGACAAACCTTGTAAGTAAATGCCCTTGCTCATTAAACTTACCACCTACCAATCTGAAGTGGTCTGCCTTTTTCTTCAGTCTCTCCATGGGGTCTCATTTCAGATTACCCCTGGGGAGCTCTCCAGGAGGTTGTGACCCAACAACTGAGTAAGACAGAATTAATCATTGAGGAGGAGGAATATACTGTTCAGGTTGATTCTACACTACTTGAATCTTTTCCCAAAATGCTTTGCTGCTGCTATACAGATACAACCTACGCAAAAAAATCAAGATAACACATGGGCTTGTGACTACTATCCTTGCAAAGGGCTACTTCAAAGGTCAATGCTTGGCAGGTGTCTGGGAACTTGAATGACAAACAGTCCCCAGCACTAATGTACAACTTTCCCTAAATGATAAGACTAGTCCACTGCACTTCCATTGTCTGTGCAAACTCTATGGTTCCTACTGAATACATGCTGTCCTTCTGGGAGATGAAATTTGGTAAGTGCTAGATAGAAGGTACCACAAAAACCCTAGAGTCTAGTCTCAGGAGGGCTTCCTGAGTAGATAACATTTCTTGTGTGTTGTCACAACTTAATGCTGGAGGAGTTAAGAGCCTTTCATGTGACTTCAGGGGAAGACTTTGGAAGGCTACATCTGGTTTCTTCTGGTTTTGACCCCACCTGTCTCTTCTCTGTGTGGATTTTGCTGTGAGCCTTTCACCGAAATAAATCATAGCCACAGACATGACCATACCCTGAGTCCCGTGAGTCCTAGTGAACCATGGAAACCAGGGAATGGGGAAGAGGAAGGCAGAGAGAGCCTTGGAGATTCCGAACACACTACCAACTTGACATTGGTGAAGATCTGACAAAGAGGAATCCCAGGGAGTAATTATTCTGTCATTTTAGATTAACTATGAAATTGAATTTCTTAAATCTATCTCCACAGATTGAGAGTCCATTATGAAATTTTCCCCACGTTCTCCTCAAGGGAAGCATGAAAGGTATTGACCTTCACTGAATATTTTGAGTGATTCAGACATATTATGGTGATTACTTAATAACTGTTTTATCTAAGTTTAATCCAAAGTGTATCCAACTTTCTGCAGAACAAATTATCCTGAAGATACAGAGACAAGAGCTGCCTTCTGTTTTATTCTGAAGTTGTTTGTTACAGCAGTTTACGGATTTAAGTGCTGCTGAGCATAATGAATACTTGATGTGCAACCCAGAAGAATTGTGCAAAGACAGAAGGAGGCCAATTCAATCAGCATGACTGACAGCATTTGGATAACAGTTCTGGTCATTCTTCACATATGTCACTATCACTCACATACCCCTTTGAAGGGCTGCAAATTGGGTGGCTACAGAAAGACCAGAACATGAGTCTCCTGGATGTGTAAGTGACATTCCTGATTAAGGAAGCATAAAGGTCACTGGTTTATCTCTTTAACCCTCCTTCCTTCACCTGGTCACTTCTGGTATTTTCCTCCATGATTTTTTACCCCACTACTTTTCCTCATGGAGGTAACTCATGATACGGATATAGCCATTAATCATAAAATGCTGGTGGACAAGGACTGTATTTATCCATTTGTAAGAAAAACGTATAAGCAATTCAGCTAAGGAAACACAAAAAGGATCCATGTGCAGAGCTCCAGCTCAACTATAATTAGAATATACACTAAATATTTAAAGGATGCACGGATCAAAAATAATATTATCTCAGATATGGCCATTCTTCTTTCCCAAGAGAGAATAAAGAAAGAATGAAGCCCTAGCTGGTTTGGCTCAGTGGCTAGAGAATAGGCCTGTGGATTGAGGGGTCCCAGGTTCGATTCTGGCCAAGGGCACATGACTGGGTTGTGGGCTCAATCCCCAGTGTGGGGTGTGCAGGAGACAGCCAATTAATGATTCTCTCTCATCATTGATGTTTCTATCTCTCTAGTCTTTTCCCTTCCTCTCTGAAATAAAAAACAAAAATAATTTAAAAAAGAAAGAAAATGTGAACTGTAATAGGAAAACTTGCCCTAGAGATGAGAGATTCAAAAGGAAAGGATATAAAATAATTTGAGAAAGAATAGTACATATTAAAAGGTTTTAACTACAAGCATTAAATAACCAACATTAGATGTATCTTGAAGGAAGCTAAAAAATGTCTGAAAATGTTTTAATAGCATGTTCTTCATAGAACATACAGAGGGCTATGGACAGAAAATTTCTTAAGTGACTTTGATTTATGTTTCATCCCTTTTATCTTATGATGAACTATATATAATTCACACACAATATAGATAAGAAATTGTTAAGCTATGAATAAACCAACCTTTTTTTTAAGTGAGTATAGTATGGGTAGGTTGAAAAATAATACAATAATACTAATGGATATTTTATGTTATATGCTACAAGGCAATTTACTCTTACAAATTGTCTTGCATAACGCACTTGGTAGAGAACTTCTCAGAGAAAGAGATAAATGTCAAATGGGAAAGATAAAGTATGGTCGTTCAGGTAACATAGGGAAGAATTTGTAGGTAGAGAAAGGCTAAAATAGCATAACAAACTCCTCTATAAAAGTAGAGAATAAAGCCCAGATTCCATGTCTCACTTTTTCATATATTTTTTACACAAGAATGAAACAATACATATGTAAGGATGTTTATTGCTCTCCAGATCCATCCTGCTGTCACAAAAGGCATTATTTCCTTTTTTTTTTTCTGCTGAGCAGTATTCCATTGTATAAATGTACCACAGTTTTTAAATACACTCATCTACTGATGGGTACTTGGACAATTTCCACATCTTGGTTATTGTAAATAACACTGCTATGAACATGGGAGTGCATATATTCTTTAGAATTAGTGGAGTATTATGCTAAGTGAAATAATCCAGTAGGAGAAAGGCAAATACCATATGATCTCACTTATATGTGGAATCTAATGAACAAAATAATTTAACAAACAAAATGAAAACAGAAGCATAGATACATAGAACAGAATGACAGCTGTCAGAGGAGGCTGAGTGAAAAAAGGAGAAGGACATATAGACGCAGATAACAGTATGGTGATAGAGGGAAAGAGGGGGAGGGAGATGGAAGAGAGCAAAGGGTGTATATAAGGGAATGGTAGGAGTCTTTATACTGGGCGATAGGCACACGATGCAATGTGCAGATGATGTTTTCTTGAGTTGTACACTTGAGACCTGCAAGGTTTTGTTAACCAATATTACCCCAATTAATCAATATAAAAGAATGTTCATTGCAATATTGTTAGTAACAACAAAAATAATAATTTTCTTCATAAGGAAATGATATATTGATACCACTTCTGTTTGAAAGAATTAAGTAAATCTCTGTGTGCTAGTATGAACAGACTTTAAAGTTACATTCTACACTGAAAAAAGCTTCTGTATGCAAAGTTCCATTTGTGCAAAGAAATCTATTATCTATCTATTTATCTATCTATCATCTATACATCTATATTGGTCTATATAAATATTTATGTATTTGAGTGTATAATTGGAAAGTTACAGAAAAGTTAAAAAAGAAATTGATACACAGAATTGATGATTCTACGAAGGGAGACTGGGGGTATGATGGAGTAGGAAGCCTCATTGTACTTTGTCTTATATACATGTTTGAAGCCTATGTTTCTAGCTATACTTTATACATATATTTGAATAAGTGGTGGTTTGACTTTTAATACATTTAGGTGATTTTTACAATATTTTGCAAAATTCTGAAAAGTGTATATTATTTTAAAACTACAAATATTCAGAACATTGCCTATTTAAATGACTATTAAAATATTTAGATAACTAATATTTAAATGAAGATTTAAAATAAGATGATTATTTTATTAATACTAGACCTTACCTATATTTCAACCTGTTGTAAAACTTAATTTTAATTTGAAATTAATTTTGTTTGCCATGAAATCTTTTGTATCTAAATACATTCATATTATTCTAACTGACCCTTATATGTAGCAGAACAGTGGATTAGAAACTAGGCGAGCAAGAGCCGTGGGATTTTTGTTTAAATTGTTCATGTCTAGTAGTATGGTTGATTGTTTCTCTATACTTATTTAATAATATAATTGATAGCCCACTTTTGCTATTGGGATAGCTCATTCAAATTCTATGTCAATAACATTCTGTACGTACTTGGAGAAGGAGAAATGTAGTCAATATCAAGACAGATTCCATTATAAGCTTTCATCATTAAAGGAGTAGACATAACAAATGGCCAAGCTCATAGTATTTCTATAAAATCAAAATTCCTTTTCTCATTTTTACTCCTCTTGACATGATGCCTTTTACTACTCTCTGCCTGTAATTGCCCTTTCATTATTGAAGTCCATTTTGCCCCAATAAATCCTTCACATAAATGCAGAAAATCTTTGCATAACACAACATGATATGTGTGCTGTCACAAACAGTCAAAAAATGACAATCAGAGCGTTCTAAACATATAAGTGCACAAACTTGAATAACTTTTCTTCATTCATTAATCCCCAAAGATATCTAAGCGCCAACAAAGTTCTGGAATGTAATTTGACCAACAATAAAACAAAACCCAGTGACAGTTCTTCCATTAATGCTGTATCTTAAATAAATCAATTCAAATACTCTAATACTATGGATACATTTTATAGTTTTTGAACTACTGTAAAATGAACCACGCAGTTTTATGAGCTCCTTATCAATAGGAACATTCAATGGGGAACTGGACAACCACCCATAGAACTGTTGTAAAGGAGACTTTCGTATTGGGGGGGTGGGGGACAACTTAGACCACATCCAACTGTGATAGCTTTCTGTTTGCAGGTATACTGCCATTTTTACATTTCTTCTAGAAAACTCTTATTAAAAACTCTTTTGAGACAGAGAAAAAAATGATCTCACTATTTTACAAATCTGAATTCATTATTGTGTCTTTCTCTAGTGATCTAGTGAAGATGGAGAAGACAGTGAGGACAAAGACATTTTAGAGTAGAAAGGGGGAAGGTGAGAAATGGACTTTGTTCATTAAAAGAGACACTTGCAAAAGCAAATGAAGCCTTTGACATTAATTCCTTCTGAAGTTGAACTATATGTTAATTCAGGAACCTCAAGCTTGAAGGTGAGGTTCCTATAACTGGGCTAAAGGCAAGTTGCCTGGAATTTTTCAACAAGTTAAAGTTACTTTTGAAATTGGAAAAGAGAAGTATGTTAAGTTTCTGCAGCCCTTTAAAGTCACAAAATCATAAAATATCAAGGGAACCTTCAAGTTCATGTAATTTAATATTCTCATACTAGAGATCTGGTAAACGAAGCTCAGGAAAGTTAAGTGCTTCTATGATACTATTGTTTAGTTTTATTTTATTTTATTTTTTTAATGGCTTCTTGCCTTAAAACTTTTCCATTGGTGCTATTTATCTCCAAATAATAATGTATCATATTACCTAACTCTTCATTTAAAAAACTGGCCTTGTCTAAAGAGAGGTTTGGGCTTGGCCCTTGGGGGCAATCTATGCCACTTCGGACAGCATTATCTTTGTTTAGAGTAAGGATTGGCCACAGCCAACAGTTTTATGGTGCCTGAGTTAGAAAGACTAACCATGTTGTTCAGGTTGAGGACTTCGGGTCATGAGGTATCAGTTGACTTGGAGACTAAATTCAACTATGTGGGCCATCGTTCACTCAATCTTGCCTATGTAAGGAAGCCCTGGTAAACACTCTGAACTCAACACTCAGATGAGCACCCACAGTTGGCACTACACTGTGCATATTGTAACATATCATAGCCAGGAGAAGGTATGACTCAATGGAGAGAGGATGACCAGCAGCTCTGTTAGAACCCCTCCCAGATTCTGCCTATGTGTCTGTTTCCTTGGATTATTTTATGCTTCCCTTGCAATGTATCATAATCATGAGTATGATAACCTTAATGTGACTTCCTTGAGATCTTCTGCTGAATTATCAAAATTGATGATGGTTTCTGGACTGCCCCTCCCCCAACACTTGCACTTGATGTCAGAAGTCAGGGCAGTTTTGAAGGGATTGCTCCCTTAAATTTTGCAGTTTGGCTAACTTTGTATATTAACTTAAATAGTCACATATACTTTTCTTTAAAGTTACATTGCCTCCTTTTTGGAAGGGATAAAATGATATTAAAAGAATATTCCCCAGCCCGGCCAGTGTGGCTCAGTGGATTGCACATCAACCCATGCACCAAGGGGTCACTGGTTGGATTCCCAGACAGGGCACGTGCCTGGGTTTCTGGCTCCATCTCTAGTAGGGGGCATGCAGGAGGCAGCTGATGTATGTTTCTCTTTCATAGATGTTTATATCTCTCTCTTCCTCTTTCTTCCTCTCTCTCTAAAATCAATTAAAAAAAAAAAAAACACGTAATAAAAAACTATATTCCCTAGAAAAAGGAGCTGTGATTAGTTATTTTATGTATCAACTTGATTAGGCCATGGTACCCAGTCATTTGGTCAAATAGTATTCTCTATTTTTCTGTGAAAATATTTTAAAAATGATATTAACATTTAAAGCAGTAGACTTTGGATTAAAGCTGGTTACCCTCTATAATGTGGTGGGTCTCATTCAATCAGTTGAAGACTTATTAGAACAAAGACTGACCTCTCTCAAGGAACTGTAACATCTACTAGCCCTCTCTTCTCCTTCTGTCTCTCCCTAGACACACCTCCTGTTGGTTCTGTTTCTCTAGGGAACCCTTACTAACACAAGGGCAGTGAATTTGTATGTATAGGTAGCTCCAGTGGGCATTCTAAAGCTTGTAAATCTGAAAACTGGAAAATCCCAAAGGATAAGATGAAATTTATTGTCATTTATCTCTAAGTGTTTTTTGACACTGTTACATCAACAACTTCCAGAGTTCATAAAACACTAAAGTAATATATAATAGAATGGAATATGTACAATTTGTTTAAAGTCCTTTCAGGTTGAACACCATTTACTCAGCTTGGCACTATTCTACATGAAGACGAATACAATCAACAAGAAATAACAAGAAAGTTAAAGTCAGCGCAAGGGAAAAGTGCTGACAACTGCCTCATTTTCCTCTTCCTCATTGCTACTAATATTTGTTAAATTGCTTCTGTGCTACAGGAAGCTGTGAAAAAGTTATTTAACAGAGTTCTACTTCCTCTTTTCCTGCAATCATTCCTGCAGGTGGCCCAGAGCAAAACAGTTCTGTCAATAAAATAAATAAGTAAAT
The DNA here is from genome assembly GCF_963455305.1 of Plecotus auritus. NCBI lineage: Eukaryota > Metazoa > Chordata > Mammalia > Chiroptera > Vespertilionidae > Plecotus > Plecotus auritus. Next base: position 140,630,302 of record NC_137775.1, on the reverse strand, counting down.
AAATAAATAAATATTTTTTTGGAATATAATTCAAACAATAACACTATCTTAATAATAACAGCAATTCAAGCCATACCAATTATCTTATAAAAGATACTCTTATATTGTTTTATATAACATTGGTTTTCTGGGATTTTCAGATGAGGGGAAGAAAGGTAGTGAAAGAGGATTTTTTTCTGCATATTTCAGAATATTTGCATACCTTACAATGAATATATATTGTATATGTTATATATATTTTTATTATCTATGTATTATATACGTATAAATTATTTACTTAAGAAAATCAATAAGCAAAATGAAAAAGTTGCAGATTATTATATTTTCTGATTTTATTTTAAATTCTTAAAATAAAAAGGAAGTTGTGTATAGAACTATTTAGATGATATATAAAACAATGCAAAATCAACAGTTGGTAGTAATTACCTCTCAGGAGGAAAACTTGTGTTTTAAAGGAGGTATACTGAGAGTGAAATAGAGTTCTTCAAATCAGATCTACTGAGAACTCCTGAGACCAACCACTGTGCACACAGAGCTCAAGGCTCTGGGTCCTAGCTGGAAGTCCTTTAAAAAAGGCAGGTCACCTTTTCTAATTCCCTCTCACAGATGAGCAAGAATGTCTGAGAGGTTAAATAACAATGAAAAGTGGTACTAAACTCTACCAGCCCATGTGTTTCCATGACTTCACACTATCTGTTCTCTAGCTCATTTTCTTGTGTCTTTTCTTTTCTCTCTCTCTCTCTTCACTAGAAGGAAAGCACTTCAAGAACAGTACCCTGAGCATCCTTAGAGCAGGCTTGCTGCCTGGGACACTCTCCACCTACTGGTATTGAATGAATGAATGGGAAATTGTAGCCAAGATGCTCATGATTTATCTGACCATAATGGCTTTGTATCTAATAAATAAGCACATGGAATATTTATTTAAGTATATATAAGTCTATAACTTTATATACTAAATTGTCTCTGGAAGCTCCTTTTAAGCTCCAGATCTTATTTTAACTAACCATAAATTTTAAATTATGTACTTTTCATAAAAATGCCAAAAAATCCCTAATTTCTAAACTAGTTAAACAAAAGAGAGATGATTAAAAATGATTACAGATTATGTTGCTGATAGTTGCAAAAAAAGGCGGGGGAAAGAAACAGAGAAAGATAACTTCAATGGTAAATAAACAATCCATATTTGACTTCAGAAAAATATCTAAAGTTGTCTTCATGTTTAACTTGGGTCTGCTTTAGAATTCCAATTTAAACACAAATGGCAACATAAACATGCTCTCTTTGAGAGCTGCTCTTACCAGAGAGGCACTTAGAATGCAAATCTCTACCATAAATTTAGTGTACAAATGGCACTGCAGAAAGATTGCTGCTACATCTCATTCTCTAGTCCCAATAGACGTGAAAAAGATAACTAGTTAGTAAAATAACTATAATTCAAAGAGAAAACTGACATAAAGTCCCATAAGCTTCTCCAAGTAGCTTTACTTTTTGACAGTACAGAGTTTCTTACCCAGACAGATCCTTTGGTTCAGTGGCAATTCTACTAAACTAAAGGATGGACAAAAATGGAAGTGCCTTAGGGTAAATAGGAACAGGCATAGTTAAAATTCTTTCTCTTCTGCTGTCCCCTAATGCTCACCACATGTAAACCCACTGTACACATATGAGGTGAGTCCATTGCATAAAATTCTAGGATAGAATCCAAATTATCCTCACTTAGCTCTTCTAAAATCAGGTGACAGAATGCCACAAAACATTTAAAAAAGAATCAGTCTTCTCATGTGGGTGATTCTGCTGGTTATGCCTTGTTGTATAGTATTTTTAATGCACAGATTTTATGTATTTTAAAGAGATAAAGAAGTTGGGCAATCGAGTCACCCTTGACTAGTTCAGGACTTGAAGCTAGTAAATGAAGCAGTGATTCCCATTTACCCCATTCGTCAGCTATGGAGAAATAGCGTTCCCTCTTTACCAGCTAATCAAGGAGGCCCAGCGAGGATAACCTCTCTGTTTTAGTCTGGGAACCTGAGACCAAGCAAGACTTTAAACAACTAAAGAAGGCCCTTTACAGACCCCAGTCTTGAGCCTCCCAATAGGTCAGCTGCATTGACTTCTGGATTCATTTGTCCCATGTGAAGCCTTGGACACCTGCCCAAGAGGACAGAACAACACTGACACCAGATGCACAGCACTCCTACTCCTGCAAGACTCTGGATGATCTGAAACTTCTCTTCAAGAAGGATTCCGGGGAAGCCACTGATGTCAGCTAAGTTATGTTCTGGTATCTCTGGGTGATTATTCTCCCCTTCTTTGCAGTGGTTCTTATATTACCCTTTTTAAAAATATTTTTATTGATTTCAGAGAGAAAGGGAGAGGAAAGAGAGAGACAGGAACATCAATGATGAGAGAGAATCATTAATCAGCTGCCTCCTGCTGGTTTGGCTCAGTGGATAGAGTGTCTGCCTGAGGACTGAAGGGTCCCGGGTTCAATTTCCATTAAGGGCACATGCCCGGATTGTAGGCTCGATCCCCAGTAGGGGACGTGAAGGAGGCAGCCAATCAATGATTCACTCTCATCATTGATGTTTCTATCTCTCTCTCTCCCTTCCTCTCTGAAATCAAAATCAATCATTCAATCCAATCATTCAATAAATAAAAGGGCCTCACAATCTCTCTCCCCAGAGGTCTGGGTACAAATTAAGGATTTGATGCCATCCCTGAGAAGTTGGCTAGCTCTCCTTTATGGACCTTTGTTTATGTTGTTTTTATTACTAATCTTTGGTCCTTGTTTATTTAATCTCCTGGTGTAATTTGTGTCTTCTCATCTGGAAAACCTAAAACTACAAATGGTCCTCCAGATGGAACCGCAAATGGCAGCTGCATCCTTCTTATCGTGGACTCCTAGATCGCCCACCTCCAATGGGACCCTGACAGCTGCCCAACCAATGTCCCTGTCCAGCAGTAAGTAGCCTGAATGATCGACAGCCCTTGTCCCCAACAGCAGTTGGAGTTTCCTAATCAGAGGGTATACTGAAAGGAATTTTAGGAATAAAATAAGGCAGGTTTAGGGAGTCTTAAAATAAAGAGGGTCCATGAGGGAGGAACGCATAGGTGAGGGCTTGGAGCTAACTGAAGGCATTCACTCACAGAGAATAGAAAGGTGCCACAGGATAAGGGGAGAGGAAGATATACATTCACAGAGGACAAAGAAAAGTCACAGAGTATGGGGAAAAAGGAAACATACTTTCACAGAGGACAGAGAAATGTTGACAGATGTTGGAAAGAGGCAAACATATGTTCACAGGAGACAGAGAAATGTTACAAGATAAGGGGAGAGAAAGCGGGGGCACTACATGGGTTTCAGACTGTGAAGCTGATATTCTGCAAAAGACTGACCAATTAAAAAAAGCACAGGGTCATAAAATGGGGAAGAGGTCCAATTAGAAGAGCATAAAGAGACAAAGAACTACAGCCTTTATAAACCTTAGAATAAAGGGGCTTAGTGCGTTACCCCCTAAGAAACCCCTCCCTATGTGGGAGTCTGTATTTGCTTCCAAAAAATGTCCACCCTTTTACTAACAAGTCATTTTAGTCCTCAAATTTTATTCTTCAAATTTCATGAGACAAGAACCCCCAAGGGGGAGATCTGCTCCTCACACCCCACGTTTCAATAGAAATTTGAACTCAGTCGATGCTGTGAAATCAAATTATCTAAATTCTCATTTTACATGCAATGAAACAAATCCTGGTTGAAATCTTGTATTTGAGCAGAAATGAAATTATCAATTTGTCCAACAGTAATAATTATAAATATAAATAATATAATGGACAGTCTTTCAGGGCTACTTTGTAACTAACTCAAATATATTTGATGTGATTTTGAGTAGAAGTCTTAATTTTGTAGACTACCACAAAATTTTTATTCTCTAAAGTAGAATTTGATTTAAAAGCTTTGAAATTGTGAAATTATTTATTGAGGTGAATGGATAGGCATTATTGTCAATCAAAAGAATTTATACTGACTTCTTTACAAAGTAGAAGAATTTAATTTTATAGTTTTAGACAATTTTCCAACATTCCAGATATGCAAATATCATTTGTAGGTTTTCTTTTTATTGGAAATCACACACATAAAAGAGTACTAAAATGAGAACTAACAAAAGTCTTTGGTAGCAAAAATACTTTAACATGGTTTTCTAAATGTGTAAGGGAAGTAAGATGCAGAGATTTTTCTGTGATTGTAAAGGGAAGGTCTTAATTACAAAGACTTTGTATGTGGGTAAACTACCACAGGTATATTTAATGGAAATCAGAATTTGTTTCATTAAAGAATATTTATTATCTTCAACATTACATTTAATTTTTCTTTTGACAATTAAATCCATTATAGTTTCATTCCATTAGGTAAAAATGCAATGTCCCTGCAATGGGTTCCTATTATTTTAAGAAAACAGTAAATGGAACACAAAGAAGAATTTGAAAATCCACCCCTCTTCCTTAGGTGAAGCACTGTTTTTTCAGCAGTTGGGTGCTCATCAGGGCACTTCATTTCCCCATGGATTCTGGGGTTTTCTTCAGTATGAACTGAGGCTGCCAATTATGATTTTTCCACATGAAGCCCTATAGCAAACTCATATGCTTCATAGGCACACAGAACTTGCAACGTGAACCGGACGGCACGCCACCATCTCCACAGAACGCTCCCTTTTTTCTACCCTAATCCCTCCAAAGATATTTTATTTACATTTTTCTTTTATTGCAAATTGTATTTATGCTAAAAATTCAGATGGAAAGACTACATGAATCTGTTCCAGAAAAGCAGGAAAGGATATTTTCTTTGGCATATTCCTAATATTCAGCACAATAAAGGCTCTAAAAAAACCTCACAAAGACAGCAGTATGGTGATTACCAGAGGGAAAGGAGGGTGGGGGAGGTAGAAAAGGGTAAATGGTGATGGAAGGAGGCTTGACTTAGGGTGGTGCGTACACAATACAATATACAGATGATGTTTTATAGAACTGTACACCTAAAACCTATGTAATTATATTAACCAATGTCACCCGAATAAAAATAAAATAAAGGCTTTTAAAAGTGCCCCTCTCTACAACAGGCAGACCCTCCCCTCTAGGAGGTCCACCCTTCCCCCCCCCCGCCCCCCACCTCCCCGGCAGGCTGGGAAGTGCTTTCCCGCTTTCCCATTCTTCTGTGGCTGGGCCCCAGAGCTGATCTTCTCTCAAATCCAACCCTTTTGTCTCATTCCCTGAAAACCCTTCCCCCATACCACTCTTTCTGAACCCCTGTCATCACCCCTTATTGACCCTGAAGGGTGTCTCTAATGAAAAGAGACAAGTGAGGCTGGGCTAAGACCATAGATAGTTGCAGGGGTGGTGGAGAGATGGAGACGCCCTCTGACGCAAGTTGGGGACAGCCACCACCTTCCAGGTGGTCACCTATGGGGGAAGGCAGGTCCAGTCTCTCCAGAGCTTAAATTTCTCCAGAGGAGCCAGTCTGTGACACTCAGAAGGTTCTCAGCATTCACAAGCAGACACGCAGCTAACTCTAAAACAATGCGATGTAAGTTCCACAAAACATACCTGTGATCGAGGTTTGAGCAGCAGGACAGCCAGTGAACACCACCTTCTTCTTCAAATCCTTTAAGCACTAAGAACACTGCTCCTTACCTAGTTCTAATCCCTATGAATTTATATCACTGTAAATATACATGTTGATAAAGTTAACTTGTATATCAGGAACCGCAATACCTGAGGTTGCCCCAGGCAGAGGTCAGCAAACTAATTAGTCAACAGAGCCAAATATCAACAGTACAACCATTGAAATTTCTTTTGAGAGCCAAATTTTTTAAACTTAAACTTCTTCTAACGCCACTTCTTCACAATAGACTCGCCCAGGCTGTGGTATTTTGTGGAAGAGCCACACTCAAGGAGCCAAAGAGCCACATGTGGCTCGCAAGCAGCAGTTTGCCGACCATGGCAGGGGCCTGGCCCACATCACAAACAAGTCAAACTGCACTTAAGAGAAACACCTGTTGAGAAGACCTAACCAATCACAGTCCTCCAACTTACCTGACCCTAGAAAACAGGAACTTCTGGCCTGATAAGGAAATCCCGGACCCAGCCAATCTGTCCTGTTTCCACAATGCCCCTTCTAACACTCCATAAAACTCACTCCTACATAGTTATTACAGTATTACCAACTATATTCCCTGCGCTGTACTTTATAGCCCCATGATTATTGTTTTGTTGGTTTGTTTTGTTTTGTTATTGTCATAACTGGCAATTTGTACTTTTTCATCCTTTCATGGGATGATCACTTTGAAAGTTATGTAAATGTCTAATCACTCTGGTGTACACCTGAAACTAATAATAGTATTGCATGTCAACAGTAATTGAACAATTAAAACACAAAAAACAACTCACTCTCGCCCATATCCCTCTGCAAGACGAGAGTGTTCCACTGCCTGTGAGGCACTATACTGTCCCAGTGAATGGAAAATTTCCTCTTTAATGCAAGACATCAAAATTGGTACTAAACTGTGTTATTTTGTCATTTAACAGCGTACAGCTAGATGCATACACTATGCATCTTGTACTGCAAACGTTACATTTGCATAGACAAAGGCAGGCAAATTAGGCAGCTGAGATAGTTAATATACCTGACTTTTGTAGAAAAAAAACAACTAAGTTTTGTGTATCCACTTAAAAAAAACACTTGATGAACTCAAGAAGCTACAAACAGAATACCTGGTCTTTGAGGTCACTGGTACTTCACTGATGTTGACAGGGGTGAGCAGAGCCTCACCAGGAATGATCTTATAAACTCCAAAAAGAAGAAAATATCAGTAAACCTGGCTTTTCTTTACAAGGTTTATGCTGTAAGTCCCCCGCGCCCTGCCACTGGAAACAGATGATTGCAATTGATCTGGATAGTTGAAATCTCTTATGCAGTGGATATACAGAAAGGAAAACAGAGAACAACCCAAAACTTTCAAGTGTGACAAGATGAGGTCACTCAAAGGAGCTGCTGTGAAATTCTTACAAGACTGGAGATGTTTTCAACCAGCAAACAGCTGACCCAGAGCTCTGTTTATGCGTTGTTTTCCCATAAACAGAAAAGAACCTGCTTCTAACAATGTGTAATGAGTCTTTCCTCAACTCCTTATGTTATTTTGCTCAGAAATACTGCAACTTCTTTCTTTATTTCTCTTTTGGGGTTTGGAGACATGTACAAGAATAACTCCACACCAAGTTCCAAGCAGAAAATACAACCTGGAGAAAGTAGAATATGATGATTACAAAGAGCCCCAAGCAATCGTCCCTCACTGAGCTTGGACCTCCCTTATTTTAATGCCACATGGTGACTTGGACCATTTTCTTTCCTGCATCTGTATTAGGTGCAGACAATAACCAGTCTGAAGCCCTTTTTTATCCCATATACTAAAAATGTCCCATCCCTTTACCATTCTATGGCTATATTTTTTTTTTCATTACTTACAATGAAAATTGGTTTTATTGTTTGTTTTGTTTGCAGTCGCAAGCAGCGTTTGCCGACCCTGCAGTGGTGGGCAAACCGCTGCTTGTGACTGCAATAGCCTGATTGGTCAGCAGCCCGCTGTGTTTTGTGACCTATCCAAACAGAGTGGTCTCCCTTCTATGCTAGGGATCTCAGAGCTAGTCTGCGGGGGGAGTGGGGGCAGGGGGCGGGGAGAAACAATTTATCCATTTCCACGAGGCACAGATAAGGCAATCATCCCAGAATTTTAGGTTTACTCTATGACGACACTAAAATCTTTCACTTGCAGCTTTAAGAGTTCACAGTAATATTTGAGGAGCTACACAAAATTCACCAGCTCTATAAACTGGCAAACTCTTATGTCTCTGTCACTTGGATATCACTAGGGAATTCTAAGCCAGACATCACAGAGACTCACAGCTCCGCCTCCTAGATAAGGCATTACAGCTTTAATATGCAACTAAAAGAAATTGCTGCAGTAACTTTAAACTTCTCCGCCACGCGTCTTCAGCACTTTGGAGGGAAGAAGGCGGCATAAATCTCACAAATGGTGGAATGAACACATGGCCCGAGCAGGCATCATTCACAGCCGGAAGGCAGTCGCATATGTGGCCTGAAGAAATCTAATCTAAGTCCTGTCTGGATTCTCTGTCCTGATTTGACTGAATTAAATCTAACAGGGAATTTCTCTTCCTGACACTCTTTCCCAGTCTTTAGCCCCAGATTGATAGAAGGATAACAAAGGACTCTCACACACCTAATCTCTATTTCATGGGGACATATTTCCTGGCATGCATTGCACAGGTGCTTTCTCAGCCTCACAGATAGAAAACCTACAGCTGTGACACGTGCAGTGACTTCAAGACTCCAGGTTGGCGGGTCCCTGGCTGCTGGTCCACATGAAACAACCTGCAGGGCCCCAGGCAGAAGGCGGCTGCTTTGTGCTCTTCTCACCTAAATAACACTTCAGGACACCAATGTTTGGGGATGTTCAAAATACTTTACGAAATGACAGGTCAGTCTTCTTAAAGCTGATTTTATAGCATATGCCCCTTTGTATATAAGTGATCTATAACTTGCATTAATGTGAAAAGTTGTGAATCTGGGCACAACATGATTGGAACTACTGTAACTATTTTTACAAAAATTAGTATCTTACAGATTATGTATTTTTAAAACTTTTTTAAAACATATGTTTTTTATTGATTTTAGAGAGAGAGAGAGAATCATTGATCGGCTGCATGCCCCCTACTGGGGATTGAGCCAGCAACCTGGGCATGTGCACTGACTAGGAATTGAACCATGGACCTCTGGGTGCATGGGACAACACTCAACCAACTGAGCCACGCTGGCCAGGGCATGACAGATAATTTAAAGGGCTCATTGGAGTTGAAATAATATCCACTTATAGATTAATGGAGTTTGCTGGTATTCCTCTAGGGCACAGGACCACAAACTCTTTCTGTAAACAGCCAGATAGTAAATATTTACCACCTAGCAATTTATTCAAGCCATCCTAAATCTGTGCTTCAAACACAAAAAGCTGACTTGTCCAAACTTCAAAAAATTCACTAACAGGCTTGTCTTTATTATTACCTATATGTTTCTGTAAATCATTTTCTCTCTACATGCATAATTTTATAAATTCACACAGAAAATTACATGTTTTTTCTTTAAATTCAGCAACCCTGAAATACCTCAAACATGTATTGCATTTAGCCCACATAAAAATTTAAAAAAGTATAGTCTCTGTCTACTAGAAATTAAAAAATGAATTGACAATTGCAATAAATGTATTCATTTAACTACTTTTGCTGAGCAAGGTAGACAAGATCCCAGCCCTCATGGCATTTATAGTCTCATAACATATGTTTTTGTTGTTGATGTTGTTATTATTATCATTCCTTACCACTGAGAGAAAACCAAATAACTTGACCAGAAGTCAAAATAGAATTTTTATTGACTTACACAACTGCAGGTGGCTTCGGGGTAAACTGTAATGTCCACTAGACCGTTTCTACATTTAACGTGTTGATTTCATACACTCCTCTATACAACAGCTTCTTGCACCAAATAGGGACTGTATTCCCTTTCTTCCAATTCCAAAAATATTGAGGGAAGTCTCTGAATTGCTCTGATTGACCCATTTACTCATATTATGGACAATGGGACTGGGTTTGATCTCTAGCAATCCTTATAATTTTTTATTGTGCCAAATATAAAACATATTATGAAATGTTATCGTTTTAATAAATGTTTAAATGAACAGTACACTGTCATTAACTACAAACACAATGGTGTATAGCAGATCTGTAAAAATTTTTCATCTCACATGCAGAAACTTTATGCTCCTTGATCAGCCAGTCCCCATTTCTCATTACCCCAGTCCCTGGTGACCAACTCTCTACTTTCTGCTCCTATGGGTTTGACTATTCTAGGTAGTGCATTGATGGGGTCATGCAGTATTTGTCTTTCTGTGACTGGCTTATTTCACTTAGCATAATGTCCTCAAGGTTCATCCATATTTTCACATATGATAGAATTTCCTTCATTCTTTAAGACTGAATACTATCTCCCTGTATATTTATATCATTACAACACTTCCTTTATTCATCCATTGACAGACATGCATGTGGCTTCCACATCGTGTGTGTGTGTGTGTGTGTGTGTGTGTGTGTGTTTATTGATGAGGAGGGGAATACATTCTTATTGTGAAAAGACAAAATATACTTCTTGCATTTGAAGAGAGGCTAGTTGGACAAGGCAATAACTCTACTCAGAAAGACATATTTCTTAATCCTTAACACATATCTAATGACAAAATATGGCATCCTGCAAGGCTGACTGAGAGCTGTCTGACAAGATTCTGAACCCATCAGGGGCCTCAGGAGGGAACTGGGGTGCAGGATGAGATGTAGAGGAGTAAAAGTTAGCTAGGCAGAGAGGGTTGAGAGCCTTCAAAACACAAGGCAAATTCAGGTAAAGGCCAGGTTACTTAGAAACCCAGCATGTTCCAGGATCTGAAAGAAGTTGGCACACAGGAGAGATGGGGATGAGAAGTGAAGGACTGACAAAGACTGTCAGAGCAAGAAAGGAGGCTGGGGAGATGGGCAGGGGCAGATCCTGCAGGGCCTGGTAGTTCCTCCAGGGATTTTGGTCTTTATTCTAAGAGCTCTGCATAAGAACTGGGACAAAATTTTAGCAAGCTGATTTACATTGCAAAAATATCACTCTGGCTGAAGGAGGAAATTGGATTAGAGAATTAAACGTGATCCCTACAGTCTTCTGGGCAAGTGACAGAGCTTGAACCTGGGAGACAGCATTGCTTACATGGCTGGGGACACTCCACCTGCTCAAAGGGAGTGGCCAACAGGATGTGTGCCAGATTTACTCATTCCATCCCAGGCCACCGTTCAAAGTCACCTGGGTCAGCCTGTCTGCCACCAGGTGCTCATCATTTCCCTGTTTCATTGAACCCAATTCAATCCCAAATACTTGTGAAGTACTGATTCTGTAAGCAGTAAGAACCTGCAGGAGAAAGACCTCTTCAAAGAGTATTCATTCTTTTAAAAGAATCAGAAATATATTATCTCATAGTTCTGGAGGCTAAAAGTTCAAAATCAAGGTGTAGACAGGGCCATGTTCCCTCAGAAGCCTCTAGGGAGAATCCGTCCTTGCCTTTTCTAGTTTCTTGTGCTTTGCTGGCAACCCTGGGCTTGATGCTGTGGAACTTCAATTTCTGCCTCTATCATCACAATGAACTTTCCCCTTCTGTGTCTGTGTCTTTACATGGGATATTCTCCTAAAGAGTATTCATTCTTTTTTTATTATTTATCTTTATTGTTGAAAGTATTATAGATGCCCCCCCTCTTTTCCCCATTGGCCCCCTCCACCCTGCACCTGCCCCTCCCAGGCCTTCACCACACTATTGTTTGTGTCCACGGGCTATGCATATATGCATATAAGTTCCTGGGTTAATCACTCGCCATCCACCACCCACCCCAAGTACTCATTCTAAATTGCCTTAATTTCAAGTCACAAGAAACAGAAGGATATGTTCTTTGCTCTCCTTGATTAACTCTGAGATTCAAAGTCAGAACTGAGGTTTCAGCACAGCAGGAACTCTAGAAATTTAAGACTGTCTCAGTAGAAACAATGGTAGTCTAGGATCTATTTCTGTTTGGAAATAATGTTTTAAAGGTTTTTCTCTTGTCCAATAGTGTTATTCAATATTGTAGAATATTAAGTAGAGCTTTAGATGCATACTATTCTTGTGTGGGTTCTTATTTTGTGAAGGTTTTTGTGGTAGGTATTCTTGTTATCTTAAGGTAACATCTATTTTCAAAAATATATTTAATTTGGGATAAACATACCATTTCAGTTCATCAATGATAAATGTCCCCCAAAGTAAACATATTGACTAGAAATTGATCAAAATTTAAAATAGTGATTTACATGATCTGAAATAGTGTGTTGTGAAGTTTTGTTGCAAAGTAACAAGAGAGTCATAGGCATAAAACTTTAAACTAATCCTATCTAATAAAAGAATAATATGCAAATTGACCATCACTCCAAGACACAAGATGGCTGCCCCCATGTGGTCAAAGATCCTGCCCCCATGTGGACACAAGATGGCCGCCACAAGATGGCCTGCAAGGGAGAGCAGTTATGGGCAATTAGGGGTGACCAGGCCAGCAGAGGAGGGCAGTTGCGGGGGACCAGGCCTGCAGGGGAGGGCAGTTAGGGGGGACCCAGGCCTGCAATGGAGGACAGTTGGGGGGGACCCAGGCCTGCAGGGGAGGACAGTTGGGACCAGGACAGCAGGGGAGGGCAGTTGAGGGGGATGCAGGCCTGCAGGGGAAGGCAGTTGTGGGCTATCAGACCAACAGGGGAGTTCAGTTGGGGGGACCAGGTCTGCAGGGGAGGGCAGTTGTGGGCTATGAGGCCAGCAGGGAAGGCAGTTAGGGGTGACTGGGCCAGCAAAGGAGGGCAGTTTGGTGAGAACAGGCCAGCAGGGGAGAGTAGTTGGGGGGAACCAGGCCTGCAGGGGAGGGCAGTTGAGGGGGGATCAGGCCTGCAGCGGAGGACAGTTGATGGGGACCAGACCTGCAGGGGAGGGCAGTTGTGGGTGATCAGGCCATCAGGGAGGGCAGTTAGGGGTGACCGGGCCGGCAGAGGAGGGCAGTTGGGGGAGACCAGGCCAGCAGGGGAGGGTAGTTGGGGGGACCAGACCTGCAGGGGAGGACAGTTGGGGGGACCCAGGCCTGCAGGGGAGGGCAGTTGGGGGGGCCAGGCCTGCAGGGGAGGGCAGTTAGGGGCAATCAGGCTGGCCAGGGAGCTGTTAGGCATCAATCAGGCTGGCAGGGGAGTGGTTAGGGGGTGATCAGGCTGGCAGGCAGAAGCAGTTAGGGGCAATCAGGCAGAGGCAGGCGAGCGGCTGGGAGCCAGCAGTCCTGGATTGTGAGAGGGATGTCCGACGACCCGTTAAACAGGCAGTTGGACATCCCTCGAGGTGTCCCAGATTGGAGGGTGCAGGCTTGGCTGAGGGACACCCTCCATCCTGTGCATGAATTTCGTGCACTGGGCCTCTAGTATTATATAAGTTCTTTAAATTGCTAATAGAAAATAAAATTATACAAATATAAATTATAATCTAAAATCCAGAGCAACATTTTGGTTAAGTTATATAAATTCAAGGATTTGAATCCATAAAGTATTCAAATATTTATATTTAAAAATCAAAACAAAATTTAAAAACCAAAAAATGTATTTGAATTCATTGCTAAAATTCTGTAAGTTTCAAGTTGTTCTCATCTAGTCAGCAAGTTCCATTATTTTACATCCTAAATGGCTTACCCCCATTTTAATGTTTCTATATATTAACACATAGAAACCTAGTTGTTTCTATTTGTTCAACATCTGCAAGAACAAATCTGAAAGCTTAAAGTACATTGCATAAAACAGTATTGGGGATATATATCTGGCAGTGATATAATAAACTTTTGTTGTGAAAATTTTTAAGAAACGATAGCTAATAAATTATACTGTTTTCCCCAAATAGCTTTTTGCTGAGTAGAAATTTAAATGAATTTAAAGAAGAGAACGCATCTCACTAAATTTAATGGACTGGAAATAAAGTCAAAAGAAAATACAAAAGGCCTGGCTGTGTGTCTCAGTGGTTGAGCATCAACTTTTGGAACTGGGAGGTGAGGGTTCCAGTCCCGAGTTAGGGCACATACCCAGGTTGCGGGCTCGATCTCCAGTGGGGGGCCTACAGGAGGTAGCAAATCAATGATTCTCTCTCATCATTGATGTTTCTATTTCTCTCTCCCTCTCCCTTCCTCTCTGAAATCAATAAAAATATATTTAAAAAAAAGAAAATACAAAAGATATAAAGTAGATGTAGACCATTAATCAATATAATCAGAATCTATTTATCATAATGTAAACCATAAAGATGTTATTAGAATACACTATGCATATGTGTGAGAAATAAGCATATGTTTTTCTGCAAAATCAACCACACCACATGTGTGACAAAGAACAAATTTATGGAATACCAAATAAATGTTTAATCACAAATTACTGTGCCAGGAAAAAAAAAGAGAAACTGACCCTCTTGCCTGTCAAGTTCATTGCCCTATTCTAGCTTCCCATGTTTTTATTTATGACTTCTTAGTTCATATATTTTTATTTTCTCTGCTACCAGCTTTGTGACTTGCCTAATCTGTGTTTATATCTACTGAAATGAGTTGTACCCTTTTACCAACCTCTTCCAATTTCTACCCCCACCCCAACCACCTATCCCCTGTCAACCACTTTTTTAAAAAAATATATATTTTATTGATATTTTACAGAGAGGAAGGGAGAGGAATAGAGAGCTAGAAACATCAATCAGCTGCCTCCTGCACACCTCCCACTGGGATGTGCCCAAAGCCAATGTACATGCCCTTGACCGGAATCGAACCCGGGACCCTTCAGTCTGCAGGCTGACGCTCTATCCACTGAGCCAAACCGGTTTCAGCATGTCAACCACTTTTGTTATACTGTTTCTATTAGTCAACCCCTCTCCTTTTATTTTACAAAGTGAGTTCTAGCTGCTATCCCAATGGATAGGAAACATTAAAACAGTTTAATACAGACTCCAAAAACTACAAAATGGAATCATTCAAAGTCATTCTTGGAAACAATAAAATTTGCATGGTGCTATTTGTTCTTTATCTATACCCCTTTTCCAGATGTATTATCTTAAGTGTTTCTTTAGAAGACTTTGTGGTTTGTTTGTTACTAATTACCCTCAAATAAAACTAAGACACTGAAACTATTACACAGATCTGCATTAGTGTTTATTGCTGTTCAAATAGGGGTCTCAATTTTTCAGACTCTGCTTGTCACCCTTTGTGAAGAGAGATTTTCTTTATCAATCAAGAGTTTTCCTAATATTCCTGGAAAGTTACCCAGAATTCTGTGCCTAAAAATTCCTAAATCTTCAGCCCTTGGAACTCCTTGTATATACTAACCCCATTTTTCTCCCCTATTTGGGATTCTGAGGGTGCAATCAACACTTACTGTTAAAGCCCATTCTACCCACATATGATGTTCACATCATTTACTTATTATCCAAAGCTTATTATGTCATGGGTCTTGAAAGACCTTATGCAAAGCTCCCACTGTGCATTCTCACTTGGAACTTTACTGACGGTAAACAGTTCTCAGCTGTTTTGCTAAACTAAACATTTCTTTTCCAAAATTATATGCCAGTTAGATCTCACACTAAATTTCACTTTATGGTTATGTGACATCCTTAGGTCTCAACTCATTGAGGCAAGTAATAATGAAAACAACTTAAATATGATCAAGATCCAAGCCTTCTTTTGCATCAGGTTATCATGTCTGTTTACTTATGCCAGCTGAATAGACTTGACCACAGCAGAAACAAGGGGGGAGAAGAATGCCTATCAACGAAGAAAGATGTAATTCGTGTTAATAGTTTATCTATTGTTTCTGAAGAGCAGTTTCATTCATATTTTTTTACTATAATAATATTTCTCTAATTAGCTTATTAAAGAGATGCAGGAAACTCTGCTTCCATCTCTTGTCTAGAGTGTTCTGTGGATAGCGGATAGTTTAGGATAACTGGGGAGGGGTAGTTCAGATTGAGGATCTTATTGGCTCACTGTGGCAGTAGGAAGGCAGTTCCGCCTTGGGAACCATACCAGGCTGAGGGAGAAGATAAGGGAGAGAGAATTCTCATACTAGAACTAAAATGTTTTGTTTGTTGTTGTTTTTTAACTGTCTCTTTCTTTCCTGGAACTGCAGTTGACCACCTACTTCAGTTTTCTCAGAGAGCCTAAATGAGTGCTATAAGCCATGCTAATGAACCAGTGACAGTATAAAAAAGAGATACTGTATTTCTCTTTTTGACTAAGTGAAGCTGAAATAGAAATAATAAAATTAGGATGAAAATGGGCTCTGTCACACAAAAGTAACTACCAGTGAATAAGTGATTAGAAACATATATACTTAATAAGAGAAAAATATTAAAGTTTAACGTATTCTACATATGGACTTGTGATACTATAAAAAGAGAAATCCCACCTATTTTAAATTAAATAATAATTAAAATATTTTAAGAGGAAATTTTGTTCTCAAATTTAAAGTTCATAAGGAAAATATTTATTGTTGGCATCTGTCTGCCTTGACTGACCTCAAAGTTTAAAAAGCCAAATAAATTCTTTTTCAGAGTACCCAGGGTTGACTTTTTTACACAGTCCCAATGAATTTATTCTCTGAGGGACAAACCTCAACGTTCAGAAAATAAAATATCCCAAGGTCAGAGATACTTCTCACTTTCAAACTCTTTATCAAAGCACATTTAGCTTCAGATTTTTAGATTCAAAGATAAACGCAATATAAGATTTCAGTGTGTAAAAAAGGTATGTAAAATTCTGGTAAAGTATGTAAACTTATTCTTGGCACTCTGATAAATGAAATGTCTAAGTTATCCCAATATGCCCTCAAATGCTGTCTTTTTTACCTTTTGTAATTCTTCTTCATATCAGTGGATTATTTCTGCTCCCACACTGGCATGCTTTAGGTAATGCTTCCTTATTCTGATATTGAATGTTAACAAGGGAGGGGAGTGTATTTCCAGACATTTTGAAAATACTAATTTTACAATTATTCAGAAATTGAAAACGTGGCGAGTGTGGATACTCAGAACAACAAATAATTCTAATTGCACAGTTCCATCATTGGTACTAAGTTCTTCATCATTTTTAATGGCAGTTATCACTCGTAGCACCTGAAACTTTCATTTGAGCCTGACTCATATTGTGGCCCTGTTGGGTTAATTGACTTTAATGTTTCAGATTCTAATGTATTAAAATAACAAATAACCCTCTGAATGGCATCTATGCAGTAGGCATGACAGGCAATCAACAATATCCTCTCCAGAATGACATGTAACTACTGTATGTGAAGTTCCCAAGGACTACTGCTGTCATGAGTAAATGTTGTAAATGTTGCCTCAGGGAAATGTATTTATATGTAAATCTGGGAAAAGAATCTACTGACAAGGAGCAGAGAAGTCAAGGCCTCCAGCTTGACTTGTGGAACTGTGTCTACCCATCAAGAGAAAATGGATCCAAAATGACTATAAACTGTTATTAAAGCCATCGGGTCTGAAGTTTTCAAAGGGAATGAAGCCAATTTACAATGAACTTCAAGTAGTATTCCATCTACTCTTATACTAGGAAATTGAAATAGAGGTCAAATAAAGGTTCAAAGGTGAATATTATTTGGAAGTCCATTACAAATTGTGAGAAATAATGGACTGCATTAACCAAGAGGCTATAATAAGTTTATAAACATCTAAAATGTAGACTGTTATGTTTCTCAGATAGGAATTAGAAAACTTGGAGTTTTGAGATGGCTGCAGAGTACGTGGAAGCTACGATCACATCCTCCCAAAGCCAAACTGGATTTATAGCTAAATTATAGAGCAATCAACCTACATGATTAACTGAAGGACAACTGAACAGGAGTATTATATTCAAGGATTTACAGAAGAAGCTACATAGAAACTGGTAAGAAGAGTGGAGATAAGAGAGGGTGGACCCTGCACCATGTGTGGTGGCTGAGAAGCCAGAGGGGTATCTCTGCTGGGAAAGTCCCCATCCCCTCCTGAGCAGTGTGGAGTCTCAACCCGAAGTGAGGACCCCCAATCCAGAGCACCAGAGCCAGAAGAGGAGCCTGCACAGCATCTGGCAGTGAAAATCGGCGAGACAAAGAGGGAGTCTGCTAGAATCCAAGGTGCCCTTCTAAAAGGCCAACACACATGAGCTTGCTCTCAGGCACTCACCGGGACACCGGTGGAGGGAAGGTGGCAGGGCATACTGAATCATAAAGAGAAGACCTCGGTGGCATGGCCCTGAAGAAAGATCTGAAGAATCAGCTACGGAGGTCTCAGTCCTGAGTTAATGTTCCCCACTGCCCTCAGGTGCCATCTTCCCGGGTCCGGCATTCCTATTCTTACATCATCAGCTGGGAGAGTGCACTAACCAGGTCCTCCAAATTCTGGTGACACCACCCTGGCAAGCTTGAGTCCAGCAGAAAGGACTATTGTCTGCATCCAACAGGGACCCTTGGTGCACTCTTTCTCTGGAAAAACTATAGGCAGACACACAAACAAACACTGAACTGTGAGGAGCTGACACAGGAACCAGTCTTTCCCCGAAACTGCATGCTAGACCAGCACCACCCACAACAGAAGACTGTTCGTTCTATCTTCCCAAGTTGTGGTGGCCCCGCCTTGCTGAGTTCAGATCAGTGTGGGGAAGGAAACACTGCTCAGAGCTAGGACCTCCCAAGTGGGTCTCCCTCAGAGGCTAGATCCAGGGCTCCAGCAGGCACAGCTACACAGATAAGAGGAGGCATATAACTCACTCCCCCTTCATGGGCTTGGCCAATGCCACCCCTCAGGGAAGACCTTGATCTGTTTTCCCAAGTCCACCCTGCTGAGCTTGCTCCTGCACCCAACCTGAATGGGCAGTGCGCCCCCTCTAGAGGATATGGAGTTGGAGACTCTAGCAGAGACTGAGTGGTAGGACTATGAAGTAGGGGCCACATTCTCCCCATTGAATGCCTGACAACACTGTCCCCAAGTAGAGACCCCTCCAGCCCTGTCATACCATGAAAGAGACAGTGGGGCACAGGTAACTTGGGCCCACTCTACAGTCTTCAAAAGGTTCTGAAAGAAGTCGAGGAAACCTGAGGGAGTTGTCAGAGTAGCCAACAGATTGATGCCAACCTCAGAAAGCCTTGGGCATTTTATTGATCTGTCCCCAGCTCAAAGCTGCAGGAAGCTGACCCTGGTACACTGCTTGACCCCTCCCATGCATACCCAGGCTCAGTAGACTCAGCCACAATCAGGGAATAGCATGGTAGCTCCAGACAGGTAGCCCAAGGTTGGTTATACAAAATGTCTGACACTGACCTGCACCAGAACCCCAACCAAGTGGGCCCAGAACCAACACAACCACAGGCGGACTTCAAACCATGTCAGAGATCAACCCATCTAGCCATACAAATGGAATAGCCAAAAGGGACTTAAGGAGGCACCAGAACCTGCTGGGAACAACTCCACTTTGGGGGCAGCCCCTGAACACCCATTCTTCGCAGGGAAAGAGGTCTGTCTCTATAGTTAGCCAGCCTGAGGATTAACTCCACCCACAAATGGACCAACAGCATTCAAGACTCAACTACAGCCGAAACTGGTTTGGCTCAGTGGATAGAGCGTCAGCCTGCGGACTGAAAGGTCCCAGGTTCGATTCCGGTCAAGGGCATGTAACTTGGTTGCGGGCACATCTCCAGTAGGAGGTGTGCAAGAGGCAGCTGATCGATGTTTCTCTCTCATCGATGTTTCTGACTATCTATCCTTCTTCCTTCCTCTCTGTAAAAAATCAATAAAAAATATATTTAAAAAAAAAAGACTCAACTACAGTAGGAGGGGGAATATGACCCATATAAGAAATATTTATAAAACACCTCGCTCATGTGATCTAGAAGATTGTGCAACTAACCCCCACAAGGCACTTATATCAGAAAGCCCTGATAACAAGCTTTCAAGTCATAGCAGATCTATCTAATATACAGTCAAACACAAAAAAGCAAACAAAATGGGGAGACAAAGAAGTATGCCCCAAATCAAAGAACTTATACAACCCAATACCAAGAAAACAACAATCCAATTTAAAAGTGGGCAAAAGATCTGAATAGATATTTCTCCAACAAGGATGAGGACTTACAGATGTAAATAGACATATGAAAAGATGCTCAATGTTACTAATTATCAGAGAGACACAATCTAAAACCACAATCGGATAACACCTCAGGCCTGTCAGGATAACACCTCAGGCCTGTCAGAATGGTTACCATCAATAAATCAACAAACAAGTGCTAGTGAGAATGTGGACAAAAAGGAACCCTCCTGCACTGTTGGTGGGGATGCAGACTGGTGCAGCCACTGTGGAAAGCAGTATGGAGTTTCCTAAAAAAAATTAAAAATGTAGCTGCTGTTTGACCCAGCCATCCCACTTCTGGGAATATATCCAAAGAAATCTGAAACACTAATTTCAAAGAATACATATGTACACCTATGTTCCTTGCAGCTCTATGTACAATAGCCAAGATCTGGAAACAGCCCAAGTGCCCCTATGTAACAAAGGGACACAGACAATAGTGTGGTAACAGCCAGAGGGAAATGGGGATGTGGTGACGTGGAAGAAGGCAAAGGGGATTAAATGGGGATGGAAAGAGACTTTACTTTAGGCAATGATCACACAATACAATAGGCAAAGATTTTATAGAATTGTACACTTGAAACTTGTGTGGTTTCATTAACCAATGTCACACCAATAAACTCAAATAATAAATCAATCGATAAAAATAGTTAAACACAAAAAGAAAGTAGAAAATGTATTTTCATGCTTATTAATGGATCAAAGGAATAATAAGCATCTTAAAGTATCTTTATCACTCTCAATTAATCAAATAAATAGCTTTATTTTCTGTTTAAGATTCATAGATTCCAGTTGTCCAACATGTCTAAAAATTAAGATATGAATTTTTTTTCTTCCAGTATTGTTCTGAGATAAAATGCATGTGTTTTACAGAATATACAATTTGAAATTCTCTAAAACAAAGAGCCCCAATAAAGAAATGAATCATCTCCAAAGCTTAAGATGAATTGTGTTTGCAATAATAATGCCATCTATATTTCTACAACATCGCTATTATCGCTTTAGTTCCATTAAACATTTTAAATTACTTCATTATTCACATAGAAACAAAAAAAAATTGTTCATTTTCTTATAATTACCTAATCAAGTAAACCCTAACTGCTGTGAGTACCTTTAACAATGCTTTGTAATTCTAACCTAGAATTAATGATTTGGTAGTACTGATTAAACTTATCAAATATAGACCACATTCATTGAAATAAAAACAAACGTAACAGGTGGGCTTTCTTGTTTAATGGCTTATGTTAAAATATTTAATCAAATTAAAAATTTTGACTTATATAAAACACTAGGAAAAATGAGGTATGTAATTAAAACTTTGTTGAAATGCTGCAATTAAAATATTAAATGAAATATATAATGATATAATATATAAAATTTAATATATAAATATAAAATATCTGAAATATACATAAATGTATATAAAATGAAATATATATATTATTGCAGCAAAAGAACATTTATTTTGTGAAATATGTTTTCTAAATTCTTAACAATACATGGAAACTGACTAGATGGGTGTTATTATATTCTTAGAACCTAAAGAGTAGAAATAGCATCTAAAACATGCTATAGTCTATAGTGTCTTTGAAGAAGTGATCTATTATGTGTTAGGGCAAATATGCAAGGAAGAAAGTATATGAATTAAAAATATTAAGCATTTACTCTGTGCCAAGAATACCCAGGAATTGTTGCTAATTTACCTAAATTTGCAACAATACTGCAAATTAAAATATTCTCCAATTTTCAGACTAACAACTTAAAAATATTCTAGGACAATTTCTCTGAATGATGCTCTCTAAATTTTCTTTTTTTTTTAAAAAAAATACGTTTTGCCGAAACCGGTTTGGCTCAGTGGATAGAGCGTCAGCCTGCGGACTGAAAGGTCCCGGGTTCGATTCCGGTCAAGGGCATGTACCTTGGTTGCGGGCACAACCCCAGTGGGAGGTGTGCAGGAGGCAGCTGATCGATGTTTCTCTCTCATCGATGTTTCTAACTCTCTATCCCTCTCCTTTCCTCTCTGTGAAAAATCAATAAAATATATTTAAAAAAATACGTTTTTATTGATTTCAGAGAGAAGAAGGAAGATGATAAACATTGATTGGCTGCCTTCTGCACGCCCCTTATTGGGCTCAAGCTTGCAACCCGGGTATGTGCCCTGACCTGGAATCAAACCATGACTTTCTAGTTCATGAGGTGATACTCAACCAATCAAGACATATTAGGCTACGTTTTCTTTTTTGATATATTACTTTTGCCCTTTGCTTATATTAAATCTATCTCTCTATCTGTCTATCATCTTTTCACTCTGTTTTATATTCTGCTCTGCTACATGAAATATTTATGGTTGTGATGCTTATAAACTTATCAATGTTACCATTTATACCCAATGCAACTTGTAGTTGTATTGATATGTATTTGCATAAAACTAATTGGATTTAGAATATTAGCTCTGAAAGTAAGAACACTAATTCATTTTCTATAGCAAGACTTTCAAATTGTGATCTGTCAAATATTTAGTGCCTATCGGTTGGGCAGAGGATATGAGGGGGAAATTTGGAGGCCCACCTGCAACTTACCCTCCAAGGGGAAGTTACATGCAGAAACTAAGTAGCATTATCATGTGTTAAGCATATACTGTGTACAAAGCAATGATTATAAACTAAGGTGCACATGAAATAAAGAATAACAAAACACCTCCCTTTCCTAGGTAAGTGATAAGGTAGTTAAGACTATGGTGTCCGCCTCCCTGGGTTTGACTGTCACCTCCCCCACTTACTAGCTCTCTATCTCAGATTCCTTCACTGTAGAATAGAGCTGATAAAAGTACCTACCTCATGAGGTCACTGTGTGGAAAAACCACATTCCCTTTTTGGTGTGTAAAACACTTAGTTCCTGATACATACAATGGATAATATTTTTATTATTG
Organism: Plecotus auritus; assembly: GCF_963455305.1. NCBI lineage: Eukaryota > Metazoa > Chordata > Mammalia > Chiroptera > Vespertilionidae > Plecotus > Plecotus auritus. The sequence goes on along the minus strand of NC_137775.1, from coordinate 140,607,537 downwards.
ATTGAAAGATGTGACATAAAAAAAAAATCCCTACAAGTTCAAGAAATAACCTTTGAACATAAACACCTCAGCCCAATTATGTTGCTTAACTGAAGAATTCATCCTTTTTTATGGATGAAAAAGGTAAATTGAGAGTGATCTGATTATAAATTCCTAACTGGTGGGTAGTCACACAGAGCATATAACTTTCTTAGTAAAAGGTTTATTGTTGCCTTAATCAAGCCCTGGCCATTATTTTTATGCATGTAAATTAATACAACTTTGAAATAAGCACACATCATCCACAAGAGAGCACGGAATCTTAACTGTCTAGTCCAACCCCCGCCTTGCTTTCTCCCACCTTCATGTAATCTTCCTTAATTTCAAATGCATAAAAGACACTGCAAAACTGTCACTCTACAGAGCATTTGAGATCTTGCTTCCTGACCATTGTCATCAGTTTGGCTCAAATAAAGTTCTTATAGAAATTCTTTACATGTTTGGACGTTTCTTACATGGACACATGAAAGCATACATTAAGCACCAAAGTCATGCATTAGACTTGCAAATAGTAATAAGAAATGAAGCTTTCTATTGCAGGCTTTGCAGTCCCCAGAAAAGATGCTATATCTATTTATAAAATGTGGACATCATTCTTGTGCTCTAGATTGAATAATAAAGGATAGATTGAGATCCTTCTCTACAATACAATCCAATTGCCATTCCTGCTTAGAAACTCTGCAGTCTGTCTTATCCTCTCTGTATCTTTTAAGTCTGGTATAACATTACTGTAAAAGGAGTGTGTAGTTACCTGCTTTGTTCCATGACTATTTCCATTGCAGATCTCTGCTTTTCTTTATTCTAGTCCGGTAATCCAGATGCAATTTCAGATGAGCTTATCCATGCCTCAGGAGTCTAAGACATGCCATCCAAATGCCCATGGCAGTCCACATGCAATGCTAACCCTGGCAATAAATCTCATTCCTCCAATCACAAATTGCCATGGGTCAGCCAGATTGACTCAGACACAACTATCAACACCTTTGAATAAAGCAACAATAACCAGGCTTTGAAATGTCTGGAGGAAAAAAAAGTCACTTAATGATAACTGTCTCATAGAGTACCTGTTAACAATAAACTTTGTTCCTTTGTAAACAAATGAGATATTAAAATTAGACTGCCACTTGACAATGCAGATATACTCAGGTTTGTGGCTCTTTTTAATTTGTCTATCTTAAATGTTTATATTTTTTGGTGAATTTTCACGTATTAGTTATCCAAAAACTTTTTTTCCCTTCCCTATAAGGCTAACCAGGAAAAAAGCAACAACATTAAAAAAGCAACAACATTGCCTATCAGTCACATTTAAGCAGAAATAGTCCAGAGACTTAGGTAAGCATCCAAAGGTAACAAACTAAACTAATGTGGCCTTTGCATGGAGCTTTCATCTCCAAGGAGAGAGAGAAGATTGTGGGGGGGAGGCTCCATAGGAAATTCTCAGTGTAAATGGATACACCCTTCCAGGTAGCAAATTAGCCATGCAATGGTGTAAAAGACAGCCATGACTCCTCCCCATAAATCAATAGTATTTATTTCAAAAAACTTACAAAGTAAGACACCTCCAAGGCTATATCACGGTCTCTAACTCCAAAGAAAAATCTCCCAAGTTGGTATAAATGTCTCCGCCAGGTGGAATGATCTTTTTCTGCTTTTAAGTAATTCATGGGTTAACCAGAACACCTCAGCCCAATTACATTGCTTAACTAAAGAATTCATATATGTGCAATTTTTACCACTCAGCTTGGCTATCTGTTGTCAGCAGCATTTTGCTTAATAAACAACAAACTAAAAGGAAGCAACTTTCTCTTCCTAAGATTGTGCAATGATAGCTGATGCAAAAGGAAGAAATCAAGACCTCTTTATGTGCTATTTTCTTCTTTTTTTATTGAACTTATTGGGATGACATCCTATATAATAAAAGGGTAATATGCAAATTGACTCTAACAGTGGAATGACCAGGCGCTATGACGCATGTTGACCACCAGGGGGCAGATGCTCAATGCAAGAGCTGCCCCCTGGTGGTCAGTGCGCTCCCACAGGGGGAGCTCCACTCAGCCACAAGCCCAGCTGACGGCTGCAAGTGCAGCGGGAGTGGCGGGAGCATCTCCCGCCTCCTTTTGGCAGTGCTAAGGATGTCCGACTATGGCTTATGCTTGCTCCCTGTGGGGAGCGGGCCTAAGCCATAAGTCAGACATCCCCCAAGGGCTCCTGAGCTGCCAGAGGGATGTCTGGCTGCCAGCTTAGGCCCAAGGAGGATCAGGCCTAAGCCGGCAGGTGGACATCCCCTGAGGGGTCCCGGACTGCGAGAGGGCACAGACTGGGCTGAGCCCCCCACCCCTGAGTGCATGAATTTTCATGCACTGGGCCTCTAGTTGGTTAATAAAGTTTTATGGGTTTCAGGTGTACAATTCTATAATACAGCATCTGTATATTGTATTGTGTGTTCACCATCCCAAGTCAAGTCTCCTTCAATCACCATTTACCCTCACTTTTTACTCTCTTCCACCTCTCCTCATCCTTCCTCCTCCAGCTATCACAATATTGTTTGTGACTATCAGTTTTTGTATGTTTTTTCTTAATTCCTGCTAATTTTCAGAGTATATTTAATACCTACAGTAGGTCACATGAAATTTGAAGATATTATATAATTCCATGAATAAGTATTTATTGTCTCTGATGACTCAAAAAGGGCAAAAGCACCAATCCCTTCAGCTTGATTAATGCTTCTCATTTCATGGAAGGCGAGATGTCTTCACTGTTTGATTAAATGTTTCAAGCAGGAGTCTTGTGCTCCATTGAGCTTTATATTTTAATATGCAGAAATAATTTCTGTACAGTGGTAATTCTAACAATAAGGGTGGACATAGAATGGTGTTTACTTTGCTAATTAGTCTGAGAAGAAGAGCACGCAATTAAGTTTATATAATTAACATATTGCATTGTTTCCTTTTTCTTCTTCCTGATCTACATATTACCTTAGATTTTTTTTTTTAAATTTCAGAGATTTATGTTGGTTTCTTCCTCAACAGAATACTTTGGAGCTCAGAGCCTTGCTTTTGCCCATCTGGGTAAGCTATCTAAGAATGAGTCAATGCTTCCTTTAAAATCAGCATAATCCTTTCCATTAAAACTAATGGAGATGGGGTGTGTCCATTTTTAAGAAATAAGAAAACTATGTAATTGATACTTTTTTTGCTGCCAAAAAACTTGCTGAGGATAACAGATAATAGAAGCCATAGATAATGGTTCTAGATACAACTCTTCCAAAAAATATATTTGCAGCTCATGAAATATGAAATTTAACATAAAAAATAAAAACAAACTATTTACCAAATGATATACTGTGCTTTAATCTAAAGTGTCTATGGTCAGAATTTATCAAAGGCAATTAAAATAGTAAACATTAAAAAATGCAATAAGAAGCATGCCAATTTCATTTCACACCAGTAAGCAATGGGAAACTTACAGTAATTGTAGTTTTAGCAATTTGATAGATCAGGCCCATTTATGTCATACTCAAAAATAAATCTGCATTAAAAAATATCTTATATTTTAGGAAGTATGGGGTATTTGGAGATCATGAGCTCCAATATTTTGAACAGCTTTATTTAGGTATAATTGATATAAAATAGAAATTGCCCCTTTTACTATAAGCAATTTGATAAGATTGACATATACATATACCTACGATACCATCACCACAATCAAGGCAATAAACATATCCATCGCCTCAAAAAGTTTCCGTGTGTGTGTGTGTGTGTGTGTGTGTGTGTGTGTGTGTTTAAGAAGAACCCTTACCATGAGATTGACCCTCTTAACAAAAAAGCCACCCACATACTTCTCAGGAATCCCACTTGAATGATTTTTCGGTATTCCAGACTGTTTGTTAAATAATGTATTTACTGTATATAAAATTACATAGAAGAGCTAATGTTAAATAGCTATTCAAGTCTAGTTTATAATGTTTGATTAAATGGATTATAACTGATTAGATGAATACATTTTAGCAAGCCAAAGCTACACAAAACTAATCACTTGGTGTCAGCTCTGGGTGTCTTCCTTAACACTGACATGTTTATACGATATATGATTTTTTAAATTCCAGAAAAAAAGTGCATCAACTTCTACAACACGAACTATTTTACAGCCATCGTCATTGTTTTCATGACACTAAATTGTCAATGAGTTCAGTGAAAATACCAGCTAAACCAGATGCTGTTTCAGCTTCAGTGGGATTTAAAAAAAAAATAGATTTCAGGGAAATGTATCAGTGAAGGAGAAAAATCACATTTTTAAAACCAAAAAGAAAAGCCTACTTTATTTTTGGAGTTAAATTTCAAAGATTTAATATATTTGTTTCAAATTCTTCATTGATGCCTTGCCACAAATACTTTAAAACTATTATTTCTCTGACTCTGATGATAGAATACATATTTCCAGGTTCATCATTACTCATTAGCAGGATAGTTCTGAAAGTGTCTAAGTATAGTTCACTGAAATATTGAGAAATGCTAACTTAATTTATTTAAACACAGTTCGGTATGAGGATTGGGATGCCAGCTCAGGTTTATTAGATACATTATTATGTTTGCAGAGCACTCCCCATTTCCACAGTCAAGTTGGTTTCGAAATCTTTAAATGTTATATATCCATTATATTTGTTAAATTACTAGAGGGAGCTAACTGGGAAGTAATTATATTTACCAGGAAGAGTAATTAGGCAATTTTATTGATAGTAGGATCTGTGTAGCCTAATGAACACTGATATAATTTTTCAGAAAACATCAGAAATGTGTACCTTGTTTTCAAGCAAACTTCGCTGTCAAAGGATAGACAAAATGACATAGGAAAGCATTCAGAAGGTGGGTACTTTACCCACTAAACTACTTCCTTACCTTGCCTCTTCTCCAACAATTTATCTCATCCCTTTTATCTCTCCACGTAATGCTACCACCTTCTTCTTTCTAGGTGTCATTTTGCTGGTTTACTCATTTACTCATTGACTCCACAATGTAAGGGCCACAGACACTTGCAAGTCAGTGACCTCCACCTGTTTACAAGTGCATCCTCTGGGCCCCTATTCTGCATTCCCTCAGTCTACCTTTCAGTCTATATATCAATTTGTCAATATGCTTCTGAGAGGAGTCAGAGGTAGGAGAGGCAGTTAGGGTAAGGTCCATGGGAAGGAAATGCACATGTGAGGGACTGACGGAGCCAGGTCCAAACCGCCAGACTGTTTATCTTACAAGCACAGAGGACAGGAGAATATTATAAGAAAGGAGGAAGAAGAAGGATAAAGTGCTGGGTGGGCTTTGAAACTCTGAAATGAATACTAGACAGACAAGAGGGAAACTGGCTAATTAGGATAAAAACATGGAGGGGCATAAAATGAGGAAGGGTCCAATTAGAAAGTGGCATATACAGACAAAGAAGCTGCCAGCATTTATAAACCCTTATACAAAGAGATTCAGGTTTTTTTCCATTTTGAGGGCCCCCTTCCCAGGCAGGAATTTGTACATGCTTACAATAAATTTCCATGCTTTTGCTTAAAATCTTTTTAGTCCACAAATTTTTATTCTTCAAACTTCGTAAGACAAGAACCCAGATAAGAACTCCAGCTTGCCATTAGGGGTATCACTTCAAACGAGTGTACCCTGACAACACTTTGCTTCAACTGTCCAACCATGCAAGTTCCAAGGAAGTCATCATCCTAAGGTCAAGCCTTGATCAATGAGGCATAGGAGCCAGTGGGTAAATGCTCCTCTCTCATTTTCTTCCTTTCTTTCTTCCTTTCTTTTTTTTTTTTTTTTTACACTTTGTAAACATTCCAACATTTATTTGTAGTACTGTGGGTGGTTTTTAAAGATGAAGTTTAGGTATACATTCTTTTTTTTTTTTTAATTAAATTCTTTATTGTTTGAAGTATTACATATGTCTCCTTTTTCCCCCATTGATGTCTCCCCGGCCACTCCCACGCCCCAGCACATGCCCTCAACCCCCTATGTCTTTGTCCATTGGTTATGCCTATATGCATGCATACAAGCCCTTTGGTTGATCTCTTAACCTCCCCCATCCTCTGCCTTCCCTCTGAGGCTGGACAATCTGTTCCATTCTTCTATGTCTCTGGCTCTATTTTTGGTCATCAGTTTATGTTGTTCATTATATTCCACAAATGAGTGAGATCTTGTGATATTTATCTTTCTCTGACTGGCTTATTTGCTTAGCATAATGTTCTCCAGGTCCATCCATGCTGTTGCAAATGGTAAGAGTTCCTTCTTTTTTACAGCAGGGTAGTATTCCATTGTGTAGATGTACCACCTTTTTTAATCCACTCATCTGCTGATGGGCACTTAGGCTGTTTCCAAATCTTAGCTATGGTGAATTGTGCTGCTATGAACATAGGGGTGTATATATCCTTTCTGACTGGTATTTCTGGTTTCTTGAGATATATTCCTAGAAGTGCGATTACTGGGTCAAATAGCAGTTCCACATTTAACTTTTTGAGGAAACTCCACACTGTCTTCAACAGTGACTGGACCAGTCTGCATTCCCACCAGCAGTGCATGAGGGTTCCTTTTTCTCCGCATCCTGGCCAGCACTTGTTTTTTATTGATTTGTTGATGATAGCCATTCTGACAGATGTGAGATGGTACCACATTGTCATTTTGATTTGCATTTCTCTGATGATTAGTGACTTGGAGCATATTTTCATGTCTCTTGGCCTTCTGCATGTCCTTCTTCGAAAAATGTCCATATAGGTCCTTTGCCCATTTTTTGATTGTATTGTTTATCTTTCTTTTGTTAAATTGTATGGGTTCCCTATAAATTTTGGAGATTAAACCTTATTGGAGATAACACTGGCAAATATGTTCTCCCATGCAGTGGGCTCTCTTGTTTTCTTGATGGTTTCTTTTGCTGTGCAAAAGCTTTTTATTTTGATGTAGTTCCATTTGTTTATTTTCTCCTTAGTTTCCATTGCCCTAGGAGCTGTATCAGTAAAAATGTTGCTACAACATATGTCTGATATTTTGCTGCTTATGGATTCTTCTAAGATTTTTAGTTTCCCTTGTTTAAGTCCTTTATCCATTTTGAGTTTATTTTTGTGTATGGTGTGAGTTGGTGGTCTAATTTCACTTTTTTGCATGTATCTATCCCATTTTCCCAACACCATTTATTGAAAAGAATGTCTTCACTCCATTGTATATTCTTGCCTCCTTTGTCAAATATTAATTGAGCATAATGGCTTGGGTTGATATCTTGGTTCTCTGTTCTGTTTCATTGGTCTATATGTCTGTTCTTGTGCCAGTACCAGGCAGTTTTGAGAACAGTGGCTTTGTAATATAGCTTGATATCTGGTATTGTGATCCCTCCAACTTTGTTCTTCTTTCTCAGGATTGCTGTGGCTATTTGGGATCTTTTTTTATTCCATATTAATTTTTGGAGAGTTTGTTCTAGGTCTGTGAAATATGCTGTTGGTATTTTAATGGGGATTTCATTGAACCTATAGATTTCTTTGGGTGGTATGGACATTTTAATGATGTTGATTCTACCAACTCATGAACACGGTATATTTTTCCACTTGTTTATATCTTCCTCTATCTCTTTTTTTTTTCAGTGTCCTGTAGTTTTTTTCTGAGTACAGGTCTTTTACCTCCTTAGTTATGTTTATTCCTAGGTATCTTGATTTTTTTGTTGCAATGGTAAATGGGATTGTTTTTTAGTTTCTCTTTCTATGAGTTTATTATTGGTATATAAAAAAGCCATAGATTTCTAGGTGTTAATGTTGTATCCTGCCACATTGGTAAATTCACTTGTTAATTCTAGTAGTTTTTTTTTTTTAAATATATTTTATTGATATTTCACAGAGAGGAAGGGAGAGGGATAGAGAGCTAGAAACATCGATGAGAGAGAAACATCGATCAGCTGCCTCCTGCACACCTCCCACTGAGGATGTGCCCGCAACCAAGGTACATGCCCTTGACCGGAATCGAACCTGGGACCCTTCAGTCCGCAGGCCGACGCTCTATCCACTGAGCCAAACCGGTTTCGGCTCTAGTAGTTTTTTGATGGAGTCCTTAGGGTTTGATGAAACTCTAGCCAGGTTCACCAAGAAAGAAAGATAGAGGACCCAAGTAAACAAAATCAAAAATTAAAGAGGTGAAGTAGCAATCAACTCCACAGACATACAAAGGATTGTCAAAAAATACTACGAACAACTCTATTCCAACAAACTGGACGAAATGGACATATTCCTAGAAAAATACAATCTTCCAAACCTCAATCAGGAAGAATCAAAGAACCTGAATAGGCTGATAACTACTGATGAAGTTGAAGCAGTAATCAAAAAAAAAAAAAACCTCCAGCAAGCAAAAGCCCTGGTCCGGAAGGCTTCACAGGGGAGTTTTACCAAACATTCAAAGAACTAAAACCTATCTTCCTCAGTCTATTCAAAAAAATTTCAAGAGGAAGGAATACTTCCAAGCTCTTTCTATGAAGCCAGCATTACCCTAATCCCAAAACCAGATAAAGGCACTACAAAGAAAGAGAATTACAGGCCAGTATCCCTGATGAACATAGATGCTAAAATCCTCAACAAAATTCTAGCAATACAGCATTACATTAGAAAGATCATACACCATGACCAAGTGGGATTTATTACAGGGATGCAAGGCTGGTACAATATCCGCAAATCAATAAACATGATACATCACATAAACAAATTGAGAGACAAAAATCACATAATCATATCAATTGATGCAGAAAAAGCATTTGACAAAACCCAACATGGAAAAAACAGTTCTAAGGAACAGTCTACATCACTCCAGTCAGGATCAAGCCCTATGGGCCGGCAGGAGAAACCATTCTTGTATTTGGATTCTCTTCTATCTTTGTTTCATTTCCCTCTGTCCTCTACTTCTGACCTTGAGATTTTTTTCCCCTAAAATAGAGGTAATTACTGTAAGCCTTTATCTTTGGCTCTGTTTTCTAGAATCCGACTCCTTAACCAACATAGATCCTTGAACATTTGCAAGGAGCCTGTCCCCATAAATTCTTCATGTCTTATCCTACTCTATGTATTTGACAGATATTTATGTACCATTTACATGCACCATTGCTATTGTCATCTAATTTAATTCCTCGCAAACCCCATGAGGTAGGTACTATTATGACTATTACAAATGAAGAAATGGGAGCAGAAAGTTTAAATGATTTACCCAAGATCACATATACAATAATTGGAGGAGCCAGGTTCTAAGCCACACAGTCTTTTTCTAGAAGGCCTGGTCTTCTCATATGTAAGAGATAAGCTAATATCTTATAATATTATAATTTTTATAATTCCTTATAGTGATATATCAATAAGGACCTTACTCATCTCAAGTATGAGTTTGTTTGCAAACTTATGAACAAAATCCCATTACATTTTATATTCCTGGTCTGGCAATCAAACATCAATAATCAAAAGACTATGTCCCATTGTGCAAATGCTTATCAAATGTCTGCTTGTGACATGTTTGTTGGTGTCTCAATGGCCAAAGCATATCACATGGCCAAGTCCAGAGACACTATGGAAGTAGGAGGGTTTTTTGAAAAATTTTTGAAGTTAATATTATAAATTCTGTGTATAATTACAATAAGAAATGATGCAAATGAAGACTAATGTTGGCACTGATGGACACCATGGCAGAAATAGGTAAAATAATGGGAAATGTATAAAAACTAACTGAAACATTCTTTAGAAAATATTTTGGTATGTTTAATATATCAGAAGTTTAGTATAATGGTTAGAGACAAGAGCAATTGTCATGATGGTCAAGCTTTTTAAAACGTTTTTAGTAATTGGGCCAAATATAACAGAGACAAAACAATGCTAATTTTGTTCATCTTCCCTTTTCTAGAGAAAATGACATAAATTACTTTTAGCAAATCAACTACTTTTGAAATTCTCATTTAACAAACCTGCATTTACTGCATTTTTATTTAAGTCCCTCATAGATGTATGAGATATAATATTTTTACTAATACTTTGAAATGCTCAAATAAAAAGCACTACTAAATAGTGAGTAAACCCACTGCGTCATTACCTTTTATGGTAGCTCTAGGCAATTTAAGTGTATTTTTTGTAATATACAGGGATACGCTCTGTTAAAAAGCAAAATCATTATCAGACTGAATGGTCTCAACATTCGCTAAGCAGAAATTTAATATTTTTCATTCTCATTCAAGAAGTCAGCATTCTCAGAAAACACATTAAGTTCAACATATTCAGCTGTTTTTAAGTTACCTGAAAAGAGAAAATAATGCACTCTCTTGTCCTAGAGAAAAGAATTGCAGAAAGTCTGTACATAATTTAAAAACAGCTTACATGTATAACTTCAGACTCTCCAAATGTTGATTATTCAAGAGGAAACAAATGCTTAGCTAAATTCGAAAGCTACCAAAAAAAAAAATTATTTGATGGAAGTGTTTCCTTTTACAAGGCTGACTCCTCTTTGTGTTTTTGAAAAGTATGCAAAAATTTCAAGATATGACCCACACATTAGTCCCAAGTACCTGCTAAAAGATCCTGAATGATGCTCAAAAGATTGTATTGTTTATGTGCAGGTCAGAGTTGAAGGGGGCAAAGAACGCCACTATGTGAAGATCCAATAACCAGGCAAAGGCCAGCTTCAGACTGGTCCTTCAAACACAGAAGTGAAAAAATAAGCCCCTTTTCTATCCTATCTAATAAAAGTATTATGCAAATTGACCATCACTCCGCTACACCAACAAGCCACGCCCACAAGCTAATCAGGAGCAAATATGCAAATAAACCCAACCAAGATGGCTACGGCCACAGAGAGCAGGAGGGAGGCTTGGGTTTCCCTGGTAATGGAGGAAGCCAAGCTTTCCGCCTGCCCTTGCCGGCCCAGGCCTCCACTCAAGGCTACAAAGTTTCAATGATAGAAGATACATAAACCCAAACAGAAATGGCGGCAGCCACGGAGCTGGAAAGAGCAGGAGGCTAGGGTTGCCCCCGGTGATGGAGGAAGCCAAGCTTTCCCCACACCCTGGCCGAGCCAGGCCTCCGCTTAAGGCTACAAAGTTTCAATTATAGAAGATACATAAATCCCAAGAGAAATGGCTGCCGCCATGGAGCGAGCAGAAGGCTTGGCTCCGCTCCAGGCTACAAAGTTTCAATTGTAGACGATAAATAAACCCCAGATACCAGGGCCTCAGCTTGGGTCACCAGGGAGCGTGGCCAGCCTGCAAACCACCACAGGCCCCTCGCCCAGGCCGCCCCACACCCCAAGGGAACTCCCACCCTGATCCGGGACACCCTTCAGGGCAAACCAGCTGGCCCCCACCCATGCACCAGGCCTCTATCCTATCTAATAAAAGAGTAATATGCAGATTGACCATCACTCCAACACACAAGATGGCTGCCCCCATGTGGTCAAAGATCCTGCCCCCATGTGGACACAAGATGACCACCACAAGATGGCCTGCAAGGGAGGGCAGTTGGGAGGGAACAGGTCTCCAATGGAGGGCAGTTGGGGGTGACCAGGCCGGCAGGGGAGTGCAGTTACGGGAAAACAGGCTGGCAGGGGAGCAGTTAGGCATCAATCAGGCTGGCAGGGGAGTGGTTAGGGGGTGATCAGGCTGGCAGGCAGAAGTGGTTAGGGGCAATCAGGAAGGCAGGCAGGCAAGCAGTTGGGAGCCAGCAGTCCTGGATTGTGAGAGGGATGTCCAACTGCCCGTTTAGGCCCCATCACGGTGGGATCAGGCCTAAACAGGCAGTCGGACACCCCCCGAGGGGTCCTAGATTGGAGAGAGTGCAGGCTGGGCTGAGGGACACACACCCCCGTGCACGAATTTCGTGCACCGGGCCTCTAGTGTTCTTATAATAACTCAAAATGAACAGTTTTACCTTTTTGCTGAAATTCATTGAGAAGACTGAGAATAGGAAAGAGAAGATGTTGCCATCAGCCAGATACTCTAAAACCACAAAGTATCTTAAGGTCCTGTCTTGAATTCAAGATTAACTTTCCACCTTCTGGCGATTAAATGCTGAGCCTTATCTCTGGAATTAGAATTTGACCTCAGGTGCATCTTTGGGGCACCCTTAGGGCAAGAATAGAACTTGAGGCCTATCCCCCACTCCCTCACTAAGACCCTCCCTTCCAGACCTACACTAAATTGGCTTCCCTGGCACTCTCGTGACTTACCAGTTGATTGGGCCACATAAAAATTACATTGCTCTAAAAGACCAGCCTGCTTGTTGTGACTGGGAGAAACACCCCAGGAGCTCTGAAAGTTAGATGGAGCCCATTAGGCAGCAAATTCCAAGGTCCTGGGTACCCAGACATGGTTTAAAAGAGGGGAATGAAGACACAACTCCAGATAACAGATCTCCTAGGTCCCATGTACTCAGTGCCATGTGCGGGAGGGGCGGGGGGCCTGACTCTACAAAGAGTAGGGTGCATATCAGTGCTTCTGATTGTTCAATTTAAGTACTGTAATGCTTGATCTGTTACAAACTCATTCTCTTCCTTACATTACCATCTACTCCTCTCTTTGCTTTCTGGTTTTCCCTAAAAGGATTATTTTGGGGATATTAATATGGTATTTGTTTCCTCTGAACAAAGTTTACTCCTTCATTTGTCATATTTGAATCCTGTGTTCCATATCATTTGGCTGAGTGGTATTTTTAAAATAACATTTAAAACAATTCTATGTTTATACAACTTCTTGTAATATGTATCCTGTCATCGTAAGTCAAGGTTATGAGCCTAGAGTCACATTGTCTTTGTTTAAATACTGGCTTCAGGATGCACAGGTTGGTTGATGTTAAGGAAGTTATATAACACATCAGTGTTTCAATATCCTCACTTGTAAAATAAGGATAGAAGTATCTACTTCATAGAATTATTATAAAGATGAAATAGGTAAAAAATGTAGAGCACGTAGAATACTTTGTAGTAAACAGCAGGTAAGCAGTATGGCTATTGTTGATATAATCAGCAGCAGCAGCAACAGCAGCAGCAGTGATTCTTAACCTTGCTTGCAAATTAAGAGTTAGCTTGGGGCACTTTTAAAAAGGCAGTATCTTAAACCAACTAAGTCATAATTTTGGGAGTAAGACCCAAACATCAATAATTTGTAGTCGCACAACCAAGAGTACATTTTTTTCTTTTCCTTCTTTAAGTTTCATGACACACCCTATCAATCAGCTCTACATCTATTATGTACCTGTTATTGTTGCTCCAATTGCTCTCCACACTACTGTCATAAATATTTACTAAGCATTTATTGTCTGTGCACAGAGCTGGGTCCGGGATGTAGGTACAGGTAACACAGGTAAGATAACATGCCTGCATAGTGGGAGAGGCAAACAATTCAAAAGGAAAATGAATAAGCAAATTCAGATAAGTACTGTGAAATTCCTATTAAGAAAATAAATTGTATGATGCACAGAAGGTAACATTAAATGTTGTAGGGGGTACTTAAAATACAAAGTTAAGGAAACCCCTCATTACTTTGCTTCTCATCACCTTGCAGCTTGTAGAGCTACAGAATCGTGGACCCCATCCTGGGCCTAATCAGAATCTGCATTTTATGTTACCCATAACCCAACTTGAACAATTATTAACTTAGGGCAAATGTTTCTTTTATAGACCTTGCTATAACTATTTTGAAGTAAATCCTTGACATCATATATCTATAAACATTTTAATATGTATCATTAAAAATAAAGGCTCTGTTCTTAGGGTTTTAATTTGATCAATGGAGTCGATGGAGATAATTTTTTCCGAGATGTAAACAACAGAGAGGGAAGTTGATGGGGGTAGGATGGGAAGTGGAGAGTGGCAGCAAGTGACTACGGGGATCAAGAGTTATCCTTTCAACAGAGTAAATTTCAGTCTTATTAGGCCATCCAATGGAACCATCCAGTATGCCATTGAACTTGAGACCCAGGAGATCAGGGACATATACTCAGGACTCATCAATTTATGGGGGGCATACATGACAGAATAAATAGAAAATACAAGAAACCTAGTCCTAGGCACTTGGGCATGTAGATGACAAGAGGAAGACAAAAAAGGACACTGAGAAGACCAAGCTGATGAGACTGGAAAAACAAACAAACAAAAGAACAAGAAGAATGTGAAGTTGTAGGGCCTCCGACAAGAGAATGATTCCAGGAGGAAATGCTTCATGGAGCTGAATGATGCACAGTAAGATGAGGGCACATCACTGTCTGTTGGATTTGGCAACTAGTGACACTAACAAAAGAAGTTTGGATGAAGGGGACATAAACCAAAATGAAATGAATGTTAGAGCAAGTAGACAGCTGGCAGTTTCCTCTGAGAGTTTCATTATGCTATGGATGTGTCCAGATGAGTCATGCAGTGTAAGAAAAAAAAAAAGGTAAGGTATTTCTGTTTGTGTGTGTGTGTGTATGTGTAATATATATATATATATATATATATATATATATATATATATATATATATATATATATATATTATTGATTTCAGAAAAGAAGGGAGAGGGAGAAAGAGATAGAAACATAATTGATGAGAGAGAGTCATTGATCAGCTGCCTCCTGCACACCCCCTACTGGGGATTGAGCCTGCAACCCAGGCATGTGCCCTTGACTGGAATCAAACCTGGGACCCTTCAGTCCACAGGTCGACGCTCTATCCATTGAGCCAAACCAGCTATGGCGGTATTTCTGTTTTTATCATAATCTAGACATAACAATAACAGTGAATGCAGATGAATTAGGAGAAAATGAAAATAGTCAATCTAGATAACTCTTGCAAGAGCAAAAGAATGAGATGAGAGTTGAGAAAGTTTACAGTTTCAAATAAAGGTTTGTATTTTGCTTCTTTGTGTGTTTGATTTCCTTTATTTTATGGATGAGACATAAGTATATACCTTGAAGGGAATGACATGAGAAGAGATAAACAGAAGTAATGGATGTATTAGATCTTAAGACTGCAAGATGGCAAGGGATTCAAGTATGGAACTGGGTTTAAAAAGAGAAGTAGCAGCTTCCCCCTTACCCCCATTGTATCCAGAGGAGAAAAACAAAGATTATGGGTATGTGTGCTGGCAAATTTGTATATTAGGTTGTGGGAAGGTGAGGGTGGTTGTCTCTTATAGTTTTAATTGTTTTCACTGAATTATCAGGAAAGTCTGTACATTCTCAAATAAGGTTAAATGAACTGACTTGAGAGAAAAATAAAATTCACTGTTTGGTTTTCTTTATAAAAACAGAGTTTTTCATGAAGATATGTCAAATACCTGACAAAATTTGTTAGAAGAAAATATAAATTATAAAAACTGATTAAGCCCAGCCAGTGTGGCTTAGTGGTTGAGTGTTGACCTATGAACCAGGGGGGTCATGGTTCAGTTCCCAGTCAGGACACATGCCTGGGTTGCAGGCTCAATCCCCAGTGGGGTGTGTGCAGGAGGAAGCTGATCAATAACTCTCTCTCATCACTGATTTTTCTATCTCTTTCTCCCTTTTCCTTTCCCTTCCTCTCTGAAATCAACAAAAATATATTTATTTTTAAAAAGTTGGATATTGAAACTGTTAGATTCTTTATGCCTACAACTCTTCTTTGTCCTCTCCTCTGAAGACTATAGGGCTGAGATTCAACACAGACTCCCATTACAAGACCGTGAATCACATCACATACAGCAAAACACACAGGCTAATCTCTGCTCTGCCCGCTGAGGCTGGACCCTGTGTGTGGCTTGGAAGAGGATTACTCGTGATTGTATGGGCAAGACTGCTCTGGTCTCCACTGTTTTCTGCAGATGTCACAGGGTTTACTCTGGCCAGAGTCACACTTCTACATGACTGGTGAGAGCTGCAGAGAAAAAGCTACAGGATTTCCTTTGAACAGGGGAAGTAAAATCAATGGCTGAAATCATTCTCTAGAGATATCTGGTAACAGAGAAACAGTGAATTAATAAATCTATTATTTAACAAAAGTGAAACTATGGAAATAAAATTGCTCTTTGTTAACAATTAGGTAAAGCTTCAAAACTAAAATTTTTACTGCATTTTTAAAAGGCATTATGAACAGCTATAGTGTGTATCGCATTCTGGTTCTATCAGTAGCTAAAATAATATCTGAAAATATCCTTTGATATATTTTCTCTAAGACTAGGCACTCTTAAGCTGGCATATCAGTGTAAATATCTGATAACAAGACTTTATACAATTTAAAATAAATTCTGCAGCTGAACATTCACACTCAGTTGAATATTCCATTTACAGCATATTGTTGAAAAGATCCTTAAAATAAACCAAAACCACACACACTGAAGTGTTAGCTACTTTAATATACATAAATGGTCTGACTCACAAATAGATTTGAAAATATGCCTTCATTTGATCATTCTTCTGTGCTTTGAGATAAACTAAAACACATTATTTAATTTCCTACATCTCCTCTGTCCATAATTAGGGATCCAGCATATTTGCTTTTGTTGTAAGAATCAATTTAAAAGGTGCTAGTCACACCAGCTACACATTTATGCAGCTACATCAAAGGCCTCATACTAAGGACACACTCTCCCCTTAATCCTCCCTTGCAGCTAACTTGAATTTTTAATAATATGGCTTCATGTTATATCTTTCTTGTCATCCCCTTCTCTCAACTATTTCAGTGTACTCATGTGTGTATAAGGATAATTTGATCTTTCAGCAGACTTAATAAAGGGACATGAAATACTTCTCTGGCTCTTGAAATTGCTAATGATTGTGAATTAATTTCTGATAAAATCCACGCACTCCATAAATATTTTAAAATTGGAGGCTATATACCATTGATGTTTCTAGACATATCTAATTAACTCCCATTTTTAAATTTAAGCTTTTAAAGTGAAATTTATATTTTTCATAGTCGTGCACAAAAGTTTAAGAGTAAAAGTTTGATTAAATAACAAACAAAAAGCGAACTCTAGTTTTCTCTGCTCCTTCCCCCTTTTCCATGTTGCTTCCCAGGTGCAACCACTGCAACTCTTCCCTCTTCCTCTTTCTTGGTTTACATCCCCTTTTAAAAACAAGCAAACAAACAAAGGAACATATTTTTATTGACTTTAGATAGAGAGGAAGGGAGAGGGAGAGAGAGAGAGAGAGAGAAACATTGATGAGAGAAACATGAATTGATCCGCTGATTCCTGCACACCTCCTACTGGGGATTTTTTGATCCCGAAACCCGGGCATGTGCACAGGACTAAGCTCAACCAACTGAGCCACACCTGCCAGACCACATCCCTTTGTTAACAAAGTATATCCTCAGGCTGGATAAATTGTGTACATTTTTTTAAAATTGTGCACGATTAAAATGTTTGTAATCTATTCTCTCACTTATTTAACAAAGTGATTGAAAACCATTCTGCAAAATTTTAAAAGCTTTGTTCAACTTGTTTCCAGTTGTTAGGATGGTGATTCTGATGAAATCCCATATAATTCATATGGGACTCTAAAAAATTTCATTTTTAGGAGCTCTTTTGGATATTTTTTTAAATCCCCACTAGTATGAGATTTCTCAACAATGTTTTAAATCTGGAAACTTGTGTCTTTCAATTCTAGAATATTTTCATGATACATATTTTCTAAAAATATTTTTATTGATGTCAGAGAGGAAGGGAGATGAACAGAGAGATAGAAACATCAGTAATGAGAGAGAATCATTGATTGGATGCCTCTTGCACGCCCCAACTGAGGATCGAGCCCTCAACCTGGGCAT
This sequence comes from Plecotus auritus, assembly GCF_963455305.1. Classification (NCBI taxonomy): domain Eukaryota; kingdom Metazoa; phylum Chordata; class Mammalia; order Chiroptera; family Vespertilionidae; genus Plecotus; species Plecotus auritus. The sequence goes on along the minus strand of NC_137775.1, from coordinate 140,589,742 downwards.
GTGCCAGGATTCAAACCGTGACCTCCTGGTTCATACGTCGATGCTCAACCAATGAGCCATGCTGGCCAGACCATGAGACATAATTTTGATCATGTCTCACCACCATTTGCTCTCTTTTTCTAAGATCATAACTTAAATTTTGAACCTTTTAGGATAATACTCCTAATTTCTTATCTTTTCTTCATATAGTCCATCACTAGCTTTTTTATTTACTTTATGGGAAAATGCCTCAACTTTTCCTTCCATGCTTGTGTTCATAAATTTCATCAAATTCATACATCATCATAGCACAACATCATATTACCTCTTGGAAGATAAATTTGTTGGCTTTTTTTTTTTATGCTTTATCCTCCTACCTAAAGTGTGTGTGTGTGTGTGTGTGTGTGTGTGTGTGTGTGTGTGTGTGTGTGTGAGCGCACTTTTGTTTTGTGTTTATAGTCCTACCTCTCCTTCTATGGCTAAGGGTTTTAAAAATGCCTGGGATATTTGGGGCCTGTTTCTGGTTTAGGGTGAGGCACTCAATAGCTAAACAGAAATTCCATGATACACAAGAGTGTCCTGCTTACTTCATGATTTCACGGATATGCAGTCAGTTAGCTATGTACATTTTTGTGGAAATTTTCCGAATATCTGTAGTTAAATGTTTTTTCTCCAGCATGGATCTAATTACCTTGAGGATAAAGATATGGTCAGTGCAAAAATGGGTATTAAGTACGTTAGCAATGAATCATCAATGGTGCTTCTTGTTAGAGAGGTTTTAACATCTTTTCTTTGCATTCATTCTGTTCTCAATCAGAACCTTCTCCATTGATCCTATATAATAGATCTTCTTTCCAATTACTTTTATTTCTCTGTGACTTCTCTAATTATGGCAATAACCTACTTAAGATTTCTTATGTATGCAAAATTTTAATTAAAAATGTTATAAAAATTAATAATGCTATATACAATATTGCAACGTCGCTAACTATATATATATATATATATATATATATATATATATATATATATATATATATAACATGTTAGCATTATGTTTGGTCAAGTAGCAAAAGCATTCCTATAAAAAAGTCCACTATCCCCCCTATTATTCAACATTTTGCTATAGGTAGTAAGTGGTATATATGGGCAAAGTGATAAAATAGCAGATGCACACAGAAAATGAATGGAGCAGAATTATATAATTAAAACCACAATTGTAGAATGATTACCTACTTAGAAAACTCAAGAGAAGTAGAGAGATAATTATTGCATCTTGTAAGAGAATTCAGTATAGTGTTGAATATAAAATTAAAATTTTAGAAATTGTCAGTACTGCAACATAATTAAGGAAAAATACTGTTTACAAGATAACTCTACTATAAAGTTTTTACATTTATAAAAAATGTACAAGATCTATGTAAAATACTTTAAAAACTTTACTGAGGTACATATTAAAATTCTTAAAAAATAGAATTTTGCACAAGATTCAAAATTATAAACTAGCAATCATCACCAAATTATACTATAAATTAACCCAATTCCTATACCAATATTGGAAAGTTCTTTTGTTTGTCTATTTTGGCTTCTATTTTTGTTTTGAAACAAGGCAAACAAACACTAAAATTCACATGGAATATTTGACACGTAAGAAAAAGGGAAATACATTAAAGAGTGTTGACTAGCTCTACTTAATATTTAAGCGTAGCCCTGGCCAGTGTGGCTCGGTTGGTTGAGCATCATCTGGTGCATCTAAATATCACCAGTTTGATTCCTGGTCGGAGCACATGTCCAGTTCGCAGGCTTGATCCCAGTAGGGTTGTGTGTGGGAGGCAACTGATCGATGTTTCTTTCTCATATTAATGTTTCTCTCTCCCCCTCTTCCTTCCTCTCTCTCTACAAATCAATAAAAACACATTAAAACATTTAAGCATATTTTAAGATTAATTCAGTTTATTGTTGGTGTCTTAATAGACAAACACATACAAAGTACAATGTTCCAAATACAGTGAAATGCAGATGTTTATGTAAAGAATAATGGTGAAACAAAATCATTAAGAGAAAATGAGTTTTTCAATAAGTGGTCTTTACGCAACTGATAATATCTAGATGAAAACCAACGAAGCAAAATAAAATCAAAGTTAGAACTCTATATATTTTCTTACTCCAGAATACTAAATCCCAGACTTAGCAAAGATTTAGAAATAACACTAAATGAAAATACACAAAAGTCTTCATTTAGGAAAATCTTTTATAAGCATCACCCCAAATCCCAAGGCTAAAAAAAAAAAAAAAAAAAAAAAAAAAAAAAAAAAAAAAAAAAAACAGCATTGATAAAAAGAATGAATATCAGCAATCTGTGGATGTGAAAACATTATGAACAAAGTTCAAGATATCAGCAACTTGTGATAAATGAGATGTTACAAAAACCTGATTTTCTTAACAAGCAAAGAACTTCAAAATCAGTAAAATAAGAAGAATAAAGAAAATCAGAAAACAATGGTCTATAAATAAATTAAAATGGCTTTTAAACCTATGTCCTATGCTCCATTATACACATCTGAAGAAAAATATTAATTTAAAATATAAATTATAGTTTTTGAGCATTCAGAAGGGTAAAAATAAAAAAGTTCCATTTGGTAAAAATATAGAAAAATAGGAACTGTTAACACATTTTGGGTGAAATATTCTACAGCATCTATTTATGAGACCAATGCTCATATCATTGACCTTTAATTTGTTAAAACATATCTAAATATTGACTATTATAAAATATTAGCAATAGTCCATCAAAAAAGTGATTTTATAACTACATCTATATGTGATTGTTTGTGGGAAAGAGATTTTGGAGTCCAGATTCAGGGGTGGGGAAGAGACTCATCAAAAAGACTTGTTGTATTCCTCTTCTGGTTTTTTGATATTTTACTAAGTGCATTGCTTTTCAAAACACACACACATACACACACACACACACAAACACACATAAAAGATAATGCTGGTAAAGAAAAATGATCCAAAAGGAAAGTGAAGAGTGGAAAGTATAATAAAATCAAGAGTGAAATGGATTCAGATAATATATGAAAAGTTATTCTTTGAAGTCTGCCTATTTGCAAACCTTGTGACACAAATAAGCCTTTAATGTGATGATGAGTGCATGCCCATTTATACAAATTGGTGGTGATAAGATTACGAAGAAAAATCAATTTCTAAAAGAAATACCATTTATGCTCCTGAGACCTTTCAGTTGGAGTAGATGTTATGTAATACACTTAACTAGATCCTTACAGTAGAAAGTGACACGATTTACAGAAAGCTCTCTTCTTATATAATGTTATTATTCTAAAGTTTTTCTCAGAAAATTTTAAAAAATATATTTTCTAGAGGAATACTACAGTGGATTTCAGGCTTCCTGACTGTAGGGCTTATTCCAGCAATACAATTTAGAATAATTGTCCATGGGTATTATTTTTCTCCACTGAAGAATTGAGCAGCAGTAAATTCGATACTAGAGTCCCTGACAATTACTTGGAATACAGCAATTCTGTTTTTTAGGTAAACACAGAGCTGCACAAATCAGCAAAACTGGGGATAGGAGAATGATTTGTTTATGAAAACTAAAGAGCCACTAGGACATACATCTCAATGAAAGGCAATGAAAATGCCATTCTACATTTGTATCATGGACGGGTTGTGCAGTTTATAAAGCTCTCTAACATAAATTGACACTTTATTTTTGACTGGAGCAACAACTCTGAGTAGCAAGGGAAGCTATTATGGATGAAGAAACTGACTTTGTGTGATTTGGTCAATATTATAGGGACAGGTAAATGGCATAGCCAGCTGTAAATACTAGACTTTCGGTATTATATCTGGGCTCTTTCCCTCATATCTAGTTTATAACCCATCAAAAAGAGTGATTTTATAATTAGATCCATATGTAATTGCTTGTGGGAAAGAGATTTAGGATTTTGTATGTGAATATGAATATCTGTATTCATATTCAGATACAAAATAATAATATATTATAATAGTATAGCAAAAATAATATATTTTTATTATAAAATAATATAAACATATAAAATACATATATTTTCATATCCTAGGATATTCTTTTTTTGCAGTTTATTTTTTCCAACTCTAAATCTGATTAATTCTCTTATGCTTTCTAAGACTCTTTTTTTTTTTTTTTAACTTGGCTGGTATTTTGAACACAAAAAGAGCTATAACTGGGAAAGGATACGGGGTCAGGAGATAATACCCACAACCACCCACCCCCATCCCTCACATGAACACATGTACAAACATATGTAAGGATAGAGCATATATGACTGCTGATGAGGACAAAGGGAGCCACTGAGGATTGAGAAGAGAAATGATGCATAATACAAAGCTAGAGAGAGTTCAGAGAAGAAATGGGAGGTTCAGCCAATGAGTGAGGAGAGATATTATTTTCATACATTTTTATTGATTTCAGAGAGGAAGGGAGAGGAAGAGAGAAATAGAAACATCAATGATGAGAGAGAATCATTGATCAGCCGCCTCCTACACACCCCACATGGTGGGATCAAGCCCGCAACCCAGGCATGTGCCCTGACCAGGAATCGAACCATGACTTCCTGGTTCAGAGGTCGATGCTCAACCACTGAGCCATGCCGGCCGGCGAGGAGAGATTTTTTTAACTATCCTATGAGAGAAAAGAAGATGAGCAGAAGTAGCAGTAGGGAACTTTGGCCAGCAGGTCCTTACTCTGCTTTCTTCAAAGGCCTGGACCAAGGCAACGTTTGGTTTATAATGAATCACAAGGTTATGATAATACATTGTATTTCATGCTATAAGATATTGAAATAATTATTAATATACCTTTGTATGTATTATATATAAGTTTTTATTAGTACCAAGGGAGAAGATGTAATCAAAATGTTTGCTTTAGTTTTTAAGTTTTAATAAATTTATCTGAGAGATAAGAAGGCAATCACTGAGCCTACAGATTCCTTAGTGATACAAACATCTGATAGAGAAAAAGAAAATTAAATCTCTGGAAGCATGGGGTAAATTGTTCAGCCTATACATTATAAGCTGAGTTTTACTGTGAACATATGTGTGCTTGCTTTATCCTCACAACTAGATGGCAAACTTCTTAAGAGTGAAAACCTTCTTTTCCATTTCTTTATCTTCTATGATATATTGCTTTAGCTATTATCAGTGTCATGTACAGCTTTTTAAATTCTTACTTTAAAGAATTTTTCATATATAAGAATACAAAAGGCTTATAGTTATTTATTTTTAATTATATAGGTATAGAGTGAAATGCCAAATTATATTGGCTCTGCCACTTACAAATTAAGTGAGAAGGTTACTGAACCTAAAATAGTTTTAATAATAATTATCCCATGACATTTTCATGAAGGTTAAATTAAATAATTCATATAAAGCACTTGTACAATGTGTGACACATGGCCAACTTGCCATAAATGTGAGCAAACATCATTAGTGTCATCATTAATTGATTTCCTTGACTAAAGGAAGAAATCATGCATTGTCTTTAAAAACATTGGAGAGGAGAATATTCTGGTCTCAAAATACTGGATCTCATCCAAACAATGCTGTATTTTAACTGATAATTTTCAAAGCAGCTACTTTGATATACTTCCTAGCTTTGAAATTAACTACATTCTTTTAAGGAAAGATACAATTGAGAAGGTGTATGTCAGGTTTAATTTCATGATTTGACCCAACAAAATGTCCACATCTGTCTAAAAATGGACTAGGGTTTCCTGTGAATGTCATAGCTTTCTCCAAAAGTAGATATATCTTAGCTCAAAATTGCTTTTCACAATTCTCACATTCAGGACCTGACTGAAATAAGGATCCATTCAGATTCTAGTCTCTCTGCAGATAAATAAATGAGGGCACTACCTTCAAGACAGGTGGTGCTCTTGATGGATGGACAAGCTGAATACACAAACATACATGAAAGACCAATTATGAGCACACATCCAAAATCCCTTTGTCACATCACCTGATGCCAAAAATTCCTTTTGTGGAGGAATTTTCTTTGAAGTTTTAATGGCATTTGTAGTTTGTTTCCTCTTGTTATTGTCTAAAGAGTAATGTGATACAAATTCCCGTCCTGTGGATTCAAAGCAACTGACTGACCTTGTGCAGATATGTGTTTTTCAGGTTATTAATAACTTGTTATCAGAAAAAATATTATCAGAAGCACATCACAAAACTCTAAATAAATTCATTATTCTGGCATTTAGAAAATTCTGGATTGATGTAATGAAAAGAAATCATTTTAAGAAAAATTCTCAGCTCTAAATTCTTACTATTCCATAGATGTAGGAGATAATGATTAGATCTAGCAGAACAGACATGGGTCACTTTTTATATAAAAATGACCACCAGTATGCAAATAGATATCTATCTATGATATATCCATATCTATATTTACAACTATGTATCTCTATAGCTATCCATTTACCCATTCAACCATCCATCCATCATCTGGGTAAAATTCAGTCAATTTCTTTTTTTTAAATATATTTTATTGATTTTTTACAGGGAGGAAGGGAGAGGGATAGAGAGTTAGAAACATCGATGAGAGAGAAACATTGATCAGCTGCCTCCTGCACACCCCCTACTGGGTATGTGCCCACAACCAAGGTACATGCCCTTGACTGGAATCAAACCTGGGACCCTTGAGTCCACAGGCCAATGCTCTATCCACTGAGCCAAACTGGTTAGGGCAAAATTCAGTCAATTTCAAAATGAGAAGGAAATTGAAGTTAATATAAGCACACACCCATTATTATAGACTTGAGGCCCAGTGCACGAAATTCATGCACGAGTAGGGTCCCTAACGGCTGCCGGCCATTGGCCGGGGCCTCCCTTCTCACTCACCTTGGCCTGGCGCCACCCTCTCACCTGCTCCACCATCCCGCCAAAGTCCTATTCTTGCCGGGGGCCCATCGGGGCCAGCAGCGCCTCCACTGCCACCTGCTGCTAGTGCCGCATCACCAAAGCCAGCCATGTTCTGCACTGGTGCCTGGTGGTCAGCACATGTTTAACTCCCAGTGGGTTGAACTCCTGCCCATAGGGACAATTTGTATATTAGCCTTTTATTATATAGGATACTTTCAGTGTTATCTCCTGAGTACCCCATACAGGAAGAGGCACAGGTACATGTTTAACAGGTAGATAGGATAATGACTAATTTATTCTTAACCCAACTTCGAACAATCCTTTTGCAAGCTTTCTCTCATTTCTGTTTCCAATGAGAGCAGCCCATTTGATGTAATGTTGGGTTATTAAATTAATAGACATTTCTTCTCATCTAATGCTAGGCATCACAAAGGAATTGGCTCTGAAAAAGAACATTCAGTTGATCCTGGGAGTTATTTAAACAACAAAACACAACTGACTCACATTACCATTTTATTACATAACTAGTGGCCCGGTGCACAAAATTCGTGAACATTAAAAGGGAATTAATTAGAGGAAAAATTTAATATTGCTATTTGCCCTTTCTCTATAATGGAAGTGTCAGAAATGAAAGAAAATTAGTAAAATGTATATGAAAACCTTCCTCCTGTCAGAGTCTGGGGCACACCAGAGGACCCAGAGTCAAGTCCCCGCCCACCCACATGCACCTCAAAATCACGTGAGACCCAGACCCGGCCGCCCCCCACCCCCTGCAATGGGCTAGATCCAGACCCGGCCAGTCCCACCCTTGTCAAGCCCTGCCGGGCAGGGGGCGTAGCCTCAGGTCCCCTGGCCTGGCGCCAGGATGGGGGGCATGGCTTGAGGTCCCCCAGCCCAGAACAGGGTTGGAGGGCGTGCCTTGAGGTCCCCCGTCAAGCTCCGCCAGGTGGAGGACACGGCCTGAGATCCCCTGTCAAGACCCGCTAGGTGGGGGGCATGGCCTGAGGTCCCTCGTCAAGCCCTGCCAGGTGGGGCGGGTGCAGCCACAGGTTCCCTGTCAAGCCCCACTGGGCAGGGGCGTGGCCTGAGTTCCCCCAACCCAGCACTGGGGGTGCACCTTGAGGTCCCCCATCAAGCCCTGCTGGGTGGGGGGCGTGGCCTGAAGTCCCCTGTCAAGCCCCACCTGGTGGGGAGTGTGGCCTGAGGTCTCCCGGCCTGGCACAGGGGCGGGGGGAGCAGCCTGAGGTCCCCTAGCTCAGCACCAGGATGGGAAGTGCACATTGAGGTCCCCTGTGAAGCCCTGCCGGGTGGGGGGGCACAGCCTGAGGTCCCCTGTCAAGCCCAGCTATGTGGGGGGCATGGCCTGAGGTCCCCTGTCAAGCCCTGCCATGCAGGGGGCGTGGCCTCAGGTCCCCTGGCCTGGCACTGGGGTGGGGGGTTGCGGCCTGAGGTCCCCCAGCCTGACACCAGGGCAGGGGGAGCGACCTGAGGTCCCTTGTCAAGCCCTGACAGGTGGGGGGGCGCAGCTGAGGTCCCCTGTCGAGCCCTGCCAGGTGGGGGACATGGCCTGAGGTCCCCTGTAAAGCCCTGCCAGGTGGGGGACATGGCCTGAGGTCCCCTGTCAAGGCCCACGGGGGCGGGGGAGGGCATAGCCTAAGGTCCCTGCTGATTGCTCATTAAGGCTCCTTATGGGAACCTGGCCTCAGCTGTGGGTGCAGCCATCTTTGTGATGGAGTGATGGTCAATTAGCATATTCCCTCTTTATTAGATAGGATCATTAATCAGTTCATAATTTTCCTCATTTTTGCAGAATGAAGTAAATTCTAAGATCTTCAACAACCTAAAAGTTATTTGATAAAAGCACAAACCTAGACAAGTAGTTGAAAAATCCTATCTAATAAAAGAGTAATATGCAAATTAACCATCACTCCGTTACACCTACAAGCCACGCCCACAAACCACGCCCAGCAGCCAATCAGGAGCGAGTATGCAAATGAACCCAACCAAGATGGCTGAGGCCACAGAGAGAGCAGGAGAGAGGCTTGGGTTTCCCCAGCGATGGAGGAACCAAGCTTTCCGCACACCCTGGACAGCCCAGGCCTCCGCTTAAGGCTACAAAGTTTCAATTATAGAAGATAAATAAATCCCCAAAAAATGGCTGCCGCCACAGAGCAAGCAGAAGGCTTGGCTCCGCTCCAGGTTATGAAGTTTCAATTGTAGAAGGTAAATAAACCCCAGATACCAGGGCCTCAGCTTGGGTTGCCAGGGGGCATGGCCGGCCTGCAAACCACCACAGGCCCCTCGCCCAGGCTGCCCCACGCCCCAAGGGAACCCCCACCCTGATCCAGGACATCATTCAGGGCAAACCAGCTGGCCCCCACCCATGCACCAGGCCTCTATCCTATCTAATAAAAGAGTACTATGCAGATTGACCATTACTCCAACACATAAGATGGCTGCCCCCATGTGGTCAAAGATCCTGCCCCCATGTGGACACAAGATGGCAGCCACAAAAAGGCCAGCAGGGGAGGGCAGTTGGGGGGTACCAGGCCTGCAAGGGAGGGCAGTTGTGGGTGATCAGACCAGCACGGGAGGGCAGCTGGGAGGGACCAGGCCTGCAAGGAAGGGCAATTGGGGGTGATCAAGCCTGCAGGGGAGGGCAGTTAGGGGTGACCAGGCCAGCAGAGAAGGGAAGTTGGGGGTGACTGGGCCTGCAGGGAAGGGCTGTTGGGGGGGACCCAGGCCTGCAGGGAAGAGCAGTTGGGCGGGACCAGGCCTGCAGGGGAGGGCAGTTAGGGGTGACCAGGCCTGCAGGGGAGGGCAGTTAGGGGCAAACAGGCTGGCAGGGGAGCAGTTAGGCATCAATCAGGCTGGCAGGAGAGTGGTTAGGGGGTGATCAAGCTGGCAGGCAGAAGCGGTGAGGGGCAATCAGGAAGGCAGGTAGGTGAGCAGTTGGTAGCCAGCAGTCCTGGATTGTGAGAGGGATGTCCGACTGCCCGTTTTCAGGCCTAAACGTGCAGTCAGACATCCCTCGAGGGGTCCCAGATTGGAGAGGGTGCAGGCTGGGCTGAGGGACACTCCCCGCCTCCCATGCTCAAATTTCGTGCACCGGGCCTCTAGTACTGAAATAAAAGTGTGTGTGGCCCTAACTGGTTTGGCTCAGTGGATAGAGCGTCGGCCTGCGGACTAAAGTATCCCAGGTTTGATTCTGGTCAAAGGCATGCATGTACCTTGGTTGTGGGCACATCCCCAGTAGGGGGTGTGTAGGAGGCAGCTGATCTATGTTTCTCTATCATCGATGTTTCTAACTCTCTATCCCTCTCCCTTCCTTTCTGAAAAAAAAAAAAAAATCAATAAAATATATATATATATTTTTTTAAAAAGTGTGTGTGTATTTTTTAATAAAGTGAGATCCATTCTAGCACTTGGATATGAAAGGTAAAGACATATGTGCCTTCCCTTTATGCATCGGCAGATAGCAAAGGAATTATTGCCAGTGTCTTAGCCTGGGCCATGCAATTAGTATATTTGCAAATGCCACCCTGGGGAGCATGTATGAAGAATGAGGGAATAAGAGGAAAGAAGGGAAACCAATCCAAGTTGTGTTCTCACCGTAGACACCATTTTGAGGAATAGATGTGTGATCTTATGGGACTTAGGAAGACCCTTAGAGAGAAATACAGTCTGTAGGATATGAACTGACATGCTGTTATGTTGCACCTCTGATAAGCTGTTTGATGTCCATATGGAACAGGCCACCACAATACATAGTGGCTGGTGTAAAAGATGTACATATTAAATGGTCCATAAAAGTGAGTTAGAAAAAAATTAAAACAAGCAGATTTTTTTCAGGATGCTAGACTGAAACTATGGTCTAAATCAGGGGTGGGCAAACTTTTTGACTCGAGAGCCACAATGGGTTCTTAAACTGGACCAGAGGGCCGGAACAAAAGCATGGATGGAGTGTTTGTGTGAACTAATATAAATTCAAAGTAAAGGAGCGGAGGGGAGAGCAAGAGAACTGGATAGAACAGCCGGATCCGGCCTGCGGGCCGTAATTTGCCCATGGCTGGTCTAAATAATAAGTCTGAATGACAAACATATAGTCTCTTTACATTATGAAAAATAAAATTTCTTTGGTGTTTTATAATAACAGCTTGAAAATTTGACAGTTCTTCTATTAGAAATATTTTTAAGATATATATTTTATTAATTTCAAAGAGGAAGAAAGAGGGAGAGAGATAGAAACATCAATGATGAGAGGGAGTCATGGACTGGCTGCCTCCTGCTCGCCTCCTACAGGGTTTCCTGGTCCTCATTAGGAAATTCTTCACCAGTCAAACAAAGAATCCTTTACCTTACTTTTTGTCTTGAAAAACAATTATCTGATTTTCATGATTTTAATTGTTGCAATTTCCACTACTAGAAACATATTTAATGTCATTCCTGACCATGGAATTGAACTAACTGGGACCTCCTGGTTTACAGGTCAATGCTCAACCACTGAGCCACACACTGGTGAACTACTAGAAACATTTTAAAAAGAAAATCCCTCTCTTCTATATAGGAAAGACATACTAACAAACACATATCTAATCTTTGTAAAATTGCCACTGCTATTTTAAATCAGATTTAAGTAAATAATTGTTGAGCTTCCTCTAAATTGCTTCTGTAGTGTATATGTGTTCAAAAAGAGTAGAACACTGCCTTCAATTGCATTTTTCCTTCCATAATCAGATCAGGCTGTGTCTAATCACCTTAGTGTCCTGATTAAACGTTAATCAGGCACTTGAAAATTCTCTTTAAAAAACTAATTGTATGCACACAAAGTCCTCATTAGGAAATTCTTCACCAGTCAAACAAAGAATCCTTTACCTTACTTTTTGTCTTGAAAAACAATTATCTGATTTTCATGATTTTAATTGTTGCAATTTCCACCCCAAATTCCACTAACTTTTCAGTGAACAAATTCATAGTTAATGTCATGTATTTTACTTTTAACTGCCTGCTTCCTAAAGCAATTGAGACTGTGGTACATGGCAAGAACACTGGCCTGGGTGGCAAGGGACTTGAGTTCTAAACTGAGCCCTGCCAGCAATCAGGTGCCTACAGGTGGGAGGGCTGGTTTAGCCCTCTCAGCCTTGCCACCTACTTACCAGTCAATAACTAAGTAAACTGTTGGCTCTAGAAGCCAACTTTGGAGCCAGGCTGACTGCCTTATGATTTTAGCTCCAGCAATGAATGGCTCTGAATTTTGGGGAAGTCATTTAACTCCTCTGAGTCTCAGTTCCATAATTAAAAATTAAAAACACTGATTCAGAGTTTTTTGAGAATGACCTGAAATAATATATGTAAAGCATTTAGCATAGAGGATGGCCCATTATAAATGGTATTAAATATTTCTTATTTCCCCTTTTGCACAATGCAGAGCAAGAACCCACTGGCCAAAGTCCTCTGCATGTGCTAAGTACTGGATGTCCCTCCCCACCAAAGACTGGCCTTGAACCTTCCCTGCCTTTTCTGAATCTTCTTTTGCTTTGTCTCTCCAAAGAGGTTTACACATTGATACACAAAGCTCACTTTTCTCTCAAAGCACAGCATAAGCTCCATTGCTCTAGCCTTACATGTGTGTGAGTGTATATGTGAACGTGTATACGTGTGTGTGAGTGTATGCTCTTCGACTTTATCTCTCATTCACTCTTCATCCCATATGTCAGCCTTCTTTTATACTACTTCATGAAAACTTCTCTTTTCAGGGTTATGAACAGTTCCCATGTTGTAGTCCAGCACAGACTTGTAGGTCATCTTACTCACCTCTCAGCATCATGCAGCAGAACTGATCCCTCACTTTGCCTTAGGACACTCTCCTATCTTAGTTCCCCGTCACTTCTTCTTCCTGAGTTTCCTCCTATTACTGGTTGATTGATTACCAGTCTCTTTGCTGGTTTCAACTTTCTACCCACCTTGCACTGGTGGAGTCAGCCAGGGCTCAGTCCTGATTCATCTTTCCTCAAAAAATATATCATATGTCCTCATGGATTTATTTATTTATTTATTTATTTATTTATTTATTTATTTATTTAGTGTGTGTGTGTGTGTGTGTGTGTGTGTGTGTGTGTGTGTGTGTGAATCCTCACACGAGGATAGAGGATATTTTTCCATAGATTTTTTAAAGAAAGAGTGGAAGGGAGGCGGGGAGACAGAGAGAGAAAAACATAGATGTGAGAGAGATACATTGATTAGTTGCCTCCTGAATGTGTGCAACCAAGGATGGGGATTGAGCCTGCAACTGAGGTACATGCCCTTGACCAGAATCGAACCCAGGACCCTTCAGTCTATGGGCAGATGCTCTACTCACCAAGCCAAACCAGCTAGGGCTGGGCTATCCTCATGGATTTAAGCATCACTTAATGCTATTTATGCACAACTTTTAAAATACAGGTGATAGATGCTGGCTAGATAAATATAGATTGTTATTTTGGCATATAACTGCTCAGGTGTAAATCCTAGTTCTGCAACTTACTAGCTGCACAGCTTTGGACAAATCATGAAACCTCTCTGAGCCTTACTTTGTTTCATAGGTTTATTGGAAGTATTAATCAATGTTGAGTCCTTTAAAAAGTGTCTAGCACATAGTAAATGCTATGTAAATATTTAATGTCATGCTATTATTACAGTACTATATTGTCACTCCCTTACTTAAAACCCTCCTTAGAATAAAATTCAGCATCTTTAGATTAGCTTAGAAGTCCCTGCATCATCTGACACCCTCAATCTTAATTCATATTTCTCTATCCCCTCTTTTTCATTATCTTCCATCTTTCTTGTCTCAGGGATTTCACATTTAAGCACCCACCCTGCGTTTCATAGGCAGTTCCTTCACACCCTTTAGGATTAAGTGTAAGTATGTCTTCATGGTTACATATCTGGGGCTGCTCCCCACTTTTCCTACCTCTGTTTTCTACCTTGACCCTTCTTTGTTTTTCAAAGCAATTATCACAGTATCATAGTTAATGTTTATGGTTTTGTGTTTCTCTGCTAGAATGTAAGGTCTGAATCTTGCTCATATTTATGTTCTCTGTGGCATTTTTACACAGGAATAACAGGTGCTCAATAAATATGACTGATTTAATTGAAGTCTTAGGCTCTTTCCCTGTTGTCAGATGCAGACCTGATATTATGATAGGATTATAATCTCTGTCACTGAAAGTCAAATTTACCCAGCTGAACCCTGAAGGAAGAGAAGTAGTTTGCTGGTGAGATGACAGGGGGAGGGTATCTCTGTCTAAGGAGACAGGGACTGTGAAGGCTGAACACTGGAAAGAAAGTAGAGAACTCAGGCATATGAAAATAGATCAGGATGGCTGGAACTTAGATTGTGTCAGGGAGAGAAGTGGTGGATATGTAGCCTATAGAAGTTAACAGGACTCTGCTATTGAAGTGCCTTTTAGTTCATGTTAAGATTTTGCATTTTATCCTAAGATAATTTGGAACACTTTAGCTAGGAGAGCTCTTTTCAGATTTGTAAATCACAGAGAACAGGCAGTCTATGAACTTTCCTCTGGAGTATAGGCAAGAATATAGACATCACTGAATTTGTTTTGGATACCACCACAATTTTTATGATGGCAGCATAACCTCAAATCCTCACATGTGTGCATGTGTGCGCACACACACACATTCCTATAGAATTCCTCTTACAAACTCACTTGGGACGCTTATGTGCTATTAGCTTACTAAAAATCATGTTTACATGTTAGTTATCCAACCCGACAATAATTTCAGAATATTTTAGCAAAAGAAATATTGAACTGTTCCTAGAGACATTATGCTTTGTTACAATTCTACAAAAAAGGACATAAAGTTCTACAGCTGTATTAACATCCAATAGTGTGACACCTGTGATTAGTCATGGCAATCTGCCAAAGAACAAGAGTTTACTCTAAGGTAATAAAGAAAAATATTTTGTTTGCCCATTAGAATGCTCCCTTGTTAAAAAAAAAATTCAAGAGTTAGTGTTACAGCATGAAGGAATTAGACGGATGTTAGAGATCATTGGACCCAATCTCATTTCCACAGGGAGATAACTGAGGTCTCAGGAATGAAAGTAACTTACTTGTCAATTGTTTTATATCTACTGCTTGGGTACAGAGGAGAAAGCTTTGCAAACTCTGAGGGATTCCCCTCAACTGCCCAAACTCACAACATGAAACAACCTACCTACCACCTCATGGTGTTTCTGTGCCTTTTGCTAAATTACATACAACAGCCCTGAGCACTTCTGCACATACCCATCCTTTCTAAATCATGGAGCCATTCCTATGATCTTAGAATCCCTTCCTAATATAATCAAAATAAATGAGACCACAGCTTCCTTCAGTCATAAAATACTCTTTCCAATTGAGATGAATCCACAACAAAAGCAAACTAGCAGTTGCTTCCCAGGCGAGATTCAGGGACTCACAACCTCTGCTGCCCTCATCTTAGTGAGTGTTAGATACATAAAGCACCTGCATTTTCTCACCTGTGGACACATCACCTCCACAGCCCCAGGAGACAGGAGATAACCATTATCTTCCTTTAACTCATGTGTAGAGTGTTTCTTAAGGTGAAATCACTTCAAACTCAGTTGAAGTTTAGTGATTAACTAAAGCATCATTATTGTAGACTGCCTTTTTTTAAAAGTATATAAAAAAAGACCACTCTTTTAAAACTGGTCACACTCTTTAGAATAATGAATTCTGTTCAACAATCTTTAGCCTGCTGTTATCGAAACGCTTACACATTAATACTATCTTTTTCCAATGTTCATAAAGCATCTGTAAGGATTTTCTTTGATCTTTCTTTCATTAGACTCCACAGATCAGCAACCCTTCAATGTTATGCTTTTTCTCAAACTGAGCCTGAGCGTCTGATCATTAGTCAACAGTGTTCTAAAGAACTCAGTTTTGCTTACCTTGAATGAGATGTTATTAATGCCCTCCATTATTGCTGTTGGCTGTTGTTTTTGCAAACAAGGAAGCTTTTCAGGATGACACGAGGGAAAACATGGCAGAACTGTGTTCTGAGTGGAGGTTGTAACCATATGCAGCGACCTGGAGAAATGTCACTTACAGTGGGCTCCTAAGATGTCATGCTTAGGAGCTTAAAGGAACATTGAAAATAAAATGTTTGAAGTGTGTGTGTGTGTGTGTGTGTGTGTGTGTGTATCAGGAGAGGTGTGCTAGATCTAGTAAAGTTAAACAACCATATAAATCAATGTTCCATATGAAACTGTGACTTCACTTCCAGATATAAACTCTATAAAGAACCTCTAACTGTGTAGTTTAGATGAAATGAATGAAACAAGAAAAATAAATCCACATACTTACCCATTTCCTATTTTAATAATAATTATTTAATCTTTTTTCATGTTTAAATTAGAAATCAAAAAAAATCTCCTTTGTATTGACTTTCATCAGCTTATTACTTTAAAAGCAGATCCTACTGATGTTTCCCAAACACCTAAAGATAAGACAATAATAAGTCCTTCAAATCCTTAATTCATAGTTTCTAAATTCATGGTTATAACCATGTTTGGCGGTCATAAGCATATTAAATGTTTCTATCACCTTGCTCAGTCATTCCCCCTCATCTATACTTCCTTTCCCCCCATGAACATTTCTGAAACAGAATGAAACAACCTACTTACCACCTCCTGGTGTTTCTGTGCCTGTCACTGAATTACATACAACATGAGAACTTCACACATTCCCATTCTTTCTTAATGATGGAGCCCATTCCTCTGATCTTAAAAACCCTTCTGGAGTAGAATCATAATACATGAGACTACAGCAACCCATAGTCAGAGCTGATATGAGGAGGTAAACACCTCTCCACCCCCCAAATAAAAAGGGAGGTACTTAGAGGCTACTTAGGCCTGGTGACACCTTGAGGCTATTGATTAGAAAACAATAGGGTCCTGAGCTAGGAAAACCTGCAGGGCTTTGTCAGCAGGAGGCTAAAAGTTGGAAATCAATCAGTTATACCCGAGGAACCTGCATCCATATATATATGTTAGAATTTTAAACTCAGTTAGTTTACAATGCCAGAATCTCCTGTGGGAGGTTTTCAAGCAACAATGTACACTTTGAAGCAACCCATCTGCTGCCAATAGATAGAGCTGCCCAGAAAATAAAATATCATTTAATTTTGCAAAACTGTGTAATTTGTGCATTTATGTGCGTACTATTTCTATGTCTCCTTGATTGAGACTTTTAACTAAAGAGGATTGTTTTTTCTTGGTTTACATATACAGTTTAGTCCAGGAGTCAATTACTAACTCTGCTGTAAGAGTAAGGATGTTCATATAACCCTTGCCACTGCATTGTGCAAAGATGAAAGCCATGCTCATAAAAAATACAGAACACTAGAAACCCATTGGGAGACTGAAAAAAAACTGGGAAAAGTACTAGTTTGATGGTCACATGTTTCTCAGTCACCCCTCCACCAGCTAACACACCCAAGAGGGAACACCTGTTAGAATATGACAACCTCAATAAAATATATTGCAAAATAAGAGGAAGTTGTACAAAGGTTTTGTGGATTATGTAAATTAATGCAATTACAAAATCTAATTTTATTTAAATAGGGATTAAATAGGGAGCAGAACTCTTTGGCATTCTTTCTGACGGAATCTCTAAAACATCATCGACATGAGTTTTACAGATTATGGGAGAGATTTATTATCACCATGCTGGGTCAAATGGCTCATGACCACAGACAGTTTTGAAAAGTGACCAATACCCTTCAGGAACATGAATAACTGATGTTAAATAATGCAGGCTGCCACCATGGGGGGCTTCCTGGCTTGGATGAAACAAGGCCTAGAAGGTTGCTCCTGTATTATTGGAACCCCATGCTGCTGAATGACATTTATTTTAATTATCTGGCATGATTAGCACGACCCCCCCCCCCCCCCCGCATTGGTCAGCTAATTAGACATAAATTTATTAAACAAAAATAAATTTTATGTACTTGGGATTGCTTAAATCAAGCTTTTGCATACTTAGATGATCATCCTATCTAATAAAAGAGTAATATGCAAATTGAGCATCACTCCAACACACCAGATGGCTCCCCCCATGTGGTCAAAGATGGATGCCCCCATGTGGACACAAGATGGCCGCCACAAGATGGCCAGCAAGGGAGGGCAGTTGGGAGGGACCAGGCCTGCAAGGGAGGGCAGTTGGGGGCAATCAAGCCTGCAGGGAAGGGCAGTTAGGGGTGACCAGGCCAGCAGAGGAGGTAAGTTGGGGGCGACTGGGCCTGTAGGGAAGAGCAGTTGGGGGGACCCAGGCCTACAGGGAAGAGAGTTGGGGGGACCAGGCCTGCAGGGGAGGGCAGTTAGGGGTGACCAGGCCTGCAGGGGAGGGCAGTTATGGGTAAACAGGCTGGCAGGAGAGCAGTTAGGCATCAATCAGGCTGGCAGGGGAATGGTTAGGAGGTGATCAGGCTGGCAGACAGAAGCGGTTAGGGGCAATCAGGAAGGCAGGCAGGGTGAGCAGTTGGGAGCCAGCAATCCTGAATTGTGAGAGGGATGTCCGACTGCCTATTTTCAGGCCTAAATGGACAGTTGGACATCCCTCGAGGGGTCCCAGATTGGAGAGGGTGCAGGCTGGGCTGAGGGACACACACCACCCCCCCCCATGCACAAATTTTGTGCACTGGGCCTCTAGTCTTCTTTATAATGTAAAATACAGTCTCATTTGTTCTTTATAGGTAAAAAAGAATTGCAGATGGATAAAGAAAATAGTCAACAAGGCTTATTTGTTTTGATGTGCATAAAACAGGGGTGGGCAAACTTTTTGACTCGAGGGCCACAATGGGTTCTTAAACTGGATCGGAGGGCCAGAACAAAAGTATGGATGGAGTGTTTGTGTGAACTAATATAAATTCAAAGTAAAGGAGCGGAAGGGAGAGCAAGAGAACCCTCCGCTCTTTCGGCTCCGCAAGCCGAATACAACAGCCGAACGGGCCGGATCCGGCCCGCGGGCCGTAGTTTGCCCACGGCTGGCATAGAATTTGAACAAAGCAAGAAAAAAATTAAAATCTATAAGCACTTTCTTACTGTACTTAGTTTTAGAAATTGCACATGGCCTCTGAGGCCCAGTTTATAGTGTGTATTTGAGTATTCAACAAAACTGTCACACATAGTCAGCTGTACAGTCTTGCACCTGTTGCCTGCTACACCATTCCATTGACCCTGTCTCCAAATACAAATTTATGCCAGTGATGTGCCTCATGTTTTTCTCCTTAACCCATGGAAACGGTGCCACTTTTTACTTTACCAGAATAAGCTCAAAGGCACAGCTCAATTTATGTCTCCTCCCTCATGAACTGAAATTGAATCTATGGAGAAAGAGACCAGGTTGCCCATTCAAGATAAGAGCATCGCATGAAGCCTTAAAACACTAATAAAATAGGAACTGAAGAGTGAAATATACTATAGCTACAATGATATTAACAATTATATAGATATTTAGATAGTATCAAAGTATAACTCATATTTAGATATTATCAAAGTATAACTTCATTTAAATCTTATAAAGCCCTGAGAAGTAGACCAAGCTATCAATAGTATACTTATGTCTACATAGAGAATCTAAAGCTCACAAGACAGTCTGTGTCTTGTACAAGGTCACATAACTAGTTAATAGGAGAAACTAGACAAGGACAGGTTTTTCTGATTCCTAACAGTGGACTTTTCCTCTAGTTGCCTAAATGTGGAGCACAAGTGATGATGGGATGCAGGATTATTTCACCCAGTGTAAATATGCCTCAACCAGCACCAGGACTTAACAGAAGAATGAGTATTCTCCACAAATATTCCCACCTGGTTTGGGTCATAGCACTGGAGGTACAGAGGTACCACGTGGTGGCCACTCAGCCCCCTCCTCTCCTGTTTGAGTGGATATTTAGAATACTAGTTGGTTTTAATTTTGACTAAAATGACATTGGAAATTTTGCTCTAATCAATGTGTCTATTGTTTTGCATCTACTAAGAGCCAGTGTGGGAAAAAGAATACTACTAGTATATTCTGCTAATAAGTTTGTGGTTTTAGTAATCAGAGCTCATCTCAGTCCCAGTTCACTGAACGGTCACAAAGTTTTGTTTATTTTTCCCAAATCATAAATAAATGATAGATCATAAGTGCTTCAGGTCTACCATGAAGCAAACAAGAAATGCTGATGCTGACTGGGAATTTTAACAGAGGACGATAACTTGCAGCAAGCATTCTGAAAAACCCTGAATTGCCGATCTAGGAAAACATTCCAGAGTATGACCAGTAAATGGGATCTGGATTAATGACAGATTAAAGATTCAGAAGCTTGACAGATGGGCCTGTATCAGCCTGTCCAGTTTCAACAACCTTGATCCCAACATCTGGTTCGAGCCCTTTCTCTTTCTCTACCAGCTTGGAGTGTAGGACCTGTGGCAGGTCTGATTTATGTGGGCAATATCAGCTCCGATGCTTTCCGAGCTCTCTTTGCCTCAGGTCTCTGTTTGGACATTTTCCCATTTCATTTCTAGCTCTGAAATCTTTCCTCCCCACCCATCCTTTAGCATTATAGCATTCGAATGGATTGAAATAAGCACATCAGGCAACCAAGGCAGGCTTTATTCCCAGTGCCTGGATTCCTAACCACATTGTCCTGGCTGTCCACTGTGACCTGCCAAAGTGCTCCAAAACCCACAAGAGGAACATTACACTCCACCCCTGCCCCATCCAGCACTGCAGTGCTCCAGCATTGTCCAGCCATCCCTCCTCCTTGCCTAGAAGGGGCTTTACAAAAATAAACACACAGCTCTCAAGACACAAATTAGTGGTCATGGCCTATCAGGCCTCTGGATGAACCCCACTGTCTTTATTGTCTTGTCCATGTCTTTTCCTCTGCACCTTGGGATAATAGCCCCCTCCCACCAGCTCCCTGTAACACTCTTGTGAGGACAGTGTCTTTCTAACTCATTTTTTAGAGGCAAAGCATTGCAGAGTTCTTAGTAGGCACCTGATAACTATACTTTCATTTTATTATCCACAATGCTGCATGATATTATCACCTAGATAAGGCTCATATTTTTTAAAAATTTATTTGAGAAAGAGAGAGAGGGGGGGGAGGGAGAGAGAGAGAGAGAGAGAGAGAGAGAGAGAGAGAGAGAGAGAGAGAGAGATGTATTCGTTGTTCCACATATGTATGCATTCGTTCATTCGCTGGATGATTCTTGCATGTGCCCTGACTGGGGGATGGAACCCGCAACCTTGGCATATTGGGATGACTCTCTCACCAACTGAGCCACCCGACCAGCTGTTTAGGCAAGTCCAGGGACTAGTGAGAGTCTGTATCTTACATATTGTTTGTTTCTCATCCTCCTCTTTCTAAGCTATACTACTAGATAGAGTTTCACTTCACCTTTCAGTTTATTTAGTATCTAAAGCAAAAGGCTGTTTTCTTTTTATTTCCCTTTGTTCATATAGCAATTAGAGGACATTTTGTGAGACTCTGGTGATAAAACTGTGATGTTAGAAATTGCTTATTGAAAGTGTAGTGTAGTGGGAGGAACAAATAACAGGTTCTGAGTCATCATGCTGGCCGTATCAATACCAAACGGTGTGACTTTTGCCATTTTGAACTTCTCAGGTTGTGTGTGGGTGTGTGAGTGAGTGAGTGAGTGTGTGTGTGTGTTCTCTTTAGCACAGTAGCTATGCTATAAAGGTAGTGGGAAAGCTCTATCTATCTTTGCCTATGCTCCCTGGACTATTGAAATTAGGGAGAAATGTCAACATCACAGAGAACTCAAACAGTCTTATCAGGAGCTTTCAGCCAACCTCCTATAATTAATCCAAAAGGACCCTAACTTACCTTAAGAACAACCCTTTATTTTCCAGATTCTTCCTGCATCTAAGAATCTTACAGTAGGAGCAAAATGCAAATGAATCAGACCATGTAAAATGAAAAAAAAAAATCCTTAATAATTCTTTGCCATCCAAAAAAAAAAATGAGAGGACCATTATTGGAGCATGGTACATCTTTTTTTTTTTTTTTTTCTATATATTTTATTGATTTTTTACAGAGAGGAAGGAAGAGGGATAGAGAGTTAGAAACATCGATGAGAGAGAAACATCGATCAGCTGCCTCTTGCACACCCCCTACTGGGGATGTGCCCGCAACCAAGTTACATGCCCTTGACCGGAATTGAACCTGGGACCTTTCAGTCCGCAGGCTGACGCTCTATCCACTGAGCCAAACCGGTTTTGGCGGAGCATGGTACATCTTGATGGAGCATTTGTGAATTCCATAATTTACTAACTAGTTCATATATCAACTCCATAATAGTCAGGCACAATCCCCCAAGCTACTTAGAATATTTGTCTTTCTTCCTGAACAATCTAAACTTAAAGAGCTCAGAGTATCTGCTAAATAAATTTTAAATCCATTCTAATTAGTAGTGTTCACCATAAAAATGGAGAACCAGCTGTTCACTGACCTTGCATGGCACTGTTCATGCATATTATTCTCCAGACTATTCTAGCATTGCTTTTCCACGTTAATTAATGCCAGACTTTCACAATTCTAATATGGGTATTACTTTTGCTCACATTTTTAGTAATGTTACTGTTTTTTCTCTAAATGCTTTTACTGTATGTAACTAATGGATTCAATTGTTTAATTGCCATGATGAAGGTAATATTCTAGTAAATGCTAGTCCACTAAAGAATGCAGAGAATTGACAGACACCAGTTCATATAAGCAGGTTTGTCTGAAATATCAGTTTAAAGCCCTAACTGGTGTAACTCAATTGGTTAGGTGTTGTCCAGTGCACCAAAACACTGCCAGTTCAATTCCCCATCAAGGGGACATGCCTGGGTTGCTGGCTCCATCCCCAGTAGGGGTCACGCAGGAGTGTTTCACTCTCACATTGATGTTTTTATCTCTTCCTCTTCCCTCCTCTCTCTCTCTAAAAATCAATAAAAAGATGTTTTTAAAAAGAATTATAAGTTTAAGATACATATGAGGAACTACTTTTATTTCAATTATTTTTCTTAAATAAATGACTCCTACATTTCTGTAAGATCACTTGGGATGTCAAATATTTGCCATAGTAGGGACATATGACTTCAGTGAAGATAAAATAATAAAACAGTAATTTGCATTCCAGAAAAGACAATTTACAGCCCAATGTTTGACTGATTTTTGGCTATGCTGATTGAGTCACTGTAGCCTGAAAACAGTCTCTTCAAACCTTGGGTAATAGAGTGAGAAATTATCACAAAAAAATAGTTTTTAGGGTTTAAAAGTCAAACTGCAGAAAAACACTGCTCTTTATATTTTGTACAATAGATTCTTGTCCATCTCCCTTCTCCTTATAATTTTAGTCATTCATGTTTTTTATGGCAAGACATCCATAAAAATGTTTTGAAAACTATAAATAAATATCTATATTGCCATAATTTCATTAGAATTATGTGCATAATTTATAAAACATAATAACTTCTTTATTTTTTAATTTTTTTATTGAGTTCAAAGAGGAAGGGGAAGGGAGAGAGAGAGATAGAAACATCAATGATGAAAGATAATCATTGATCAGCTTCCTCCTGCACACCCCACACTGGGGATCGGGCCTGTGACCTGGGCATGTGCCCTTGACGGGAATAGAACCTAGGACCCTTCAGTCCACAGTCCAACGCTCTATCCACTGAGCCAAACCAAACCAGCTAGGGCAGAACTTTTTTTTTTTTATTCTATATTTTTCACTCTTTAAAAGCAGACAGAATCTCAATGAATGTTCTAAGGCAAGTATTCCCATTTACCAATCATACATTGATGTGAGCAGGAACTATCATTGTTCTGAAATAGCCTTTACTGTCTCCTAAACTTTTAAAAGTAAGCAATAGTTCCAGGGTAAAAAACATGAAATATACAATTCCTTATATGAACTGTTCATTTAAAAATTCTAAATTGTCTTTTTGACAATTTCTGATAATTCACTTACTTGGAATTATCTCAATTAAATACATGTTTTTTTTTTGTTTCTTTTTACAACATGTTTTAAGAAATGCTAAAATGTTTGCATGTGCTGTATGCATAAATAATTGAAGTGTTGTGGTACCTATACAAGAATCATTAGACAGATAAATGGAACAAAATACTCCAAGCCAGAACTTAGGATATTAAGTATTTAGACACTTAAACATAAGAGGTCAACTTCTGGTGGATTCACGTTATTTTATATAACATTAAGAAGGAAAACACTGAATCAATTAAATTATGTGTTTTCCAATATCTAGAAATTTTATGTTGTATGTATTGAAAGAGCTTATTTATTCTTAGAGACAGATTTTATCATGCACATACATAAAATATATAAACGAAATAAATTAACATTATATAATTTCTTCACACTGAACTCTTCTAAATCACATTTAGATTTAGAGTTGAATGTTTCTGCTTTTCTAATCAATGACATTCCCTATTAAGAGAATTGGTTACATGGCATTTCAGGTGAAAAGCCATTGATGTTAGCATTTGAAATCTGATTTTGCAATTATGTATGGATAGTCATCTTTTAATTTTATCTTGTGGCATATTGGTAAACATATTTGACTCACCACCTCTATCAAATATTACTCCAACCATTTGGTTCCTAGAAGTTAAAAATGTTTTCTACTATTATCTCTGGAGAATGACCTTCCACAGGGACACCCATTCTGCAAATATAATGCTGGGGCCTTTGAGGTTTGTACATGTACAGGGAATGGCTTTACTCCACCTGAGTGACCGTGATTTGTAGGTTTCATTACTTGTTAATGTTCCAATAAGAACATATCTTATGATCAATAAAATTCAGTGTCTCACAGACATCAAGAATTATTACTAAAAATACAGGGTCATTCAAGAAAGTACAGAAACAATAAACATGCAACTCCTTATATAAAGTAAGGATTAATGCCTGCCAGACCTACCCCAGAAGATGGTTTGAGGATCAAAAGGCGATCAGACATGCACATAAAACTTTTAAATTTTGAAGCATTATTCAGCCTATAGTTCCCTAAAAGTAAATACCTCTTAGACAATTTAGAAAGTCTGTTTTTTTGCTTTTGTTTTTTGTTTTTGTTTATGTTTTTCAAAAATTAACACAAGAAATAAATACTATAACTACTTTTCCAGAAGTTGTTTTTCAACATTTTAAATTCATTGTCATGTTCTTTCTTTCTAGCAATATGTGAGCATCATTATATTGTTTATGATAAAATTGTTTTATCCGTATGCCAAATATTAGTGTTACTCTACAAAATTGTTTCTACTCTTTTTATGTCTTTCTTACATTTGACACATTGATGCATTGCATGGGTCACCATTTTATTGGTGCTGACATATTTACTAAACAAAACTTGTTCCAAGTTTTTAATACCATCTCAGGTACTTACAATCATTATCTTTTAACTACAATGAAAATAAATATTAAAATAATTTCATTAGAGATAAATTGGGATTTAACATGTAGATTCTGCCTGATATATCAGCTTTCTTATAAAATTTCTCAAAACTATTTTACATTCTGAAGATTAACCAAATTAGTGATATTTAATTTATAACATAACCTGATTACTTTGTAAATATTGATCAGATTAATGTCAATAACCTCGGACAGTGGTCGGCAAACCGCAGCTCTCGAGCCACATGCGGCTCTTTGGCCCATTGAGTGTGGCTCTTCCACAAAATACCACAGCCTGGGCGAGTCTATTTTGAAGAAGTGGCATTAGAAGAAGTTTAAGTTTAAAAAATTTGGCTCTCAAAAGAAATTTCAATCGTTGTACTGTTGATATTTGGCTCTGTTGACTAATGAGTTTGCCGACCACTGACCTAGGACAATTAACCATAAGACAGGGAAATGTCTGAAAAATTTTAAACAGAGATTGGATGAGTTTATTTCAATCATTATTGAGCATTACAAACTCAAAGCCCTCTGCAAAAAGGCAAAAGAAATGTAGTGAATTAGTTTTCATGCTGATAAAAGTAAGTTTAACAAATAATCTTAAAAGACATCTTTTCTCTTGGCACTAAAATCTAGGCCGACTTTTTGGGAAAATACTAGGCAGTATCTTCAACTGCTTTTTATAAAAATGAAGAAATATTCTTTTATGACCACTTTTATATTATCATCAATAAAACATTAAAGCACAGAATTAAATCTTATTTTAGCAAAGATTGGCCTACCCAGAAACCATAAAATAGAGAGACAGCTCTGAGACCAATCCACAAAGTTAATATTTGTCAGGTAGAAATAAGAACATTGGTTTCCTGGCTCCATTCACCTCTACTTTGATTTGGTCATAATTTTCATATAGTCCTAAGATATCTGCCAATAGCTCTACTTGCATACCCTCCTGGTGGTAAGCATAGGAAGAGAAAAAAAGGGGTGCTTCCTTTTCATAGTTTCAAACAAAACCAGGTGTTACTTTTGACTGGTTTACACTGGGTCATTCATTGCCTGTCCCTTAAAGTAATCACTGAAGCCAGGGCCATGTGTGCACCCTGGGCCAAAATACACTCCTATCCCATGAGCTGAGGTGCAATCAACCTAATTAAATTGTGTTACAAGTTAGTGAAGATTTTCCCCTAATACACACTCTAGGGCAGTAGTTGGCAAACTCATTAGTCAACAGAGCCAAATATCAACAGTACAACGATTGAAATTTCTTTTGAGAGCCAAATTTTTTAAACTTAAACTTCTTCTAACGCCACTTCTTCAAAATAGACTCGCCCAGGCCATGGTATTTTGAGGAAGAGCCACACTCAAGGGGCCAAAGAGCCGCATGTGGCTCGCAAGCCATGGTTTACCAACCACTGCTCTAAGGGATTTTGCCACAAGGAATGGCAAAATTTCCCATTTCTATTTCACCAACCAATCATATTACTTCATTTAAAAATCCTCTGGGATTAATTTCATTCCTGCATAATAACTACACTTTGAAGATTTTTTCTGTTTTACTATATTTTAACCATTTGTAAGGATTCTTATGAATTTTACCAATATATTTTATATTGTTATTTATAGGTGTACTCATGCATGTTATTGAAATTATGCATAAAGTATTATTGCCTATAAAATAAATGCATATGAAGTAAAACTTCCAGATAATTTGAATAAATAACTTAGTAAGAAATTCCTTTTTTGTTTATTAAAGTATAGTTGAGCCCTAGAGTAGTCAGTGGAAGGCTTCAGGTTATACAACAATGCTTTTTTGAGCACCTGCCACTGGTAGACCTTTTGCAAGGAGCTCAGGATGCAAAGATGACAAAGAAATAACCCCTGACACCAGGGTGCTTACCGTTGAATGAGAACTCACAACCAGGGGTGAAACAGGCAGACATTGACTCTACTACAAGTGGTGGAAAATGGGAGCTTGGGATGCGAGCAAGGTAAATAACTTCTTGTCTGAATGTAAGGGATGCAGCCTGCATGTGCAGGGAAGTAATGAGAAATAATAAAGATAATCAGGGTAAAGTATGGCAGCTCCACACCCACAGCTTCAATGAGAATGCTGCTCCCATTGAAACACTGCTCCCATTGAAAGCTACTCTTCACTGCCCTTGTTGAGGAGGAGAGGGAGTGGAAACATTGTCAAATGATTGGAGGATCTCCTAGATAAGGCATTGATGTTTACTGTGGAAATAAAACTTTTTTGATGGTTTCATATACATAATATAGAAATCACACACACAATTCATGCTCTTTTATATTTCAAACTGTAAATGGTTACTTATGTCGAGGTTGAGAGAGAGAGAGAGAGAGAGAGAGAGAGAGAGAGAGGAAGAGCTAGCTATTGATACATTTTAGTTTAAATATAGTTTATAAGATTCTCAAAAAGAAATTATTTTTTATTATTGATTCAAAAGAAAGGTGGGGGAGAAAAAATATCAATTTGTTGTTTCACATATTGATGCATTCATTGGTTGATTCTTCTAAGTGCCCTAACCTGGATTGGACCTATAACCTTGGCTTATCGAGACAATGCTCTAACCAACTGAACTACCCATCCAGGCTTCAAAAACAAATCACTGATTATTGGTGTCTGAGCAGAGGCTTCAATGAGCCTACTGCTGGACCTCCAATCTTCTCTATGCCTCCTGTCCACCTACTTCATTTTGTTGATCTCAGGGTCTTAATTAAAATGGGCTTTCTGGCTAAGTTGTCATCCAACTCATTTTATCTCTTCTGAGACATACAATTGGATTACATTTCTTGGACTGTCTGGCAGTAAGTTTTAAGTTTGTTTCTTCCACGACTAGCCCATGACAATTTCCCAGGCAATTTTCTCCATATTTTTTCAGCTGCCACAGGCCTATAAAAGATGAATATGGTGATCTGAAAATTAATTGTTGAGGATGGCATAGACTTTGAGTGAAATGATTCAGGGTCCTTGAATTATTGCTTTGAAAAGAGTTACAAATTGGGAATGCCAGATTTGTAAATGAGCAAGAAGTAATTTTCTATCATGTTTGAGTCATGATGCATTTAGGAGTTTACTTTTTAACAGTAGTTGACTGAATGAAATATCTACTAATTTTCTTAAATATATTTTTATTGTTGATAGTATTACAGATATTTCCCACCTCCCCTGAATATCCAATTAATATTAATACTGGGATCATTAATATGTTGTCTATGTGAATAAATGTGATTTTTTTTTTGCCACAAGAATTGTTGAGAAAGACAGACAGACAGACATTGATTGGCTGCCTCTTGCACGCTCCCTACCAGGGATTTAATCCAAAATCCAGCAGGCATCCAACTGGGAATCCAACTGGTGACCTTTTAGTGCATAGGATAACACCCACCCAACAGAGCCATACCAGCCAGGTCATGGATAAATATGATTTGAACTTTAAAATATACTTTTCCATCACCTTATATAGGAAAGTGTATGGTGGGCAATTAACACCAATAAG
Source organism: Plecotus auritus (assembly GCF_963455305.1). NCBI lineage: Eukaryota > Metazoa > Chordata > Mammalia > Chiroptera > Vespertilionidae > Plecotus > Plecotus auritus. The sequence goes on along the minus strand of NC_137775.1, from coordinate 140,560,846 downwards.
AAATAAGATGTATACTATATTCTAAGATATTTAATCCACACATTTTTCCCTCAGGGCACAAGAGATGAGGCATATGCTTCTACTTTGATATTTGATAGGCTGTCACAGAAACGGATTTCTCTGGGCACTGCATCTTTACTTTTGGTTATGGTCAATTACAATCATTTGAAAATGCAAACGTAAGACACAATCATCACTCCAATCATCCTACAATATTAGGGGAAAGCCACGTTCCCTTGACTTTAAAGAAGTTTCAAGATGACATATAACCAGTCTTTTAAAGGAAGGGATTGACCTTCATTCCTAATCAAATCATTCCAGGAGCCCTCCAGCACATTCTTCATTTATCCCTCCCTGTATATTTGGGCATTCTTACAAATGACACAGCCTGGGTTAGGGTATGTTTTATAGCAAAAAAGTCAAACAGGAATCTAGTATGCAAAAAAAAGGTAACCTAAATAATTATTTTCATGTTTAGTGATACTTGCTGTGTACTTCATAAGTGAAACACGTCAGTAAGTAAGTCTCAAGTGGTGATTGTTAATAAAGAAGAAAAGCCTATATTCCCAGTTCCCTTTGACTTTTTCATAATTGCAGCTTTACGTTTGGAAATGTGTCTGAGATCTCTTGATAACGCACACTTGGAGATAATGGAATATGTGACATATTTTGAAGGGTAACTGCTGATTTCTGATTGAATAGATAAATAAATAAAAATATAAGATAGAGAGAAAATAGTTTGCTCTAAGTCGTGACAATAAAGGGCACACATTTTCAGCTTCATTACTCCTCACAAAATATTTAAGACATTATAATTAATTTAAATGTTCCTTTAGGCACTGGATTTCCTGATGTTTCTAATTTGGTTTTTAACAGATGCCAGCAGTGTGAATACATAAGAGTTTTATGAGTGTTTTCCTTCTCTACTTTTTTAGTAAATAATTCTAAAATAAGTAATCCCAACCGAGATAGAAATATGCACTTGATGTTAAGATTTAATAATTTGAGTCACTTTATGTTTACAAAAACATTTTTAGAAATTTAAATATCATAACACTTTATCAGTGGGACGTCCGTATGCCTACATGCCTATGTATGTACACACATATGTAAATATATAGCAAGCAATAACTGAGAATTATAAAAAATAGTTTTAATTTTGTCCATAAAAATGTTAAATATACAATAACCTGTTTACTGATTTGGTAAATAACATTTTTTTAACATACTTTAATTTTTTAATAGAGATTTAAGTCATCCTCATGTGTATCATCCTTATAATTTTCAATATTGTCATGGTTAAAGTCTGCATTATCTGTGTGACTGCAAATTTTTTGTTACTCCTTCTATGGGCAGACAGAATCTGATTCCTATTCCTCAAAAACCGGTCCCCAACAGAAAGCTGCAGAAGTGATGTGGAACAGAGACCCTTTGCTTCCGTGGAGAGCTCTCGGAACACTGGCTCTGAGGTAAGACAGCCGCCATGGAGGAGGTCTGACTACACAGACATCACCGTGCCACAAGACACCCAAACCACGCAGAGGGGTGCCTGAAGGCTGAGATGCCACAAGGAGAGGCAAGGAAGCCACAGAGCAGTGAGTCCCCACATCTGTGAGTGATTAACCCCTCATCAAGGGAGTGGATCTTCCAGCCCTGGCCACCCCAGCAGATGCCACAGGAATCTGGTGCTCTTCCTGCATTTCTGACCCACACAATCATGAGCAAATTAATTTTTTAAGACATAAAGTTGGCAGGACTTTGGTATGCCACACGAGATAACTAGAACTCCATCAATAAATTCAAAGTTACTAAATAAAATGAATTTAATAAACCTAGTAACCAATACACCCTTATCTGGGAGCTATAATGCTTCCTTTCCTCTCCCAAGGAGGGAGGAATTGAGTTTGGATTTACAAATTACTTTTTTGAGAGTGCCTTTTCAAAAATTTTCTTTTTCCTCTAATGTTCCTTTCTACTTATGAAAAGGGATAACTAGCTAGTTGAAGATAGGAATGGGGAATCCAGGCAGGTGGAAATATTTCTGGCCTGAACAATTAAAGCAGACATAAATTAGATCTAAAGCAGCCCTGACCTAAGGGGTAATAAATCATCTCTGGCAAGGACAACTGAGAGAGTGTCCATAGGAGAGGAATGCATAGATGGGGGCTTGGACACGCCAACATGCTTATTCTACTTGTACAGAGGATAAAGGAATGTTGCAAGATAAGGGGGGAGAGAGAGAGGAGAGCACCATGTAGGCTTTGAGCTTTGAAACTGATATGATGTAGCAGAATGACCAATAAGGAAAGCATGGGGGTCCTAAATCAAGTAAGGGTCCGTCCAATTAGAAAGGGTCAAGTTCAGACAAAGAACTGCAGCATATATAAACTGGAGACAAAGGGACATGAGACACATTTTTTGCAGATTAATTTTCCCATTAGAGAGAGAGAGAGCAGGCTTTTTCCATTTGGGGGCCCCTCCTCAGGGCATTCCCTTTGGGGACACCCCTGCCCTGATGGAGTTTGTATCTGCTTCCAATAAACTTCCAATAAACTTCTTTTTTTTATTAAAGAAGACTTTTTGTCTGCGAGTTTATGCTTCAAGCTTTGTGAGGACAAGGACCCACAGGAAAAACCTGCACCCCAAACCTCACATTTCACTTACACTGGGCTTGAGTCTATATTCTGAATTACTGAGACAGATAGAAATGACACCATTGGATAAGTGGAACAAACTTGATAACAGCCAAAATGATTCATTAGACACTTGGTTATTGAGTAGCACCTTCTGATAATTGATCATATCTTCTAAACAGTTTGGTCATATATCAGACCTTGGAATTACTAAATCATGATATAACTTTTCTCCAAAATCCATACCACAATTACATTTGGGCTAATTGAAAAGGAAGGATGAGAATCTAGCACTGGCCCTAACATTTAGTATATCATTCAGTACACATTTGCTAGTTGGTGAATTAAAAAGTTGGAGCTATATGTACTATTTGTCCTTGCTCTTGCAATTACCACTGCCATCCAAACCACCATGTTATCTTTACTTGCTTTTCTTCCAACAGCCAAGAATGTTGACGGTCTTAACGTTCTCTTAAAATGGAAAGTTCAGTGATCAGAAACACCTATGGCTTGTTCCTCACTTTTCTGAGGTTCTTTGATTTTTTTTTTTAATCAGAGAGGCTTTCCTTGAGCAACCCATTACTGCCTGTCTTCATATCTTGGTTTATTTTCCTTCATGCCACTTATCCCCATATAACATATTTTCCCACTCTCATTTGATTATCATCTCTATGAGTTTGTTTTATAGCCACCCATTCCACTACCTCCCTCCCCCCCAAAAAAGATGATAGGAACTTGGCAATATTTCCAGAACCTCAAACAGTGCTTGGTATAATATTGTTGATAAAAAGTGTTGAATCAAGAATTTTTGACTGATATGTATTAATGACATGTAATGAAAAATAAAGTTGGAGAAAAATGCAGACAATTAGAGAGGATGTAAAATATAGAAAAAAAATACACTTTGATGTAATAGGAAATGCAGAATTACTGTCTATTCTTGAGCAGGGACTAATTGGGGATATTTAGTACTACAGTTGTATGTAAACTGGATTCAAGGTAGAAGAACTCCAGATCAGGGAGGCAGGTAAGCTTGAAAGTTTTGTAATAATAGCGTGTTAAAATGAGCACCTGCTTGATGAGAACAGAACTGCCAGAATTAGGTATAGCAAAAGAGTAGAATGGGAATAGTTTGAAATCAAGATTCTTAAGTGAGATAAACTAGCGTTATCATTGACAAAGATTCTCGGGAAGATTAGACACGGCAAGTGTTTATTTAGTACATACTATATGCGAGACATGCTGGGTACTCAAAATACAAATATGGGTAAGATTCATCCTCACACTGAAATACATAGTGGACAAAATTCACATGTGCAGCTAGCCTCGTTATGTCAGCATAAATAAAAGAACATGACAAAAAAGAAAAAGAAATAGAGTCACCATGGCCACTTATGGATAGCATACTGTCTTTCTTTTTGGAACATGATGGGTTATAGAGTGGGGTGTTTTTTTTTTATTGTTTGATTCTAACTCTGTCCAGGAGAAAACATCTTGACAGTTTAGAAGGCATAGCTAGGAGAGAGAAGATTACTTTAGCATTTATGCTTACCCCGTGGTTACCACAGGTTAGAGGGAAATTCTTGTCTTTACTAGATACCACATCATCTGTGTCTCTGCAGCAATAGTCAACTCTCCAGCCAGTCATACATCACCCTTTCAATGGCCTGGATATCATGTCCAAAGTTCCTAGATCCTAGGTCTTTCCAATTTATTTCACAGAATAAAGCTCTTAATATGTTCACATAAAGCAGGGCATACTTAATATTCTTTTTGTTTCTGTATAAAATGTTCACTTTAGTTAAGAGGACATTAATTCATTCCTGTTTATTTTAATAGCCACTGAGGATTAAGCTGGTTTAAAATTATGCAATCATAAAAACTGACCTTCAGAGTGCATTTATAGGATTCTCATTTATTGATAATCATTGGAAATATGAATGGACTGCTTGCTAGATGAACTATTACTCATTAATGTGTTTTTCTTAAAATTTAATGGTATTTGAAGTATCTCAGGTGGCACATTGTGCCACAGTTGCCAACTTTCGCAGGATGAATAGGATAGCATTTTCAAGTATTTATCAAAGTTTCATTGTTTTGGTGCCACCAAATACACAGTTATTTTTATTATTTAAGAGATGCCCTCTATAATCTACCTGGCACAGATGTTTCAAAATTTAGTGTTTAACCAACACAGCATATCCACTGTGTATAAAAGGTGTGTAGTGTACTGTTTATAATTCCCCTACCATTTGGTGAGCTCAGATTACCCTTAAGTCAAGAACTTATGTAGACTCAACTCAAAGGAATAGAACTAAGTCCTCTAAATATGTAATTTCTTTTTTCTCTCCAAATACCCTTGAAGAAATAAGTTTAGGGAATTATTAAAATTTATCCCTTGCTCATTCTATAATCAAAATTAGATTTTTCTCTCTACAGTAGCACGATGTCACAGTTCAGTTCTTGCAACATAAAACAAGTGGCATCATATTCCTGAATTTTGTACAAGGTAGTGTTTTTTTTTTTTTTTTTTTTTTTTTTTTTTTTACTTTCCCCTAGAGGAAAAAAAAATTAAACTACTTTTATGCATAGGATGGAAAATATTTCATTCTCTGTACTTGACATCTACACATGAATAAAGCCAATGGACTGTGACACTCCTTCCCTAAGAAAACTGGACATCCAATAGGCAGCATGTTCCCCAGCAGGCAGAGGCTTATTTCTCTCGTTTGTTTAACACATCTTGTTTCTTGCTTGTTCAATTACAAAATGGATTGTAAAATAGTTCTGTGAGTTGGATGCCAGCAGTGCTGTCCAGAGCTGCGATGAGTTAAATATAAAAAGCCATCACTCTTCTAGTCTGCTGCGCTGTTGTGCATGTCCCTGTCCCTGTGCACTTGAAGGGTTCCTTGTGGCTATGATGTGTCATCAACAAACACAAAATTGTAAATGGGATGATAAACGCTGAAGTTCTTCTTTTATAGCACAATGAATAATACCAAGAGACACATAACAGTGTCGTCCGCCATGGAGTCAGGGCTGTTTGAATTAATTTGCTATCAGTTAATGACACCCACTGTCAAGTACCTGATTCATATAATCTCTGACAAGTAGTAGACTGGGGAGTTCTGGGAGGAGATATGTGAGGTAGGCTTAGGGGCTTTGAAAGGGATTGTGTTCTCTTGGAGGACTTTGAGAAAACAAACAGAAATAATAGTTTGTGGATTTTCTGAATCATGTATGTGCAGGTGCGTGAATATGTAATGCCTGTGTCCCTCACTGGCCTCAATACAAATAGCTGTTTTGTCTTTATTAGCAGTGTGTGTGTGTGTGTGTGTGTGTGTGTGCGTGCATGTGTGTGTGATCTTCAGCAAAATTAGGATTTGAAGAAAGAGAACGGTGAGCATATTTGGTCATTAGGTCGTGTCTAAGCATTGAGTCGAGCACTTAATGATTACATATAATTGTAGACAGAATCATTAACTTAGATCTTAATGCTATTTAGCCAAAATATAATATCCAGAGCTTAATCAACATACACATAGACAAGAGCATCAAGCAGATCCAGTCTGAGCAATTCTTTTGGAGACTGGTATAAAGTAGGCTCATTTATATTTCTTCATTTTTCTTTTTTACTGAATTGATTGCGGTAACATTGGTTAATAAAATTATATAGAAGGAATCGTGAGTTGGAGTGGTGAACACACAACAAAATGATGTATCATAGAAAGTAGGCTCAGTTTGTGGCCAGATGAATACCCAGACAGATCTTAAAAAACTGTTTCTAAAATTTTCATATCAAGTTGCATTTAAATTGGAAGTTAATTACTGTTACCTAAACTATGCCCACATGATCTGTCTCAGTGATGCAATATTAACTTTGGAGTTGTTTTTATTGAAAATATATCAGGAAGAGGAAGAAGGAAGTAAGGAACTGATTCAAAAAATACCTACAATGTGTTAGTCTTATATTCATTTCATATTCATATTTAATCTCTCTCTGTCTGTCTGTCTCTGTGTGTATGTGTGTGTCTCCCTTGTCACTCTGTAACTTGGAATTCCAAACAGTAATTATATAGAGAGCTCTAAGAATATACATAAAACAGGAAAAAGGAAAGACACTATTCATGTAGATCTGATGTGCTGGGTCTACTCTGGCCAGAAAAACATACACAAAAACAAAATAGGGGTAATAGAAGGAAAGCACATTGCCTTAGATTCACAAAGACAAGAATATGATGGGTTTTTTTTTAATCACTTCTTAGTATCTAAATTTTAGAATATCTATAATATAATTTCTATCTTCTAATTCTTAGATGTTTAGTGTTTTGCAACTATGGATGAAAAGTATGCTGGCAGTTTTTGTTTTGTTTTGTTTAATATTAGTCTGGGTTTTTTGACTTCTTGTTTTGCTATGCTAAAATTGCCTGTGAGCATCTAATTATTTTTCAGGTTGTTTGTTTATATGCTTTTGCTTTGCATTTAGTCAAACAAATATCTTTATATTAGCACATAACTGTATGCCATAAACTTTTGAAATATTTTTGTGCCTCTCCCTGCCAAAATGTGTTAATTTGGGGAAAGACAAAGAAAAGAACTATTGTAAAAGTTCACAGCATCATAAGAAAATGGATATATTTACAGAAAAAGGAACCAATTAAAAATAGAATGAGAATAGATGGTTTGGCCTTAAATAAGGAATCTTAGCTGAGAGATGGTAGAAATAAAATACTGGGAGCAGCTAGACAATTCACTGCCTTCTAAGTACCCCTATTATATAAAGGAAGAATCACTTGACATTTCTAATTTCAATTAAAAAGGAGACAGAAAAACCTTTCTGGAGGGTAAATAGAAGTCACAACACAGAATTATCAATAACTAGAGGCTGGTGCACAAAATTCGTGCATGGGAAGGGTCCCTAGGCCTGGCTGGCAATCAGGGCCAATCAGGGCCTTCCGGCTGGCCGGGGCCTTCCTTCCCAGGCTGCTGGCTGCAGGCCGGGGCCTTCCTTCATTCCGTACTGCCCCCTGGTGGTCAGTGCACATCATAGTGAGTGATTGAACTCCTGGTCTCCAAGTTGAACTCCCGAGGGGACACTTTGCATATTAGCCTTTTATATATATAGATTGCATGTGTGTGTGTGTGTGTGTGTGTGTATTGTATTTGCCTTCATGGTCAGAACTGAGTGGTTAAACTACTGGTTCTAACACCTCATAATAACCCTCTCCACTTATGTTTCAGGGTATCAGAAATCCCAAGTTAAACATAGTTCCCTATTCCTGGATATCTTAAAATGCAAATAATCCATGGAATGGCAAGACATGAAGTCACTTTACCCTTTTGAAATACAGTTTACCAAAGCACAGTCCTTATAAGATGACTTTCTTTGGAAGCTATGATAAGAAGTAAATACCTGGGACAAAAAGAACTGGGGGAAACAGAAATGCATGTTCACCATAACAGACTAATTCCATTAACATCACAAGGTCATGTGGTACAGGAAGAGAAACAATTACAATAAATGATGCATTTCTTTCTGTGTTGTTTTTTTTCACCATCTTTTAAAAAAATTATTGAATTTATTAGGGTGACATTGGTTAATAAAATTATGTAGGTTTTAGGTGTACTTCCTAAAAAATTAGGAATTCTATATTTTTCAGGATTCCAGTTTTCTGCAGAAGCTTTTAAATTCAAAACCGGGTAAAAGCTATTCCTTGGGCATATCTTTAATAAAAGTCTATTTCAATTCCTGCCTAGGAATATGCTTGGCTTATAGCTTCTCCTAGACAGTGGTCAGCAAACTCATTAGTCAACAGAGCCAAATATCAACAGTACAACGATTGAAATTTCTTTTGAGAGCCAAATTTTTTAAACTGAAACTTCTTCTAACACCACTTCTTCAAAATAGACTCGCCCAGGCTGTGGTATTTTGTGGAAGAGACACACTCAAGGGGCCAAAGAGCCGCATGTGGCTCGAGAGCCGCCGTTTGCCGACCACTGTCCTAGAAGAAGCACTATCTCCCCTCTGGGAAAACGTTATTTATGGACCTCCTTAGGGTTCACATTATGAATGACATGGATCTATCATGAACAAATCTATTATAGACACAAGGGTACTTAGCAGAAAGTCAATCAATGGAATTTTATTATTTTTGCTTTGATTTTGTCATTTTTGATCTCAATGCTAAAGGTATTGTGTAAGACTAAGAGCCAGAGAGCAAATCATTTTACTCTCTTTTATACCCTCTTAATTTTAAGTATTAGACAAACATTTAGAAAAAATAAAAATAAAAACATTAGATCTTTAGACATGATTCCTTAAAATAAGCAAGTTGGCTGTGGCATACTTTCCTTAAACTGATGATTTTTACCCCATATCCTATGTAATAAAAACCTAATATGCTAAGTGTCCAGTTGGCCAGTTGGCCATTCAACCAATCAAAGCATGATATGCTAATGCCGCTCAACCATTCACTATTACATGCACTGACCACCAGGGGACAGACACTTCTACTGATAGGTAAGCTTACTGCTTGGGTTCAGCCAATCAGGACTGAGCGAGACAGGCCAGACATGCCCTGGAGCCCTCCCACGGCTCCTCCCTAGCTGGCCAACCTCCCGCATCCCTCCCTGGCCCCGATCGTGCACCAGTGGGATCCCTTGGCCTGGCCTGCGCCATCTCGCAATCTGGGCTGAAGCGCCCCCCCCCCCCCCCCCCCGCACACAAGAGCATGAATTTCGTGCACTGGGCCTCTAGTATTTCCCATAAAAAGAACAACTTTTTACAGGGTGTTGCTCAGGGACTTTAGGTCACATGTAGGGGTTTTTTCTGAAAGTCTCCCCAAATGTATGTGAAAAAAGAAGTTTAATTTGATATCATGTAAGACCCCCTTAGCTCTAAATATCCAAATACTCTGACAATGTCTTATAATCTGGAACAACAAAAAGACCAGATAAGTATTTTGCAAGAAAACACAGAAAGGAATAATTTCCATTTTTGCTTTCCAATGCTAATCAACTCCTCTCTCTTGTTCAGTAGAATAAAGTAAATTCACATTCTATGGTTTCCAGTTTTACTCTACATTGTGTATTGTATGGTAATCCAACCACTAAAATCATATTTTCTCTTCTGTAATTCTATAACATGTAGCCAGTATCTTTAGCTCTACCACTGTCTGTCTTTGCATTCATGACAGTTTTTTCTTCCCATTGTATTTTCATCTACTACTCATTTATCAAACACTGAGTGAAGCCCTGCTGAGTGTTAGGGACTGTTAGAGTCACTAGGAGTATTAAAGAGAAATACAACAGAATCTCATCTTACTCATATAAAAAAAATGTCTTGAAAATGAATCCAACAAATGACCCACATTCAATTCTATGTATTTCATCCTGAGACAGCATCCAGGGATGAGGTAATTCCAGATTACAAACAACAATGCCCTAGATTGGGAGAAAACCATCCCTGAGCTCTTGAATAACTGCTAAGTTTCCATTGGAACATTATGTTTCTGAAAATCATAAAATACCCCTAAAATATCATGCACACATTTTACAGACCAGCTGAGATCCTACCAAAACTCATTCATCAGAATGAGCTCTTTGATGGTTAAGATTTGGAAAGGAAACTCTTTGCTGTGAAGCAGATAATGCTATTTATATGACAGTGCAAATACTTTACTATATTTACTGCATGTATTTTACTGTATTTGCTCTTCTGTATTTGTACTGGCCCAGCTGTTGAGTTTACTCAAGTCAAAAGCTGTGTTCTGGCCCAGAGAAAACAAATAAAACCCAGTGATCAAAACACATGAATATTTTTTAGGTTGCTTTCACTGACAAACTCTACAATGTGCTTAAGTTGGATGTCACTTGGGTTGAAACCAGCAGTACTGGCCCTGGACAAAAAAAGAAGCAAAGGTTATCTAATGTTTTCCTTTTTTTCTCCAGATCCTTTTCTCTTTATAGCCCCTCCCTCCAGAAGAGCTTATTTCCATGTGGCCTCACCAGCAAATCACACTTGAAGGCTTAGCAACTGTGCTAACACAATGGTGTTATTATTTCCAGGTGTGTTTACAACCTATATAATAAAAACGTAATATGCAAATTGACCAGTTGGCGGGGGCAGGGCCAGCGAGCAGGTGGCACCAAGCCAGCCAAGGCACTTGCCAGTGGGGAGAGGGAGGGAACGGCGATGGGGGAGAAGGGAGGCAGCAGTGACCAGCAGCAGCGGAGGGGCGATGCGGCGGGGGGGGGGGGGGGGGAGGGAGGGGGGGGGCGCGCCTGCTGGTGCCGTCCCCTGATCTGCCGCCCAGTCACCTCCCACAGAGGGGGGCCACCAGCGGCAGCAGTGGCATCAGCGGGGTGATGGGGGCGGTGCTGTCCCCTGATCGCCCTCTGGGTGGCCTCTGCTGGCCTCCCACAGAGGAAGGCCAGACTGTGGTTTAGGACATCCCCTGAGGGCCCCCGGACTGTGAGAGGGCGCAGGCCGGGCTGAGGGACCCCTCCGCCCCGAGTACACAGAATTTTCATGCACTGGGCCTCTAGTATTTACATAATACTGTCAAAATTGGAAGTGTTTAGGTTACAAAGGGAAGATTCTCTAATATAAGAGAACTTCAGGTCATGTGTAAAATTGGTGGGGAAAAAACAAACCCACTAATTCCACATGGATGCTACTCATAGTTGTACCTATTTTTAAGCCTTACTTTTATGACCATAGATGGACAATATTTTCTGTCTTAATGTTTTAAGCATCCAAGATTGGAATGTACCGTTGTATGTTAGCCATGCACAGAAGGGCCTCTCTCTTCTTGGTTTTGTCCATCATTCCTAGGCACTACAGTTAGGCCCTTGCTTGCAGCCACACAACTTTATTCCCCGACAAGACCATGATGAGGTTCAGTGTGCATCCCACATTTCATCTTCTCTGTTTTGAAGGCTGCTGCAGCCACTGTTATTGCCTCATTCCTCCTCCCAGGAGTCCCTTAGGTAGTACTTACAAAGGCAATTTAACAGCCTGTGTTTGCTCTCAGCATGGATGAAGGCTCAGAGTCTGCAAAGCACAGTTAGGCAAACTGACAATGTCTGCGCAGTGACTTCTCTCCTCGCCAAAGGTGCAGACAGAAATCCTGCTTTCCTAGCATGAGAACCAGACAGAATTCACGTAGCTGTAGGTCACTGAAAAAGTGAAACAGTTTCCTGTGATTTCCTGTTTCAATGATGTCAAAATTCACATCTGATTCCATGATAATCAAATTACTTAAATGGAAATAATGCTCCATGAGTACTTGATAACTCAACATTTGCCTTCACCTATGTCTTCATTCAATCCATCCTATTTTTCCTGTTTTCTTAAAGAGCATGTCATCATCCTTAAGGCAAAACAGTATCAGCTAAAACCTCACCGTAGCCATAATTTATATTTCTGAAAATTATTTTTAAATTGGCCTGTTAGTCAATTTGTAAACACTTCATTGTTACCTGGTCTTCTGAAGACCAGAAAATGTTTCAATATAATTATATTTTTTCTGTTTCCTGATAATCAAGCTATTTAGAAAATAACGTTTATTTTCCTTACTTATTGGTGATGTTTCAAAAACGCTTGATGTTTGAACTCAGTAAGTCAAAGAAACTTGAATGACTTCTATGAGTGAAAATAGAAAATCCTTTTCTATCTAATTTCATACTTGTATAGTCAGATGACTACTCCCTGCTAAATTTGGGTCAATTAAAGCAATTTGCCACTTTGAAAGCCATATGCACTAGTTTCCAAACCTTCAGTATGCCCAAGAAGAGAAAAAAGAATATTTGTGATCAAAGTCAGATCCCAGAGGGGGGAAGCAGAGAAGATCAATTTACATCTCAATCTTCACATGAAAAAAACAAAAACATCGCAAAGGGCTCTGTCTAATCTGGTGCCTCTCTGTGACTGTTATTGTGTATAACATCCTCCCTGAGTGTCACACTGAGTTTATATAACATGACAACATGTTCCTCTAAGGGAAGGAAATGAACCATTGATACCTGCTCAACTCCAGGCATTACCTCTTTGCATTAACATCTTTATTGGAAAAGTGAGAACCACTAAAAAAAACAAAAACAAAATAAACAAAAAACAACACCTAAATCCACCAAAACCCTATAACTGCAGAGATACAATATCTGAAAAATGCAGGCTATAACCAGAAACACTTAAAAACTGAATATATGGTGATTCATTATTGTAACAAATAGGCATTTAGAAACATTATAGAAACTTTCTCTATTTTATAATTGCCAGCAATATTTTAAACAGCTTATACAAAAACTTTTTTTCTGTAGTCACAGAGAAAATGTTATTTAGATACCTATTTCCATTTTAAAAAGTCATGGAATTATAATTATTTATGTTCTAAAATTGTGAGGACAAATTATATTATTTTGCATCTCTATGAAGTACATTTAGAGGAAATGAAAACTTTTCCTGTGTAAAATCAAAGGAATGTATTTGCCTCTTCTGTTCAGGGAATAGGAAGTGTAATGTCACTCACTGGAAATGTTAAAATCAGAGGCTTACCACACAACCGTGGCCGAATGATGGAGACGTCTGGACACTAGCTATTCTGCTGTGCAGCTCAATTAGATGAGCTACACAGAAAACTGTTCTTGTTAACACATGCTAAAATAAATCAAACCAGACTCAGTGACCACTCAAGTTATGTAATATGAAAGGACATCACACAGAATAATCAATTCATGTTAGAAGGAAATTGAATCCTAAGTATACACATGGGTCAAGTCTGGCTTCAGAAACTGTAAGAAAGTAAAATGATGTCAGTCCAAATTCATGAGCTGTATACTTTAACAAGCATTACTGAAGCTTGAGATACTGAGCGTTATTTTTTAACATTCTTTGTCTAATCCACATCCAAACTTCTGAAAATCTCTTTGGCTTTATGGAAAGTCTTGCCTGGACACATAGATGAAGGCATTTACTACTATACCCTATATAATAAAAGGCTAATATGCAAATAGACCAAACAACCGGTTGCTATGACGTGTGCTGACCACCAGGGGGCGCATGCGGAACATGGCGGGCATTGGCCGCGGCGGGATGGTGAAGCAGGTGAGTGGGGGTGCCAGACCAAGGTGGGGCGCTGGTCGCTGTCATCGGGGTGAGCCTCTGGTGGTTACTGAAAATTCTTTGCTCCCGCGTGCCGCGGTCCCACCTGGTGCTCACACCTGCTGCCGGTGCTGGAGCTCCCACTCGCACCTGCTGCCGGCACCCAGTGCCAGCCCTGATCACTCAGCGCTGGCAGCGGGTGCGAGAAGCGACTGCCAACCCCAATCGTCCCTCAGGAGCAGGGGGAGGTGGAGAAGCCCTGAGAGGCAATCGCACCCCCTTACAGCACTGGCCCCAATCACTCTGAGCCATCAGCACGTGGAAGTGGTGGTGGCGGGAGTGGGGCTGCCAGCAGACAGGGACCAGGGGCCGCGGCAGGAGGGGCTGGGCAGGGGCGTGGAGGATGGGCTGAGACCCGCCCCTGTGTCCACTGCAGCCTCGCGGCCCACAGTTTCTTTCAAAGTGCACGAATTCATGTACTGGGCCCCTAGTACTAACGTAACAGTCTATACAATTCAATGACAAGACTACTGTCATTGTGTAATTGTGAGAAATCTTTTTTTTAAAGCATTTCTATTGCTGTGAAAAGATAGAATAAATTTGATATATTTAAAATGGCATACATGCTAAGCAAAAAGAATCATCATTTAAGTCTCAGGAAGACATTAAAAGCTTCAAAACAGTAAACATTATCTGATAAAAGGGAAAGATAATTCTGTGACACCACACTTGATTGCTGGGGGAGCAACAGAGCCAGGCATTCAAGTACAACTCTTCTAGAACCAGACTGCCTGGGTTCAAATCCCAGCTCCACCACAAGCTAGATCTATGACTCGGACAAGTCACTTTAGCATTTGTGCCTCAGTTTTCTCATCCTTAAAGTGGGATAACAGTAATATCTGTCTCCTGGGACTGCTCTCAGGTTCAAATCAGTTGTATTTGCAAACAACAGTACCTGTTCCACAGACTGTGGAATCTTAGAGGGAAGGCAGGGGTGGATGGATGGGTGGATAGAAATTAACCAAAGAACTTGTATGTATATATGTATAAGCCATGGACACAGACAATAGTGAGATGAAGGCCTGAGGCAGGGGTGAAGGGTGAGGGGGAGGGCTGGCTAGAAGGGTCAAGGTGGGTAAAAGGGGACATCTGTAATACTTTCAACAATAAAGATTTTACAATATATAGGAGGGAAAAAGTTCCCAAAAAAAAAAAAAAAGAGTATCTGTTCCAAAGGTGTTTGATAAATTAATGAACTAAAAAAGAACTATTGCAATTATATTTTTCTATAACTTAATTATTAAATAAGGGCTATATAACAATAATCCTATCTAATAAAAGGGTAGTATGCAAATTAACCATCACTCCGTCACAAAGATGGCAGCACCCATAGCCACAAGATGGTGGCACCCAGACTTCTCTGCCCCACCAGAGTCCCCCAGTCCTGGGGCGGGGGGCTGGGGGGTGGCTGCTGAGAGCAGGCAGTGTGAGTGGCCTGGTGGAATGCTTGCTTCGTCACCTCTCTTGAAATGAGACCAGTTTATTTTTTTCTGAATACCTGCAATTTGCATACATGTGTGTATTCCAAATGTAGAACATTTATAATTAAGGGAAGCAGGTATTGAACTTAGTTGTAAGATTATTCAGGTTTTTTTTTTAATTAACTTTATTGGGGTGAGACTGGTTAATTAGATTATATAGGTTGCAAGTGCGCATTTCTATGATACATCATCTGTATATAGCATTGTGTGCCCACCATCCAAAGTCAAATCACCTTCCGTCACCATATATTTGGAAGATTATTCTGAATATTGAGACATTTCTGTTTTGGATCATAGAAAAACTTATAACACATGAATAGTGATTTTCAGAAGCCTACATTGTAATTTTAAAAATATTTACTTCATATATTTCATGGTATTTTACCTGCATAATATGTTGACAGCGAACTAACATGACATTATCAGTTTGGAGATAAGTTCATTTATAACGACAAAATCTGGTTTGAGATGAGAGCTTGTGTTTTTGACATTTCAGACTTCGGAACATTTTAATATCCTCTTTGTAATATAAAAATATAATTAATATAACAATGTAAAACCAGGATTCATCTTGCTACACATTTCATAATCATGATCATCATTTTGTAACCAGTACTGCAAAGAAAAATGTTAAATTTGTCTTTCTCACATGCAAAATACCTTGAGAGGGCAGTATCATCTTGTTTTAAGCAAGTTTAGCGTAAACTTCTTCAACTAAACTTGACATGTGCAACGTGAGCTTGAGCTTTTGGAAATTCTGTCTACAAGTATGACAGCTTCAGCAAGCACAGGGCTTGTTGGGTTGAACACAAAGGAACCATTTAGAAAAGGACAGCACAGTTTCAAACCAGTTGTGGAAAATGGAGAAAATTAGAAACCTCCTATTTTAGAAAAAGGCGATGACCAGGGAAACAGAACAGTACTTTCCAGATCATGTGATGAGTGCATGTTTACAAGAATAAATTGCTACAGCTGAAAGAACTCTTCAAAGGGAGCGCCAGAAAATTTAGAAAAGGGGAAAAACACACACAACACTCCCAGGTAAAATATGCAAGAAAAGAAATAGAGGGATTATTTTTTCCATTAGAATTGACATTATTGGCAAATTTTAAAAGGATTCTCAGAAAGACTGGACAGAAGAGGCAGGGAAGTATATTGAATTGATACTTATTTGGATCTTAGTGCTTAGTATATATGATTATCTTTTTGTTTGTGCCGTCTGAATAACTATATATTTTATTAATTATTCTTAGAAAGTCAATTGCTAATTGTGTGTGTATGCAATGAGAATTTTTAATATTTACACTCTTAGCTACTTTCAAATATGCAATACAGTGTTATTAACTACTGTCACTGTTCTGTGCAGAACATCCCCGAGTTACTTATTTTATAACTGGAAATTTGTGCATTTTTGACGCATCTCAGCCATTTTGCCCGCCCTCTACTGGACTCTGTCTATAGTAACCACCAATCAGAAACCTATTCTTGGTCCCTATGGGCTTGTGTTTAATTTGGGGAAGAGGTAGCTTTTGTTAGATTCCACATTAAGTGAGATCATCCAATATTTGTCTTTCTCTGTCTGACTTATTTCACTTAGCATAATGTCTTCAAGGTTCAGTCATGTTGCTGCAAGTGGTAGGATTTCCTTTTTTCTCATGGCTGAATAATATTCCATTGTGTATTTATACCACATTTTCTTTATCCATCCATCTGCAGATGGACATTTAGGTTGTTGCCCTACCTTGGCTATTGTAAATAATGCTGTGATGAACTTTTAGGTGCATATATCTTTCCTGAGTTAGTGTTTTTGTTTTCTTTGAATAAAATACACAGAAGTGGAATGGCTAGATCATATGGTAGTCCTATTTCTAATTTTTTTAGAAACCTCTCATTGAATTTCTAATTTCGATGTATTACATCTATAAAAAATCTTATAGTGAAAGGAAATTCAAGCAAAATAACATACAAATATTAAAATTTATATGACTACATCAAAAGGGATTAAGAAAATACAAATGTTTGGCAATCTTCACCACTCTATGAGATAGGAAGGTGTGCATTATCCACAGGTAAAATGGTAAACAATAAAATTTCCCATCTGATTAAGAGATCACAATTTGACTGGTTTGTAAATGTGTTGAAAGAGAGAGAGAGACAGAAGGAGAGGGGAGGGGAAGGGAGGGGAGGGAATGGGAGGGGAGGGGAGGGGAGGGAAGGGGAAGGGGAGGGGAAGAGGAAGGGGAAGAGGAGGGAAGGGAAGGGAAGGGAAGGGAAGGGAAGGGAAGGGAAGGGAAGGGAAGGGAAGGGAAGGGAAGGGAAGGGAAGGGAAGGGAAGGGAAGGGAAGGGAAGGAGGGAAGGGAAGGGAAGGGGTTTCCATTTGAACAAGACACACATGCCAATGGATTCGGTGCTCTTCCTCTGATGGCCTCTCTGTTGGGTAACTAGGGTACCAGGACAAGAGGAGATGTGCAGACTTGATGAAATAGAGTGCAAGCTCTCAGGGAGAATAGAGGAGCTTGGGGGAGCCACGTGGTGGTTGGAGGGAGTAGTGTTTCTGAAGAACATTTTCCTGAATACATTTATAATTTCTGTGATATATGAAACAGTTGCAAATATATAACAGCCTGTTAATCTCTTCAGTCTACATATTTCACTGATATTATTCAGCGTGTCTCACAGTGAAGTCTAGCAACTTCTTATAGTCAAGCACAGCCATGCAATTGTTATCTCCCACAATGGGTGGGTTTATAATAGGATTTTTTTATACTCCACTTTTCCCACTCCTTGATGTTCCTAATTCTCAGTACTACATTTTGCTTTCAGTTTCTTATCTAAATAACCAAGATTACTCTTGTTTCCTCTTTGCTGGGCTCATCAGGATCCCCAAAATGAAATGTCAATGGAAGAGCATAGGGCTCAGCATTTGTATACAAGGGTCTAATGAGACACATAATCTGACCTTGGGTCATTCATTCAACCTCTTTCTTCTCAACTTTAATTTCTATAACTGACAAGAAAGTGAAGCACCAGGCTTTATCACTTTATCTGGAAGATGAAAAAGGTAATAATGATGCTATAAAGTAATAATGTATATATCATTATCTGAAAATAAATTACAGATCATTTGAAAAACACAAATTAATAAGGAAGGAAAATGGCCTCTTTAACTTCAAATGAACTTGAAAGATTAAGCCCTCCCATAGCTGGTGCTTGCTGCAGCTCCATGTGCCTTACTTAACCACCCCTTCCTGCCCTGTTCCTAGAAAGGAGGCTGCATCTTTGTATGTTATATTCATATAAACTTTGTAACGTTTTGGAGAAAAACAAAACAAAACAAAACAAAACAAAACAAAACGATGACCAAGAGAATGCTGCAGTCAACATCCGGAGTCTGGCTCAGGAGAACGGAGAGAAGGGAGAATTCCATAAGTTGGCCGATGCGAAGATATCTCTGTGAGTGACTGCCTGGCGTGTGACAGTTGTGTGACCGCAGAGGAAGGAGTCCAAGTTTCTCAGCAGAACACCAGGACTTCTTCCGTGTTCTGGACCTTTGCTTTGGTTTTCAGAATTCCCTGCTCCCCATCTGCTGGCTCTCTCCCTCTGAGGGGCGCTTGTCATCGTCACATGGGTGCAACTGGAATATTGTATCTCGAGAGGATTGCCCCAATGTACGTATCCTTTTATCCGATGATGAAAAAATCCCAAAGAACAAGAATGGAGACAGACTACTGTCCTTTAGGCTTAAAAAAAACCAGAAAGTGTCCTGCCAAGAGCTGAGACTTGGTTCTGCCACGCGCCTTGGAGAGATTGGATGAGGAAATGGCCTGGTTTGGCCCTGACTTTACCCACTTATGTTACTTTTGAAGGTGTCTTTGCCACAATGTGAATAAACTGCCACCTTTTGGAATAGGGACTCATATGAAAGTCTGAATTCCCAACTTTTCTTGAAACAGATCTATGTTCTGCAGCTGTGGCCACTGTCCTGAGACCAGGTCCTATCACTGGGAATCAGGGGGCACTGGAGTGGAGCTCCCCACCCAACCCCCACCGTGCCCTTTTATATTCAGGGATTGAGCTGAACTCACTTTGGGGGAGGCCTGGCAAGGATGACAGTTGTCACAGATGGAAGGATGGAGAATGGAGAGGCAGACATCCTGCTCGGTCCCTCCCCGGGTGGGGTCAGGCAGATGAAGGCCAGCCAACCCACCCCACAATTGGATGAGATAGCATCCTCTGTGTCCACCTCTCACCCCGTGGGCCCAGCCACTCCCCTCAGCTCCAGACAGCCCGCTGCGTTCCATGACAGCGCGCTCTGCCCTCACATGCTGCTCACCCTAAATGAGAAGGAAGAGAGCAGTTGGCCCACAGACAACTATACAGAAAGATAGGGCTCATGGCTGGCGAGCACAGTGGTGGTGGCAGGAGTCTCTCCTGCCTCTGTGGCAGTGCTAAGGGGCAGTGAGCCCAGTGGTAAGGACCAGCAAGCAGGCAGGTGGTAAGAAGCGAGGGATCCTGGACTGTGAGAGGGATTTCCAACTGTTGGCTTAGGCTCGTTCCCATGGGGACGGGCCTAAGCTGGCAGGTGGACATCCCCTTAGGGGTCCCAGACTGTGAGAGGGTGCAGGCCAGGCTAAGGGACCCCCCCCCCCCGCAGTGCACGAATTTCTTGCACCGGGCCTCTAGTTGTAAATAATGCTGCAATAAGCATAGGGGTGCATATAGCCTTTCAAATTAGTGTTTTGTTTATTCTTTATTAAAAAAAAAGAGAACAGACAAGTTTCTGTCTGCTAGTCAATCTATTTTCTTTTGTTACTAAAATTATTGCATTCTTAGGCAGTTATAAGTCACAAGAAGCTGTAGCTGTAATAGGAAATTAAATACAGCAATTAACCTAAGGCTACTCATAATTGACAGCATAAAGCCACATTCTTGTACTATAGCATAATAATTAAAACACAAATGCATAAACAAAGTGTAAACAAACACAAGTCAAAAATTCCAAACACATTAAACCTCAACAGTAAAATGATGCTATATTGCCAAAACGTGTTACTGTTTTTTTCAGGGATACTAAAAATCCAAGTCTACTCATCAACTAACCCTCACTTATCAGCACAAATTTCTAACATTTAAAATTATCTTATCATACATGTCCTTTGCAGTAACTTAAAGTAAAAAATTTTAGGAAATTACTCAAGGTCATGGAAGCTAGAAGAATTCTATGGGTCCCTTTGATTTATTTCAAATTTTAAGATAACAGACAAGGAGGTTGTAATGTGCTGGCAGTTTATTTGATGCAGATAAACTCAGGGTAGGATGAGTGGTGGGGGAATGATACTTGCTCCTCTCATTGAAAATCCTTACAAGAACTTAAAACTGATAATATCAACCAGTTTTTAATCAACTGGGGTAGCCATTTATATAATATGTTTTGACTGTTTTTCCTCTATTCTCTCTACTTGGTCTATGCCATCTAAAGAATTAATGCTTAATATTATTTGCATATCCTCTTTGGAATCAGTGGATTGCCTCTCAACTAAAAGTTAAGCATAATATTTGCTATTTTGGTTATCTGCTGTGTGGAAAGGATCTGGTCACTTGTTTTTAAGGTAAACTACACTGTTCACAAATTCAAACTTGAGTATGGGTTTGAATCAGAGAAATTTGTTTTGCCTCTACTTGTCCAATTAAAAAAGATATACATGGTTTTTAAGCAGGGAAAAAGTCTATTCTTAAAATTCATAATCACATTAGTAGAGTTCAAACCTTGTGCCAAACCTTTGTTACAAATATTGTACTATCTATTCCAAAGGGGAAGAAAAACAACAAGTTTCAGAATCACAGGGAACTGATTTGCTTAACTTAGAAAGTCTAGGACAGTGCAAACCACAGACATTTCCTCCTGTTTGACTGTACTGAGTGCTGTTGCCTTAGAACAAAAACGTAGGTAATATGCTGTGTTCATAATAGTCAATAGAAACAACTGTTAAAATACCAAGAATCTGGATGTTCTTAAGTGCATACTAAGAGTTTTTGCACTGTCATTGTTTAAAAAAAAATTACAATAGAAAACTCCAATTAGCTTAGTATAAGTTATCCCTGGAAATCCACAGTGCATAATATATGGAGGAATGGATGGGGGATGGGTGGATGGATGGATAGATAGAAAACCATGAATATCACTGCTCCATCAACAACAAAATGCTATCTTGATTGTAGCAAATTAAAGTAATCACAACAGTAGTAAAAAAAAAAAGAGAGAGAGAGAGAGAGACTTGACAGAAGGCTATTCATTAAAAAAAAATTATCTCAAGTGGGAAGAGATCAACAAAATAATTTATTATATGCATACTAGTGGCCCGGAGCATGAAATTCATGCATGGGGAGTGGGGGGTTGTTCCTCAGCCTGGCCTGCACCCTCTCCAATCTGGGACCCCTCAAAGGATGTCCTACTGCTGGTTTACAGGGATCAGGCCTAAACCGGCAGTCGGACATCCCTCTCACAATCCGGGACTGCTGGCTCCAGCCGCTCACCTGCCTGCCTGCCTGATTGCCCCTAACCACTCTGCCTGCCAGCCTGCTCGCCCCCAAATGCCCCCTGCCAGCCAGATCACCCCCAATTGCCCCCCGTGCCAGCCTGCTCACCCCCAACTGCCCCCCCTGCTGGCCTGCTTGCCCCCACCTTCCCTCCCCACTGGCCTGCTCACCCCCAACTGCCCCCTGCTGGCCTGCTCAATTCCAAACTGCCCCCCCTGCTGTCCTGATTACCTCCAACTGACCCCCACTGATATCCTGCTTGCCCCCAACTGGCCCCCCTGCTGGTCTGCTTACCCCCAACGGCCCCACCCCCCACCAGCCTGATCACTCACAACTGCCATCCCATCCTGGCCTGATCACCCACAACTGCCCTCCCCACTGGCCTGCTCACCCCCAACTGCCCCCTGCTGGCCTGTTCACTCCAAACTGCCCCCCTGCTGTCCTGATCACCTCCAACTGACCCCCACTGATGGCCTGCTCACCCCCAACTGGCCCCCCTGCTGGTCTGCTTACCCCCAATGGCCCCTGCCATCCCATCCTGGCCTGATCACCCCCTGGTGACCCAAGTTCCCAGCTCCTCCTTTTTTTCTTTCCTTTTTTTTTTTTTTCAGTGCCTCCTTGAGCAGAGGCCAGGGTGGGCTGGAAGCAAGTATCTAGGATTTATTTATTTTCTATAATTGAAACTTTGTAGCTTTGAGCAGAGGCCAGGGCTGGCCAGGGCGGGAAGCTTGGCTTCCTCCATTGCCAGGGCAACCCTAGCCTTCTGCTTGCTCCAGCTCTGTGGCAGGCCGCCATCTTGGTTGGGTTAATTTGCATACTCACTCCTGATTGGCTGGTGGGTGTGGCTTGTGGGTGTAGCGGAGTGATGGTTAATTTGCATGTTTCTCTTTTATTAGTATAGATATGCATGCCCCATAGATACAGACAATAGGGTAGTGAAGGCCTGGGGTGGGGGGCAGGGTGGGCTAGAGGAGGTCAATGTGGGGGGGGGAAAGATTACATAAATCTTTCAACAATAAAGGTTTTAAAAAAATATGTCAATGTTAGCTGAAATACTAAAATGTAAGTCAACACAGGAGACATTTAAAAACCAAAGTATCTAATGACGCCCAAAAGGCAAACCATGAAAACCGTATTCCATTACAGTTACACAGAACTACTCAATATCTACCTCTAACTCTTCAAAAAACCATGCACAATGCAATACCATCTACTCCTTTGCTTTAAAAAAAAAAACACCCTGAGGAATCAGAAATAATTCAATTCATAAAATCCAGTGATACAAATTCAATCTCAGTCTAATATGGTATTAGAATAATACCAACATAAATAATAGCTTCTGTGTAGTGGTAACAATGATAGGTAATTTCATTTTAATTAAATGTCAGTATGAAAATTCCATTTATATTTATCATACAAACTACACAGACCATGTACAAAGAATCCAAATAGCTGTTTGAATGGGGTGCTTTCATTCAGAGATGTTGTACCTGCTGGCATTCTGATTAGTTTTTACTCATTTTAGCACTAAAAATACCAAGTTTAATTTTGGACAGTGTGCAATATTACCAAATATGCTATGAGATAATCATCTCGAACACCACTTTGCACAGTCGTTACCCAATGACATATTTGTGCTAGTACTATGTTCACAATTACATGCCAAATGGCAGCTGAGATATTTCTTTGAATTTGGTTCAGATTGTCAAATTATAGTTACCCTTTATTACTAGACCTTGAATCCGTGTGAGGGTCAGACACCCCTGGGAATACTTTTGAGCTTTGGTTGCTGCAGGGGCAAGGTAAGACACTTCACTGCAAATTAGAAATGCACCCCCTGTGCTCTTGGGGAGCAACCTTCTGCTCCCTTTCAGCTCACATGTACTTCATCCTCAGCCAGGAGCCTTCTCCAGGGCACAGTCTACCATCACCCGTGGCAGCCCTGAGACAAATCACACACTCTGGAGACAGAGCAAAATCCCCTCTAATGGCTAGCTCCAACGTCAAAATAGGAAATGTTTCTAGAATTTCAATGATTAACGGAGACATATCTTAAAATTACCTCAACCAAAACACTGCCCCCAGTTATTTCCAATGGTGGCAAAGATGTTTCTTCTCACTATCTAGTTATCTAACATGTATTCAGGATATAAAATTAAATCCAATGTTAGTATTGGGTGTGAAAGACAGTCTGCTGTTTTGTATTTACATTAAAATATGTTTTTTATTTATATTTATTGTTGAGAGTATTACAGATGTCCCCCATTTTCCCTCATTACCCCCCTCCACCCAGCTCCTGCCCCAACCCAGGCCTTCACCACACTACTGTCAGCATGTCCATGGACTTGCATATATACATATGTGTTCTTTGGTTAATCTCCCCCCCGCCCCCACGCCCGCCGCCTTCCTCCTTCCCTCTGAGATTCGTCAATCTGTTCCATGCTTCCATGGAACATACAATGGTGATCATAGCTGCTCCTACCTCTGAACCCTGAATAACATTATTTTAAATTATAATTGTGCACTTACCTGTTTTAACCCTTAGAAGCCAAAACTCTTGAGGACAAACCAGACCATGATAACAACAGTGTCTGCTATACTACAGAAAATTGATAACTATTGTTGAATTATAAATTTATGATAATGGTCATATATATATTGGGTAGGGGAAATTTTTTCACCTGTTTGAGCATGAAGTGGTCTCTAGTGATGAATTCCTAGTAACAGAAATAGAGTACCGGGCTATAACAACAGAAATAATCATGAATAATAATGAGATAGTGGTGATGATAAAGAGCTATAAAGCCAGGAACTCTGTTTGTAGGAACTATATGGTTTGGCCCACATTTTGTCCTTAGCCCATCACTTAGACCTCAAGAGGCAGTATACCATATTTTTGAGTATTCTGACTCCAGTGTCATTAAGTCCCACCTCCAACACCTATTAGCTATGCAATAGTGAGCAAATTACTTAGCTTCTTTGTGCCTCATTTTCCCCTTCCATAAATTTTGGAGAATAATCTACCACAAAGGCTCTTTATGAGGATTAATTGAGTTAATATGTATAAGGCACTTAATAATATGTCTGGCATATAATAGATACTATATGCATTAGCTATTAATATTTCTTTTAAAATATATTTTTATTGATTTCAGAGAAGAAGGGAGAGGAAGAGAGAGAAACAACAATAATGAGAGAATGATTGATCAGTTGCTTTCTGTAAGTTTCTAAACTCTGGAGATTGAGCTGGAAACCCAGGCATGTGCCCTGACCAGGAATCAAACCGTGACCCCCTGGTTCATAGAGTGATGCTCAATCAGTGAGCCACACCAACCTGTCAGCTATTAATATTTCTTCATGTAGTAGGCACCTAAGATTTTTTGGAGTAAGTGAATGAATGAACTTAAACCTTTTTCATTAACTTAGTTGAAAAGTTATGTCATTAAGTACTGCCTTCCCAATCTGATAGGTACAGAGGTTGACATATTATAATGCTTTAAATTAATCTATAGATGACAACAAAATAAACGTCTGAGACTGAAAATGAATTGGGCTTTTAAAAAAATTTTTTTTAAATCCTTTTCTTTTGTCACGTAGCAAAAACTCCTTATTGCCTAAATTTTATGCTTTGGAGAATACATCTGTCCAGCCATTTCATGATTAATTGTACCTTTTGCTGTCCTCCAGAAATTATCCAATTACCACCAGGGCCACTTCAAAATTCCCCAGGACAATGTCCTTCCATCCTAGTGAAAAATAGGTTTCCATTAGTTTATCAGAGAGAAGGAAGAGCTGTCCCTCTGCCAAGCCTGGAGTGCTTGCTTGCCCAGAAAGGAAAGTGCTGGGAATGAGAGCGAGGACAAGACGAACAACTCAGCCATAATCATCTCCTCTCTTCCGCTGAGGAGAGGCTTACAATCAACCTCCATCACAACACCACACCAATTTCTTGGTTGAGTCCAACCCAGCACACAGGCTGCACTTCCTATGTCCATGTTTGTTCCTTCCAGAAAGTTCCTAGCACTTTTGTGAATACACACACACATATATTTATTTTCAGATTACCCACAAATATTGGATATTTGTAGGCATTCAGTCAGAATTAAAATGACACCAGGTATATCTTCTAAATGGAAAGGAGATAAATACAATTCTATTTTAAAAAGTAATATAAGAGATATTATATTTCTTCCATTCCCAAGTTAATCTTGAATCAGTTTCACTGTCTCTCAAATTAAACTTAATAGAGTACAATAGATTTCAGAAATAGCATTAAAATTTACTGTTTCTACCTCTAAATTACACTAATTATATGTAGTCTTAAATTTGATTTTGTTGACCTGGGACACTGGGCTCTTCTATTACTGAAGGAAATGTTACCATTGAAATTTACCTTTTTAATTCTTATAAGGAATGGATGTAATTATTTTCTTAAATAGAATGTCTGTAAAATTCAGGTTAAAGATATACATCTGTATGGGGAACAATATGGATTTGGATATTAGCACAAACATCTGTAGATCAAGTTTCATATTATTATTATAAACATTATAAAATCCATAATACAATATATTTCATTTTTTTTTTACTTAGCTGCCAAGGAACTCAGAACTAACATGAGTGTGTAATAATAACCGATTCCTTGTAGAGTCCTAATGGCTTGTATTTCTTCTCTTGCCCTTCATTACTGTCTATTTTGATTTATTTCTTAATATCTTACCATGCTGTATATGCAACTTGTAAGTTTCTAAACTCTGTCTTAAAGCAGATGAGTATAGATTTTAAATAAGTAAATTCATTGTTGCTGTTTTTTGACATCTTGATATCCTGAAACTATATGGCCAAACTAAAGACTCTAATTGTTTTTCTCCATAAAAATCCACCAGCCATACAATCATACTATTTCTAATATTAAAAAGACAACAGTTTTTTACAATATGGGGCCCTCAAGAGAGTCTATTTTTAGTAACATTTAGTTTAATACTCTCTGTCTAATCCTTCAAGCATAGGTAATATTATTTATATAGGGTACCAATATCCCATTGGTTATTAAGCTCACAAAAAATTGTTTTCATTTCACCAAATATGATGTATACAATATTTATTCATTAATCCTTAGATTCTTCAGTAATAAATTAAGGACACTTGGTTTAAGTTCATGGCTAAACCATAATGCCTTTCTTTCATTACTGTTTTACCCATAGCATTTTATTTCTTATTCTGTACTTATGGTTTCTTATAGATTCTTCTATACATACAGACTTACAGCTTTATATAAAACTTATTTTTTTAGCCAAAATTATTCCAAGTTCTCCTCACCTCATTCCTTCATAACCGTAAAGCCTTCTAGTCCTCTTTTCTAAAAGAATTTCTTTGAACTTCAGTAACACAATTGGTTAAACTCCCTAAAATCAGCTTCTGACCTGTCATATTGGGCTAAAATTCACCTGAAGTTCTAGGTCTGCCATATCCTAGACCCATTCATACCTGACTTTAGTGCAAACCATCACACACTTCTATCTGCCTTGAATTCTCATTGGGTAGCAACCCCCACCCCCAATCTGTGCCATGCTAATTTCTACATTTGTACACACTCCTACTCATATCTGAAGTAATATTCTTATTTCACTATCTATAAAAAAATCTACCCAATCTTTAAGGCTTAAATTTTACTTCCTCTGTATTTGAGTATACTAGACTCCAAATTCCATTAGTTTTGAGATTTTTAAAAAATTATAGAATAATTATGTTGACAATAATAACTACCACGTACCTGTGCACCAAAGGGTGTGCTTAAAATATGATACACACTATTTCTTTTACTGTTCACACTAAAATATTGAAGTAGAAAATATTATCATCCATATTCCACAAGAACTACAAATTAAAGAAACCTGCAAGAGCTCAAATGAAGAGCTGAGATGCAAACCCATGTCAGGCTGACATGCAAGACCATGCTTTCACCTGCCTTCAAAGTAATCAACACACCATTCTCCCATATGCAGTCAAATCACTATTACTCTCATCTCCTCCACCTTTACTGTTTGAACATAATTGCCCAAGAGCAGAAACGTCCAACTTACCGCCTTTAGTGTTGAATATGAATATAAAAACATCATTGTGGCACATCCACTGTAGGTCAAACATTCAGGCAGATTTTCTGAGAAATAAATAGATGAGACATGGGAAAAACAAAGTAAAACTAAACTCCAAATAACTTTCTAATTCTAGTTCTGGCCAGGAAATTGTGTAATATTGTAGCATCAAACCCCTCAGAAATGTAAGTACAAGTGATTAGAGACCTCACAATCACCCCTAGTTCTACAGGTAATAGATGTCAAGTCCTCCCTGAATTTTTCCTAAATTTTTGCATTTCTGTTTCTTGAGCTAAGTTGTTATATATCTTCTTTCTATGCTTGAGTGTCTAACCATCTGTAAATAAATATATGGACAAATGAATGAATGAATGAATAAATAAATAAATAAATAAATAAATAAATAAATTCCCTACTGAAAGCGCTTGTGAGCAGCATAGAACTTGACATCATTTTCTCTTGCTGAAAGATTCTGGAACACCCATGGGGATGTTGCCTGTTCTTTTTTTGTTGTTGTTTGTTTGTCTTTTTATCCTCATCTGAGGATATATTTTTATTGATTTTAGAGAGGAAGGGTGAGAGAAAGAAACATTGATGTGAGAATGAAACATCAATCATTTGCCTTCTGTACATGCCCCAACCTGGGATCGAACCTGCAACCCAGGTATGTGCCCTGACCAGGAATCAAACCGGCAACCTTTTGGTTCACAGGAAGATGCTCAACTAACTGAGCCACTCTTGCCAGGCACAGAAAAAGAATTTTTATGGGTAAATGGGGGCATGATATCTACTTAGCTTATTCCATTTATAGGTTATTATACCTTTGTAAAATTGAATATTCTATGAGAACCAGTCTCAACCTGAGTTTGAGACTTGGTCCTTATTTACAAAAACATGTCTTTATAAACACTGTCATAAAGATTTAACCAGCCTAGAAGACCAGGAGGGTAAAATCCCACCACCACACACACTTCTATAGAAGAACTATTTTTGTTTTTATGACCTCTGACCCATAAATTCCCTTTTCCTCTCCTTTCCATAAGGCTGGCAATACAACTAATAGTACTGGATTTTATACCACTTGGTCAAGTTCATCTTGACATCTTCAGCACAGTTACTGACCCTTCACAGAGACTCTGTAAGTATTTGTGGGCTAAAGTTGAGAGACTATGAGCATTTTGTTAATTTCCCCCCTCTTTTTATTTTTTATTGTTGACACTATTACAGATGTCCCCGTTTCCCCCTCACTTATGACATTGTGTCTGTTACTTAAATTTGAAATTATTAAAAAAAATGTAAATAAATCATTTATTTTCATTTTGATGATAATTTAGGATTTGTGGGTAAAACAATGAAGAGAAAATTATAATCTCCACAAATTTATAACTTGATTGATTACTAACTAAAGGCAGCAAATAGTCCCTCAATAAAAGTTTCTTTCAGTTAGGAAAGCTTTCTTTTAGCAAACGAAAATGCAGCTACTATTTTAAGAACTAAGCATTTCAAAATTGTATCTAAAAACTAAATGAATGTATCACATCTCAATATGATTGATAATATTCTGCAATGAACTGAAAACATGCAGAAATATGGAAACTATGAAATGGTGAATACTTCAACCTTATGTGAGTTTAAATCTCTGAAGTTTCAGGCTTTGTCCCTGGACGTTTGTCAAAAATAAAAGTTAGATAACTTTTGTGTCACAACTAAAATCAAGGACATGAGAGTGAAAGTAATTATCTCTATTATACAAGGAACACATTGTGAGGAGACTTTGTTTACAGGATGCTGACAAGTATGTCAGACACACATCTTAGCAGTAGTTTCTATAACACAGGGCTTGGGAGATAGACCAATGGGCACTGACCTAATAGGTGATCTACCCCTGTGAAAGGCCTGTAAGTCTATTTTTAACATATATATACATATATTTTTATTGATTTCAGAAAATCAATAAAAGGGAAGGGAGAGGGAGAGAGAAACATCAATGATGAGAGAGAAATCATTGATTGGCCCTGGACTGGAAATCAAACCTCCTGGTTCATAAGTTGATGTCAGGACACTCAACCAATGTGCCATGCTGGCTGGGCCAGGCTGGGCCTGGCTTCCCAGAGGGCAGAGTCCAAATATCCTCTCAACTCATTCATCTTAGCACAGTCTGGCCCAAGTGGGCTCTCAGTGAAAGTTATTTAAATCCCTTGATTCCGGGTATACTGTGAAGCTTTGAATTGTTACGGATGCTGAAGATGAATGACTAAATGTTTAATTTAATTTTGCTTAAGGCATTAGATTCACAAAGCCATTAACCCATATTTAGAAAGTGCTTCTCCACTTAGTGATTTTGTTGAATTGTCAGGCAGCTCTAATCACTAGCCAGAAGGAAAGCCCCATCCAGAAAGAATGGGAGTGACAAGGACTTCTTTATGGGGCTGAATTCTCTCCCTCTCTCATCAAATGAGATGTAAAACTCTTTCTAGTAACTTAACCAAGGACCTTTCCCTGCACAACTTTTTAGTTGCTCTATGCAGAAATTTTGAAAGACCATATATTTAAAATGAGAGGCAAAAGCCTCTTAAAATTACAAAACAACTTTTACATTTTATATTTTTAAAGCATATCATGCTGCCTTTTTGGCCTTTTCAATTCTTTTGAAATGACTTTTTTTTTTCTTCTTCAGCATTTGGGAGTATATTAGCAGTAATCTCTTTTTCAAATTAAAGAAATCAGAGGGATAACAAACCCACAAGCACCAAGCCATATCAAACATAAAAGAACAATAAAAAATAAAATGACAGCATCAAAATCTACATACTTCTATATTGGATACAATTCTAGAGAAGAAGTATGGGATAGATTCAAAGTTACTTTCTCCTAAGGGAAAAATCAATGACCTGAAGTAAAATCACCTTAGTTACTAAATGTTGATAATTATAATACATTTTTTTCCCAGAAGCACACATCTGTTATCTATTTTCCATGAGATATTGGATATTACAGGTATTTTCATGGTATTAGTCAGCTCTGTACTTGAACTAATCAGTAAACAATCATGAATGCTTAGGTCAAATTATCAATTATATAAAATAATTTTCTCTTCCATTTTCATTATGATGAATGAAAGATAAGAGAATTCAGTCAGGTCTGAAAATGAACAATTTCCAAAAAAAGAAAGAAAGAAAAAAACTGATCAAGTTTTCACTGAGTATAGTCTCCTAAACCTAAAATTTACTCCTGTGAATTCCTTTCTTCATGGTATTATAAATTTTAAAGTGCAGTAATTGTGCTGGTCATTTACATACTAATTTTGTTCACTGGTTTAAACAAATGCAACTTTATTGACTTTTTAAAATTTATAGACATGTTTCTTTTTTATAATAAGAAAATAATCTCAATGTTTTTACAGTCTCGTCTTGTTTTAACATATGATGCACAGACCTATCTGCCAACATGTAGCCAGGTGCCAAGGTCTGATACTGTCTCTATGTTCAACTCCGTATTGGCGGTTGGAAACTAAATTTTTCTATAAAGATCCAAGTAGCAAATACTTTAGGCTTTGCTGTCTACATATGGTCTATATGGAAGCCACTCAACTTTCTGAAAGCAATGTAGATAATATAAAACAAACAAGTGTGGCTACATTCCAATAAAACTTTATGAACATTAAAACATGAATTTTGCCCTGCCGGTGTGGCTCAAGTGGTTGAGCGTCAACCTATGAACCAAGAGGTCACAGTTGGATTCCAGTCAGGGCACATGCCCAGGTTGCCAGCTCAATCCCCAGTAGAGGGCATGCAGGAGGCAGCCAATCAATGATTCTCTCTCACCATTGATATTCTATCTCTCTCCTTCTCCCTTCCTCTCTGAAATCAATAAAAACATATTTAAAATAAGACAATATGAATTTTATATAGCTTCCATGTGACATAAATATTCTGTTCCCTTAACTTAAAAAAAATCATTTTACATTTCCTGGCCTGTGTGACTCTGTGGTTATAGCACTGGCCCTTGAGGTTTGATTCCCGGTTAAGGGCTTGTATCTGGGCATGTACCAGGTTCAATGCCTGGTCCCAGTGGGGGCCCCTGCTGGAGGCAACCAATCCATGTGTCTCTCTTACATTGATGTTTCTTCCTCTTTCTCTCCCCCCTCCTTCCCTTCCACTCTCTCGAAAAAAAGCAATGGAAAAAATATCCTGAGGTGAGGATTAAAAAAATTATTTTAAAAATGTTTTTAGCTAAAGCCTGTATCAAAACAGCATCTACTTGAATTTGGTCTTCTGGCTGTGGTCTGCTGACACTTCTGTGCATAGCATTGAAAAAGGAAAGTTTTTTATTATATGATTTATATTTCTACATAATACCCTCTATCCTCTGAAGTCACATTTTAAGGATTTATCATCAAGTTTTTATTTCGCAGAAAAATATTTATCGTTAGCTATCTTCATATACTTGGCTCCAAATTGATGTAACTGATTCCAGGAAATGGGGGAAAAAGCAGAATAAAATGGAACATTTTGTCGTTGGCAGGGGAGCTCTACTGTAATTGCTGCTGCCTCTATTGGAGAAAGAAGTATGGCAGGGTAAGAAAAACAGTTTTCAAAGCAACCAATATGTATCAATAAAAGCGATCCCAGCTGCTTTGCTACATGATGACAGCATTCTTGGCACTACCCTGAAATTAAGTATTGGAGTACACAGTGGGTACATATGGGTGTTGTATGTTTTAATTTAAATGAGCCATTAAGCTCAGATCAGTAGTCTAAACTTCTTATATAATACATGAAGAAATCTGAGGCTGAGTAAGTAGCCTGCCCAAGAGCAAATAGGTGATTTCAAACTCAGTATTTTTGTTTTTTTCTGATTCCAAAATAAATGCTCTTTCCCCTACAAATTGACTCCAAGGATGGAGGTACATTTATATTTCCTCAGAAGTAAGTAGGAAACTAAGTATCTCAGCCTCTAGTTCACAAGTAATTAGTGACAATTTAATTGGAATGGAACGTGTTTTCTCTGCAGTGATAAATAATTAACACCGATAGAGAAACAGCTCTGCTCTGCCTGAGAATCCTGCATTAGCAGACATGCCTTCCAAGGAACCAGTTTAGCAAGGCGGAACGACCTGCGTAAGCATCTCTTAGTTCTATGGACATGCTTTCCTGTGCCTGGCATTAGGGAAACATTGGTTGTACTTGGTTTAAAAATGGTTTTGCTATTCAAGTGGGAGAATTGAAACAGATGATGTCTAAGGTTCACTGAATGACACTATTTCCTAAATGGAGCCATAGTCACTCTTACTCTCCCCACACCCTTTCTTTCCTCTCCTTAACATACACATTACTACATAAATAACTACTAGTTATTATAGCTTAAATCTTTTAAACTTTTCATTCAAAAAAGCATAAGTCCTTTCTGCCAGTAATATCCCAAGTTTATGGTATAAAAACTATCCATTTATTTGTTAAAATTCTCAGAATAAGCACAAAAGGAAAAAACAGTAGCAGTTCTGTGTTCTATTGCCAAATACAGAATAAATATTACAAATAATAAAATTGGCACTCTTTGCTTAAAATATTTGACACAAAAAATATTTTGTAGCCTAACCAGTTTTGCTCAGTGGATAGAGCATCAGCCTGCAGACTGAAGGGTCGCAGGTTCGATTCCGGGCAAGGGCATGTACCTTGATTGCGGGCACATCCCTGGTGGGAGGTGTGCAGGAGGCAGCTGATCAATGTTTCTCTCTCATTGATGTTTCTAACTCTCTATCCCTTTTCCTTCCTCTCTGTAAAAATAAATAAATAAATAAATAAATAAATAATAAAATAAAAATATTTTGTAGTAAGGATTTACCCCTTCTTCATATGTTTCTGCTCTACAATACAAAATGAGATAATTTCCTATAATGAAATTTATTTAGTGAAACAGATTGTGAGTGTAAAATTGGCCTTTTCTTATTAAAGAAGTAAATAAAAATAAATACAGATTAAAAATAAGTCTTGGAATATAAATGTCCCAAAGGCTCAAATCACTCCTATAAAATATTGAACATCTGTGCAGGAGGCAGTGGAGTTAAATTTATTTGTACTTGTTGATTTTACACTACTATAGTGAATGATGAAAATTAGTCAGGACAGATTTATTTATAATCTTTTAAAATTTTCATCCAAGGTTTTAAAAGAAAATAATGAATCAAGGCAGAAAACAATGTATTAAAGATGAGGGAAAATTAAACACAGCCCATATTTTCACTGTCCATTTAATACCCATGGATGCAATAAAATAAATCACATGCCTGAATGCAACACTCTGTATCCTACCTTTTGAATATCTTCATGTGTTCAATCAAATTAACATGCTGTATCATGAATCAAGTGCTAAGTATATGATAAACACTGAAATATGCCTGCCTTACTTTGTTCTTTACATTTGCTCTTTCCATACGGAGAGGGGAGACAATATGTATGAAGGTGAATGGAAATGACCAGCCTTTTCTTCTTATGCAACATCAGTCTCCTATTTATGTAAGTGTGTGGTGAGGGCTAAAGCACAAAATGCATGAAGTTTACTATTTGCCTTTATACTATGGAGAAGACACAAAAGTATCCATAGTTCTACAAAGTACAGTAGCACTTACAATTTCCTGACTTTATGAACATTTGGTATTTAAACTTTCTCTATTAAGGAGCTTCATTTAGTCAGTCTACAAATATGAATATCTATAATTTAATTTTTCAAATACATATTCTAGATTCAGTAAATATAAAGTTATTTCTCTTTATCTTCCAGACATTTGTGCACACTAGGGGTTGAACCAAGAAAACATAAATCCTTTACCACATAATTAGGTATACTGGAATAGGTTTTCCAAATCTAATATTGAGGAGGGTTTAATATAAATTTAAATATCTGGACATGTTGTAGTGTACCTCGAATCTCAACAAAGGATGCCTCAATCAAGAAGTTGAATTATGGAGTCATTTATTAAAGGCCGGTGGCTTACGAGGGGGCAATCAGCACTCCAAATCTTGCAGCCTCGAAATGCTCGCCACATCTGGCTTATATAGGCAGAATATCACAAAGGTATTGATTACATCTTTGGGTTTGGAATGAGGAACCTGGTTTGCACAAAGCAGTTACAGAAGCGAAATTGAGCAAGTTAGTTATCTATAAAGACTAAGTACAGTTTTGGGTCTATGGATCACTGAATCAACAGAAACACATTATCTGGAGCCACTGAGGCAATTTAAAATAATTGTGCTGTCCTGGTCTTGGGACCACTGAGTCAACCGGAACACATTATCTGTAGCTACTGAGGCAATTTAGGGTAATTGTGCTGTCCTGGTTCCCAGGTACAGAAGAATGTGCTTCAATAACCAGTGAGATCACAATCAATGGGATATTCAAACCACCATCCATGGAGTATTCAATCGATTGGGATAGCATACATAAGTTCAGAAAATCAAAATAACTTTTCTATTGTTTTAGCAAGCAAATAAGTACAGAACCCAAAACAGCAGGGTTAAAGTTAAAACTGCAGTTTCTACCTGAGATGACTGCTACCATACTTCAGACACAACTATTTTTGTACTTCTCCTTAAGCAGATATAACATAAAAAAAAAAAAAAAAATTACAGGTATCTTTTTCAAGGTAGGATAACAGTAACTTTTGACACATATTTATAATTTTAAGGTTCAAATATGGAACTTTTTTCTCCTTTTTACATTAACAAAACCTTTTATCCAAGCAGCAAAATTTTGGAAAA
Organism: Plecotus auritus; assembly: GCF_963455305.1. Taxonomy (NCBI): domain Eukaryota; kingdom Metazoa; phylum Chordata; class Mammalia; order Chiroptera; family Vespertilionidae; genus Plecotus; species Plecotus auritus. Next base: position 140,525,178 of record NC_137775.1, on the reverse strand, counting down.
CTTCAAAATACCTCAGTTTGAGAATCTTGTCATATCACCTCTATATGTTTTTTAAAAAATGCACATGAGATCTCCTGATCTAAAGCAGCACTAGTGCAATCAGATTTGTCTAGTTAGGAAGACATAAACATTAGAAACCTCAGTTGATCCTTTCCCCCAGATCAACTCTGAGGTAAGAATGAGTTGGAAAATAAGCCCATATCGCCCTGGCCCATGTTTCTCAATGGTTAGAGTGTCAGCCTGCACACAGAGGGTCTTGGGGGTTCAATTCCCAGTCAAGGGCATATACCTGGGTTCGATCTCTGCCCCTGGTTAGGGTACATTCTTGAGGCAACCAATCTATGTGTCTCTCTCACATGGATGTTTCTCTCTCCCCCTCCCTCTTACACTCTGTTAAAAAAAAAATCAATGGAAAAAATATCCTCACTCCTCAGGTGAGGATTAAAAAGAAAAAGAAGAAAAGAAGCCCATAACTTTGCAAATGAGATTTGTGAAGAAAAACCTAATAATATGGTCCCAGGGCCCTGGGGAGAAGTGTCCTGAAGGGCCACCCTTCAGGTTCCGCAGGCTTATCTGCTTCTGGGCACCTGCTGAAAGCAGCTTCCAAGTTTGCCAAGTGAGCCTTCTGATGCTAATTCCATGTCCCAGTGGGGACACCCACTTTTATTTCTCCATGTAAATGACTGAATTCATCTTCTGACCCACAACTGATCTCATGGGATTTTCAGCAGTATGAGTCAGCCCCCTCAGGGTGATTAGATTTTGTTGTTTGGAGGAGGGGATGGGAGTGGGGAGGGGAAGGGCAAGGGAAGGGGAAAGGGGACATCTGTAATACTTTCAACAATAAAGATAAAAAAAATTTCAAAAGAAGCTGAAAGAATAATTTCAAAGCAGTCCATTCTCTAGGGAAAGCTGGCAACAGCTGAAATGGTCCCTCAGTCCCACGTGTTCTTTCTTTAAATTCACAGTAAGGTTGTGTTTGGCTTTATGTGACTCAGCAACACTTGTTCCTACTGAGATTTCTATTTGCTTCAGAAGGATATTCTAATCACCCCTGTATTTTTAATGGTGTCCTCTGTCCTAGTACCTGATGTCCTTATGATTACATACAGGCTATGGACGTGCGCTGAGTAAAGACTGAAAGACAGTCACTAGCCACAGTGGGGAGGTGGACAGCAGCATATTCATGAATTATTGCTCTGTTCTGCAGAGGGAGATGGGTCAGACTACCCAGGCTTTTAAGTTACATAAGGATTTGGGCTCTTGTCCCAGGAACAATAGGAAGTCATTCATTGGTTTTTAGCAGGGAGTGACACAATCACATTTTTATTTGAAAAGATCATTCTGGTTGAGTATAAAGAATGGCTGAGTATTCAGAAAAAAGCAAAGTTCTTAATAATTTTGAAATTCTTGCCAAAAAAAAAAAAGTAGTTTGGTTTGTCCCTACCAAAGTTACTATGTAAAAGATTTTAGTGTCTGAGTGACATTTACCTTTCTGAATGTATCACACCCTAGCTTTGCAGAGTCAGAAGTAAATGGATTGAACTCACTTCTTGAGATGGGGAGGTTTTATTCAAAGTCCGTGAAATCTCAAAACTACGAAAGCCAAGAAGCTGTCATTGTTTCCCATTGCACAGGTAAAGAAACTAAGGCTTAGATAAAGCAGATAATTTTATGAAGTGACAAAGCCAGTTAATCCCAGCTCCTTAAAAAAATTCTTAGCAAATTTGGGTTCATTTCAGAGTTTCTGAGAGAGAAAGCCCTCATATAGTCAGCATAAGGAATACTCTAGTCCTGTGGTCGGCAAACTGCGGCTCGCGAGCCACATGTGGCTCTTTGGCCCCTTGAGTGTGGCTCTTCCACAAAATACCACGGCCTGGGCGAGTCTATTTTGAAGAAATGGCATTAGAAGAAGTTTAAAAAATTTGGCTCTCAAGAGAAATTTCAATCATTGTACTGTTGATTTTTGGCTCTGTTGACTAATGAGTTTGCCGACCACTGCTCTAGTCTATCATAGACACTAATGTGTTAACTTTAACATACTCTCCAAAAAGCAAGGCGACATTTTCTTCCCAAGAAATCATCACATTTTATCAGAAAGGTATTGAGTTCTTAATAAAACCTTTAAATGTTTTCGCTTTGGTGTACAAACTACAATCGTCATGAACATGGAATACTGTTCAATAATGTTAATTAAACTCTGTCTGATTCAGACATTTCTGTATAATAAGTTCAGGTGAGTAGTTTTTCCCACATCATGGCATATACATGAGTGAAAATGTGGGTGTGCTCATAACAGTCAACATTAATTAATTAAGGATTTATATTAAACTAGAGGATCAGTGCACAATTCGTGCACTGGAGGGGGTCCCCTCAGCCCGGCCTTTGCTCTCTCACAGTCCGGGACCCCTCGGGGGATGTCCGCCTGCTGGCGGGGAGTGGCCTAAGCTGGCAGTCAGACATCCCTCTCACAGTCTGGGACCCCTCACTCCTTACCGCCTACCTGCTCACTTCTCCTTACCACTTGATTCACTGCTCCTTAGCACTGCCACGGAGGCGGGAGAGGCTCCCGCCACTGCTACTGCACTCACCAGCCATAAGCCCTGCTTCCTGTGTTGAGTGTCTGCCCCCTGGTGGTCAGTATGCATCATATCGACCAGACATTCTGGGCATTCCGTTATAACGGTTGCTTAGGCTTTTATTATATAGATCTGTTTTCAAAACTCATTTGAGATCACTGTTTAACATACTGTATTAATACCCATGTCTAATGAAATTAATATTGGCAGGGTAAATAGCTTCTTTATTTAAAGCTACTTTGCTTAAAGAGAAGATCATTTAAAAATGTCCCTATTATTCCTTCCTTTAGTGAGCTTTGACCTACATTATCGATTATAGGGAAATCAGTTAAATACATGTCATGTATAAATGTCTACAGGCTTTGAATTGCTGTGCAAAGTGCTGCAGAGAATCTGAACATTAGAAAAAAATTGGGTGAAAATTATTCAGAAACCAGGTGTCAAGTAGTTGCTAGCACAACTCATCAGTGAGCCATCAAGCGACAAAGGCATCTTCAGAGCCTGTAGGAAGATGAGGAATGGAGGTGCAAGTGGAATCAGTGAGGGCCTGCTCAGAAGACAAGCAATGGCATCACCCAGCCTATCTGTACCCTGCTCAGTGATAAACTGAGTAGTCAAGCCCCATCAGGCTCCCTCTACTGGATGAGATAATCATCCTTTAAGGTTAACCTCATGAATGACTACTGAGTTTATTATCAATATAATGTTGACATGTCAATTACTATTTTTTCTTCCTCCCCCCCCCCCTTGGAATCAACTGACATGTAAATTAGTTTTAAAAAGTAAAAATGGAGAACATCAGATAATGCTAGTACAAGAAATTCATTTTGGAATCTTCGATGGCAGTAACTGAATTCAGTTTTATCTAAGTGGATGGTTTGTAACTAAAGTTGGAAGTGAGAACAAGACAGAATTCTAAATCCTAAGATCAGGGAGCTGGTTATAGCTGTTCCACTTGTTAATTATCCCCTGGAATAAGTTGCACTGTTTCAAAATTTTGATTTCATGAAATGGGGAAATTAGCCTCAACTTCATAAGGTCTTCATGTAAGTAACATGTGATATATTTGAAAAGAGATTGATATGTTATAAAAAGTACATAAATGCTTTTGGATTTATTATAGCAACCAGGTGAAATAATGGGAGTATACTTTTCCCCTATACTTATCTCCAAATATTTGAGATCATGTCATCCTATCAATAAAGTTATTTTGAGTTTGCATCCCTTCTAAAATATGTATTTTAAAAAATAAAGTCTCTATATGAACAACTATCACTAGCTTATCATCAATAACAAATGCATAGTCAGGCTTATAAAAAATAGTGAATTTACCCACAATTTCAAGTTACTTCCTGGGTAACTTTTTGCCTCTTTGGCCAATTTTTCTTAGCAGACCTGGTCAGTGATTTTTTCCTCATGATGTAGCTAAGAAAGGCCAGTATTGGGAGTAAAAATATCAACTTTGCCATTTTCTTATTTGTAGTGTAACGTTCATTATAAGGTTTCTTTGTAAGAATCTTCTCTAGTCACTTTTCACTTTAAGAGCATTAACAAACAAATAAAATGTCTGTTGTCACCCCATCTTCTCTTCCCTGTAGGAAATATTGGCACCATTTATAAAATATGACAATATGACATATAAATAAAGTGCATACACCGATGCCTATCCATATATCAAGAATGAGAAAAGCTTATTTATTTCTATTTTTTATGTAAAAATAGACAAAAAGAGATCTAAATTTTTCTTCCCATGTTTTATATTTCATGCTCATGTAGTGCTAATAACTTTACTGTGGGGATCTTTCACCTGGGTAAGTCTAATGCTTCCCAATAAAACACATCAATATGTCTTTATTCCTTTAAAAATATACAGGGCCACTTTTTAAAAAAATATATATTTTATTGATTTTTTTTTACAGAGAGGAAGGGAGAGGGATAGAGTTAGAAACATCGATGAGAGAGAAACATCGATCAGCTGCCTCCTTCACACCTCCTACTGGGGATGTGCCCGCAACCAAGGTACATGCCCTTGACCGGAATCGAACCTGGGACCTTTCAGTCCGCATGCCGATACTCTATCCACTGAGCCAAACCGTTTAGGGCAGGAGCCACTTATTTTTATCACATGATTATCTTTACTTCATTCATAACATTTTAGTATTTTCAAATGAAGATGAATTTAAAAGAAAGAAAATTTCCTGATCTACTGCATACTTCCTTATGAGATAATTATCATTATAAACTTTCAAAGGTATGTTTGATGTTTTTAAATTTTCATAATATCACCTAATTATAAAATATTACTTTGAATTTTGGAAATGTTAATTTAGTTGAAATTTATTTTAAAAACCAACTATTGGAAATTTGTGTTAGTTTATACGAAAGAGAAAGTAATACAGTAATTAAATTTCATGTGATATGTATTAAGAAATACATAAAGGTTAATCCTATCTATATATAGATAAAAGCCTAAGTGACCGAATGACCAAACGACCGATCAACCAGTTGCTATGACATGCACTGACCACCAGGGGCAGACACTCAATGAAGGAGCTGCCCCCTGGTGGTCAGTGCGTTCCCACAGCCAACCTCCCGTGGCCGGCCAACCTCCCACAGTCCCTCCCCCCACCAGCCAAACTCCTGCGGCCCCTCCCTATCAGCCGGCCTACCTCCTGTAGCCCCTCCCCCTGACTGGTGGCTGGCCAACCTCCCGTAACCCCCACCCCCCTTGTCCACCCCCCCACCAACCAAACTCCCACAGCCCCTCCCCCCAGCCAACCTCCTGTGGTCCCAATTGGCCCCAATCACCAGCCAGGCTGAGGGACCCCATCCGTGCCCGAATTCATGCACTGGGCCTCTAGTTCATCTATAAAATTATAAAATTGCAAGTGCAGTTACCTGCTTCATAATAGTTGACATTACTTAGCTCATAAGCACTCCATAAATAGTTGAGGATTTGATATTCTAATTTTAGAGTCATGAGTGTTTTAAAAAGTAAAATACAGTATCAGAAATGATCATTGAATTCATGTACCAAATTTGAAATTATGGCCACCAGAAGTTCTAATGTTAGCAATGAGTGCTTTAAAATTCCCTGGGACATTTCAAAATTTGAAATATTCTGATCTATTATCAGATCACCTTAGTTTTGAGATATATCACCATAGTATCTATTATTCATAAATCGTTAACATAGGTAATTGTAAAAGTGTAGCCTACATTTAACAAAGAGGGAATGGTAACTCTGATTAAAATACCTGGTGTCTTAAAACTTATTGCTAAATGATACTGTATCAGTAGGTCTTTACTTCTGAAAACAGTAATGATGTATTACAGAATTGCATACCTGAAACTTATATAATGACAGTAACCAATGTTACAATAAATTTAATTTAAAAAAGAATGGCTTCTATTCATAGGTCTACAGATTATCATGTCATAAAAATGGTCAATAAGATAAGCACTGATAATTGTGCCCACATCTTAGGAGACTTAAACAGCAGTGCTAACTTTAACAAAATCCTTATGTTTAGGTTCCAGTATAGGTTTCTCCATAACTAAGAGAAACAAAGCAGATATTAATAAAATAAAATGTATAATAACAACAATATAGAATGGTCTGTCTTTATTAATGTGCCACTGATTGTGATACTAAATTTTGAATGAATTATTTCCATTTATCCTCACTATTACTGCATGATATGTGTACCTTTTCACAGGTAAGGAAATCCAAAGAAATTAGGTGATTTAAATGAAGTCATACAGGTAGAAAGTGAAAAGCTAGTACTGAGATACTGAATTTGAGTCTTATTTCAATAAGTTTTTGTTAAATGTTCAATTAGATAAAATTCATTTCAGGAATGCCAAGAAAGTGCCATCTCTAGCTCATCTGCTTACTGATGCCTGAAATTCTACCATAAAATATTTATTCTTTAGTAGGAAGCTACTCAGCCTTTATTAAAATGAAAATACTGCTGGTTATAGAATCATTTTAAGCCATATCTGTGGAGAGCAGCTACAGCATTTGGACAGGTTCAAGCCTCGGACTAATGAGAGGGCATGGTCCTCTCATGGCAAAGCCACGTGCAGGTCCCAGGTTGGAGGGCAAACCCTCTCAGCACAATTATAGCCAAAGGCTATGGTTGTAAGCTTGACCTTATGGTCCAAACCTGTGGTCCCAGGTAACTAAGTGATGTAGGCTGCGGGAGGTGAAGCAAGTGCTGCCAAAACAAAGCTTGATAGAGTTCTCAGGTGCATGTAATTAAGTAGATTCAAAACTCATGAGAACATTGTAAACATCTTGACCATGCCCTTGCTTTGCCTCGTGGGATCTGATTATAAAATAAAGACTTGGCTTACAGGCTGTTGCACTGTCTCTCCATCTGAGAACAGTGTCAAACCTGGCCCCAACTGTATTCTCTTATCTGTCTTCTTTAAATCCTTCACCACCCCTCCTCAGGTTCACCCTTGACAGTGCTGGATGCAGTTCACATATCAATGTCTTAGATCGCGATGTGAAGGAAAGCTATGTTGGTTAGAATGTTCTCACATCAGCAGAAAATTAAATTTGGAACAATACAGACAATGCATAATATTTTGGTTCACATACTCTACTAAATCCAGGCATAGAGGTGTGACCAGTTACAGTCTATGCAGAACTTTGACTCCTCTCTGTAATTCTTGCAGATTGGCCCTCCCCTCTCTGCAGCCTTCATCCTCAGGAAGAGTGAGTGCAGTATGGCCAAAGTATTCAGGAAGAGGAACAGTCAGGTCAGGAGCTTAGAACAGGCCTATCCTGACTGCATTCCAGACAAGAGAGCTTAGAATCTAGGGCTGTGGAGGTGGAGGAATGCATAAAGTTGACAAGGAACTATCATACTCATTAAGGAAACCTACCTGTATGATGATAATGTGAAGCTAGAATTTAGAATCACTTCGGTTCAGACTCTGGAATGGGGATTAATCCAGGTGGATGCAAAGGGAGGGATCCAGTGGCGTGAAGGGGAGACATGGACATTACATCAAGGTTGAGTGTCAAAGGGCAAGTATGGATGACAAGAAAAAAAATGAAATGGTATTTAATTCCTTGAGATGTGAGTAAAGGGCAGGTATCTAGGGACAGGGGAAGAAATACAGGAAAAAAAGGGAATGGAAGAAAGACTATAAAAGTTCTACTTTCTACTTCACATAAAGATTATTCTTAATAATTATAACTTCCATTTACAGAAAGTATTTTAAAAATACTTTCTCATCTATAGTCTATTTTTAGCTGCATTTAGAAGTTACAGACTTGTGTCAAATTAAAAGTTCTCTGATAAAGAATTATTTCTATAAAGAGATGACATGTATTTATTGAGATACAGTTCATTTCAGTATTGGAAAAATATCAAAGCACACCTAAGTACATGCTTACTGCATTGACAACCAAAAGTTCACTGAGGTAGGTGTGTGTGTGTGTGTGTGTGTGTGTGTGTGTGTGTGTGTGTGTACTTTAACCTTATTAGTCTAAAAATTGCATGAAAGACTCCCTGGCTGTGTGCCTCAGGTGGTTGTAGCTTCATCCCATACATCAAAAGTTTGTGGGTTCAGTTTCTCATCTGGGCACATACCTAGGTTGTGGGTTCAATCCCCAGTCAGAGTGTGTTCTGGAGGCAACTGATAAACTGATGTGTCTCTCTCACATCATTGTTTCTCTCCCTTTTTCTCCCTCCCTCTCTAAAATCAACAAAAATATACCTTTGGGTGAGGATTAAAAAAAATTGCCTGAAAGAACATATAGGTAACCTCAGCTAAGACAACTTTCACACATAAAAATAAGAGTGTGGAATTAGTCCTGGACAATATTAAACATTTTAAAGAGAGCATTAGGATTCATGCAAGAATGGACAGGCAAATGAGTAAAATAAATTATCTAGACAAAAAATGAGACTTATCAAATATCTAAGCATCATAAAAGGCCCAAATAAAAAAGAAAAAAAATGGACAAAATGTAGAAAATGCTACAAAAGGACATTTTAAACTATTTGGTATTTTTCTGTTTAGAAAGGTGAATATTTCAATCATCATAGAAATAGAGCTTAGAAAATAAAAATCCTCATAGCTCATCCTCAAGGAACTTGCATGTGAACATCTTGGTACATATTCTGCCAGGTCTGTGTATTATATAAAAATATTGCTGTCTTATAATTTATGTTTTTCATCTAATTTTTCCAATTTTTAGAGATATAATTCATTTTTTTCTAACAATTAACTATTGTAAAATATATTTGGTAAATTTCTAATTGATGAACATATATGTTGTTTATAATTTATCAAAGCTAATAAAATGCTATAATTAATATCGCTGAGCAGGTAACTTTGTAGTCCCTTATGTATAAGCATATTTCAATAGGATTATGAAAATTTTATTAGAAATTTCCAAATTAAAAAGCATCATTGTTCAAATTGATGAGAAAAATATTGATCACAGTTGTTACACATGGAAAAGAGATAAAAATAATAAATGGCAAAAGAGGAAATAAAAGTTGCCAACATACTGGAGATTTTTCAACTGTAGTAATAGTCAAATAAATACTAATTTAAACATTATACACAGCAAAATAGTTTTGCATTCTTCTAAAACATTATATGTATCAAGATCTTTAAAATGTTATTTATATATATAAAAGCCTAAGAGACCGTTTGACTGCTCGACCACTCGAACCGTAGCTATGATGTGCACTGACCACCAGGGGGCAGATGCTCAACTCAGGAGCTGCTCCTTGGTGGTCGTTGTGCTCCCACAGCGAGAGTGCTGCTCAGCTGACCAATGGGTGCCAGATGCCGGGCTCATGGCTGGCAAGCGCAGCTGTGGCAGTGTGAGCCTCTCCCACAGACACTCCCCCTGTGTGCCCCTCCCCCATCTGGACCAGGATCAAGATAGGCACAGATAGGGACTGACTGGACGTGAGCCTGTGGCTGCTTCTGGATCATGGGCGTGCCGGTATCGCCTTAGGACAGGCACGCGGAGAACGCAGCGGAGCGGCGGTGAGTCTAAGGAGCAGTGGCAGCGGGGGCAGGGATGAGCGGGAGCAGCGTGGCACCAGGCTCGGGCTCCTCCCCGGCCACCTGCCGCTTCTCACATTACTACATCCCTTGGGGGATGTAGGACTGACAGTTTTGGCTGATCCCTGCCGGCAAGGCTGAGGGTCCCCACCAGTGCACAAATCCATGCACCAGGCCTCTAGTCAATAAATAATTATAAATATATACACAGGGCATTAGAAAACTTCTAAAATGAATTCATGAAAAATACACAATATAAATTTTGATATAGTTAATCAGTAAAAGATAATATAAAATTAGTTATAATTATAAAATTTTAAAAATAGATTGAAGTGATTATACCAGCATATTAACAGGGTTTGAGAGTTAGCAATATGATTTTTTACTTATGCGTGTACTGTGTGTTCTTCCCCAAGTGTATTTGTTATGAAGAAACAAACATTTTTATGACAACGATGAATGATTTTCCCCTAATCAGCTTCTTTATATTTAAATTATTACATATTGGCTTTCCAAAAACTAATACATAACTTTGTTGTAATAGGATGCAGTTTTTGCTTTAATGATACAGTATTGTATTGTAATTTACATGATAGTAATCTTTATCATATATTTTAAGAACAACGAAAAGAGCAGTTCTCATTATTTAGAGTAAATGCAAACAGTGATTTACTACAGTTTTCAAAATGCAACGACAACAGGAGTTTCTCCAGAGGTTTCCGTCCGTTTCACAGTATTCTTTAGAAGGCTTAGAATATTGTTTATGAGATGTGTGAAGGAATCACACACTCTAACATTCTTTGTTCCCTTCCTTGTGGGGCCAGTGAGAACCTTTGAGGATAAGAGTTTTGAAGTTATTTAAGACTTTCTACCTTTAATCATCACATATATTAAGGCTACAACTTCATGATGTTTCCATCGCGGACTCAATGGCCTAAACCTATATTAATGCTGGGCAAGCGCAAGATGGCATTCATCTATCCCTTCTTATTTCCATGATTGTTTTTAGCACTGTAATGAAAGTCAGCACCAACCAGAAATATTGATTACTTCAATTTTCTTATCTTCATTTCACTCCACATTCTGAGCTTATTAGATTTCTGCATCACCACAAAATAAGGTTCATCAATCACTATTTTCTGCTTTTTGCTAATACTGTCAGGCAAAGTGATACCTTCATAACACACCAAATTATAATTTATGTAGGGTGATGTTGCTCTCATGGTCATCTCTTCTTACTGAGAGGCTAGCACAGTGATTGGCACATATTAGGAACATAATAAATTTATGGACAAAGGAATTGAACAGAAGCCACAATCTGTCTTTAATTGGTGGGATTAAGAGATTAAAGATGAGGTTGTCTCAGTTTTGTTAGATTATTTTAAATATTTTTTATTTATTTACATTGAGTCTAACGAGTGGTCGTTATTCTGATGTCACACAAAGACTATTAATTCAAATTCCAGAGAAAAATAGTAAAGGGCTTTGACTATCTTTTAAGACATCCAGATTTTTGAAGGTATGATTCATCAGAAAAAAATCAGCAAAGAAATGCAGCAAATTACATCAGCCATCTAAGAAGGGACAACTAATAAGGGAATTTCAAATATATCTTGAATTAGTAACTCTGAAATAATATCATAGGAATAGAACTGCATGTACTCATCTAAAGCTACAGTCATATCACAGATAAGAGTATTCTAAGCTGCTGACAGTAACATCCAGTGCCCTTTGCTTCTCTTTCTTCCCCAAGTGGTCATAGCCTGGTGCCCTTAGAATTTTAGATGGTAAAATGATAAACCAAATGACTGCATCTATTTTCATTTTTTTCTTTTTTTCTATCATTTTTTTCTGCTTTGGCTTGTCCTTCCATCTCCTATTACTCAGTTAAAAACTACCTACCTAACTTTTAAAACACGCTAGAAATAATTTAATAATTTAATCCAGGAAACTTTCCATGAATTTTCAAGCTGGACTATAAGAGTCCTCTTAAATATTCCCTTAGCATCCTCTACTTGTTTTCTGCTAAGGTGCTCATAATTTTATATTGTGATTTTCTACTCATATTTCTTGGCAAAAAAAGCAGAAACTTTAGGAAATAATAGGATGTTTTCTGTAAGAATAGGCAAACATAACCATGAGAAATGTTCTATGATTATCTAACTATCTCCTTGATTATTTTTTATATATGTTTTTATTGATTTCAGAGTGGATGGAAGAGGGAGAGAGAGATAGAAACATCAATGATGAGAATCATTGATCAGCTGCCTTCTGCATGCCCCACACTGGGGATCGATCCCTTAACCCAGGTGTGCCCTGGCTGGGAATCGAACCGTGACCTCCTGGTTCATAGAGTGATGCTCAACCACTGAACCACACCAGCTGGTCAATTTTCTCCTTTAGAACTAATGCTTTGCTTAGCAAATAAATTTCTGATTCTAATTGGGTTTCCCATGTAGTTTTTTAAGGCAGGAAATATTTTCATCAGTAGATATCATTATCCTGATTCTCTTGGCAGGTCCAGTTACCACTGCAAATTAATAACATGGCATTCTAATAATACTAGTATACTGTATATTCGTTTCTGGGAATGTGGTTTCGCGTTTGTACTCATCTCCACTGGTGTCCAGTGGACATTCGTGCAGAAGGATTCTTGGTTGGGGTGTGTCCTGTGCATTACAGAATATTTAGTAGCTTCCATGGCCTTGACCCACCAAATGCTAATAGTTCTTGTGACAAACAGAAGTATTTCTAGATATTGCCAAATATTCCCAAGGGACAAACCTCTTTCCAATTGAGTACCATTGCCCTAAGAGTAATTCAGGCAATATGGATTACTGAATTAGGTAAAAATGGAAAGCACAAAACCTCTGACTCTGTAAATAAGAGTCTTGGATTAATATTACTTAGACTCTCAATTAATAGTACTTGTGCCTCCACTGTATTTTTGTGGTTGTGAATGGATGACCTTAGGTAAGAAGATAAAGACTTTCATAACAACCAATGTGAGTTACTTCTCTTGCCCACAGATAATTTATCTGAAAGGGGATCCTGGAGCTTAATCACAGGATTTGGCTCAATGACTCCTATTTCTTGATCGATATAAGAGCATCTGGGAATTTGTAGGATCTTTCTCACCCACCTAGAAAGGAGTTTAAAACAGCATTCTTTAGGCATTTTACTTTAAAAGTTTGTGTGTATGTGCAGGTGCACACACACAAGTGACTTTACCTTGATGTTCCGCTTTATAAGTAACTGTTACAGAAATGTACACTGAAGCAAATCCCTTGCAAAACATATTTTATTTATTCCTCACTTAATATCACCTGTTATATCAACAGCCTTCTATTTTCAACATTTTCATGTATGGAATAATTTGTCATTCTGAATGAAAAAATAAACAGATATTATTTAAAAAAACAAACAAACAAGGTATTTGCTGAGTATGAATCCTCATTCAGTTAGTTAGTGTACAGCCACTATAACTTGTTAAGTCACCGTTTTTAGTATATTTAAAAAAATTCTATAAGTGAAAGATAAAAATATAACTTTGTAAACTGTGTCATGAATGTTCAAGATGATGATTATAACAAAAGGACATGAGAAATTTGATAATGAAGTTACACCCAGTAGACAGCTGAATCCAATATGTGACCAACCTCTGATGTACAGCATGCCTGGCCTCTACATTCAGGCTTTAGAAATGTGCTATGTCATTGTGTAGATGTACCACAGTTTTCTAATCCGCTCATCTGCTGATGGACATTTAGGCTGTTTCCAAATCTTAGCTATTGTAAATTCTGCTGCTAAACTGATGAACAAAAATAGATACAGAGGCAAAGAAGCATTGAACAGATTGTCAAACTACAGCAGGAAGTCAGGAGAGGGTTGTGGGGGGTGGTAAGAGATCAGCCGAAGGACTTGTATGCATGCATATAAGCATAACCAATGGACACAAGACACTGGGGGCATGGGGGCGGTGAGGGCATGTGCCGGGGGTAGGGGAGGCTGTGGGGAGGCCAATGAAGGAAAAAGGAGACGTATGTACTACTATTTGTAATACTTTAAACAATAAAATTAAATTTAAAAAAAGAAATGTGCTATGTCAGAAACAAATCTACATGGAAGCCAGGGCTGTAAAATTACACAGACAAATGGCTCATGAAATGCCAAAGCCCGCATCATCGTTGTTGTGGAAAACAGGTGTTCCAGGTGAAAGTTCATGTTTTGAAAACACTACCCAAGGCTGCATCGGTGTCACTTCCCACTGATTTCAGTGGAAAAGCCACCATTTAAAAAGAATTAATTTTTTTTAAAAAGAGAGAGAAAAAGCCCATCTTCTGCTTAAAATGTAGGTTGACTCTTGTAGGAAGTTCTTTTCCTTCTGATGAATCACACCTGACCAAAGAGGTTTCCCTACTAGTACACTTTCTGAGAAATGAGTCAAATTACACCTGCACTGCACATTTCTCCCTCATTAAATCCTTCCTCATCCATGGAAAACTGGCCGATGCTTACCCTGCCCTCCTGTGTGGCCTGAAGAACTTTAATGGGCTGGAATCACATTATAACCAAACGTTCCCTGGTCTGGTGAACAAACTGCATATACTGATCAAATAAGGGCAAATGTTCCTCCAAAGGGCTGATGAGTACATTTGCTGTGTAATTTAGAGCTGCCTTGGGGTAGCCAGGCAGTCCCATCTGGCCTCTTATGTTTGTGTTATCATAGAATCAGATTCCTTCCTTTTATTCTGGGACCGTGGCTTCCAACTCACAGAAGAATGAAAAGTCTCCTGATACTCATCTGAAAACTCAGCTTTGGAGTCATTGGCCTCCATGGCAATTGTCAATAGCCATTTCTTACACCATTTGCAAAGCCGCCTTGGCAGGCTAAGAGGAAGTGTTCATTATTGTAATTCCTCTGCCTGGGGATGACAACAGCAGCCTTGTACTTGGAATAACTTGGCTTTGTCTTTTCAGGTGCCATGTGTTAGAATCAGTTGACAATTTTAATGGATCTTTAAAAAGTTAGTGTTAGTTGACATTTGTGGAGTACATACTATATGTCAGGCACTATGGCTAAGCATATCATATATATTAATATTTTATTTAATACCCACAACAATTATGTGGTAGAGACTATATAACATGCCAAGGTCTTGTATATGGGGATTGAAGTAACTTATTTATAAATTTTTTGGCAAATGCCAGTGAGCTCGTTATGTTTGAATAATGCAGATACTTTAGAATATTATATATGTATATTTTATTCTCTTTATAATCTAAGATTAAGATGCAGCCATTGCCCCATTTCACAAAAGCTTAGAGTTTGAGTAACTGGCTTAGAGTAGTGGGAGAGCCTTACCTAAAATCCGACTCATTAACCACACTGGACAGGCTCTTCCCCATGTTCTATTGTAAACAGAAGACAACTTCCTCAACCCATAAAATATATTAGGACAATTTAGCATGAGCTTAAAATACCCTGAGAGAGGGAATGCTTGAGCTTTTCACCATGAATTTCTTCACTGATTTCTATTTTAGACTAGGAGTCAGCAAACTGGGCCACTGGCTAAATTCAGCCCAACACATGTTCTTCTAAATAAAGTTTTATTGGAATACAACCACCTCTATTTGTTTAGGTATTACCTATGACCGATTCTGTGCTATAGGTACAACATCAAAGTTAAGTAGTTGTGACACCAATTGTATAACTTGCAAAGTTTATAATTTTTAATGTCTGTCCCTTTGAAGAAAAAAAGATGACCAATTCCTATTCTAGATTATAGAGGAATTCTCCTCTAGTCTCATACTTAGCTCAGGTATGATTGAACAAACTTTTTCTTTATTGTTAGGCAACCTTAGGATAGTGTCAATCTCCATAATACAAATGGAATGAGTTCTGAAATATTTTGCGTGTGAGGTACTTGTTATTATAAATGCATTCCCCGGAAGAGTGTGTGTGGCTTTTGCCTGTGGTTCAACCCTGGGTCTCTCAGTGCTCCCTCTCTGCCTCTCAAGCACATGCCCATCTGAGGCTAAGTGACTCCACCCACTGTCACAGGTGTGCCTCCACCTGGACTGCAGATGCTTGGCCTCAGGCCTCTCAGGGACCTCCTTCATCACTTTCCACTCCCCTACTCTATTTTCAGCCTATGTGTTCTTTCTCATTAATGTTGAAACAGGATCAAATCTCCTCCAATATAAAGAATATTCCTCGGGTGCTATCTAACCTTCTAGCTACTAATTCCTTCTCTCTCCTATTTTTCATATTGAACTTCTTGGAAGACTTGTCTATAATCACTGTCTTTGTTCCTATTTACTCTCCAATTTATTGCCTTTGGCTTTTTGTCTGCACCACAGCCCATGTGGGCATCTACACACACATTCATACACACACACATTTTTGTAAATGTCCATTACTTCTTCAGGATTTAATTCATAATAGTGAAATTGCTGGGTTCAAAGACAAGTGACATTATAAACTGTCCTGAAAAGCTATGCTCATACTTCTACTTGCAAGTTAAGTAGCAAGACTATTGAATTTCAGGTCATTGCTGACAGTGAAATATTACTTTTTAAAATTTATTTAGCCAGTTGGGTAAAAGAAAGTAATAGATTTATAATGTTATATTAACTTTGTTTTCTGTAATTCCTCATAACGTTTTATGTATTTTCATTGGTAGAGGATTGAGATCCAATTTGCAGTATAAATTTTTTGGAGAATTTCTTATTTTTCTAATGCAAAACACTTTTAAAATAAGACATAATTTTTTCAAACTGAAAAAAATGTTTTTGTTTTAACCCAATTGTAGCAATAATTTACCTAATATAAAGATGGGCATAGAATCTGAATAAATGTAACATACTGACTTGAGAAAATAACAAGAAATAACATCAAAATTTATATAAGATTTTACTCTAAAATATTAAAATTATAGAATAAATTTGTATAAATTATAAATACTAATGGTTGTAACTTATTTAATATTTCTTCTTGAAGAAGATAATCAAACAAAATATAGCACAAAAAATAGAAACTAAAACAGAACAATTTTAACTTAACACTTATAAAGTATGTTTCCTTCTTTGGTCTCATAAATTCTCCTCTAATATATGATTGAATAAAAACCACATATCCTATTAAAAATTAAAAGCCTATTGAAATATGTTTCATTATGTCTCACTCTTTATTGGTCCTTTTGAAACTAATGGGTTAACTGAATTTAGAAAAGAATTAAAATATGACAGAGTGGTAAGATTATTTTAATTATTTTGAATTATTTTTCCTGTGTTGCTAATATTAGATACTGCAAAATAATCTAATGGTGTTTTTGTACAAAATACTTGAAACCATATGAGGCCATTTGACACTTGAGATGGAAATAGAAACTAAAACGTAAATAAAACACAGAAATTTCTTGGTTTCAGGGCTGAAGTTTGATAGTAAATTTAGTCATGATGACTAAACATGGCTTAAAATATCTTGTAAGAAAAGGTGGTAAACTCTTTCTGTGAACCTGTGATGTCTACTAAATTAATTAAAAAGCAAATCACAAGATAACACATTCTGATAAAGAAATGTTCAGTAAGTGCTACTAAAGAATAACCCCACCGCCTGGCAATAGGCAAGAAGACATCTGATTGGTGGTGTTGCTCTTATATCAATTAGGGGCAAAGCAGATGTACAGTCCTTAGTTCATCCTAGCTTGATGCCTGTGTGGGTGGCCAGAGCTGTTTCATGCCTGAAGCACATTAAAAAAAAAAGAATAATCCCACAGGTACCATAATACTTTTAAAGAACAAGTAGTTTTATTTGACTCCAAGTGATTTATGCATTTTGATTATTTACATAATCATCTTCTCCATTCAACTGTAGTTCTTATATCACTATTTATTTATTTGTCCAGATGGTGTCTTATACATATTAGGTGTTCAAGAAATGTTTGTTGAATGAATGAATCTCTCTTTCTTGATAACTGAGCCTTCATGCTTTTTCAGCTAACAAAGCTAAATTTGTACTATGTATGAAACAATGTACTTTTCTTTATGATGGGTAAATATAGCAATTTGGTTATAACATTAAAAACCTGGTTCTGAACTGATGTTTCTTGTTTATTTGTTTTTTAAATATTTTTATTGAGTTTTAGAGAGAGAGGAGAGGGAGAAACATAGATGTGAGAGTGCAATATCAACCCACTGCCTCTTGCATGACCCCTACTGGGGATCAAGCCTTACCTGGGAATAAACTGGCAACCTTTCTGTGTATGGGATGATGCCCAACCAACTGAGCCACACCAACCAGGGCTGAACTGATGTGTTATTACAGAATCATTTTACAAAATGCATCCTACAGCAATAAGAGTTATATAATCTTTGGCCCTGGAATTCTGCTGCAATGAATATGTTCTAATGACAGAATAGTGGATTCAATGCAAAAATTGATTCTAAAACAACATATTTTTAAAATATGAAAAATTGTTTAAAGTTATCCTCCTTATATATTATAGTCATTAATGTAACTATTATTGATGATAATCAAAGAAGCAACTTGTAAAATGAAATGAATTAATCAGGATAATTATGAAATTCTTCATAATTAAGAAATTCTGATTCTCTAAGTAAGAGATTCTAAGTTAAACATTTTTTATGCAATTGCCAAAACCAAGTAAAATTAATCTATTTTTGCAGAACAGTTCATCATTTGGAGGGAGGGGGCACTCACTCACACCTTGATTGATTTTATCCCAAACACATTTATCTACTGAGAGTCCACTACATGCCAGGCACTGTGCTAAGGGCTTAGGGATGAAAATCTCTGATGTATGAATGTGGAGGGTCTTGTCTTGCATGGAATACAAAAGACTGAGTCGCTTATGCTGTAGGCAACGGGGCAGAAGAATAGCAGGATTAGATTTAGAATTTAAAAATGACCAATAAGTGACAGTGTGGAGGATGGAGTGGGTGACAGGCAGAGTAGAGTGAGAAAGGTCAGGCATAAGACTGGAAATGGTCCAAGTAAGGGTGAAATGAAAGCCTGAAAGGAGACAGTGGCCATAAACACTGAAAGAGGAGACAGACATGAAGACTAGAAGAGGTGACGACATGTTTTGAGTCTCCTGCCTTTAAAAGGACAGCAGCATATAAAAGGCAGCGTGAACTCTCCTGAGGAAGGCATGCAGTGATGCGGAGCTATTGTTATGGTCGGCCAGCCAAGGTGGCCTCTCATCCTTTGGACATGCATACGAACAACACATGGTAACTATCAGAGCAAGCAACTGCAAACACTGGAATGTGTTCACAGAATTAGTCAATATAATGTTTCCATTTTATTAAGTAGTTGATTAAATTTATATACTCTTTCAGTTGTGACTTGCAGAGTAATTTTCTTCTCCCTAATACTTAATCCCCACATAAAGACCTCAAGAGTAAAATACAGTATTATTGTACTGTTTTTCTTTTTTTCTAAATTGAGATATAATTGACATTATGTTTTTCTTTAACTCTGAATTATGTAATATAAATCTTGGATTACTTCCACAAAACAAAATTTACAATACTTTGGAATAAAATTTCAATTTTAGATAAGATTCAGTTCGGTATCATCCCTGCTTGGCATGCATTAGTTAGTATACCAATGCCCATAACATAACATTTCCCTTACCTTTCTGTAGGAAAATGATCCCTTTCCACACTCATGCTATTGTCCCCAGTATGACACTCTTTTGCTAGCTGATATGAAGAATCTCTATTACATGCTGAAGGCTTTGATCACCAGGTAAACACAATAGCTTTACATTATTCTATTCTCTCTCACTGCCTTATAGATTTCCACAACAACTCTTCCCAGTGGTATTTCAGCTGAGTTTTGCAACCCCACAAAAACACACACAGGTGGTTGTTGAACTATTTTCTTCTCGTGAATCTTTTGACTAATCAATAAAATAAGACTATCCGTGTACATAATGCATGTGCTACTGGATGATATAGTGCAATATCAATTTGTCTTTTGTTCCATCTTGAAAGAGTATGAAGTACTTTTCTCTTTCAATTCTTTACTGAGAAAAGAACTAAGTGAATCATCTCTTCCTTGAGCTCTCTATCTGTGGCTGTCTCTCAGGGTTCAAACTTAAAAAACAAACCACCTTTACCCAGGAGCTATTTTGGAGATGGATGTAGAGAAATAGATCCAGACAGTAGAAAGCAAGAAAACTTGGAGAGGAGAGAGATTATAAGAAGTGAGGGTAGCTAACCTGAGGGACAAAGGAGCCATGCCTACCCAAGTCACAGAGGTTTTGTTGTTATTCTTTAAATCCTGTTCATGGTAGAAAAAATGGAGAAAACAAAAATTGTCAATTGCTAGAAATGTAAAGGGTCCACTACTAGAGATCTTCGAGATGTTATCAAGATTCACATATTTCATAGATTTAAGTTATTTCATAAAGGTAACATTCACCTATATTTTTCTACAAAATTTATAGGAATTCTTTATGTATCATATACATCAGTACTTTGTGGTTCCTTCTTTCTCTCAAAGCTGCCTTAATAATAATTAAGAAATAAATTACTTAACCTTAAGCAAGTATACTTCATCAAGCTTTAATATCCTAGGTAGTACTCTTTGTATCCTATTAAATAAAAATTTGCATGCCCAAAGCTATGAATCATTATCCCATGTTTTCTTTCATAAATGTTATTGACTTTGTTTTCACATTTAGTTTGTTCATACATTTCAAATTAATTTTTGTATATTGTGAAATAGTGGTCAAGACTCTCTTTCCGTAACGACAAGAACAATTGTTCCCACTGAATTGCAGTGGAAGAAAAATAGATAGATAGATAGATAGATAGATAGATAGATAGATAGATAGATAGACAGACAGATAGACAGACAGAATATACACAGACTTGAAATATTGGAAGTGTTTCTGGACTTTCTACTCTGTTATGCTGTTCTATTTATCTAATCATATGCTGATACACAACTATCTTAATTATTACACACTTATAGCAATGCTTGCTAACTGATAATGTAATAAAACAACTTTGTGCTTTCAAAAGAAAACATCAATCCTGTTCATGGTGAAGATCTTTTTGACCAACTTGTGGCACCTCCAGTTGTATAGTTAACTGACTATAGGATGACGTAAAAGATCACTGTGAGTCCTGTGGTCATAAGCGCTGCCCGGAAGATCGGGACTGCAATATTTGGCAGAGGATGAGATACAGCAACATCACCTTGTAGCAGGAAGAGCAAGGATAATCACAAGCCTCACTGTAGTCTGTGAACACCACAGATTAAAGGTCAGATCTCTCCTATTCCTGGGTACCATTTACGCTTCCTGGCTATTTATTCAACACAAAGCACAGTTAAGTTTCCCAAGACTTGATTCAGTTTGAATGCCTTATTACTGTGTTTAGCTCGAGCTCTGAACAAGACAGCATAATCACGATGAAGAACAAAGAAACAATGTAGTACTTCTCACTAGAGGACTATGTAGTGAATTTATGACCACCACACCTCTAGAAACTAACTCCTTTTGCTTCTACCACCTCCAGGAAGACAAGGATCACAGCTTCCTCATGTTGCCATTCCTAGATCAGGACACATGTGCCCGTTGATCAAATGAATAAACCCCACTGCATGCAGCAGATGAGGACTCTTGTATGACAGCTCTTTTATTGTGATTTAATCTATGGAAGATCTGTTTTAGAAGATTTATACACCTATAGTGTTTAATATTTTTCTACAGTATCTCAGATTTAAAGACCTTCTTCATTTAGCACCTGTAGTTATTCCAGTCCTCAAAGAGAAGACCGTGTAAATACGAAAATAATACATGGCCCATATGTAACTGGCCTTTCACTGGTTAACTTTCTCTCCACCTTTCGGGTAACTTAGAGCAAGCTTCCTAGCTTTATGTAGCATTCCCGTTACATAAATGTGTCACACAGCATGATGAGCGTAAGAAATTTTAATGTCTATTTGACGAAAAAATGGATGGAGGATTTTATTAAACAGTGCTAAGCATTTCCCTCTGAGAACACCCTCATCTTCCTTTCTTTGCTGGTCTTCCCTTCTCCCTGTGTCCATGCCCCAATCTCCCTTTCCTGCAAAGTTATCTGCATCAGGTCAGATCTTCCAATTCTGTCTTAAATATCCAAACAGCTATCATCTTACCCCCTATTCAAGTACATGAAAAGCTACTATATTGAAGATAACTTTGCACACAACTAGAAAAATCATCCCTGCCATGTGGGGCCCTCCTTGTAAGAGTGTGTAAGCAGGTGTTAATGAGTTAGAGTCTGGAGATGGAGGCTTGTGAGTAAACAAACCTGCTTTTTACTTGTGACACAATACCTTTCTTGTCACATATGCAATTTAATTCTATATTACATCTTTTTCATATCAATCATGTCAGCTTCTTTTAGAACAGTCTTTTCTTCCTATTTTCTTGTGTTTTCTGCATAGCAGTTGTATTTGTATATTTTTTACTGCCTCATATTCTGCTTCAGGAAGCAATTTAAAATCTTTTTTCCCCCTCTTTAACATTACAACTCACTTATGAATAGAACTTATAATAAAAAGAATTGTTGAACATCAATTTCTCCACAAGTTAAATTTCATTCCAAAAATGGAAAATCATGTTACAGTCCCACGCTAAGCCTCATCTACTACACTTGTCCAAGGTTTCCAATGAAAGCCACAGAAAGGAACTCTGGAGGATTGGAACAGAGAAGGAATTTCCTGAGACTAATTGTACTAGTTTATAGGACCTGCTAGGTGTTTTAAAATACAGCTCAGAGCCTGGCTGGTGTTGCTCAGTGGCTGAGTATTGACCTATGAACCAGGAGGTCATGGTTCCATTCCCAGTCAGAGCACATGCCCAGGTTGCGGGCTTGATCCCCAGTAGGGGGTGTGCAGGAGGCAGCTGATCATTGATTCTAATCATTGCTGTTTCTATTTCTCTCTCCCTCTCCCTTCATTTCTGAAATCAATAAAAATGTATTTTTAAAAAAATACAACTCAGAAAACCAGAAGAAACAGTGAAAGCCCAGACAGCGTAGAATCAGAGTAAAAAAAAGAAATCATTCTACATAACTGTCTAGTGAAGACACTATTGGTGCCATGTCTCAGATAGGATGCCTCAGCTTGTACCACCACTGGCTCTGAAACATGAGAACTCACTGTGAACTAACAATACCTGAAGGGTCCTTTCCTAGTCTTGTCCCCTTGCTTCACTGGTTCACAGATGGATGCTTACAATTGGCTGACTCAGGTCACATGCTAATGCCCTCACTTTCTCCATCAATAAATTAGGATAATTTGCATACCAGCTATAGAACTTTTATAATTACTTGCAAGGGAGGCTGGTAGTCTTTGTAACTTCCAAGACCCATTGTTAAGAATTTTCTAACATAAGAAGGAGATTCAGCTCCCCTTGGAAAAGCAAAACAAAACAATGATGACAACACCAAATGTCCCACTACAATAATGTAACAATGTAGACATTTTCAAATTGAATTTGATCAAATTATATCTAACTCAGTTTTGAAAATAAGCCCAAATGATGGTGTATTTAAAAAGTTTAGAAACTTACCTCAACAATGTATTACCATACAGAGTGGCATTATATATGGCAGTTTTATATCACACTATAATGCAATATTCACATGTAACATAATAATAAAAATATTTTGTACACATATATATTTTTAAAGTAAAACAGGGCTATGAACTTTCAGCACTCCCCACTTATAAACTTGGCAGTCTCTGTGTATTAAGATAGTCAAAATCTTTTACATGACCTCAGAATGAATGTGGTCTCCTTTGGAAACTAATGCATTGCAGGTCTTTAATATCTTTGTGACATAATGACCAGAAGCACATTAGGTAAGCCAGTTATTCGACAATCACATTTGTAGCATCATATTTGTAGTCACTCTCTCTTCTTTGAATCGTTGTCCCCACACTTTGTGTAACTTCCACAACCACCTGCCTCTCTCACCTTAAATGTGTTGAGGTCACCGACACCTCCGAGTAGTCTCCTTTGGTGCCCCTTTGCTTCACGTGCACTTCTGCCCTCGAATCAAATGGGACACCTCCCTGTGCCATTTCTATTTCCTTGGGTCTCTCCTGCCAATGTCAAAGCTTGGATCACTCCCACCATCATTTATGCCAAACATCAAATTAATGGATTTTGTTGGAGGAAGTCATAAAAACATAGTTAGTTATCCAACTTTACTGGATAGACCTTATTTTTACCGGGCAATTATTTTATTCTCTTACAGATTCACAGTCATTTGTTTTATATAAAAATTGCTTATAAAAGTATTTTATATATAAGGATCTTTTATAGTTTTTTATTTCCTTTATTCTGGAATTTCCCAAAGTGAAACTACTTGATCATTCATTGATTCTCTATTCTGACTCTGCAGAGGAGAACGAATGCATTAGGGAGGTCCTGATGTCCCTAGAAGGGCACGCTTTTTAAGTCAAAGGCATTTGGAGATGAACCCTCCCTCCCGCATGCAAGCTCTGTGACCACAGGCAAATGTGTTCATTTCTACATCTCACTTTCCCTGTCTGTAAATTAAAATAATTGCATCTACCCATACAACGATTGTAATTGCTTTTTAGTATAACTTTTTATAATTCTCTGGCTTCAACTCATTCCCCTACTCCAGTGGTTCTCAACCTTTCTAATGCCGTGACCCTTTAATAGAGTTCCTCATGTTGTGGTGACCCCCAACCATAAAATCATTTTCGTTGCTACTTCATAACTGTAATTTTGCTAGTTAATGAATCGTAATGTAAATATCTGTGTTTTCCGATGGTCATGACCCACAGGTTGAGAACCGCTAGCAGGGTCGCCTAAGACCATCGGAAAACACAGATATTTACATTAAGATTCATAACAGTAGCAAAATTATAGTTATGAAGTAGCAACAAAAATAATTTTATGGTTGGGGGTCCCCACAACATGAGGAACTCTATTAAAGGGTCGCGGCATTAGAAAGGTTGAGAACCACTGCCCTCCTCTCTAAATGTGGGGGAACATTGGCACTTTCCTAGTTTCCCTTTATAATAGTGGTTTAAAGATCTGTCTTCAACTCATTTTAATTGATGTCTCAAATATTATTTCAGAGATGACTCCTGACCTCAAACTTTATCCCTGACTCATTCCCCATCTGCTGTTCTCCATGTGAGAAATACAGAGCCATGTCCTGTTTGTCTCCACCTCCCAGGATGGTGCAGGAAGTGAATTTTTATCTAAATAGTTAATCAGGCAGGCCTTTACAAATGATAATTTCAGTATTTTCTTGGAAAATAGAAATCCTGATCTGCCTGTGAGGTTAGAAAAGCTGAACTGTTTTGATATAAAAACCTGAGATGACATTTTACTCTTTTGTTTTTCTGCTGAGAGGTTAGGGTTGGAGAAGAAATGAAATAAAAATGAGGATGTGAGTAAGGAGAGAAATGATAGCTTACTAGTCAGAAGGGAGAATTATTTTAAACGTGAGTTTTAAAATTATTTTTATATTTTAAGGTGTTTACATAGTAGTATACATTTATCTTTCCCCAAACCTACCATTTTGTTTGAGGGAGTGGGATTTTGTGAAATTTTTAAAAAAAGAATTGGTTTCTGCTTCCTGCTTAAAATACAAGAAAGCCTGTGGACGGAAGTATTGAGGCGCAACTGATTTACCCCAAATAAGTTTGTGGCAGAGATGAATGTAAAAGTAAAAACCCATTGAAAAATAGCAAAAAATCTGGGCGATTTCAGTAACCTTTCAAAAAACTGTGGGGGTTTGAGCAATTAGAATAAAAGGCCTGAAAAACCTGAACGGGGTTCCAATAGGGTTTGTCCCCAACATATTTTATCCATGTGTGAATTCCTTACTGTTTCAAAGCACCTCTGCTGCTAAATCATCTTCAATAAAATGAACTAGTTTTTCTTTTCATCCAAGACTTATACTGTTCATGATGACCTTTTCTTTTGCAACAAGATGTATACATAGTCAACATTAGAGAAGAAACGAAGAGACAAAATAAATTCCACTGGTGGGCACATCCTTTTCTTTTAAAGGAAGTTCATTCATTTATTGGGGTGACAATGGTTAATAAAGTTATATAGGTTTCAAGTATGCAATTCCATGATACATCACCTGTACATCTGTATACATCTTGTTTTCACTTAAATTCCTCTACACAAACTTTCCTCTTTGTCAAATCATTATAAAGAACTGCCCTGATGCAAACATCTGGAACCTTGCTCTTACACCTCCCAGCCCCAAACGCCCCACATGCTTTTTTTCTTAAATCCTTGCATGTGCTATTTGCCTGTAGTTGCCTACATCTTCTTAGGCTAATTTGATTCTAGGTAACATATGTTACTGAGGAAAGCCACGAGAACATACCTGTTGGCTCACAATTTTCATAATGTCAAATCATCCTCTCTACTGCTTATCATTATTGTTGATCCCTAGTATGGAATGCTAATCTCTATTCCTAAACCACAGTATGAAAAGCTTACATTTGGCCTATTCATTAGTTTCCCATATTTAGTGGCTATAGCCCAAATAGGCTATAAGCCAAGTCATTGAAACTTAACATTCTGATAACCTCTTTCTCTCATCATAAATATTTGCTGGATCTTTATTGTCAAGACCTAGTTTTTCTAATTATTTTTTTAAATTACTACTATATTTAATTAAACTTCAAAAGGTAAAATATATTGTTTCCCTACATTTAGTATATATTTCACTGGTTCCACTCTTCCTAAAATCCCCTGCCCATAAATCTAGCCAATAAATATTACTCTTCTGAATTTATCTAAAGGGAAATCCCTTTTGTAAGTCACATTGACAAATCTAAGTGACTTCTCCTTCCTCATTTCCTTTTTCCCTTCCTTCCTTCCATCCTTCTTTCATTTTAGTTATAATTTGTACTTGGTATATGACCTATATGGAGAGGAAATAGTTATTATGAACTTATGTGCCAAGAAATATTATAAGCATTTTCATTTAAATGAATTATCTTATTCCTCTATCATATAACATAAGATATAGTATAATTACAACAAAAGGAAAGGCTCTTGGAGAAATGACTAATTTTATGGTTGGTCAGGGAAAATAGAAGAGGAGCCTAGAACATTTATTAATCACAAAAAGTAAGAAAACAAAGCCCCCAACAAAACAAAATGATGGAAGCATCTAAAAAAGGACATTGAGGACCTGGGAACCAATTAAAAATGCCCCTACTGGCCAAAGTTGGAATATTTTGAATGAATGAATGAAGTTAGCATTGGATTATAACCCAAAGAATAACATAAATATCCCTAAGTCTATACTAATAAAAATGAGTGAATTAATGAATTATGGAGAAAAATTACAAGTCTTCCTTAATAAAGAATTACAAAATTGCCAAAACCGGTTTGGCTCAGTGGATAGAGTGTCGGCCTGGGGACTGAAGGGTCCCAGGTTCGATTCCGGTCAAGGGCATGTACCTTGGTTGCGGGCACATCCCCAGTGGGGGGTGTGCAGGAGGCAGCTGATCGATGTTTCTCTCTCATCGATGTTTCTAACTCTCTATCCCTCTTCCTTCCTCTCTGTAAAAAATCAATAAAATATATTAAAAAAAAAGAATTACAAATAACCAAAGAACTTATACTGATATACATATATGCATAACCAATGGACACAGAAAATAGCGTGGTGAAGGCCTAGGGTGGGGCGGGGCTGGGACGAGAGGGGGCCAGGGGCGTTGAGGGGCAATACTGTCAACAATAAAAAAGAGAGTTACAAATAATAAATGAATAAAGAATGGGAGAAATTGAAAATTGCCAGTAGAATACTATAGTAATAATTTTTATAGGCAAAATTCACTGATAAATGATAAAATCCGTGAGCAGAACTTGAAGGAGAAATAGGATATTTCCATAGCCTGAAACTTTCTCCCCTGTGTATTTATTAATTAGTCTCATGATTTTAAAATATATCCACAAAGTATTTGCTGTGCTTCCTTTGTGGAGGTGGAGCATAATTCCATTAAGTTCATGATTTGGGCTTCGTGATTTGCTTGTAACACATACAGTTTGTAAAGGTACACAGTAACTTTACAGAATAAAGAAAAGGACAGTTAACTTTACTTGGCTGATACCACTTTAACCAAGTGATCAAGGTTAATGTCAGCAGCAATATTGATATCATGTGACCCCAGTATAATGCAATAATCCACAACCCCAGGCTAATCATGAGGCAACATCCCACAAACCCAAACTGAAGGATGCCATACAAACGTATGCTTCAAAAACCATGAAAAACAAGGAAATACAGAGCCGTCATAAAATGGAGATTTACTAGTAGACCTGATGATTAAAAGAAATGTGGATTCCGGAATAGCAACAACCAAAGGATAGTAGTAGGAAACTGGGGAAATCTGAATTAAGTCTATAGTTGACTTAATAGAAGCATACTCATGTTAATTTCTTAATTTTGATAGCCATAACATGACTGTGTCTGATGTTAACATTAGGGGGGGCTACATAAAGGACATGATGGGAACTCTCCGTAGGATCTTCTCAAGGCTTCTATACATCTAAAATGACTTCAAAATAAAAAATTAAATTAAAAATCTTCCCCTCTCTATTATGAAGAAGAATCCAATTCTGAAAACCTCCTTTCATAACTATGGACATTAGAGAACTCATCAGACTGAAGGGGACTTTTTTCTAAAATGATCTACCCTTATTTGGAAAACAGGTACTTTTTATTTCCTGTTACACTTGAATTTTACCTTGTGACAATGCACACCCATGAAGAAGTAAATACTATTAATTGCTAAAAATATATACTTTTTTTTTTTTTTGCTTGGCCAGTGTGTCTCAGTGGTTGAGCATCAGCCTATGAACCAGGAGGTCAAGGTTCAATTCCCAGTCAGGGCACATGCCCAGGTTGTGGGCAGGGGGCAGCTGATCAATGATTCTCTATCATCATTGATGTTTCTATCTCTCTCTCCCCCACTCCTTTCCTCTCTTAAATCAATAAAAATATATTTAAAATTAAAATATATGAATTTTTTAAGCATGTAGATTATACACACATAATTTAGTCTCTTCTTAAAACTTTGAGGGAAAGGGGTAGTTTTAGTTCCCTGAATTACTACTAGAACCTGTATATTTTGATAATGCTCATCAGATCATTGCTTATCTTCTCAGATTTACTTTTGATATAGACATAGACTTTTGGATACACTGCTTATGTTCTGCTGATAATGTGAAGATTTTAGATACTATTAGGTTCTGTTCCCCCCATCACTAACAGAGTTCTACTTCAAATTACAGAACTTCCTGTAAAATAATGCTGGCTACTTCACAAGGCTAATGATGTTAAACCATAGGATTCTTTTTCTCAATACAATATATTTCTTAATATATAAGAGGCGTGTGAGCCCCTCCCCTGTGACAAAGATACTTTAGAGCTTGGATGCTTGATTTTTAACAACTAAATTCCTTGATTTATTTTTGTACAATTTATTTTAAAAAGAAATATGTGCCATCTTTCAGTGCCCCTAGAAAATAATGGCAGGTATACAAAGAAAATAAAATATGTTTCATATTGTATATGTAAAAAGTGTAATATTATATTTCAGAGTCAATAGGGTTTTATTTTTCTTAAGAGATCTGATAAGGCTATTTCTTATTTTCTAATTTTATGAGTATTCCAGTCAATATTAACTACTATATCTGATCATCTCAGATGGTTGTAATCCAATAGATTCAACTCTCTTTTAAAGGTAAATATTAAAAATACACAATAATTTAGTTTGGCTATTAGGATTTCCATTGAAATCTCTTGAGTAATTCTTAGCACATGCACTGGCATGTAAAATAAAATACGAATAAACAAGATCCCTAAGGTGCTCACACCTGGGGAAGGGTGGAAGACCTGGGTGAGCCAAGGAAAAGGTTAACAAGCCATGACCTCACCAACACCCTGTGTAAATGATTATGGCAGTAAGAATGCAAGAGAAGTTACCCGTGCTTGGTGAATGCCTTCCTAGAGCAGGAGGCTTAAGGCTGCCTCTGAAAGAGAACAGAACTCATCAGGGTGAGGATGGGGCAGACTGGCTAGAAAAGATCCTCCCAGCAGAGATGTTCATGTTCACAGAGTCACAGAGGTGTGAAATAGAACCAGAGAATCAGGTGATGGCAAGGACTTCTGTGTTTCCATGTCAGTGTAAGCATTGTAGAGCAGAAGGCAAGAGATGATGGTTTGGGAAGGCTGGGGTGGCACAAAACCATGGAAGCAGAGTATTACACATTTTTTATAGCATTGTGGTGGTTAAAAGAAATGATCTTTATTCTATGTGAAATTGGTAAAGTTCTTTTTCTCATATTTATTGTGAGGAATAAGTACTGCATTAAAGCTTCTAATATAAAGTACAGCATTGAACGGGCAAACAGTAAATGGTAGGAATAGTTCTTATTGCTGGTATTGTTGCTATCATTATCACGTAGCAAAAAGCAGGAACAAGATGATATTTGTGGTTTGATGGGTATATTTTTGTCCCATTGACTCTGTTATCAGCTATTTAGTGTTTTGTGTGTGTGTGCGTTTTTCTTTTAATAAAGATAGGGCCATAGAAAGCACAAACATAATCAGCCTGATTCTGCATTTTGAAAAGAGTGACTTTTTTGGAGTAAACATTCTCTATTCTGGTGTCTAGCAGTGCCCACTCCATAAACTTGTTTTCGGACTCTTATCTCTTCACCCCCTGCCACACACTAACATTTCAGGTCCCCCATCTCTCTGTCTACATTTCCTCTAAATATTTTTCTACCCTCTCTGGTGCTACAACAGCTATGTTTAGAGTTTGGGTAAAGAAGAGAGTCTGAAGTTGGGGGCTCAGGCAGTAAGGACACAAAAGCTATGGAAAAGTAAATATATTTTAAAAGTAAATCTAAATAAATTAATAAAATCATTTTCTTCTCTGGTTTAGACACACAAAACTCAGCAGGTCCTTCAAATAACATCATTTTGTTTAACATTGTGTTGTTATATCATTGATGAGATGCCCTAGGAACCCATCTATATATCTATCCTATATAATAAAGAGCTAATATGCTAATTAGACCAAACAACAGAACAACCATCTGGACGACCTTCCGGAGGAAGCCAGGGCTGCGAGGGCTGGCCCAGGCAGGCGGGGCTGCGAGGACCGAGCCCCTTGCACAAATTTTGTGCATCGGGCCTCTAGTAATATATAAAAGCCTAAGTGACCATTACGACTGAATGACCAGAATGACTGGAATGACTGGTACATCAGTCACTATGATGCGCACTGAAAACCAGGGGGCAGACGCTCAACGCAGGAGCTGCCCCCTAGTAGTCAGTGCACTCCCACAGCCAAGCTCCCATGGCCAGCCAACCTCCCCCGGTTCCTCCCCATGGCTGGCCAACCTCCTGCGGTCCCTCCCCCCGGTGAGCAGGCCAACCTCCCGTGGTCCTTCCCCACATCTCTTCCCCTGGCTGGCAGGCCCTGATCAGCCCAGCCCCAATTGGAACTGAGTGAGATGGTTTGGCCTCAATCAGCCCTGACCGCCGGCCAGGCCTAGGGACCCCAGACATGCATCTAGTATAGGTATAATATTCTTGTTTATATTATCCATTTATTTCAATCTTATATATAAGAAAGACTATTAGCCAAGAATGTCTAGGTGGAAAGATAGTCACTAATACGAACAATAAACTCAATGATTCTTAGTGGAAGAAAATATGTTTTTGTGTGTGTTTTCTTTGTGTCACCTTGAGTTCACTAAACTATGATCTTGCTATGTTATTGAAAGACATTGTGTGTGGTAATCTTTATGCATACCTTTTTGCAAACTTATATCCCATAAAAATGCTATCATCTTCAATCTAGAATAAATACAATGTCTCCTGATTTCATAAATTTGAGACCATCAAATATGATTAACATCTACCTACCACCAGCATAGCATTCTACATATTTCTACATCCAGTCTTATCTTCCATGCAGAGCAGACCATGGTGGACACCTGCCTAGTGAATACCTGCTACCTGCGGCACCACAATCACATAGACTGAAGGGAACTTTGTATAGCAAACCTGCCTTGCCCTCCATCCATGAGAATAGTACATTGTAAGTACTGTCTATGCTAAAAGTTAGTTCTATGGTATAAACATCAAGGGTGAATAGGAAACTCACCATTATTGAGAAGCACTTAAGCTGAACCACATGAAATTGTTGCTTTTGAAGGCCAAAAAAAAAGAAATGCTTGAATATTAGTAATTTCATAGGGTTCAACCTCACGTGCAGTATTGGAAGCATCACATATATTGACTCACCTAATTCTTACAACACACCTTAGTCAATGGTGCTATCATCGTCTCTTTTTCAAATAGCAGCTGAATTTATAATGCAAGACATTAAATAACTCTGATGATAATGTTTTCGGTTCACTTCAGTGTGCTTTGTTTCTGGTATCTAACAGATTTCCTTTATGCAGCTGTGTTCTTGACTAGAATATTTTATGTCTTCAAATAAATAAGATGGCCTAGAGTTTGCAAAATGAAATATAAATCTTTTCAAATAATGAAAAGAAAGACTTTGAATGAAGAGCGCCTTCCTACTGAGATCTTTGACTCCAGGAGTTTGGAAAATTAAAATTTCCTATTTTTTTCCTTTTGCCAAGAAAGACCCATCATTTCTTTTAATAAAAATAAGTACAATCTAAATCTTTCTTGACATTTCTAATCCAATGAAGGGGCAAGGAAATAAAATGCTGTGTTTCCTGTCATTTTCCCCCAAAGCCTTTGAAATAAACGTGTTCAGTGATGACAGCATAATAATGAAAAATGTATAATGAAAACAGCTACCTGACAGTTTTTCAAATACCTGTGTGGTTATGAGAAAAGCAGCTCATTGCCTGGCAGGACCGAATGGACCCAGCGCAAAGTTAGACATAAAGAAAAGAACCCTGAAGCAGCATTTGAATAAGATTTTCACTAAAAGTGACAGGTGAGTAATTAATAGAGACTTATAGCATGTACTCAAAGCCAAGGCACATGCCACCAGGTGAGAGACGTATGTGAGGTTACATATGCCATTTCCATACATTTACTTGAACAGACATCTGATAAAAAATACTAGTTATGTATTCTGATATTCATATTAAGAGAAGAAAAATGAAATTTCCTCATTTCAGTTAACAGATATACATATAAAGGGTTATTTGGAGATTTTTTTAAAGCAGTGAATTTTGGTAAAATATTTTCTAGATTAGAAAATATAGAGATCTTTAGAATATTCTAAAGCAGTAATAATAATAATAATAATAATAATAAATATTACTGATACTTACACTAACTGAACTTACTGAGCACTTACTACCAAAAAGAAACTATGCTCTATTTGTTTATCAGCTTAGAAATATTCTGATTTTTATGAATAATCTCATTTATAGGAAAGCCTCAAAGAATTTAAATGATTTTACTGAAAATAAAGTAGCCATTGTTACAAAGTTCAAATTTGAATCCATCGCTACCTTACTCCAAAATTCATGTTGTCATTAAGTGTATTTCCTTTGAATAATAATGTCTGATATTTTAAACAAATAACAACAAAAACAATATTTTGCTTTTTAAATCATGCTATTGGTCAACTCATGAAACATGTGTCCCTTCCTCTCTTTAAAAATATTTATCACAGGCCGGCTGGTGTGGCTCTGGTTGTTGAGCATTGACATATGCACCAGAAGGTCACAATTCGATTTCCGCTCAAGCCATATGCTGGGGTTGCAGGCTCAATCCCCAGGGTGGGGTGTGCAGGAAGCAGCCGATCAATGGTTCTCTCTCATCATTGATGTTTCTATCTCTCTATCCCTCTCCCTTCCTCTCTGAAATAAAAATTATTTTTAAAATAAATAAAAAGTAAAATAAAAATCTTTATCACTACTTTATTTCATCAGTAAGTATTGGCCAAGCAAGAAGATCTAGAAATACAACAATATGATAAATGACATAGTCTGCTACTGACCTAGAAATAGACATAGGTATCAATAAATCTAAAAGGGCATTCAAATAATTAAACCAAAAGAAAATGAAACAAATATATTTTAAAATAAAAAATAAATAAAAGGTAGTCCAGAAATACATCCTATTACACATGAGAATTTAGCATAAATACAGGAGAAATTATAAATCAAGGAATAAACTTCAATATTAGACAATAATTGCAACTAGGACACTTGATCTTTACACAATTGAAGAAAGAAATTTTGATGGACTTAATAATGTAATATAACTAATCAACTACAAAACACAAAGAAAATAGAAGTAGATTACTAAATACTCTTGGCGGAAGAAAACTAAGCTTAAAAATGGAAGAAATCACAAATAAAAAGAGAAAAAAAACAATCACATAAAATTGAAACATGTCTGACCAAAAATAGCAAAAAGAAAAGGATCAACAACGAACTACATTTGTTATAAATATAAAATTATACCCTTAAAATGTTTTTAAATACCTCATGTCAATGTCACTTTGAAATCTCAGCAGTTAGCACACACAATGAATATGAATATATAATTTACAAAAGATTAACAATCAAATTTGTCTAACTTTATATCTTAACACAACTGTCTCTCCTTAAAGTATCCAAAATTAAGCGAGGGACCATCAATTATCTTAATGTTCTTTATGGTACATATACTTATGGCACATATGTGAGCACTTTATCAGCAATAAAAACACTAAAATTGTTTTCCTTTTTAAAGAAAAACACAAAATAAGCCATCCCTAATAAAAAACAACAGTTAAGTTACCTAGAGTGATTTTATGAATTGAGGAAAATGATGGTTTTTAAGGTTCTTAGTTCTTGGTAGTAGTGATAGTTCTGAGTATATCATAGTAGATCTAATTGAAAATAAATATCACTTGTTTTTTCTTTTATTTTTTAATTGAAAATAAATATCAGTATTTGGGAGACACTTAAATTCAGTTCTGTGGTCTTAATGAAAAAAGGGAATTTTTAAATCCAGGGTGCTTGCCAATTTTTTAACATTTTTTAAAGATCAGTTTTGAGTGGTAGATTTTATATTACAATCTACGTAGAAGATCAAGGCCTTATTATAAATATTATCATAAAATTTTCATTTTATACAATGGATGGAAATACAACTCTACATAAGTACATTGATTTCATTTTTAGAATTTTCTTTCTTTGAATCATTTCCTTGAGACTTTTTTTACTTAGGTGGCCACAATATAATGTAATAAATAAACTTCTATTGCTCTCAAAGCATTGTATCTTTGTAAAACTGTAATTTAACCAAGTATTATCATCATATGCATAAATCCCAGTGGTAAAGGCAGGACTGCTCAGGGGAGAGGAAGTTAGGCAATTAAATGTCCAACTGCTCCAGTGTTCTTTAATACTTGTTCCTCAGATCATAATTATCTCTCTGACCCACCCGCCCACACACATGCACACATATACACACACTCACTCAATAACTTTTGAATAATACATGGATGAATGGAATTCCTCATTATATTTTACCCTTTTCTATTAATCAACTCAGGAATTATAGGCTTCTTCCCTATATTAGGAGAAAATTTTTAAACAGAAAATCTGAAAAGCAAAGTAGGGATTGGATGGGGAGGGGTAATTTAATAACACATATTAACACTGGGTATAATACCTTTGAGAAAGGCCTTAAAGTTTTTTTTTTCTCTCAAATGTTAAATGGTCATTTAAAACAATATGAGAAAAAGCATTATGAAACACTTTTTAACATTTTTTTAGTCACACAGAAAGCTTTTTTTGTTTTATATTTAAAAGCTATTAAAGAGAATTGCCTTAATCTCATAAGAGAAGCATGTTTTGAAATTAAACATAGAAAATGTATATTAAAAATGTGTAAACAACCATGCATTATTAAATGTGGAGTGCAAAAGATCAACTGATTACCCATTGACTGATAGAGAGTTATAAATACATGTTTAGCTACTGATGTGATAAATTTAATTACTTTATAAAAGGATGATTTCATGATAACATAGTGCAACAAATATTGCTTCAACACAATTTTGGGAAGAGGTTAGGTAATTTTCCCTAAATCCTATAATTTTTAAATGGTGCAGTCACATTTAATACCTATTTATTTTAATTTCAGTGTAAGTGATCCTTAACAATATTGTTTCCATTAGGCTTCAAAAAGAGATCGCCTGCCGGAGACCTTTCATTTATGTGTATATAGTTTCAAATTTTAGAGATTATAGAACTCTTAGAGTATGAATTGACTTTAGATTCTGATTGCTTGCAAACATGTTCCAAAACTTACTACATCTGGAAAAAATGGACTGTGATTACATACTGTATATCAAAACTATTTCCCATTTTCTTCCAAGATTTAGAAATAGATTTCTGGAAAGTTATCTTTCTAAAAATATGTCTCATTGACATATCAAATATGTTCATGATATGAGTTAATATATCTCCAAAACTATCTTTATTTTTAGACTATATTTTATTTTTATTGTTGACACTATTACAGATGTTTCCCAATTTCTCTCCTATGTCCCCTTCCACCCAGACCCGGCCCTCCTTTCCAGCTAACCCTCACCACATTGTTGTCTGTGTCCATGGACTATACATATATGTTCTTTGGCTATTCTCTTCACCTTCTTTCATCTTGTCTGTCCCAGCCACCTCCCCTCTGACACCTGTCAGTCTATATCATGTATTCATGACTCTCATTCTATTTTGTCCATCAGTTTATTTTGTTCATTAGATTCCACATATGAGTGAGATCATGTAATACTTGTCTTTCTCTGACTGGCTTATTTTGCTTAGCATAATAAACTCTAGGTCCATCCATGCTATAGCAAAAGGTAAGAGTTCCTTCTTTTTTACAGCTGCATAGTATCCCATGGTATAAATGCACCACAGTTTTTTTGTTTGTTTGTTTGTTTGTTTTGTGTGTGTGGGTGTGTGAGTGTGTGTGTGTGTTTATCCCATTATCTACCCATGGACACTTGGGTTGTTTCCAGATCTTGGTTATTATAAACAACACTGTTGTGACATACTGTACTTTAAGTTAGGGTAGTGAGGAGTCCAGTTCAAGTTTTCAAGAAAATTTGGTGGCTGAAGGAAAGAATATTTTGCTATTGAGCAAACAGTCATTCTTGTGTGTGTACTAGTATATTTCCCTAAACACAATGATTACTGCTGTTTGGGTGAGAATTTATTTTTATGTGACAGCCTAAGAATAATTAAATCCTTATCAACATAAATTATTTCCACAGGAAACAGGCCTGCATGAAACATTTGTGCCTTTCAACACCCACATTTTGAAGGATTGAAGAGACAGGAGTAGGATTTTGAAGTCTATGTATATACAGGGTGAGGCAAAAGTTGGTTTACAGTTGTGAGACATGAAACACTGTTTATTCTTGTATTATTATTTATTTAGTACTAGGGGCCCAGTGCATGAATTCATGCTCCTTGAAAGGAACTGTGGGCCGCGAGGCTGCAGTGGGCAAAGGAGCGGGTCTCGGCCCATCCTCCACAACCCTGCCTGGCCCCTCCCACCGCAGCCCCAGGTCCCCTCTCTGCCAGCAGCCTGCTCCCCTCACTGCCGCTCCCACACACTGACGGCACTGGCCCCCGCTCACACCCACTAATGGCGTGGAGCAATTGGGGCTGGTGCCAGCAGCTGGTGAGAGCGGCGGCTGCTGACCTGATCTCCCCTCAGGAGCAGAGGGAGTTGGAGAAGACCTTGGAGAGGCACTGAGGGGCGATCGGGGCAGGCAGCCACTGCTTGCAACCACTGATGGTGGTGAGTGATCTGGCAGCTGGTGTGAGCAGTGGGTGGGAGCAAAGAATTTTCAGTAACCACCAGAGGCTCGCCCCAATGACAGTGACCAGCGCTCCACCTTGGTCTGGTGCCCCCGGCTCACCTGCTCCACTATCCCAATGCCCGCCATGTTCTGTGCTCGGCTGCCTGCTGCCTACACCCACCATGATCTGTGCACACCCCTGATGGTCAGCGCACGTCATAGCGACCGATTGTTCCGTTGTTCTGCTGTTCAGTCTATTTGCATATTAGGCTTTTATATACATAGATTGTATTATTTTTTATACAACTGTAAACCTACCTTTGCCTCACTCTCTATTTAAATGCCTTTTCTCCCAACATTTTTTTCATCCTCAAGCCATATGCAAATAGCAAACGTATGTTTTATGGACAAACCACTTAATGTGGCGTTAAATGCCTTTTGTTCAGATTTCTCATCCTTAATTCAAGAAAGACTATTTGCTTTGTCTACATCCTAAGATTATTATGAGATAATGAGATAATATACATATTTTAATGTACATAAATATAAGGCATTATTAATGAATTATTAATTGATGAATATGGCTATGAGTAGAATTTCTCATTAGAGGAAGAGTTCTTCCCTGAAAAATTACTCATTAAGCCTTTATTTCAAAGTAATTGATTTTTCTGTATTATACACAGCTTTTATTTAGTCATTTATTACTTATAGTCCACTTTATTCCTTCAAAGGTTTAATGTAGCTTACACTGTTAAATGCATATAAAACTGAATGAGAAAATATAGATAAGATTCTGCTTTAAGTAATATAGAGATAGATGCACTCTCATCTAGATACAATAGATGAATACTTCTCTGTAACTGAGCATAAATTTAGGCCAGAGCTTCCTGGAAGCCAAGGGAAAACGTAGAACCCAATATTTAACACACTTTCCATGTGTCAAAGGACATATTAGTAGAAATTACCAAGACATATACATAATAGATGCTCATTTATTAAAAATGGCTAGATGACTGAGTTAACCAGGAAATATATTCTACTCCATCTCAAGCCTATTGACACTAAAGTTTAGGTGTAACATGTCATGTAGATCTTTAAATAAAGGCCATTGGGTGACCTAATTGTTACTCTGTAGAGTATATAAAATCTTTCTGGTGTATTTTTATAGTGCTCCTGTATAAAGCTAATTAAATTAATCAAATCATAACCCAATGAATGTTAGCTTTTAAAAAAAATGGTTTCCACTAAGCCTGTTTTTTGTCTTCTGCTTTGTGATGTATGTAATTTTAATATGAATGCAATCAAAGTTGTCAATTATTTCCTATAAAAGTACTCTCTGGGTCTTGTAAAGAGAAACCCTCTCTGTCCTTCAAGGTCATATATATATTTTCTGGTAAAAAAATAATAATTTAAAAAATAAAAATTGCTTTCCATTAATCCAATGTAAATAACATAGAGGAAAGATTAAGTCATGTTTTCCTGAGACATACTGCATTTCATTTTGGCAAATGTTTATAAGTGTTCTGGTTCAGTTTATGAGTTGTTTTCCAATGCTTGCTTGATGATAGTTACAGGGTTCACTCATGACGTGCCATTGACATTGACGGTGAGACACAAGTGTTGGACCTCGCTGTGCTGATTTGAAAACTAGGAGTCAGACCTCAAGTCTTGGTCATAACCAATAAGATCGCACAGCACAGAGCAAGTCTGGAAGGAAGTTTGATGACTGATTGCAAGCCCACTGCTTCAGCTGGCTACACACAATGTTAACCCTTAAGGGGTGCTCCAGGTTATCCCATTGGCTACACCTTCATTTATTACGAGAAAAAAATTATGCCTAAAGGTTGACTGTGACTCTTTCAAGGTCCTATGGTTGGTCATCCTTCTTGTAGGCTATTGTCATTTTAATCATTAATTTTGTTGTGGAATGGGATTTGCTTTTTATTTAGACAGCTGCAGAAAATGAGACAGAATTTTAACTTGGAAATGGATCACTATGGAGAAATATTATCCATTTATGGACAAACTTGGTGCTGCAGAAAAATACAACTGGAACCAAATAATAGAATACAGAATTTAAAACACCTATATTCTTTTAAAATCTAATTTAAATCTTATCGTTGTTGCTACTCTAAGAATTTTGTGATATTTACTATCTAAATCATTCTAAGCACCTATCTACTATAAATCTAGAATATTTCCTTGGAGATACTATTGTCTACTTTATTTCATATTTTTTTAGAGAATGGGAAAGAGAGAGAGGGAGGGAGGGAGAAGGAAGGAGGGGAGAGAGAGAGAGAGAGAGAGAGAGAGAGAGAGAGAGAGAGAGAGAGAGAGAGAGAGAGAGAGACATTGGTGAGAAAGATACATTGATTGGTTGCCTCCTGTACATACCCTGGCTTCGGATCAAACATGAAATCTATGTATGTGCCCTGACCAGGAATTGAACCTGCTACCTTCAAGTGCATGGAATGATGCTCCAACCCACTGGGTCACATTGGCCAGGGCACTATTGCCTGCTCTAGCATCATA
The DNA here is from genome assembly GCF_963455305.1 of Plecotus auritus. Taxonomy (NCBI): domain Eukaryota; kingdom Metazoa; phylum Chordata; class Mammalia; order Chiroptera; family Vespertilionidae; genus Plecotus; species Plecotus auritus. The sequence goes on along the minus strand of NC_137775.1, from coordinate 140,485,152 downwards.
CTCCCAAATTTCTTCCTAATGCTCAAATTGCATTCCTTTCTATAGCAGGTTTTAATCACACTGTCTTTTTTTCTCATAATGGAAAATAATAATTGCTTAATGCCAATCAGCTAATATCATTTCTGTTATTGTAAAGGCATTTTGTGTGCCTTTTCATGGTTTTCTCTGCAACCTTCTCATTTTTAATCTTTCCATTTGTTCCCTAATTTCCAACCTTCAGGCATATTTGCTGCTGTCAATTTATCATCAAGCTTTTCACATTGCACTTAAGGTTTTGGTACTAAATTAGAACAGGTATTTAAATGACTATAAAACCATGTGTATTGACATCATTATCTCCTTATTCATGTAACTTCTGTTAACCTACTTAAATATTACACTTTTAAAAAGCTACCTTTCATTCTTCACTCCTGTTTTCTAAAGAGGATGAGCTACATTCTCAATCCTTGACAGAGAGAATAGCTTTCTGAAAATACATATTGTAGAAAACAAATATTTACTATATATATATACTAGAGGCCCAATGCATGAAATTTGTGCCAGAGTAGGCCTTCCTTCCCCCAGCTGCCTGCACAGGCTTCCCTCCAGCCCTGGCTTCATCTGGAAGGATGTCCAGAATGAGGTCCGGAATGACGTACAGTCTAATGAGCATATTACCCTTTTATTATTATAGAGAAAAAGATACCCCCCCATTGCAATACCATCTAGAATTTTATCACTCCAAAGTAGGGTCTGGGGGAATGTATGCAGAGAAGTACATTTTCTATTTCTCTCCTTTTATGTATCAACATAGGAAGGAAAGAACTCATATATATAATCTTGCTCTTTGGGCAAAGGCAAACATTTATATTTGAAACTGTGTATTACCAGTAACTCTTTTTCCCCTAAGAATCTAGCATCTCAAAGTTCCTCAGAAATGTTAATACACTTTTATGATCAAATCAGTGTGAAAAATTCTGGGTTAGATATATAGTTGTAGTTATTTGTTATCTCAAAGCCTTTAATATGCTAATGTTTTGTGAATCACCAAAGAGTTTTAAGTTGTCCTGATATTGGTATTTCTTAATTATACTTCACCTCAGAACTCCACGGCCCTAATTCTCCCTGGTACTTGCTTTGGAAGATGTTATTCTGGACACTTGTTAAGACTAGAAGAGTAATTGCTCTTTGATCTCGCTTCTAAGTGGTTGGCCTTAGTTCATAGATAAAGATCATGTAACTTATGAATTGCTCCAAAACACACTCAAACATGTCAGATTTCATTAACTTTTAAATCAAATTAATTGGCCCAAACTACCCACTCGATGAAATTAGCAAGAACTGGAATATTTATTATTTGCCATGGCTCTTGGCCTCCTTGTACATGAACCTGGACAGGGCACTGGTTGGTAGTTCTCTGCAGAAGTGCTCTCCGTTCAGTTAGAGTGATGACTTCTTTGACAACATCCCCTCCCTCTGGATCAACTCTGATTATTAGATCACAGAGTCACCTCCTCCAAGGCCATGCCCCCTGCATAGCCATGTGAATGGCTACCATTTTGGAACCAGCTGGGTCTCATGACCAAAGGCATCATATCATCTTTCTCCTTCCTGTTTTAGGTCCCTACTCTCTTTTTCTCAAAATACCAGTCTTAATACTTCCCTTTCCATAACTTAGCTTAATTGTCTAGAATATAAACAATGCTATTGAATGTTATCTTGTGCTTTTGCCTATACCTAATTGTTCAACCCTTCCCATGAGAAGTCGTCTAACTCCCTGCAGAAGCAAGGTAACTCATAACTCTTTTCTGAGAGGTGAAAACAAAAAAATCGCATAGTAAAATTAACAAGAGACCAATTAATTTATTAATAACACACAAGAATATTAATGAAACAATCTACCTTGGGGATAACTGATATAGAATTTGGTGCACATAGCCCAGATTCGTGATATTAAGTGCTCAGAAGATTCCCAGTTCCCTGGAGAAGGAAATGTGTGATTTGTTTGACTAATTTGCTGCTCTCATTGGCTAAATGTACGATTGATATTAAACCTGCATTTATGATCCTATAAAAAGAACACCTTAACATCAGAAAAGTCAGAGATCTATTTCCCAGTTTTTGTTTTCTGTTTTGCATACAGCATAACCTATCCCCCTTTAAAATTTTTAAAGGCATTAAAATATGACTATATAGCATTCCTATAACAGTCTAGTAAAATAATTTTAAAAAATCAATTCTGATGAGTTTTCTCCATAAAATAGAACTTATTGATTGATTCATTCATTTAAAAATATAAGCAGAACCTTCCATATAAATGCTGTATGCTCAAATTTTCCAGTTAACACAACATGAATAAATATAACTCAGTGTATCAATTTATAATGATTAAAATAAAGAAATACCATTTTTAAAGCACTTAATTTCACCAAAGAAATTATCCTGATCACTTTGACTCTTAATTCTAATTAGCTCTTGGTGAATAAATTAGCAATTTTAATAACGAAAAAAATGAGACTATAACTAATTAAAAAGAAGTGCCATGCAGTTAGACTCACATCAGGTAGCAATAGTATTAAGTGAGACCCATGCTAAAATGTGACATAGTATAGGGACCAATTTTGAGGTTAGGTTAATATACAGTACCAGGACTAGAGACATTTTACAAAATATGCCAAATATAAAAGCAGGTGGTAGGACAAGTGACTCCTCCCAAATGTATATACACATATATTTTTTTCATATGAACTATGGGTCAGAAAATAACTGATGGATGATAAATATAAGTCAATAATTGACTACACTAAAAACTAATATAGCAAAGCCTCTGTTGGTTTTGTTTTAATAAAAAGGTAAAAATGGCAGAAGGAGAATAACACTATTCAAATTACTCTACTTATAGCAGAACTGTTAAGCACTCTCTTTGCCTCCTAGACTTTGAGAGGTTCCTACACTCCACTGCTAACGGGCTAAGAGCTTTCTCATTCAGCAACTGTCTGTTTGCCTTGAAACATCAGAACTGGGAGTTCAAGAGAGATGATGACCCCTGGGAGCAGCAGTGAATAACGAGGGTTGGGTGTAAGTACTGCCAGTCAGTGGAGACATTCTTTGTGTTACAACTATGTTCTTAAGGCCTGGAGCAGAGAGTAAAGAAGATAGGGACAATCCCTAACTTACCCCTGACCCCCACACTGACCAACAACTGAAATCCCATTCTAAAAACAAGGAAGAAAGGGGAAGAATAAATGAAACTATCTTAATTCTCACCTTTTCTCTTGCCTCTTTTATACCTTTGATCTCTGACCTAAGTCATTTAAGTTAACCTATTTTCCTGGACACATTTTAAAATTTTTAACATGCTTCTATGTTAGTATTTACAACATTTTATTAAACTTATTTGATAGAATTTTTAAAAT